>NC_053154.1:112286419-112988919 GCF_016835505.1 Polypterus senegalus
GTATTTGGGAACACCATAGTGCCGACTTGGTTCAACATTACTTGGCAACAGGGAAAGTGGGGCAAGGTGCACTGGTGCATTTTTGTCTCCCATTAAAGTAGCTTCACTTGAAATCACTTTGTGATTTTGAGATGTTTTGTCTCATAGTGCCGTCTTAGATTAAATTCTGTAATTACAGCCACATTAGCTCCACAAATGAGACACACGGGTTCAGTAAACATATACTCAGCCTCCCATCGGTTTTAAAGGCTCTATGTTCAGAATCACCTTTTCTCTTCGGCATCGTGTGGGCTAGCTTCGCAATAACTTGCAGCATCATAAGCTAGACTTGATTAACGCGGTAAGTGTTCGGCAAGGCAGCTGAAGCGCTGCATTATGGGATCTGTAGTTTATTGTGTTACCAGCGCTTCATATCCCCGGGCCATTAATAACAATAATACCTTGAGTTTGACACATATGGACTAAATAGAACTTGAAAAGAAATATTTTTTCGAATGTGATCGCGCAATTCAGATCGAGTTGACGCGCACTACAGTACATCGAGCCCGCGTGCTATTGTGGTTTTGCCTGTGTGCCTCAGTAAGTTACCCTCCCCTCGCTCTTACTTTTTTACCGTTCATCTAATGAATACACTGAGTATGGCTTTAGCAAAACAATCATTAATCGCGAATAATGTATCCATTATTCATGAAGCTTCAATTGGTGATCTGTCTTTCTGCGTTAACCGCATATTTTTTCATACGTCTCAAACCAAGAGGATGTGAGGCTAAAATTAAACTGAGAAGCGTGCGTACATACTCAGTGCTTCTAGTTATGACCATTACGCGTAGAATTTCGAAATGAAACCTGCCCAACTTTTGTAAGGAAGCTGTAAGTAATGAACCTGCCAAATTTCAGCCTTCCACCCACACGGGAAGTTGGAGAATTAGTGATGAGTCAGTCAGTCAGTCAGTCAGTCAGTGAGGGCTTTGCCTTTTATTAGTATAGATTGTCATTTTTACAAGCATACATATATAGAGGAATAGATAGGATTTTGAGTTATAATACTCTTTATGAATAGGTGATTGATTTTTGACAAGCTTTGTTCCAGAATTTTTCTTTTTAAATAATACATATGCTTTATGAATATAGGACCAGTTATTAAAGAAATCCAGAAGAAATCAGAAGTCTGGAAAAAGTTTGCTTACATACAGATATTTAAAAATGCTTTCAAAAGGGATAAGTAAAAGATTAACTACTAAAGTGTTTAATGGAATGATGAGAAACGGAACGTTCAATATTAAAAAGCATATTTTCCATTATAAGATATAAATACTATGTAATAATTAGAAATGAATGCATAAAGTTTGCAGCATTAAGTCTATGTATGTTCTTTTTATTTTTAATTTTTAAATTTATTTTTAAAAAACATAAAATCACAATTTCATTTTTGTCATGTATTATATTAAGAATAGTCCATAAAGTAAAATACAGTAACAGAGGTTAATTTAAATTTTGGGTTAATCTGTTATAATAATTAAACCCACCTTCTCTAGCAATGGCTGAAGTAATGTCAATATTTTTTTTTATTTCTTCCTACATATGATAGAAAGAGAATGCTTATGTACACAGTCATTAATAAAAAGAAAACAGAAGAAGCCCTGCTTGTTGTTCTTACTTTACTCAATGGAGACATCCTCACCAAGTGCACCGACAGCCATATTAATAACACCTCAGTATAAATATGCAACATGTAGACAACAGAAATCCATCTCCAATAGTCAATTTAACAAATGCACTTGGACACACAACATTCATCACATTAGTTCAAAGACTCTGAGGTCAAGACGCCAGGCTCAAGCACACCTTAATAACCAAATAATCTTTCAATCCCCTCATCCAAACACTTTTGCTCTCTTTCTCCTCTCCATTTCCTGTAAGCTCACTTCCTACTTTGTCATTTTTGTGTCTTCTTTCCTCTATTTTGTTTTCTTTCACCCAACGGTGAGTAGTTTAATTGCCATAGCAATATCATTTGAAACACTCTTCTTTTGGAATTCACATGGGAAATACAATAATTAAAGCAGTAACATGTATCAGTTATCTAGATTCTCTTAAACCAATTCTTTTTTTATTGTATTTCTTATATTTATCAGCTGCAAGGAGGAAGTGAATCTTTTCGGCGAAAGAACATAGACACTAAGAACAGTCATAACAGACTTTTCAAAATAACAAAAGGGAATAAATAAAGCGGATGCCAGCTGTTACTTTATGTTTTTCAATAAGAAGACAGGAGCACAGGTGGAAGCTACTTAAGATTAAATATTGTAAAAAAATGATCATGCAAAGAGTTATAAAGAAATATATGCTCAAACAAAGTTAAAACAATAACAAATGCCTGGAATGGCATCTCTCAAGTAATAAAGTTGATAAGCATCAGGTCAGTAACATGATTGGGTATAAAAAGAGCATCCTAGAGAGGTTGGAGTCTCTCAGAAGTGAAGATGAAGAGGGCTTCACCATTCTGTGAATTATTGTATAGGCAAATAGTGTAACAGTTTAAGAATAACGCTCCTCAACGTGAATTTGCAAAGAATTTGGGGATTTCATCCTCTCTGGGACATAATATCATTAAAAGATTCAGAGAATCCAGAGAAATCTCTGTATGTAAGGGACAAGGCCAAAAACCAATATTGGATGGCTGTGATCTTTGGGCCCTACAGGTGGCAATAAAAACAGAAATTTTCCAGTGAACACAGATTAGATTGGCACTGCATCCACAAATGCAAGTTAAAACTCTACCATGCAAAGAAGAAACCATACATAAACAAGATTCAGAAACGCCTGGACTATGGCATAGTGGAAAACTGTCTTGTGGTTTGACAATGCAAAATTTGAAATTCTTTTTGGAAATCATTTGGGGCCACTTCCTCCAGGCTAAAGAGAAGATGGACTGTCCATCTGGCTTCTTATCAGCACACAGTTCAAAAAGCTAGCATCTGTGATGGCATAAGTAGCTTGCACATCTGGCAAGGCATCATTAATGCTGAACATTATATACAGGTTTTGCAGCCACATTTACTGTCTTCCAAACATCATCTTTTTCAAGGAAGGCCTTGCTTTTTTCAACAAGACACGGCCAACCTGAATTCTGCATGTAGTACAACAGCATGGCTCCAAAGTAAAAGAGTCCGGGTGCTAAACTAGTCTGTCTGCAGTCCAGATCTGTCACTCACTGAAAACACTATGAAACAAAAAATAGAAAACCGTATATCAAACAAGAATGGGAAAACACTTCATCTTCAAAACTGCTTCAACTAGTCTCCTCAGTTCCTAAATATTTACAGTGTGTTGTAGGAGGAGATACAACAAAGTGGTAAACTTGCCCCTCTCCCAAATTTTGTGAAATGTGTTGCTGGAATCAAATTCAAAATGAGCATGTAATTAATAAAAAAAACAATAAGAGTATTCAGTTTCAAAATCTGATATATTGTCTTTGTACTATTTTCCATTAAATATAGGGTTAACATGATTTGCAAATCATTGCATTGTTTTTATTTACATTCTTGACAATGTTCTTAATTTTTTGGGGATGGGGTTGTTGTCATATAAAACTTTATAAAAGCGCTTTGGGAACATTCACATTAGCCACATTGGGTGAAACTGTGGTTAGTGCTGTTATCCCAAATCGAGCCATTGTCACTGGTTCAAATCCTGCACTCTGCGTGAAGTCTACAAGTCCTTCCCGTGATCACATGGGTTTTTCCACTGGGAACTCTGGTTTTCCTCAGCCATACCAAAATCTGCCTGTTAAGTTAACTGGCACTTTTTAAAATGTCTCTGTATTTAGCTTTATTTAGAACTGGGCCCTGCAAAAGACAGAGACCCTATCCAGTACTGAGTCTAGTGCTGTCAGGATGGGCTTTTAGACAAACCTCAAGCAGCATGTGTCATGTTCCATTCATGGACACAACAACTTGGTCCAGCTTTATTGAAATTTAAAATGCCAGTAAGTGTAAACCTGTGGCACAATTGGGCAGATTTGATCACGATCTTATCCACCTTACTCCCACCTACAAGCCTGTTATTACACGGAATCAGCTTTTTTATCTTATTTTAGTATTATTTTTTTTTCTTATTTTATTTATTATATTTTCTTTATAACAGCTCTTTTCTTAGCCAAGCCAGATGTTCTTGTCTGTGTTTAGGGATGTTGTATTTTGTTACAATATTTCTATTTTTTTTTAAGCTTTTGTAAAGTCTTAATTCTCCTTGGAGACAAATAATGTACTATCTATCTATCTATCTATCTATCTATCTATCTATCTATCTATCTATCTATCTATCTATCTATCTATCTATCTATCTATCTATCTAAATGAATACAAATTGACCAACCTTCTTGGGCGGTATTATCTCATTGCATTTTCAGATTTTTAAGTCCACAGTTATGAGTGATGAATGACTTACTAACTTTTACAGATGAGGTAACAATTTTTCCTGTATAATATATAAACCTAATTATTTGTTAAATACTCATCACAAGTGGAATATAATTAAATGTAACTTGACCCAGACTAATATTTTTGTGGGTGATGAGCAAAGCACAACATTCCAGTCTGTCACGTTTAGTGTAATTGCCACGAATGTGCAGTACTAGCTCTTCAAGACTGCCATTTCTTCTTAGGTTAACCAAAGCTACACTACTGCACAATGTGTAATTACTCTGAAATGAAAGGGTTGAGCTCCAAATCTGCTAACTTAATATGTTCTGGTTAAAATGAGGGTGCCAGCTTGGTAGGTGTCACTGTTATACACAATGCACTGCTTTATTATGTGCCAAAAATTGCTTTGTTAAATTTCTATAATTTGCACAAAGATTATTTAGAATCATTAAATGGATGGATGGTTGTTCAGAATACTGTATATAACTGAAAAAAACAATTTCTTGAAATACATTTCAATATGGTTGGTTGGTTTTGGAGGTTAGCTTAAATCATTCTAACTATATCTATTCATTCACACACACAAACAAATATAAATCAAAGCTGTTATATTATTAATATACAGTATATTAATAATAATTACATATGGTAATATTTAATATCATGTATTATATAATATATAAAATTATATATCACTATTTTTGTTATGTTTCCACTAACATATTGACTATGAGGGTCCTATATACATCCTTTATTTAGTTCTTATAAGGCCTAGGGACATTTGAAACATCTGTCAGCACTTATTGTTTGCCTGACATACAGAAGCCCTGTTGTTAATGAGAACTTGGCCCTGCTTGCTACTGGAAACTAAAATTTAAAGTGAAATAGCGTAATGTTCTCATGCATTCTTAATTCAGGTCAAGGTTGGCATCATCAGGTGACGGGCAGAAATCAGCACTGGACCAGAAGTCATTCCATCTGTGGGCCCAAACATATGCAAATTAAATTAACATGTACATTTTTGAGGATGTCAGCAGAAAGTCAGAGTAGACAGAGAAAAGGAGAACATTCTAAAAGTACAAAGCTGATAATTAGTGATTTGAACCTAAGATGCTCTAGTCATGAGCCAGCAGTGCCACCATACTACCAAAAAACATGTCTTAAAAACATTGACACACAAAGGCGACTCATAGGCAGTTGAGGTTTTCATCTGCTAAAACATTTGGAAGGGGCCAGAATCTGATCCTGGGAAGGATGATGCTGACAGAGGCCATCATTACTGTGTTATAATGATGATGTTGATGTTAGTATTAGGAGAAACATCAAAAGGCTATTTTCATTTTTGGACTTCCATCTTGAGTCTTTTATATTCTTCCCAGAGGAATCCAAAAACCGTGTTCCAAGCAGGAACAAATGCCAATGAAATGGATTAGGATTTATTTTTATTAAGTCTTGCATACTCACAGGACTTCCTTACTTTTATTGTAATTTCTAGGTAATTAGACTTAGAGACCAAAATGTTCATTCACCAACCACTGAAACCAGATAAGATTCCCAAACTGTAGACATTATTTTTAGGAGAAGAAGCAAATATGCCCCAATGTGGGGCAGTGAGGAGTCATCCAATGTTCTTCAGATAAAGGAGTAGGAGTTGCGGAATTTCATTAACACTGCATAATGACCCATAAAATGTCTTGTTCATAGATTGTCCCCGATGAAGAACGGATGTCAAGATGTTTGTCCACATTGACCATTGCAAGAAAGGATAAGCAAGTCTGTATGTGCTGAAGCTCGCACACAGGAGTGAGGTCGCTGACTATCCATGGAGGTGCTTACATGGTTGGGGTGAACTGATGTGATAAAAAATGTGTGCAATACTGAACTAAATGTGTTGAATGTAGGATGACTCTCTTGAGTTCAGTTTTTAAACATATTGAAGATATTTTTGCTTGTGTGTGAGGCATGTATGTCTATATTTGTGAATGTAGATATTTTTTCGGGCTCATTTGTTTATCATTTCTAAATTCCATCCATCCATTTTCTAACCCGCTGAATCCAAATACAGGGTCACGGGGGTCTGCTGGAGCCAATCCCAGCCAACACAGGGCACAAGGCAGGGAACCAATCCTGGGCAGGGTGCCAACCCACCGCAGGACACACACAAACACCAAGCGCCAATTTAGAATCGCCAATCCACCTAACCTGCATGTCTTTGGATTGTGGGAGGAAACCTGAGCGCCCGGAGGAAACCCACGCAGACACGGGGAGAACATGCAAACTCCATGCAGGGAGGACCCGAAGCGAACCCGGGTCTCCTAACTGCGAGGCAGCAGCGCTACCACTGCGCCACCGTGCCGCCCCATTTCTAAATTATTAAAATGAAAGAATACTTAAGTCAGAAAGCTGAAAACATAATTCCTATATCCTCACAGTTTCTGCTTCAAAGCAGTAATCTTTAACTCTGCGAAACACATGTTGAAAAAATAAAGAATGCAAGTGCAGAAACAAACTTACACTGAAGGGCTGTTTCCTTTACAGAAGTGTTACAGGCCGCCGACAAAGCAAGATGTTTTATCCTCAAAAGGCTGCAAAACAAAGAAAAAAAAACACACAATGAGTCATTGACACTTGTTGTATGCCCTGTCATCAGAGCACACACTGCCTTCAAGTCAGTCACTTGGGGCCGTGTTCTTATGAGTCATGCAAAGAGTTCACACACACACACACACACACACACACACAAAACCTTTGGACACAATTTTCACACATTTTAAATCTGTCATGATGGAAATGCCGAGCTAATGTGTTTAATAGATCACATGCTCTTTTGCACATTTCTTTAAGTTTAATTTTGATTGCAGAACCCCAGAGCTTTCTTGAAGTTCATAAATTTCTGTAGACATTTAGTAATGTCTGTTTGAGCTGTTTTTGTGACGCCTTGAGCTGCCAAAAAAGAAATAAAGCAAGAACAGCAATTGGTCGATAGCACAAAGGACATTACATCAAAGCAATGCTTATTAAATGTTTGTCTGTTGCTAGCAGCTGACTGTCTGAAGTTTCATTTCATGATTTCTCATACCTGGTCTGCAATACGACGCTAAGGCAACACTAAGGCACAGATGTGCTAAATGTTCTGTGTTAGATTTGGCAAACTGCAGTGAACTGCATTCCTGTTGTCATCTATGCAAACTGCTCAAACGCTAACAGATTTCAGTTTATCGTACAAAGTCTGGCCTAGTGTGTAATCAAATATCTACTAAGACAGACAGGGACATGAATTAAGAAGCTATCTGGCTAAAAAGGCAAGTACAAAAGGACACATGGGTAGGAAATTACAGGTTTTCAGAGAAATAAAGCCAAAGAAATATCATTAGGCAAGCACATTTAAACTGGAAAAACCAAATAGTAAAACCAACACAAATACAATCCGTAGTCAAAAATTTAAAATCTAACAGATTCTCCTTTCAATCTAAAAATTATTCACTTGTTGTGTTTTCAGTCTTCATTCCAAAGAATGAACACACTTCTGTGTGTGCTGTCAACATGTATTTATATTGCTACAAGCAGTATGGCAACAGCAATGCAACGACTCACCCAATGACTGGAAGAAAACACGTTACAAAACAGAGGCACAATAATGTAAATAAAAAAGAGTAAAATAAATAAAGAGAAAAATAACAGAGTTAATCGATCCAAAAAATAGAAAGTGACATATAAGAGGAAGCCACATAAGTCCCTGGCACTACAAATGTAAGAGGCAACTCTCACTCTCAGTTCCCCTAATACCCCTCTAGGAATCCATTATCTAAACTTTCTACTTCCGCTCTTGTGATTCGGCTCGACGGGCAATGAAATAGAGAACAGAGAGATAAAAAGAAAAAACTTTCATTTATCAATGAATGATCAGATTTGCCATCTGTCATAATAACTAATTATGAAATGTTTATAATAGTAGCTATTTAATTTTCATATAGGTACTTCATGTAACCTCAAGGCAACAGAGTTTATGAACTTGATGTGTTCCTTTAATCTTAGTCAGCATGTTACCGTGCCAGCATATAAGGGTGGTCAAACATTAGATTCATTCATTCATTTTCCACCGCTTATCCAAGGTTAGGTCTTAGCAGTGAGACTCATATATCCCTTCCCCAAGCCACACTTGCCAACTCTTACTGTGGGATCCCAAGGCATTTACAGGCCATCTGGGAGAGGCAGTCCTCCCAGCAGGCCCAGGGTCTTCCCCGGAGTCTGATTGTGCCCGTAAAACTTCCACAAGGGTGTCCAGGGGAGGTGTCCAGGAGGCATTCATATCAGTTTCCTGAACCCCTTCAATAGGCTCCTCTCGATGTGGGGGTTAGCAGCTGCTATTCCTAGTCACTCCCAGAGGTCTGAGCTTCTCACCCTATCTCTAAACATCCAGGAAAAGCGCAGAGCTAGATTTAGATTATATTTAGATTTAGTCATATCATTCAGATCCTGAGCATTGGCATTTCAGACCACTAATGTGTTTGCTTAGAGACAACAATATCTATATTTAAACTAAGGAACATGTTATTATACTGAGATGCAGCATCTCCCCTGATATTTTGCAGTATTATTAATAATCAGCCAGAATTCAATACTCACACTAACACATCCAGCAATGAAAAGACCTTGTTGGAGAAAAGTTCTTCAAAATTATTAGTGAAAATATGACAAATACAAGAAAACAATTCTCAACTATTGGCCATCTACTGAACCCAGTTTCACCTATGGAATGGATGAGTTTTGCAACCTTTTTTGAAGAGCAAATAAATAACATAAGATCTAATATAATACAGACCATATGTTTAAGTACATTAGAATGTCATGAGGGCTGGACGCTCTTTTGGCCTATTTTCATCACTATCCATTCTAGCTGGATATGGTAAAGTCATCACTGATGAAGGATCACAGGAATCATGGGAAAGAGGGGTCCTTTCATCGGAGCAACGTTTCAGCCGTGGCATGGCCAAATGGGGAGGCAGCTAGATGGATGAGGTCTCCAGGACTCTAAAAATATCCAAACCTAATTATGTCATATCATCTACTGTTAAACCGTACATCTAAAATTTTTATTATTTTGCTGTATTAAGGAATTGTTCTGTTCTGTGTATTGTATTGACCCCCTACTTTTGACACCCACTGCACGCCCAACCTACCTGGAAAGGGGTCTCTCTTTGAACTGCCTTTCCCGAGGTTTCTTCCATTCTTCCCTACAAGGTTTTTTTTGGGAGTTTTTCCTTGTCTTCTCAGAGAGTCAAGGCTGGGGGGCTCTCAAAAGGCAGGGCCTGTTAAAGCCCATTGCGGCACTTCCTGTGTGATTTTGGGCTATACAAAAATAAACTGTATTGTATTTGCTTTCATTGCCTCCCTAGTCTTCTGACCACAGCATATACTGTCATGGAACAGTTTACTGAATTGAGTCCATTTGTACTTACAGCAATTCTGTCTTTTTTTTGCTGAAAAATGGATGTGAATAAAAGTTGAGCTGGTACTTTCCTTATACGACCGATTTCTTCAGTCACACTACACTACATGATTACCACAAAGTATCAACAAATGAACAAAAGTGTTTTCCCTGTGATGTCACAAACACCACAAAGCACCAATGTGTGAACGATGAGTGTTGTCTCCCATGAAGTATCGATTGACGACACCCTAATGATGATCAGTTTGTATCACGCCATACCATTAAAGCAATGTGTACCATAGGCCAACGCCAGAGCACAGAACCTCGATCACAATGACTTGTACGCTTTGTGACAGACAGACAGCCATTTCTAGAAAATGGAGCCTCATGAGAATATTTTCAAACTGGACACAGTTCTTCCACTATAACCATTAGACATTTGTTTCTCCTTTCTTTGCCATTTATGTATTTAATACATTTATCTATGCTTCTGTATGAAAATGTACAATATAAATAAATGTATTTATTGTTGTTGCTGTCATGACAGATGGCCATTTTATGACAAAATCACTTGTCATAGATACTCTTTTGTACATAAAAGGACAATTTGGCAAAAGATAAACTATTGCAGAAGCAAAAATCTCTTCAGGGAATGTTCTGGAATTGATTTTGGTTTGTTTGTGTAAGAGGATTATTTTATCCCCTAATTTGCATGCCTTTGTTTTTCATATTTAGTGTTTCAATCTCTTACAAAGTCTGACAGTTTTCTCTTCTGCACAGTTTCGCCATGTGTATCGATCATTTAATTAAGATTGAGAACATCACATCCATCACTGGAAGTGTGGCCCTCAAGTGGCCAAGCCCCAAGATCTGCTGGTTCAGTTTCCATTGCTCACTTACTATATGACTATGAGCCACTAAACTGTGACTGCCCCTACTGTAAAAAATATTACCAGTTTTGCTACCAGACCGTACACAGTATGTTTTGCTTAGTTAATTAAACTGTGCATCATGTGATAAACATTACTTAAAACATTAGTAAAAGAGAAGTTATGTATACCACCTTAGAGTAGGGTGTAGACAAAGGGGGCCTAATTTTATCTTCGCTCAAATTGCCTCATGCAGTCATTTTATTTCGGTTTGGTTTTCCACCGGCCACATGATGGATGCCAGATATAAATCAGCTCACACTAGAAGCAGCTGTACCTCAATGTCACTCTAATGAGTATTGCATGTCAGTTTGCTGGTTTTCTGTAATTGCAAGCAATTTTCTGAAATGCAAAAATAATTATCCATGAGGTTAGACTCAACCAAACATTGATGTGCCTGACACAAACAAAGACGTTATCCTGTTAATGGAGCAATAGAACTTTTCAGGAAGTCCGTGTGGGAGGGTTTCCCTCTCGAGGTAGGGAGATTGTCACACCAGAAAAATCAGTAAGTCTACAAAAAGATGATGAAGGATACAAAAACCTTTAAGAAATCTGATTCTTGAAAATAGGAATTGACATAAGGTAAGTTGTGTTAGGATGGGATTATAAAAAATAAAAGGGAAATGGATGTCATTGGAATGTGTGCGTCAGGCAGCAAAGGACACTCCAACCTCACTCTCAGGACACTAGGGCTAGGCAAAGATGGGCTAATTTGTGTTTTACTCTCAACAATGCCATAAACGTACATGAGATCCAATTAGAAGTATGATTGGCCTTTCCTTCCTCCTTCCCTTTAAATTTTGAAATATTGCCTTTCCTTTCATCAGAGAGCACAAAAGGAATAAAAGGTTTGCAGGAGCTGTGTTTGTGAAAGGGGAAATTTGAGCCACTGTGCACAATAATTGGGTGACTACACATTTTAAATGGCGAAGAGGGGCAGACATAAGAAGTGTGCTCAAGTGTGCTCTTTTTGTAGAAGCAGGAGAATGAACACAGAAAGCATATTTAGAATACTGTGGGATCCTTCTAGCAACAACATAAAGCCAGCACCTTGAAATTAGACAGCAGGAGATAACAGACAACCTTCCTTAGAACCACCATTTCTCAGTTCCAAGTCCATGTCAAAATGAAGGGCGTAGATCATCAGGCCAGCAACCTGATCTGTAAAAACATCAAAAACCAAACCATAGAGGCCAACTGTGACACTTTGTCTTTTGTAAGAGATTCATAAGGAGTGAGAAAAACCTAACATTCTACTATTGCAGACACATGCTGCTTTAGATCCTGAGAGCGATCAGGGTAAAGAATCTCCAGTAGTCCGTAACAGCAACTAGAGTTGATGGTCTGAGAAGTAAAATTAGAATACTGTAGTAAATGTGGTCCCTTGGGCAGATTTGTGACACATGAAGTTCAATATAAGCAAGTGTGAGGAATTACACATAGGAAGAAGAACTGTTAGATTTAAATACACAATGGGAGGTCTGAAAACTGAAAGTATCCCTTATGAGGAGGACCTGGGAGTTACAATGGACTCATCGCTATCTATGTTCAGACAGAGTACAAAACTATCAAGAAAGCTAATAGGATGTTAGGTTATATATCATGACATGTGGAGGTTATGCTTTAGTTATACAATACCCTAGTGAGGCCTCACCTGGGGTATTGTGTTCGGTTTTGGTCTCCATGTTACAAAAAAGACATGAGAGCACTAGAAAAAGTCCAGGGAAAGTGACTAGGCTGATTCCAGGGCAGGGTGGCGTGAGCTATGAGAAGAGCCTGAAGGAGCTGAACCTTTTCAGTTTAAACAAAATGGAGATTAAGAGGTGACATTTTCAAAGTGTTTAAAATTATGGAAGGAATTATTATAGTCGATCCGAGCTGTGACTTTAAAATAAATTCAACATGAACATGAGAACATAACAGCACTAGAACATTCAAACATTACTGACTAGAACAGAGCATTCCACCCAACAAGCTCATCCATCCTCTCCACCCAACGCCTAACAACAAGTTGAGATCTGAAGGTTTCTAAAGTCTAACTCTCCACCAAACTACTTGATAATTTAGTCCTTGTTGTGACGATTCTTTTATGTGTAGAAAAACATTCTAACATCTGTACAGAATTTGTAACTAACACGTTTTCAATTGTGTTCTCATGTTTTTGTTGAATTTATTTTAAAGTCACAGCTGGGATTGATTGTACTAATTCCTTTCATAATTTTAAACATTTTGAATGTGTCACCTCTTAATCTCCATTTTGTTTAAACTGAAAAGGTTCTGCTCCTTCAGGCTCTTCTCATAGCTCACGCCACCCTGCCCTGGAATCAGCCTAGTCACTTTCCCTGGACTTTTTCTAGTGCTGTCATGTCTTTTTTGTAATATAGAGACCAAAACCGAACACAATACTCCAGGCGAGGCCTCACTAGGGTATTGTATAACTAAAGCATAACCTCCACATGTCATGATATATAACTTCACATCCTATTAGCTTTCTTGATAGTTCTGTACTCTGTCTGAACGTAGATAGTGATGAGTCCACTGTAACTCCCAGGTCCTCCTCATAAGGGGAACTTTCAGTTTTCAGACCTCCCATTTTGTATCTAAATCTAACAGTTCTTCTTCCATACGTGGAATTCCTCACACTTACTTTTATTGAACTTCATCTCTCACAAATCTGCCCAAGAGACCACATTTACTATGGCAGGTAAACAGCTGAGCCACCCTACCTGACAGCTATCAATTTCCTGTTGAGATGCATCAAAGCAATGTAGGAGACAACACCATTGTGTGGGCCACATAATCCTCTAGAAGATGTGTAAGTCAGAATAGTGTGTTCAACAATCATCACAATGGGAAGTGACTTTGCTTAATGAAAGATAATTTCGATACAACATGACTGGTAAGCTTGCTCACTCACCCTGAGAGTGCTTTGGCCTACAAGATCCTGGTCACAGACAGAAAGTGAAATTAATAAATTTACAAGAATATATTTTTTGACAGTCTGGCAACATTATATTATTTTATATATTACGGCAATTGGTTCAATTTGTGTTACTATAAAAAGAAACATAAAATCCTGCCAGCAAAAAAGAGGAAATATACGAGCTGCATCCACAGGGAACAGGAAGATCCAAGTAATTTAGTCACACTAAAGGCAAAATAATTTAAAGCAGTTAGAATGTACTGAAAGACTCATACAGACATGGGAGGATGCAAGCTTCACCCAGACACCCTGAGATTTGAACCCAGGATGCCGGGGCAGTGAGGGAGCAGTAGAGGCCGCTGTGCCGTAGCCCACTCACCCAATATTAATAACACATTTCAGTTTACAGCGTTAAAATGCAGATTTCTGGTTCCTATGATAAATTTGGCGTTAAGTTTATTTAACTGAGGAATATGTTTATGAAATCAGTTCTTTAAATAGTATATTTATTTAGATGGTGGTTTTATTGAAAGTGACTTACAATTCACAAGTGTATAGTACAACTATTTCCATATTTCTAGAAATGGAGTGCCGGCTGGATAAATGACTCACTCAAGGTCACACAGTAAGTAAGTGGTGGGAAGGAAACTGGTTTACAGTTCCAAGCCCCCGTCACTAAGCCACATTGTATTAAAAACACAATTACATAATGTTTTAATATACTCAAAGTACATATACATTTTGGTCTGTGGGATTTGCTGTTAGAAGGCTATGTTCTAATGGAATAAAAATCTATTCTACTCAAACAATATCTGCAAGAGACTATTTCACAGAGAAAATAGGTCGACTCCCATTTCTTCTTAATCAAATAAGCAATTATATTAATTTCCAGTTCAAACATAATATTGAATTAAATCTCTAAGCTGAACATTTTGCATGGATTCGTTTAAAAGCAGTACAAGGCTCATTTCAAAATCTCTTCACAATAAACAGAATGTCTAAACCTATGTCCATCAATTTTAAATATTGCACATTTCTGGCGTTTCGGAGTAATGCAGGGAGATACCTCGATCTAGTGGGTCGACCCAGTCGGGGGTTAAGAGTTGCACTTTGTGGTCTGGATTTTTCTGTGAGCTCATACGCAGTTGATTCAGACACACTGGCCTGAAGGTATCTATGTGATCTCCCTGGTCTGTAGAAAAGCTGCCCTTCAGGTGAAGTTGTCCTTGCTTTCAATGGCTTCAGGCTCTGAGATGGGGGCTGACCTGACAGCTGCTCATCCTACAAAAAAAAAAAAAAAAAAGGAAAGAAAAAATAGTTAAAGCACATGCCATTCTATCTCTCCTGTAGTTATGGCAAAATCCATTTCAACAGCTGCTACCCTTATGGATTTCATTGTTTTACAATATGACCAAAATAAAAACACTTAGGAAGTACTTCTTTTTGTCTTTTGAAGTAGCCCATAATGTGTTAAAGACCTCGTGATGGACATATTTATTCAATATTTGTAAATTGTGAAACATTATTATCAATAGTTACAATCTATTTAGAAACATTTTATTATTATTATTATTATTCAGTACGTCAATATATTTTTTCTCTTAGTTTAATGTAAATTGTGTTTTAATGTTTATTAATTTTGTCTAGATTATAGCTGACTATTAATACATTTTAGCTGTAAAAATATGCAAGCACTACTCTGATCCTGAACTCGATAGAGAATGCTACGCATAAATGAGTTCAGTTGACTTGAATGGGGATGTCGTATTTAACACTGCTGTTGCCTCACAACTCCAAGACTTCATGTCTTGTCACTGTCTGTGCTGTGTCTGCATATTCTCCAAAAGTGTGTCTACGGTGTCCATTTGAGGACATCCTCTTACCACTGACAAAACACCATCCTTCCTCTGGCAAAATTCTAGTCTCTGTCCTTCTTCTTTCAAAATGGCATCCATTCTTCTACAAAACTTTCATGAACCCTGTGGAAAAAACGTAATCCCTCCTCTGGCCTCTTTCAAAATGGCATATGACCACCCACATAAATGCGATCTGCATCCTCATTCCTGCTGCCGACATGTACCAAAATCTCTCTTCTCCCTGCTACCTCAGACACAAAATGAAGAAGAATAAAAACACAAACTGGGCACTCTGGACGGATGGTGGGGTGATATCGGTCAAACATTTTGACATCATTTCGACAGCCAATCACATCCATCACCTTTCATTTCATTTTTTGTTTAAACTGCATGCTGCAGCTTCAGGATGACTTATGGTGTTTTGCTTATATAGTGTTATTTGTAACATGTATTTTTATAATCTACTTTTTGCACACCATAGATGATTTAAAACGTAAAATGATCATGTTTACTTCTTTGGTATTTAAAGCATCGTTCACCTTCCTTTTTCTATAATTTAAAAATGGCATAGTACATTGTGCATTTTAAAGTGGTTTTGCCTTTTTTTAAACTGTTAATCAATTTGGAAAATCTATTCTCATGTTTCATGTTTCAATAAAGAAAAGTCATCCCATACAAAGTTTAAAAGCAAATAAGTACTGCAAACAGATGTAGCATCTTATTTAGTACACAGTGTGCTGCAATGACGTTCATTTGTGCAAGAGAATGTTAAATGAAAAGTTGATCAGTCAAGTGTTAAATGTCTAAAATAGTAGAAAAATGGGCTTACCACACTACAATTTGCAAAGTACTATGAGCAGTTTGCACATAGATATATGCAGAAAGCAGATGATAAAAAATCATAACACAGATAACATTACATAAGCAAAATGCTATAAGGTGTTTTGAAGCTGCACTGTGCTGAAGTTTTAAAAAAACAAACATTTAAAACAAACGAACACGATTGGCTCCCTAAAATGTAAAAATGACTGACAGCTACCACACCCCCTTCAGAAGCACTGCTTGCGTTTTTCTCATTTCTGGGTCTGAGGTAGCAAGGAGGAGAGAAATTTAACTGCAGATCTGGGGCAAGAAGGTGCCCAGCATTCTGTTGGATGGAGGAAGGTGGATGGGGTTTTTGTCAGAAGCCATTTTGAAAGAGTTAGGTGTCCATCCATCCATTATCCAACCCGCTATATCCTAACTACAGGGTCACGTGGGGTCTGCTGGAGCCAATCCCAGCCAACACAGGGTGCAAGGCAGGAAACAAATCCCAGGCAGAGTGCCAGCCCACCACAGGACACACACACACATACCAAGCACACACTAGGGACAACTTAGAATCGCCAGTGCACCTAACCTGTATGTCTTTGGACTGTGGGAGGAAACCGGAGTACCTGGAGGAAACCCACACAGACACGGGGAGAACATGCACACTCCACGCAGGGAGGACCCGGGAAGCAAACAAAGAGGTAGGAGTGATGATGGAATTTTATCACAGGGAACATAAAGTTTTGTTGGAGGCTGGAAGGCATTTTGAAAGAGGTATTAGAAGAGAATGGTGTTTTGTCATAGGTAGGATGATATCCTCAAATGTTTTCTTTATGCAAGAAGTGATGAGTATAAGTTGGCCTAGTGTGAATAATGTAGTGGTGACCTGTGTTGAGGGTCTTGTGGCTAATGATGTTGAAATTGGCCCAGCAGAGAAACAGCAGGTTTCAGAAAATGGAAGGACTAATTATTTACTAAATATTTGATGAAACACAGAAAATGGCTGACATTGCTGATTCACAGCTCCAGAATACATGTGTTTGACTCCTGGCCTGGCCTCTGCCTGTTTGTAGTTTATTCTCTCCATTTCTGTTTTGACTTTTCTCCATTTTCTCACTTTATTATTCTAAAGTCATGCAGGTTAGGATAATGGACAATTGTAAACTGACCTAACATGACTACATGTGCCCAGTGTTGGACTGGTTTCTCATCCAGAATTGGTCCCCACCTTGTGCCCTATGCGCTGGGGACCAGCGACGTACGGTGAGGTTCATGGCTGGTGACTCCTTCAGAGTCAGATTTACAAATATATGAACCCCAAAGAGTAGCTTTTTCACTATTCAATTGGCAGCCAGCACATTGACTACTGGTTATGTTTTATATTTCATCAGGATTCTGTACACACACATAAGTAAGGTACATATTTGGATAAGAAAGAACGTTACATTTATAGCGGAGAGAGAGAGAGTGGAAAAAGTACATTTGCTCTGCACCTTCCATGTGTTCTAAATTTGCCGTTGCAATTCCACAACTCATACTCATACAACACAAGTTAAAGTATTGAGTGGTGTACAAAAAAAACCCAATTTCAATTTTGACCTTAATTGAAATATTTAGTTGTTTTTAAAAGCTTTTAATTCTGATGCTTTAATCAATTTAATACAGCCTGTTCAATAAAAGTATAACAAGAAAAACAAAAGAATATTTTATTTAAGGTCAAAAATTAAGTTTTTAAATATTGGATTGTTTTTTTGGGAATGGCACAGTGGGTAGCGCTGCTGCCTCGCAGTTAGGAGACCTGGGTTGGCTTCCCGGGTCCTCCCTGCGTAGAGTTTATATGTTCTCCCCGTGTCTGCATGGGTTTTCTCCGGGTGCTCCAATTTCCTCCCACAGTCCAAAGACATGCAGGTTAGGTGCATTGGTGATCCTAAATTATCCCTAGTGTGTACTTGGGGTGTGTGTGTTTTCTTGCGGTGGGTTGGCACCCTGCTCAGGATTGGTTCCTGCCTTGTTGGCTGGGATTGGCTCCAGCAGACCCCTGCAGCCCTGTGTTCAGATTCAGCGGGTTGGAAAATGGACGGATTGTTTTTTAGTCTGATCCCATTTTTTATAAAATTAAAAACCATTTATGGTCAAACCTTTATTTGTAAATGAAGTCCATGCGCCTATCCTTCTCTACAAAAATTGCCGTCACTTTCTTGTAAAAGTCTTCCTTATTTTTTATTAGTTTTAAAAGTCTCTCAGCCTCAATGGAGATTATCGCCAAGAACAACAGCAGAAGAAAGCACCTGTTGGGCTCACATGCACCCTGTTCAGTACTGTCTGCCTCACCCTGTGCCTTTTCACTGCGGTTTTATGTCCGATCAGCAAGACTACATATGTCACACACATTCATTGCAGATATTAGCCAGACTGTGGAAAGTCAGGGTGTATAATAAACACGTCTGCAAACATTATATTGGCGACATACAGAGAGACAGCAACAGGCACGCGCTAACTGCATGCATCAACCCCGTGTGTGAGGGAGAGTGCAGTCCAAGGTGAGGCTCGGCTCGGCTTGTCTTGTCTTGTCTCGTCGCTGCCACGCCTTACGTTTATCTTCTGCATTTTATCAGCGATTTTGACTATAAAAATGATCAAAATGATTGGAATCATACAGAAAACAAATTTTTAGCACAGACCAGTGGACACATTTATTTTATGTTATCATTATTAGTATATTTTTTCTGCCTCACCTGCCTCTGCTAACTGCAGGTCCCTGCTAGGGACACACATTATTTCTTCTCTCTTCTTCTTGGATAAGTGAGTTAGAAAATGAATAGATGAATAGACACATAGACAGAGGTCTATATAATTTAAGACAAAGAAATCCGAGTATAAGTGTATTTAATTCAGCTGGAAGTTGGTCTTGCCGAGGCAAAATCTTTCTCAGCTTTAAGCTAAAACAGAATCAGTAAGACAAATATTCTGTTGAATTCCACTTTTAGCTCTTGTGTGCCTGTCGTTGTTCAAGCGTCTCATGAAGCATTCATAAGGTGTTGTATTTTGCTCTGACCTTTCACTTCAGCTACAAATGTGCACTGTTTAAAAGGTTTGTGTTTGGAGCAACAGTGTCCTTTCAGTCAGACTAAAGGATTATCTGTAAAATACAAAACCATGTTCTCTGTACTCCACTTCTCTCCATTCCTTCTATCAGTTTGCTGTTTTACTGAGTCTATCCTAAGAAAAACAAGTTGTGGTATGCCATGTACTAAGCAGCAGTCCCTCTACAGAGCTGAACAGTTTTAGGAATCGTTATGTCCTTGATGTCAAGATGGCTAACTCAAAATGGCCATTTAGGATAGAAAAAAAAGAAAGTATCTTCTTCCTTAACACTACGAAGCCAGAACTGGCAGATAATCATGCAAACATTTAGGGCTGACTATTAGATCATCTTAAAATCCTGACAGGCAACAAATTGAGGAGCATCTTACTGTAAAGCTGACTTACAATATACCTCCAAATGTGAAAAATTATTGTTTTTTTCCCCTTTAAAGACAAACAATCTTGAGTAACCATAAAAAAAAGCTAAACAGCATCCCAAATTGCCAGTTATGTTTCAGAGAAAACTAATTCATAAACTGGCAATATAAGTCTGTTCTCATCTGTGCTGCAGTGTTGGATGTTTTAATTTCCTTTGCGGAAAATCTGTTCTTCATAAAGTACTGTGTGGAAAAAGTTGATTCATACCATATTTACATTCTTGCTAGTACCTGGAAAAGAATCAAAAAACAAGACAGAACCAAAGAAGCAGTATTTGGAAATCTCCCTGAGAGGCAATGGCGTAAAGAGAGATTCTTATTGTGATGCATTGTCACCTTTATGTTTAGTGCTTTGGACTTGATACCTCTGACTGCTTTAAATGATAAAGAAAATGAGAGCCAAAAGTGAGACCTAAAATTCACAGCAGCAGCAGCAGCAGCAGCTTCGACTAGTGGAGGGACAGCTTCAGAAAACACGAATTACTACCTGTTAAAAGTTAAACTTAATGTGAGAGAATACTTCACATGGAAAGAAATGACACCTGTAAATATATTTTCTTTATTGTTCAGGTTAAAGTGCACATACATCAAAAATGTTAAATCAGTATCTTAGATTTAATTGAAAACATTCTCAATAACTCACAGAAAATGGAGAATAATGCATTTTGCTCACTATCATAGTAGTTTCAAATAAAGTTTTCATAAGCAATAGCGCATCACAGGATTTAAGAAGCATTTTACGAGTAAAGACTACAAGACTGCCAGCATCTAAATGTGAATTTGCCAGTTTTCCCAAGTATACTTTTAGCAGATATGGCAGGGTTAGGTATGTGAAAAAATGAGTGGTGGTTTCTTCCTATAATTCTACGCTAGAAGTTATGGCCTCATGGACGGAAACACGATAAGTCTACAAAACTATTATAGTCATCTGTGGAATGAAAGAACAATTCAGGACCAGCAAGGTGTGCAAGTGAAGTGTTGCAATATTTTAGGTTAGCAAGCATGCATATACGGTATGCCTAAACCTGTTTAATCCAGTTAAGAGTCAAATGAGGGTTAGTCTGTTGTTGAGCTCTTCACACTTGAGCTGTTCCCAGTTCCAGACAACAATGAGGTGAGTCCAGAGTCCAATCAAAATGCTCTAGCATTAAAGATAATACAGCCTGCAATAATGAAGAGTGTATGTACAAGGACACTACAGGGTCAATGTCAACACCACCCATGCCCCTTGTGGGCCTACCTACACACACTTGATGCACATTCCAATTCTCCAGCAACCTCTGCCCTTATCCTCTGGTTCTTTCTACCTGGTTGTGCTACTTGTCAAGTTAGCCTTCTACTTTTACTTAATCTAATCTCTTTGAATAAGATTTTATAAGCCCTCTTAAGGACTGACCCAGGGAGTACATCCATGTAATGATCCTGCAGGCATCAGGAACCAGAGTTCTAAAATGCAAATAGAACAAGACAATGAGATGGACTACTTGAAAGGATCTGGTACTAGTAAAGGGTCGAAGCACTGGGATAAGGAAAACCAAAATGTTAATTCAAACATCCAATCAATCAATCAACATTTATTTATATAGCACATTGTCATACAAAAAATGTAGCCCAAAGTGCTTTACAAAATGAAGAATAGAAAAATAGAAGACAAAATAAAAAGTAAACATAAGTCAACATTAATTAACATAGAATAAGTAACGTCCGATGGCCAGGGTGGACAGAAAAAATAAAAAAAAAAAACTCCAAAGGCTGGAGAAAAAAAATAAAATCTGTAGGGATTCCAGACCAAGAGACCGCCCAGTCCCCTCTGGGCGAGAAATCAGAGAAACAAGCAAGAGCATCCTGTTGCTAAATCTCAAAGCTCAAGACACTGCCTAAAAGGCAGGACAGTAAAAATTTGTTCTCAGGGATTGGTGAAGTGTCAGAAATACTAGACAGGAGTCAGAGACTAGATAGACCAAAACTAAAATGGACAAACCAGAAGACAAAGACAAGAAAGAAATCAAAACTCCTAATACAGGCTTGCCTTGTTTAACCTGACTATCATTATAACGCTAGCGTTTTAAGTAAGATGATCCCAAAACCTGGATGCCAGGGTATGCTCACCACCATCTTTTATAGGGGCAGTGCAAAAACTTTACAGGTCACATATTACCTGACTAGCAAGGGGGTTGCTTCTATAAATTATATGTTGGTGCCTATTCATTCACCAAAAGCAACACATGCAAAAATAAGAAAAACAGATTCACTAGAGTGTAACTACTAAAGACCTCCACATCAGGTCATAGTCTCAAAGAACACAAGCCATTAACATGGAGGAAATGTTTTAATCATTATTGCTGGGCAGGCCAGGGGACTACAAACACCTTCTGGTGTCCAACATATTGTAGTTTACTGCTGTTGCCATGTCTCGTTCCAGAGAACGATTACCACATTGCCTCCTGGCATTATTTCACTCCACAGTTCTAACCACCAATGACTGTTCTGATACCTCCTGTCCACAGAGAGCTCCTGACAACCTCCAAGTTAGGATATCAAACATCTTGCAGTTTGTTCTACTTGATAGCTGTCCTTTACAAAACTCATAGTTGTCTGCCACAAATGAATTCTACAGTGAACAGAACAATGTGACAACAATATCACACAAGTTGAAATCAACACCCCCTTCTAATTAGTTAATAGACACCAATACATCAACAAGAAAAAAATTGTTTTCCTAGACCTCCAAGTGTGTAAAGCATTAATTTCCATAATATAGTGTAGAAGACAGTGACTTACCCTTAATGTTTTCAATGAGCAACTTTTGCATTTTTGCTGTAGATGATAGACAAAGAGCTGATAACTCCTATAACATCCAGGTCATATTCTTGGCTAACACAGCCAGGTTGCTTGTCCCAGGGTCTTAACTATTGCAACTGTTGATAAGGATTAGCCCAACATAAACACAAGAATCTGCACTCACAAATTACTGAAAAAATAGGCAACGTTACAGACAAGTCTGCTGATGAAATCAATTCAAGCATCCATTTAAGAATGTAATTTGGAAAGAAACTCGAATATTGTCTCTCAATCTGTCCATACTACAAGAAGTATATTTGGTGAAGTTCAGTCCATAGGTTTTCATCATTGATTCCACAGTGACAGCCCAATGATTGTGTAGGCCCATTTTATTCTAAGAATAGAGAGATGAAGCTTCTCTTAGATCGCAATATGATTCAAATGGAAAATACCATTTCATTTTATTGCTGAGTAAGTCTACAATGCATTAACACAATATATACTGAGTTCATATACTGGTGACATTGGAGGACCTACATCTGCCATTTGTCTGCTACAAGCTCTTGCTAGATTGGTGTTGTAAACATGTTCTTTCTAATGTATGTTTTGACTCCAGGGTATACGCTCTTCCATACAGCTTTTGAGGGGTTCTTATTCTCCTTTGCAATATTCATAGATGCCATAGATAATGCAATTTTAAAGGCTCAGGCATAACTTTGTGATACATACATGGAGGAATAGAATAGATCTTCAGACCTTTGGACATGTGTAATAATGTGTTCATCAATGAGCATGGATAATGACTGGGTGCAATAGATTGTTCATTAAGTTTTACAGGTATGGCAGGAATGCAAAGAAACTAAACCTGTGTATCGTAGCTCATGGGAATGTTTTTTGATGTGCTCATTGAGGCCTTGATGAAGTGTTCAGTTAATAATGGCGGCTAAATTGTCTTTGGGTTTTTAAGAAAATGTATAAATCATAGCTTTTGAAATGTAGACCTTCCCGTCGCTTATATCTTTTATGGCTTGCTTTATAAGTAGCCTTGAGTAAAGGTGTCAGCTGATCACACTTTAGTTAACTTATCCATTATAAAGCTACAGAAGCATAAAAACAAGGATACAGACTCACAGGACCAATAACAGAGTTAATCAATCAATCAATAAATAAATAATTAATGTATATTGTGCAGGGACTTCAAAATGAAGGTAACAAATACAATGTTGTACGTCAGGAGGAGACATTGAATTGTCTGAGCGTCGTAGGCAGAAAAGACCCACCGATGCGCTTCTTTGCACACTGAGGTGGAATGAGCCTGTGGCTAAAAGTGTCTCCAAGTGAGCGCCTCCTTGAGGGGATGGAGGGGATTTTTTATGATGGCATCCAATTTTGCCACCATCCTCTTTTCCACAACAGCTTCCACTGTGTCCAGGGTTCACCCTGTGATGGTGCAGGCTTTCCTGATGTACAGTGTGGTTTGATTTTAGATTACTGCATTTCACCAAAGTGGTTCTGTGATCACAGGAGCACATGCCAGCATACTCAGGATTTCTTTAGGGTGCTACAGCAGTGCTATCCCATTTTTCAGTGGGCAGTAGCTGAGATTAGAGACCAGGCATAAAACTAGCTATTCATTTTGTAACCAAATCTAGCAAATTCAGTCAATAAACAAATGGGAAGTCTAAGGATCACAACTTCTATAATTTTAAATTCTACTGGCCCTAATTAATTGTTAAGATTAAAGGAAAAAGCTCCAACTTCCTTGTCAGAGTTAGCTTTGATATTTAACAGAAGTAAAGTAGGAAAAAAAATACAAACACAATTTGGTGTCATCATCATCGATTCATGCCTCTCTGAAATAGAAAATTGCAAATCAGAAATGAAGAAATTATTAAAGATCACAAGCACATTTCATAACCGGGAGCTTCTCGTATTATCCATCATTCAATATGGTGTCTTTATTGTAAATTGTGTTACACAGCGATTAAAAAAAAAACCAAAGTCAAATACAAGGATGGATGCCCAGAGACATCAAAGAGCCTGACTGAATCTACTGTCAGCGTAATCTAAGTTAGTAAGGGTCATGTTCCAGGTATTATGCTCTGCTCTATCCCACCATTAAAAAGGGTGATGTGAGGCTGTTATTTACTGACTTTGGCACAGCTTTTAACAATTGTCCCCACCAAACCAGCAACAAAGTTACAGAATCCAGGACTCAGCTCCACCCTTCGCACATGGATCCTAAGCTTTTTGTCTGCCAGACCCCAAGTATTCCTGGATAGTAGTCCAGCTCCATTAGCCTGAACATCTGCAACCCTGCGGTGTGTTCTTATTTCCTAGCTGTGTTCACAATAATCATATAACTGTGTAGCCAGGTACAACTCAAATGCCATTGCAAAAGTTGCTAACGACACAGCCTTAATATATATATGTGTTATACAAGAACAATTAAATCTGCATCTTTTAATATTTAATGTTCATTTTATTGCACTGTAAAGGCAGCTTACTTGAGCTGCAGTTGTGGCAGGCCTCATCAGCCCTACCTGGACAAAGTGGCTGACCTGTCACTGTGTTGTCAAGAAAACAGTCTGACCATCAGTGTCTGTAAAATAAAAGAGCTCATAGTGGATTTCAGCATGGCCGAACGAGACACAAAGAACTGAGCACATACCTCTATTAACGGTGGTGTGGTGGAGAAGGCCGAGAGTTTCAAATATCTGGGAATCAACATCAGGAGTGACTTAACATGGTCCACACACACACACAGACATTCTAGTGAGAAGGACAAGGCTGCACCTTGCAACTGAAGAAATTCAGAGTATCAAAAAGAGTCCTGAAATCCTTCTACAACGTGGCTGTTAAAAGCATACTGCAGGATGCACCACTGTCTGGTATGGAAATGGCTCAAAAAATAACCATACAGTGCTGCAGAGTGTTGTGTACTCGGCTGAGCACATCATGAGGTTATCACTACCATCCCTACATGACCTGCAGTATATCCAAAAAGGTAGCCAGGATCATGAAGGACTCCCCTCACCCCTTTTACAACCAGTTTAAGTGGCTAAGGCGATTGCATCACCTCAAGTCAAGAACAGAAAGACGATAAAAACAGCTAACGGTTATCGTAACAGGCATTCTTCAAAATGGTAAAAATAGTCAATTTATTATTTATATTTAACCTTTTTATTATTTATCAATTATTTAACAATATGAATATATGTGTTTAATAATTACAATTACTCGAGTATCTGTGCCTCTTAAATTTTATATTTAATTTTAATGGATATTTTTTTATTTTATTGCACAGTGCAAGTTACTGTATACCTGTGTGTGTGTGTGTGTGTATGTGACAAATAAAATCTAAATCTCTAATCTTTATATCTCAAAGGCAGACTAAGAGTTTCATGAAGCCATCATGTAAAAACCCTGTTCTCTGAGGAACAAGGACACAAGCGCTCAATAGCTGAGTGCCATACATTTGATTTGCTGGATGCAAAGTTTCACTGTCCTAATTCCATAAAGAATTTTAAGCTAAATCAAAATCTACAAAAAATATTACGTGGCTTTATTTTTTTGGCCAGAGAAAGCAATTGGACAAGGGCTCAGGCCAACACCTGCAAATATTCATAGGCAGCAGTGAATCGGTGTAGCTGGCCAATCCTCCTCCCACCTCCTGAAGAAGTTCAGGTTACACTGACTGTCCACGGCCTAGTGGTCCTGTGTGACTGAGTCAGGATGAATGCAGGAGTGCGTCCAGAGATGGACTGAAGTTCCATCCAAGATTACTTCCTGCCTCCTTGTTCCAACAGTGACTGGCCCTGCACAGCTCTGAACAAGATGCAAGGATAAGGAAAAAAAAAGAGTATAAACAAGAAAAAGATATTAAATGATATTTGGAGGTCTTTTCCTTCTGTGTATTGAGTCGTTTTTCTGTTTTTCTGTTTGGTACTGGATGTCAAGAACACCCGTTTTTCCAGTACAGTACTGTGAAGTGCATATGATGCAATTATTAAAATAACAGCGGCATCTGTAATGATAATAGCAATAGCAGTTGTAATGAAAATGATTATGATGAAAAATAATAATGCATTTATAAAAAAAAAAAAAAACAGATGCAAAAATATGCAGCAAAGGACAGATGTTCTAGGATTGTTTCTGGCCTTTTCTTTTGAGATGAACTGTCACTCCAGATATACAGTAAGTGCTGTGGAAAGGGGAAATCAAGAAGATGGACTGATTGATGATAACAAACTAAATACTTTCAATACCAGCTTCTGCATGGTAAGCAATGCCTGTTCCAACACCAGATAGCACAAGCAGAAGCCGTCTCTGCAGTGGACGTCAGTCAACGCATGCTAAGTCACAGTCTTATGCCAGGCCACTTAAAAGATGTCAGTCAGCCACGTGTCGTGCCCTTAGACTGTCTTTTTGTAAGGAGCACACAACAGCACAAGAGAATGTGGAGAATACACAGAGAAGAAAGTATCTAGTCACAGTGTGGCCATTGTCTTCTACTGCCACTAATATTCTTCACTGAATTATTTAAAGCATTTTGTTGTTTATTTATTATCCATTTTTGCTTAGTTTGTAGCTCTAAGCTTATTATTATGACATAGATCTTTACTAGAATTTGTTAACTGCCTCAGTACATAATTAAGCTCCAGTTTATTACTCAGAATTGATTGTTGCCACTTCTGTTGCTATATTGCATTATGATTCTTAATATTATTGAGATGATGATTATCAAGAAGGACAAATAATAAGAAAATATGGGAACAAAGACTTTGTCATCTGTGCATTGTTACTGTGGTTAAGGGAAGCACTGAAAGTCTACAAAAAGAAATGTTGAAGCACCAACCCGGTCATCCACATTTAATCAATGAAAACAATACATAAAAACATGCGCTCGATGATGCTAGAAATGAACAGAAAAGGGTTTCCTCAAATTGTGAGATCTCTCTTGGTTGCCTGTTTAGGCTCTGGGCTGGAAGCTCTGTCCTGCAGTGTGCTCTGGTATTGAGTACTACCTCCCTCCATTGACCGCGGGATATATAGCTGGGAAACTGGAATGGGTGGAGTCAAATGCCCTCACTGAGCATCTTGTCAGCATTTTAGAGGGAACAGGAGAAGATGTGGTTAGTGGCTGTGCTCTCTCTCAGTCCAGGGTGGTAGAATATACATCAGATGAGCCCTTTGGATGAGCATGACCCAGCTCATATTTAAGAACTTTATTTTTGGAAAAATATTAAGTGATATTTCCCTTTATTATGATAATTTCATAACAAAATGCTTCTTTCATTACAGTGGAATTTTTATTTTCACTTGAATATGGAATAAAATGATAGCTATAGTTTATAAATAAAGTGCTTGTTTTGGGTTTACATGGCAAGTACGCAGGTTTAACAAAAAATGACTTACTGTACATATCTCTGGAAGCTCAAATGGTAGACTGATCAGTACAGTCTTTCTGTGGTGAATGTTTTTATTTCAATCGACTTTCAAGTGAAAATGGTGAAGATGAAAAGATCATGACAGAAAGGATCCAGTGTCTGTATCCAAAATGTGCGCAACCATGTTTGAACAACTACTAGCGCTTGAGCATAGGAAAGGCACTATATAAATAAAATTTATTATTATTATTCCCAGGAACAATGTTTTGAGAAACATTTACTTCACAATTAAATGAGTGTTATTCTGGAACTTGATGGAAAGGAAAAA
This sequence comes from Polypterus senegalus, assembly GCF_016835505.1. Lineage (NCBI taxonomy): Eukaryota > Metazoa > Chordata > Cladistia > Polypteriformes > Polypteridae > Polypterus > Polypterus senegalus. Next base: position 112,314,816 of record NC_053154.1, read on the forward strand.
AAAGGGAAAGAAACTGGCAACTGTTCACTGCACATTTCATATCCTCCAACCCTAACACATTACCTTCTCTTTGAACCACAAAATATATATAATTATATTTTTTTAATTTACTGACCAATTGTTTAAATGAAGCTTTTTGTATGGAACTTCCAGTTATTTACTACAGGTGGACTCCCATTATAATGAAATTTATGAGACCATAAAAATATTTTGTTATAATGGAAAATTTGAATATGGGGAAAGTACGTATACTGTTGTGACTGGGGATTGTAAGCAATTCACCATCTCCAATGGCAGCAGTGCAAGGGCAGCTCCATAACATGGATAAATCAATTGGTTGTCCTCTGCAGTATCAGGCTTACTGCATAATATGCTTGTTGCACGATGTTTAGAACATTTAACACTGGGCTTTCACCTGCTCTTCCTCACCCTCTCCTGGTCTGCCACAGTGGTGATTCTGAGCCACTGGTGTTCTTCTAATCAGAAGATGGGAGCTAAAGCAGGACGATTGTCCCTATCCTGTGTGTTTGAGTACTGAAGTAACAGCTCCTATTTTGAATGAAGTCTTGAGACTGTACCTGCCTTTCCCATAAAGTAATAAAGTACCTGTATTTTCCTTGGAAAATTGGACTCGCCTTCCTGTCTCTCATACAACTTTGTGACACAAGTTTGACAATACCTGTCTAACCATTTACAGATGTAACTTTTATAATTTATTGTACTGTTACAATGACAATAAATGTGTTCTATTCTATTCTTAAAAAAAGATGATTCTTAAACTGCAAAAAATGACTGTCCAAGACTCTAATTTCTCAAAAGACTGTCACTTTCTTTTGACCTAACAAGAAAGAGATTGCCTGTGACAGGGTTCTCGAGACTTGGTGAAAAGTGTAGGTGCGGCATTAAATATTTTTTGCATTACATTATTATCTTCAGTGGCCATTTTTGGTCAAAAAAACATCTGCTATACTGAAATTTACATTAAAATCCGTTAAACATGATCTGGTGTGAACGTTTGTCCGGGCCCACAAGAAGTATTCGTTATTCTGAAAATTTAATTACTTTTGTATTCGCTATAACAGGATTTTTTGACTCAGCCTAGGGAGTCGTTCATCCACATTTCCTTTTGCAACACAGAATAATCATCCTGTTTCTCTTGTAACCTTACTTGCAATAGCATGGAGACATGTTATCTGCCTCCTCCACAGCCTTCTTAATACCACACAGGGTACTACCTAGTTGTCTAGTGAACTGACATTTACATTGTTTGTTGAGTCCAGTCCTGTTATATTGGCAAAACATGTAGACAACCTGAGTGAATCTATCATCAAGTCCATTGAAGCACAAATCGATTCTTTTTTCATCCCAAAGTCACATGAATGTTTCCATTTATGTTCTCTCACAAAGATTTACAGAGGTTCCATAAAACAAAATGACATTCTGAATCTCGTTTAATCCAATTCATGATCTGTAGCAAGGCAGGTTGGACAGTGTGCCAGACACTGCCCACTCACAAACCCACACTAAAGCAGGGGCAATTTGGAATCACCCATCATCTAACATCTTGTCTTCATTCTATAGTCATGTACTTCTACTAAAAATAAAAAGTTACATTTAACGTCTCATTTTCAAATATGGATGGACGACGGGAGTCCCTGCAGGAAAACAGGAAGATTTGGGGAGAATGAGAAAACTTCTCATGGTCAACAACAGGGCAATGGACAGAAAATCAGAACATTTGATTTGAGGTGCAGCAGCAGTAACCACTGTGCCACCCTAAAAAATATTTACAGCAAAAATATTTTTTACACCTGTTGCTAACTTCTCCACATTACTGAGTGACTGAAAAGTCTTTCATTTAACCTTAAAATTGTCAGAATGGCTTCCTTTCAAGCTCACTAATATATTCTACATTTTTCAACTTCATTTTTTGACATTGTTTCCTTCCATTTCTTCACACTACTCTCAGATCAATATCTTTACTTCCTAACTTCACTCCATGACATACCTTATAAATGGTTAAAAAAATCTTTTATTTTTAAGTATGACATTATATAAGTAACTGTTGTCTGATTTTCCTTTAGAAAATACATGTTGATACAACACTAATCCTTAAATGGAGAAAAGTAAAGATACAGGTGGAATTAAATCAAAAGTTCTGTTTTCCACCATGCACTTAAGCAAGCGACAGATGGAAGATAAAAGATGAAAAGATAAAAATAAGACAAAAGTACTGAAGTCCCCCATAATATCTGAGAACCTCTGAAATTCATAGAATAATACAACTTATTCTGTAAACTGTAAACTATGCATTTTGAGTTCATTGTCTTGATACATATGGTGTGCAGTATAACTATACAGTGATCTGAAAACGTAGATCTTCTTAAATTTGTACAGCTTTATATATCAGGATATAACTAACAACCATTGAATTCTCAACAAGCTGCTCAACCTCATCCTGCAAGCAACACATAACAGATTTTATTTTGTCATTGCTTATTCAACAGAAAACAAATTTAACATGCCTAAATCTGTCACAAAACTTTAATTAGTGATCAAGTGACTCAAACAATACCTTTTTGTTTCTTTCCATTGAAATAGATTGTTACAATGCTGCAAGTCTACAGAAGAGAAAGACATGTGTGGTACAAAGTAGTCACAGAGTAACGTAAGTGTAATGGAAATTTGCTGAAAGTAACACCCTATGGCAGATTAACTGTGCATACTGTATTTCTTGGCCCTGTTTCTACACTTAAGGAAATACTGAAATCATTAGATGTCACACTGAGCCACTGATCAGGAATATCATCTCTGCATCTTCTGTTGGAACTATAAAAGCTGTGCAGACAAGCAATCTGCTTCTTGACTTCTGATGGCAGAACAAGAGATGACTCTATTTGATCTTCTGCAAAGAATATTGTATACTGGCCAGCACAGATGTACAGCTGGCACAATAAAGCTTCATTATTATGTGTATGCCAAGAGGCATGGCAAGGACCGATGTATAATTCAGGTTAAGTTAAGTGAAGACTAACATGAAAATGTTAAATTTACAAGAATGTAATTGCAGTGGTGAACTGCCCAGGCCTGCTAAACCTTTAATCAAATATTTTTAAATGTGCTAAATCACTGCATGCTTTTAGAATTACTTTTTTTAATATTGAAAACATCATTATGGTTTAAATTTTGTGTTTTAGTTTGCTTTTTCGACATATCTTGAAGTCAGTGGAGAAAAAAAGTCCAGTAAAGGTTTACACAAAGTCTGGCCAAAGCTCGCCCATCTATCAATCAACGGGTTTCATTGCATTTCACCACTAGCCTTGAACCTATTTCAGCAGGCCATTGTTTTGGATCATTTGCTGCTATACTGTATGTAGCGGCTGACATTTTACCCTGCGCTGCTTGCACTGTTTCAACAACACCCAGGAAGTAAGCAGCATATGTTTGAGAAGTGATTATTGGATTTCTTTGTGTTTCTCTGCTCCCTTCCTGCTTTTACTGAGGAAAACATGGATTTGTTCATAAAGGACAAAATACCTGACGTTGTTTGTAATAGCTGCTAGAGTTTGCTTTCCCTGTGTGCATAGTTGCCAGCATGACAACTCTTACATCTTTTCTGAATTTTCATCATCTCATTTGATTAGAGTAGAATGTTCCCAGCTCGCCTGTAAACCCTTAGAGGTTAGTTTCCTCCAGCTTCCTTACTTGCAAGAGTTTTTTCTTATCCTCTCCTTTATTGGCCTCTAAAGCATCCGTCCATTTTACAGACTTGCTTATTCTGAGCTTGGTCACAGGGAAGCTGGAGTCTATCTCAGCAAGCACTGGGCACAAGGCAGGTACAGTATAATGGTAGCCACAGCCACCACACAATGAGATGGCTTGAGATCCCGGTTTGCAACGTCCCATGCAGACATGCAGTTCAGTCCCACACTCCAGAAATAACCCTCTATCTGCCACAGCCAGGTGTTACATGGGCGTCCCCTTGGCCTGGTCCAGCCACTCGGTTCCCAACAATAATGATCCTACAAGCAGGATCACTCTCGAGGAATCACGCCACATGGCCGTGGTGCCGTAACTGACGCGCCCTTGCAATGCAGGTAATGTGCCTCATTTGAGACTCCATGAGTAACCACTCATTGGACACAAAGTCAAACCAACGGTACCCAAAGATTCTCTGAAGAGACACAGTACCAAAGGAGTCCAGTCTTCGTCTCAGGTCACTGGATAGCGTCCCTGTCTTGCAACCTGGAAGTACTAGGACTCTAAAGACTTGGACCTTCATTCTTTTGTATAATCATCTTTAGAGCCACACACCCCTTTCCTGTAACCTCATGATGTCTCATGCTGTCCAAAACCAATAAAACAAATGTTTTTTATTTATTTAAAACCATGAAAGATACGGAGGTGCTTGATGGATGATGACCTTTATACCTTTGTCATGGTGATATCATTGCGATTTCTGGCCATAGTAGCAAGGCTAGGAGCCAATACCCAAATCCACCAAAAATGGTGATGCCTTTAGGAAAACAAGATGGCAGGACTCCAAGACTTAAAATATTTCTGAGGCCAGTAAAATAATAGAGGAGTAATTTGCATTAAAAATCATGATAGAAAGAAAAAAAAATGATAAAAGTTCTTAAACTAAGCTAAGGAAAAAAATTCAAAGACAAAAGAAAGGCCTTGCTTGTAACATTCAAGATGTCTGCTGGATGCGTTGTGTTGCAGCCATGTGATTGGGTACTTGCATTAGCAAGCAGGTTTAAGATTAGCAGCAGTTATGGCCTCGTTTCAGTTTATACTTGCGCAAAATTTGCCCATTATCTAGAAAAATGTGCAAAACAGGGGTTATTTGAGAAAGGAGATCTTATTTCAACAAGTTCCAGTAGATGACCCAAGTAGACGATGTCAACATACAAGACCAATTTACTTTGATTTAATTTCAAATTATTTTTATTACGTGGACGTTCCACTTATGAGACTGGTATACTATACAGTAAATATAAATGTAATATTGCTAAGGAACATTGCACAAAAGAAATATACAAAAACATTATGCCCTCGTCATTAAAACTGCTAGCAAATGACATGTGAACCCTGAGCCAGTTTGACTAAATACTCTCTTGTTGATATCTATGCATAGCTTTTCTTTCTGCCCGACACATGCGACTTTTCTTTGTATTTATAACATTGATTGTTAAGAGATATGTTCATTGAACTCCTTTAATCAATAATCTCAGTACTTTAAGCTTGACATTTTGAAGTAATGTGATTTTTGATGCATTGAGAAAGATTTTACAGTAAAGCACATCATAATAAATAAAGATTAAGTTTTAAATTGCTTGATTCACAACTTCACAAGTAAATAGCATCAAAAATGTGGCATTAATGGAGTAAGCAGCAGCCCCCATTCCTGTCATCTGCCTAACAGGAGATTCCTCCATGCAGCTTAGACCACAGCACCCAAGTGCATTGGAGGGGCTGCAGCCAGCAGTGTTTTGATGGCTCCCCCGGCAGCTATTCTGCACAGACTCCACTTTCACTGTACTGCTACCTAATTTTAGTCCCCAAGCATTGAAGTGATAAGACACAAGCAATTAATAATAGATTACCAGACGGGGACAAATCCGATTTCTTGGCAGAGCTGGATAACTATAGCAGACCGTCAGGTGATTAGCAAACGGATATAATGAAAGAACAGACCTATTCGTAACAATCGATATGGATGTCATCTTTCAATACAGTTATAATACAGGCCGGCACCCACCTTAAACTTCTGATGTGCTTTTTGTTGCTGTTTTCTTTCTCGGTAATCACGGCTTTTTGAAGCAGACATTTCTTATATCAACAAAGAAGAAACTGGCATATCTAAATACTTCAATGAAATAAAATCAATACACATTTTGTTTTATAAGGTAGTCCATACTTAAAAGTGGTCTTCAGTAGACATGGCTTTCTGTGTTGAGATCCTTAATACGTTTTTGAAAATGACTACAAATTAACTCTGCGGACAAACAGAGTTGTGCATTTCACATGGCAGTTCTAGGGTCTTAGCAAACAGCTCTCTGCATTTTCATCAAAAATGGCCGATGATTTTGTAACAGGTACCAGTAACTTTAGCATCCTGGCAATTCAGTGCAGCATTCTGAAACACAGATGAAGAACATGCAGTAGCATATCAGAATAGATGGCACCCTAAAATCTGGGCTAATCTGAGTCTGCTCCACTCTTCACTCGGCATTGTGGATGTTTGTGGAGTAGGCTTCCTGTGAATTATTTTAAACAGAATGTTACAGCCTGCTCTTAGTCCTATTCCATCCATCCATTATCCAACCCACTATATCCTAATTACAGGGTCACCGGGGTCTGCTGGAGCCAATCCCAGCCAACACAGGGCGCAAGGCAGGAAACAAACCCTGGGCAGGGCGCCAGCCCACCGCAGTCTTAGTCCTATTCTTGGTTTCAAATGGACAAAGAGACTATCTAATGAAATCTCTGGATGTTTATTACTAAAAAGAAAAAAATGTTATTACAATTAAAGATAGGATAGCTCAATTAATACATTTTATTTTTGTGTAGCACTTGCTTGCACATATTTACACGTCTAATGCACTAGCAGTAAATTACTACCTTATACACCATTTACATACAGTACATTAACACACAGACACACGCATTATAGGCTTAAAGGGTCCTTATTGTCAATGTACCGAGTACAGTGAAATTCATACTTTGCTGATCAACATGCTACACACTGACACTTGTTTCCTATGATTAGTGAGTATAACTACCTAATCTCAAATTTTCTGTCCACTTCACCTTACCTTAAGTGTTAAATTTCACCCAGGATTCCTCCCTGGCTGGGATTCAGATGTCTATTTTGTGTATTGGATTGCTGATTGCTTAGTTTCTTTATGTCTAAACATTAGCGAAATTCGGCAAAGCGTTATTTTTATGGTGAATTTGCCTGCTTTGTCAGTGACCCTGTTCACAGAATTTTTCCCTAAAAATTCACCATGAGAATAGCTTAGGTCAAGTTTTTTTTCCCCCAGTGTCCAATGACACGTTGTGAGGCTGGTGTGACATGACAGCACAGAGCTGCAGCTACCGATGTTGGACAGGAAATCCCCTCATGATTTCTGCTCCTGTTACCACTGTCTGAAAGAAATTTTACTTTTCTGATATTTCATTTATCTGAGGATGCAGAGGTTAGCACTGCTGCTTCACAGCTCTGGACACATTTTTGGCCACAATTATCAATTTATAGACACTTCCCTAGTCCTCAGGGACACTTAAAAGACCACTGCACCATTATGATACACTCAAAACTAGTTCAGTCCCTCTTTCCACTTTGACTTAAATTTATTTCCCCGAGTTCAGTGAAGTTCCTGTTTCCATAATTTCACCAAACTCAAAGTGAAGCAAATTCAACAGGGTTTGCTCATCACTAGTAAACAGCATGACATGGTGAGTCCCATAGCTTACATGATTTGGGCAACTGATGACTTTTCAAAGAGCTTGTTACTTGTCAGTAGAGCCACTTTGTCCATGTACCATGTAACCAAACTCATTAAAATGTTAACTTAAATCCCCAAGCATGTATTTCATATCTTCTTACAAGAATACAAACACTGGTTATTTTATCTGATCTGAAAGCTTGAACAATTAAGCCAGTTTCCCTATTGACTCTCAATGGGTTGTAATCGAGGCGCCTGCACAAATAATTGTATAAAAAGAACCCAAGTAGGTTAGAGGGGAGAATCATGAGAAAACAAGGACTGAGAGAAAGAGGCAAGAAAGGTGGAGCAGAGGCAGAGAGGTTGGTTGCCCTGCAAGGGAGCCAGGGGAACGGTGCTCCTATGGTGGGTTGCTCCCGCTAAACATTATGGACACACTGAGCTGGCAGTAGATTAGGCACCCAATGCTGGTCTGTTTATTCATTTAACGTATTTAAGAAACCTATTTACTTTTTATTTTGTCCTCATAAATGTACTGCTTTTTATTGAATTATTGATTTATTTGTGAAAAAGAATGGCACTGCACCTTTATTTAGAGACTTTGTTCTTTCGATTTGGAATAAAAGCATGAAGCACTTATACCAACCTTGTTGTTGTGTGTCCTCATTACACTAGTTCATCTTGGGACTTGACTATCGATGGCCCGGGTTCAAGAGGAGTATGTCAGCTGCAGGCAACCTGGGCATCACAACTCAGCAATTAATCTAACATGCACATCTTAAAAATGTGGAAGATAAGTAGAGCACCTGAAAAAAGCTATGCAAGCCTGAGCAGAGCATGCGAGATTCCAAAGCTAATGACTGGCTTGAGAATTGCACCCAATTACACTGAGTTCCCTGGAGCACTTAAGCCATGACAATTTAAAGTTCACAACTCCCTCCTAAGAGATTCATCTTTGGGATGTTATAGAAAAAAAAATACCCAACTGTAAGGATAACATGAAAACTTCAAACAGTTAGACATTATTATTGTACCCATTATTTAATCTGCTAAGTAATTATTTTCAGTGCCTGTTGAAGCCTGTTTGGAGCCCTAGGTGGGGTAGATGGATGTCGTAGCTCCTTATCCATAACAGGAAGTTGGTATAAATAGGCTTTGATGACCTGGGAGTGGAGGTTCCCCCTTAGTGCTTGGAGTGCGCACTCCTTCAGTTGGCACAAACAGCACACCTTTGTGTATATACTGCAGACTCTAAGGAGCATGTGCCCATTGCTGCACGGAGCATGTACCCTTTGGAATATAGAGCATGCACACTTTTACTTTCATAAAAGGCCCCCAGCCGGTAACAGTGGCCACTCAGTATCATCAGAGTTCAATGATCATTGATTGGGGCCCACCTTGGTTTCCATTCAGTTGCACAAACGACACCCCTTTGACAGCTGATTAAGGTCCGTCTCAGTGTCTGTAGCACACACTCCATCAAAACCAAAAACGGCACCCATTTGTGTATACACCACGGACTTTAAGTAATCACAAGCACCATGGTATATGGCGTGTACTCTCTTTTACTTTAATAAACCTTGCTCAGTGGGTAACTGTATCCAGCAGGGGGCGTTAGCTCACTGAGAACGAGTTCTTTTGTAATTGCGGCTATGATATAAAAAGGCGATACCCCTCCCTTAGTGATACGGTGGTAAGAAATCACATAGGAGAAATAAATTAGCTTTGTTTAATGTCGGCTTACGCTGCATAACAGACAAAGGAAGCCAATGGCAAAACCCAGTTCGGGAGTGAAGGCCCGATGTGTAGAGTCTGCCATTTTCGCTGTTGCAATGGAAGGATTTTCAGGATCGGATGACGCTATCTCACATTCGTCTGTCAGCTTCAAAAGTGTGCTGGGCAATGTTCCAAGGCTTTATACTCTTTCTTCACATGCAGGCCCCCACTTAGGTGAAGAAGGGAAAAGAGGATACAGTTTCATGCTGACTTAGACAGGCAAAAATAGTACACAACAGTCCAAAGTCTTACTGCCCATTTCCCAGTTGTGTCTAACTGTCTTGTCTTATAATGCTTGCCTAGCAGTTCTTATATGATGAACCCCTGTGCTAAATCTGGCTCTTTGTCAACTGTGCATGTGAGTAGAAAAAGGCAGATTTACAGTATAAGTCCTGTTGATTTATTAGATACATTTGCACAGCGTACAGTGACACATTAAACTTATGCTTATTACAGTAACAGCACCCACTCAGTATTATCAGAGTTTGATGACAATTGATTAGGGACCCTCTCAGTGTCCAGAGCGTGCACCCCATCTTTAGCACAAACGCCACCCCTTTGTGTATACACCACGAACTTGAAGGACCATGAGCCCCTTGCTGTATGAAGCAATCACAATTTTTCGTTCATAAACAGTGCCCAGTGGGTAAAAGTGGTAAGTCAGTATCATGCCCCTTAAATTTCATAAATGGTTTCACTCAGATGATATGTCGCCTAATGGATTGATCAGCTATGTTTATTTTAAAAATATGTTGGGCTTCAGACTGGTGTGCAATTTACTGGCTTCCAGCTCCCTACAACCCTTAAGCGAGATTAAGTGGGTTCAGTAAATGGATTCTAAAAATCTATCTGTGGGCATATACAATATATAATGGGGCACAGCATAATATAATGCAAAAGAAACATCCACAGGTATTACTTGATGTAGCTTAAAGTAATACTAATATACAGTATATGCTATATTGCCTCCAGAAACAAATGTACTCCTGTAATCATCCATCCATCCATTATCCAACCCTCTATAACCTAATACAGGGTCACGGGGGTCTGCTGGAGCCAATCCCAGGGCGCAAGGCAGGTAACAAATCCTGGGTAGAGTGGCAGCCCACCGCAGGGCACACACACACCCACAATAGGGGCAATTTTAGGATCACCAATGTACCTAACCTGCATTTCTTTGGACTGTGGGAGGAAAACAGAGCACCCAGAGGAAACCCACGCCGACATGGGGAGAACATACAAACTCCACCCAGGGAGGACCTGGGAAGTGAACCCGGGTTTCCTAACTGCAAGGCAGCAGCGCTACCCACTGCGCCACTGTGCTGCCCTCCTGTAATCATGGCGTGTATAACTGAAAAATAAAGTAAGTTTAAAAATAAAAACCCATTTATAGAGCCTGAAGCCACAAGTTGATTTTATTTTACAAAATGATTTAGGACAGGAGGCCCAGTGGCAACTGTTGCCCATTGACCCGACTACCATTCTAGCCCACTTGACTTCATCTACAAGGTCAGTGCTCTGGTTTACACAGAATATTGGAACAATGTCAGCAAATGTAGGTATTGTATTTTGACCAAGCAAGCCATTTAGGACTCTAGCAAACTCTTGTCATGTTTACAAATTGAGCTCACAAGAGCTGGACAGCTTATGGAAAGTCCTAGACATTGATGGATTAGGAACTCCTCCCAGTGAAGCAAGTCGGAAATGTGTGAGTGGTTTCTTCTGAAAGAAGCAGCACAATTGATTTGAGGGTTTAACACGGAGCAAGTGAAGCGAGGAAACAATGGCTTTGTAAAACAATCAAAGCACACAACGCCCAAACCTGTGAAGCTGAGACGCCCCAATACATTTTGGTCTTGTGGAGTTGCTACTATAAAAGGTTAATCTAATAAAGAGGTCCACTGTTTCAGCTGATATAGGATCATCACATTTATGCATTTAAAAAAGAAAAAAATGAATCCTAACCATTCATCATAGGGTTTGTTTCACGACAGCCTTTTGACTTTTAAAAGCTATGACAGAAAAGTCGTTTGCAGAGCGTGTTTGTAAATATGGACCTTGATTTCGTTTACAAGGAACAATGAAGGTAAAATTTGTTTTGTGGCCTCCGATTTAATTAGCATTGATTTTTTTTTCTCTTCTGTCTGGCTGAAGAAATATCAAGTCAAGGAACTTCTTTAGCCGTGCTTATTGGATAAACGTTTACACTGAAATCTGCACACAGGCTGTTTGTTACCCTGTCATTTACCATTAAATAAAAATCAATAGGGCTAGAATACAATCTTGGGTCTACTGTTATTGAAAAGCACAATCATTTCCTCTGTTCACAAATCCAAAATGTCATTCTTAGATTTAGACTCTCCTTAAGCATTATTTCTTGCAGAAACAGAAAGTTAAAAATACATGGAAAGCTGGGAAGCACAGTAATTAATGCTACAGATGCACAGATGCAGCAGTCTGGGTTCAAACTCCATGCTCGATTGCCATCTTCTATGAGCTTATACATTTTCTTCATTTCTGTATCGATTTTCCTCCCAGAATTATAAAAGACATGCAACCCTAAATTCGCTCAATATGAGTGTGTGAATACGTGAAAGAGTGGTCCCTATAATGAAGTAGACCCTGTGTCCCACCTTTCACCCAAAGTGGCTCCAGCTCCTGGCCCTGACTTGGATTAAGTAGGTTTGAGAATGTTAGAATGATAAACGTAACTGAAAATTTAGGACCCTGTGCCAACAGTAATATCAATATAGCATACATACTGTGTATAGACTTTAATAAATCACTTGTGTTGGAACACTAACATGTGATGGACCAGTGATGTGTCTACAATAAGAGCCAGTGTAGCACAGTAAATAAAACGCTACAGTCTGTGTGTGTGTGCTAGTTTGTGTCCAGTCAGTGTGGCTTTGGTGACATGTTTGAAAGAGGATGTGTCAAGTAAGAGAGGCTGAGACACATGAGGAGGAGTAAAGGTATAGGAGGCATGTTGAGAGTTGCCTTCAAAGACAGGAAATATAAAAGTGGACAGAAGGCGAGCAAGGCACCTTGAAATGATACAGTCTAAGAAGCAATTACATATATATATATATATATATATATATTGTCACAGATGTACGGGGACACTGCCTGGCCGGGATGCCAGTACAGTCCCCAACTAGGACAATACTTCTCCTCGACCACGAGAGGGCAGCCGCCCGGGTCTATTTGGGGGCCACAAAGACGGAGCTGGGATGCCCGTGAGAGGACGTGGCCACCGCCAGGGGGCGCCCGCACAGTTGGAGAATCCTGGATGGCAGCACTTCCGCCACACCAGGAAGTGCTGCCGGAAATAATTCTAAGAAGACCCGGAGTGCTTCCAGGTGCTTTCCTGACACTTCTGCCACTACCAGGAAGTGACATCAAGGAGAGCACCTGGGGCTCATCCGGGTCAGGATAAAAGGGGCCGCCTCCTTCCAGACAAGGAGCCAGAGTTGGGAGGAAGGAGACGAAGCTTGTGAGGAGGAGGAAGGAGGTCGAGAGAGAGAGAGAGAAAGAGAAAGAAAGAAGAAGGAAAGAGAGTTGCTGAGAGAAGGCATTGTGGTTGCAGTGGAAAAAATAAATAAACAAGAGTGTTTTGGACATCCTGGTATCGGTCTGTCTGTGTCTGGGGGTACGGTTTCCACAATATATATATATATTCATACATAGTGTGTGGTGGACAGCAAGGGCTCTTACCTGGCTGGGATTCCTGTGTAATGGAAGGACCGGGGGAGAGTAGATGCACAGGTATTATCTCTGTTGTGCCTCGGAATCCCACAGAGCAACATGGGAGTTGGAGTTTGGCACAGCTCTGTTGGGTTCCATACCAGGGGATGCAGCAGGGACTGCAGAGCCCTACTTCGTTGGGCTTCCACCTCACCTGGAAACGTTTCCGGACCCATTCTAATGGGCCACTCAAAGTACTCCTGGGTGCAGGATAAAAGAGGCCTACTGCCATAATTCCAATAGTCAGAGTCAGGAGGAGGAGGACAAAGTTTTCTGGGAGGTGTGAAGACAGAGAACAGAGAAAGGAAAAAGAAAAAGAAAAAAGTGCTTGGTGCTTGCGATTGTACTACATTAGTGGAAAACGATTTAGGAAGCATTTCCCACTGAAAAAAATAAAAATGTGTGCTGCTGAACCTGTGTCCGGTTTAAGGAGCTGAGTGCACCCTGCAGGCCACTATATATATATATATATATATATATATATATATATATATATATATATATATATATATATTCAAGGCATTCGTAGTCTGAATCACAATCTGATTGTATGGGTGGTTACGTATCAGACTACGAATGCCTTGAATGTAATTACCCCGATCTACATACTGTCAAATAAATGAACCACATGCCGTGGTGCAACTCAAGGGGCTTCGCCTCTAGCACTGATGTCTGAGGTTCGAGTCCCGAGGCGGGGTGCAGTGAGTGTGTACGTGTGGTTCGTTTATTTGACAGTATGTAGATCGGGGTATATATATACTGTATATAGATAACTCCTGTAGCCACAATAAATGCCTTTATTGAATAGACAAACCAGGGGTGAGCAAGTTCCTTTCTACTGCAGCCACAGCTGCGACACATATAAAAAACATCAATAATAACTCATAAACTTGCAATATTAATTAGGAAAATTGCAACATTTTACTCACTAAAAATTCAGATTATTTATAATCAAAATCCATCCTCCTCTCTTTCCTCAAAAACAGTTCAATCACTCTGTCGTATGGTTTATACGCGTGCTTCGGTTCAAGCAAAAAGTCCCTTTCTATTGCCATTGAAGCTAATGCTGAAAGTCGAACCCGCCCTATGGTGTTTCTGGCATAAGTCTGATTTCGCTTTAGGGCTGAGAATGTCCGCTCGACAGAAGCAGTGTACACAGGAATGTTCACCGTCAAATATACCAATGTGAACAGCTGCCCCATGCTCTTATTCAGATTTTTCTGATGAAGGAAGTTAAGGAGATCAGTGGGAGATTCTCCTGCAAAATCATCCACGGCATACATTACAGTCAGTTCTGTTTTTAGCCGAGACAGATCAAAAAGTGCTCAGTGCCTGTTGTGTTAAAGTGGAGAAGGCTGCATGTGTGAAATTTTTCTTGTATTCCCGAAACTTCTGGGGCTCAAACATCAGGTTTTCATGGTCTTGAAATCTGGTCCGTGTCTGGCAAATAATATTGTCCAGAATCCTGCCATGGAGTTGGCCGTAGTGCGCACGAGGATGCTCAGAGCGTTTGCAGTGCATTCAGTGGCCTCGTAGAGTTCCTCATACCGGCTTCTATCCAATCAATGGGTCTGAATACGGTGACGTTGCCGTACGCCTGCTAGAGGGCCCTACTGACACCAACTCAAAATCTGATTTGTTGAAGCAACAGGTTAATCGACATTTATTTTGTGTTAGAGTGCCTGCACAACGGATTGTCAAGGCCTCTCTGCCTGGCAACAAATGATGGCTGAAATGTGATTGTTTAAATGCTTTAATATGAAAATACATGCCTGGAAGCAGCACAACCATCGGAAAAGCTATGAAAGGAAACGGACAGACTATTTGGAATTATTTAATAAGTATTCATGGACAAAATATAATTAACATCAGTTTGTGATTCAGATATTTTTACTTATGAATATGCTAAGCACAGTCCTTGATCCGCAAATATTTACCTTATATGGGCAGGCACTCAATTACGTTGGAGGCGTGACAATGCGAGACGCCTCTCCGCCTCCCAAGGCCATCGAGCTGCAGTCTATTACAGTATATGGACGAAAATAGGTTCCAGTTATGACCATTACGCGTAGAATTACGAAATGAAAACTGCCAAACTTTTTTAAGTAAGCTGTAAGGAATGAGCCTGCCCAATTTCAGCCTTCTACCTACACGGGAAGTTGGAGAATTAGTGATGATTGAGTAAGTGAGTGAGTGAGTGAGTGAGTGAGTGAGTGAGTGAGTGAGTGAGTGAGTGAGTGAGTCAGTGAAGGCTTTGCCTTTTATTAGTATTGATTAAACATGTGAGGACACAAAGCCGCAGCACTAGCGTGGAGCTAGCACTCCATTCACGGATTGTTTCTGCCTCGGGCTGTATTCTTGTTGGTACTGGTGCGACACTGGAAGGATAGATGGATAGAATAATTTTACACGTACTATGAACATATTTCAGTGTTCCTTAAAAGTATCGAAGAATCTGCGTTCTAAGCTTACAGATGGCTTAACATCTATTACAGAGCTGACTGTGTGGCAATTGGTTGCTTGGAGAACAAAAAGGAAGGACAGGAATTTGGGGTTAGTACGTTTGAACTGCTGAAATAAATTATTTCATCGAAGGATGCGTAGGCGCAGCAAGCATCTTGCGTGAGGCAGTCTGTGGACAGGGCACGAGCTTGTCACTATCACTGCGCCACCGTGTTCCCATGTTTAATAACATGCTTCAACTCCTATCATCATGAAAATGATATCATATATACATCTCAGTATTTTAATTATTCAGAGAGCTGTAATATCACGAATGCAATGGATTCTGTGTCCAGTCGTTTAAGAAGCATGTAGTAATTTACACATACAGAGCATTTATGTGTTCTACTTTAAAGACAAAACAAACTACATGATTAAAGTGGAAATTTTGAGATTAAAGTTGACATTTCGTGCTTTTTCCCCACTGTGTGCCTTTTTTTCTCTGTACTCTAATAAACTTTCATATGACACTCAGACGGTGGGCAACAACTCGCCTTTTCACGGCAACTTCGATATCTGACAACTTCTTTTTTATTTCTGGCACTGTGCGACTTTGTGAACTTGAGCTTTCGAGTTTCTCCAACACTATGTCACTCGATCAACTTCCGTTTGTTGTTTATACCACTATTTAAACCAACAAATAGTACGTTTTTTCTTGCCTCCACTTAGTATTCGCTGAAATTCTTCTGTTTTCCCCCATGTTTTGCCATTGTCTTTTCACAGAACGCTGAGCTTAAGGGCTATTTATATTGATTTGCATATTCAAAGAGGTGTAGATCTGGGTGGAGTTTGGGGGTGACGACAGACGCGTGTGTTACTTTTCACGCTGACCAATATTTCTGGAACAGAAGAACGTGGAAATTGGCGAACGCACAGATTTATGCATCTGGATTTTTTTGTGCGTATGCACAATTCCTCTTTTGTCCTTACAATATGTTTTAGTGTGAATTCTATGCATGGCGTTATGCATGAGGCCCCAGGTGACAAAGCGTGCTCACTACATTGTCTCCCCCAAATCTCTAGATGGCAGCCCCCTTGGGTTGTTACAGTACCATGGATTCCAACAGGGCACTGTGGGAGTTGAAGTTTGGTGGCTCAGCCCTGTTGGGTTCCAGGGGTGCCACCAGGGGTTGTGGTAAGTGTTGCTGAACCCAGAAGTTGTTCCAGACCAGGCTTATGGGACACTGGAATTACTTCTAGATGCAGCATAAAAGAAGCCGGCTGCTGCACCTCCAGTTGGGAGAAATAGGGATGAAACTTGCTGGAGGAAGGAGGAGGAGGAGATAGAGACAGAACAGAAAGACAGAGAGAGGAGAAAAAGAAGAAGAAAAGGCCTAGCTGTGTGTGCCTACTGTACTGTGTTGGTTAATGCTTGTGAGGGAAGAGTTTTCCACAACCAAATAAAAGCTTTGTGTTGTGCTGCTGAACTTGTGCTGGGGTCTTTCTGTATTGGATATGGTATATATACACACACACATATATACTGTATATATATATATATATATACACACACACGCACACTGTATATATATATTGTATACATTCTGTGTAATTGCATGCTTTATATACCTTTGTGTGGGTGTGTGTGTCTTTGTTGGTATTGTATTTTTGTCAGCTGTTCTGAGGAGACAAGCATGTAAGAATTTCATTATAATATGCATACATGACAATACACTTCAACTTAAAAAAAAAATGAACTTAAAAATACATTTTAGTTCAATGAATTTAAAGTGTGAACTTTGAATTTCTTTCATTGATCATTTTCAGAATGTTTTTCTGTTGATCGTCTAAAGATGTTTTCTTTCCTTTAAATTGAGGTTTCAGCACCGTCAATAGAGAGTACTGCATTATAACCAATTATTTCTTTATTTGCATCTTATTGAAATTAACACACAAGCAGGCGTCCTTATGCCTTCTCTGTCTTTTCACATCGGAATTGTCACCTTACTATTAAGCAGAGCAATTTCAATATTTCGCCCATCACTCATCTCTGCATCTCCATTTCGGCTCTAATCACTTGCCTCTCTGCCTGCGTTGGGTTGCTAATGCAGGGGAACATTGCAAGTGACATGTGTGGCATGACAAGATAAGGCCGCTCTCCTCATAATGAATTAGCTCACCTCAGCAGTGCGGCCCTTACAACTGCAGAATCGCAGGCTTGCCAAGTTTCAGGTGTCATAGTGACCCCATTATCCTTTTGCTAAAATGGAGCCAAGATAAGCCACACAACTGTGGAAGAAAAGCAAATCAAAAGTGCTGAGTTTTTACGTTCATTTTTAGGCTACTGTGTGCTTTTAGTGTTGGAGCAAAGCAATTCACGCGTGTTCAGAACCGAGAGACAGTAACTTGTTAGTACTGGGACCAGTGGTAGTAGACAATAGACTAGGAGGCTGTCACACTGTCTAGAACATCCATGTGAAGATCTAATGTACAACATCAGATTCTCACACTACAAGTTAACCAATTTTGATATCATTATATTACATAATTAGTCCTGAATGAGTAAATGTGCCCTGTGATGGACTGGTGCCTGGACTGGGGGTAGTTCCTACTTTTATCCAATTCTGCCAGGAGAGATTCTTGTTCTCTGTGACACTGAACTAGATAAGTGGGTTCAAAATTTGATGGATAGAAGTGCTTTTTGAAATTGACACGATTTCACAAAGTTGCTCCATAACATTAAAATCAATTTCCTGCATTTGATTAAAACTGTCAAGTATCACTCTGAACATTGCATTGTGTAGCTCACAGTAAAAATACTGTAGGTGTCATCAGAAAGCCAAAAGGGATTGGGTGGTACTACTTAAGCCTTTATCAGATTTTGGAGAATAGCATTCTGGTCATGACGAGGAACAGACCAAAATGAAAAATCAGGCCTACTTTAGCTTGGGAAAATGCACCCATTTCATCAGAATACTGAAAGTGATGCCTTCATCCTTATTATAATGGGTTGGGATCAGGCTATGTATGCACAGTGAGCCATAACTGATTAAAACAGATCCATGAATGAAGACAAGTTGAATGGTGGCCACGACAGGTTTAAGTTCAAGCCATGCTCCTATATGTAGCTCTGGCCTTGCCTTGAAAATTAACCTCAAGCTTTCCAAAAATATCCTGAAGGAAAGATGGTTGAAATGACAGCAAGTTGTTAGCATTGATGTCTCATAGCTCCCAACACCTAGGCTCAGTTTATGACCATGGCAGTTTTAAGCAAAGTTTACATGTATCCTTATTATCCACATGGGTTTTCTCTAAGTAGTCTGTTGTCTTCCAGTGTATCAGAGATTTGAATATTGCTTAGCATGGTGACTCCAAACTGGCAAGAATTGAGAGACTATTAAGTGTGTGCATTTTAATGCTTGTATCTGGATTTGGTTCCTGCCTAGCAGATGATGGTGAAAGGGTAAGTTCCAGTCTCCTGAAATCTAGTGGAATAGACGGGCTTGCAAAATATGTGAGTGGATGACAGATGGAATGGTTTGGTGGTGAGAGGGTAAGATGCCTAAGTGAAAGAGTGAAGATAGGTTTGAAATATGTAAGGTGTGCAGGAGAGAAGTGCAGCTTCCTCACTGTGTAGTCATGAGAAGTGTTATGCAGACAAATGCTCTTTCTTTTTCATTGTGAAAATTGACATTGAATAGTTATATTTCTGAATCATCTCTGGTATGCATTTATAGTATGTGGCTTAGCTTAATACTGAGTTCAGGATTCTGGTTGTTGCTTATAAGTCAAGCCATGCTAATACATGCAATCTTTATCATTTCCTTATTCAGTATTAGTAACGAACTAGACATTGAGCCCGTTACAATAACGGGTGCTAGAACAGTAGTGCATAAACATTAGTAGGAACAGTCTATATTAAATGGCAAGGGACCTTGTATGTGGCTGTAATATGCGTCATTGTATTGTGTGCCTTTAATTTTCTCTCAGTAATACTGGTTTCTATTTTCGTAAAATGCCTGTAATTTTGTCGGAAAGTAATACAGTGGAACCGAAGTAATTTCCCCCAAAGGATTGTATGTAAATAGAATTAATCCGTTCCAGACCGTATGAACTGTATGTAAATATATATATTTTTTAAGATTTTAAGCACAAATATAGCTAATTATACCATTGAATGCACAGCGTAATAGTAAACTAAATGTAAAAACATTGAATAACATTAAGAAAACCTTGAACAACAGAGAAAACTAACACTGCAAGAGTTCACGCCTTACGACCCGCTCGCTAAAAACACTTTTTTTAATGAGTTTTAAGCACAGGGAAAAAAATGAACATTTTTTTACAAAAATCCGTAATCTAATAAACAACCAAGAAAAGTAACATTGCAACAATGCATGCGTGTGCCTGTGTGTGTGTGTGTCTGTCTCTGTCGCGGGCCTGCGTGTGTGTGTGTGTGTGTCTGTCTCTGTCGCGGTGCATGTGTGTGTGCGTGTCTGTCTCTGTTGCGGGCCTGCATGTATGTGTGTGCGTGTCTGTCCCCCATGCGGGCCTGCCTGTGTGTGTCTGTCTCTCGCGCGCACGCACCTGTGTGTGTCTCTCTCTCTCTTTCTCTCTCTGCACACACAGGGAATGCACAGGAAGAGACTGAACACGTGCTGTGTGGCCCCGCGCATGCGCACTTCACCAGAAGACATACACACCTGGACGCACACAGGGGTTTTATTAAAGAGGATGATGAGCTTCTGTGATATTCCCCTTTTAAAAAAAAATCTCCCTTTTTGCAATTTAATGGTGTTTCACCCAGACTTGAAGTTAAAAAAAAAACCAAAAGAGCACCACATCCAAAACTAAATCAAGAGTCCTGCAGCCTAAGCCAGTGTGAGGTCCATTTTCACATTTTTTTTAATCAACTTTTTAGTTAATGATCAAAAATGTAATTGTTTAAAGTCAAGCTGGATCTATATTGCATTATTTTGCTAGTGTAACCTGTTGGGGGCGCCACTGTGCCTCAAACCCAAGACACAGTAAAGCTCAGCATATTTTCAAGTTAAAATAAAGAATATTTATTAAAACCACTACACTTCTCCACAATCACCTCTCCAAAGATAAGCCAGAATGATACAATAATAAACCATACTTCTTCATCTTGTCCTCTTGTTGAGTGTTGCCCGCTGCCTTACATGGTTGAGTCAGAAATAGGAAGCCAGACCTGGGAATGCCTCCGAGGATATGCCATGTCTTCTGGGTCATAACAAAAATATGGAGCTCTTCCCCGAACACCACCCTCTATTGAAACGTAGAGACCCTGAAAAAGCTGCACTTCCAGACTCCATATCCCAAGCATCCCTGCAGTTCTCTTGAGTGGGTTCCCATGTGAGGACCACTGCCACCTGGTGTATGGGGGATTGAACTGCTCTTGACTCGTGGCTATCGTTGATCCTTCCATTATTGAATCACTTGTATTCTTCCGTCAGCCATTTTGATGTTTTGTTCCTCTCTGGCTTCCTGTCCAGGTATGGAAAAAACCAGGAAGAGCGCAACACTGACCATTATACCTTCAATGTGGTGATGTCATGTGTCACACATTTCTGGGTTGACCTTTTCTAGCATTAGCAGAGTGATCATCAACAAATAACATCCATAAAAAAACCTGTTGTGGAAACACATTAATTATCTTCAACATCTTTAAAAATGTAGTGAGCACAAAACACAAATGTAACCACAAGATTCCTCGTCGTCTAAATCCTCTAATAAAAAGTCAAAAACTAAGTTTGATCATGACAATTAATTAAGTATGTTTTCATCCTCACATGAGTCTTTTCTTGTGTTTGAAGTATTGTTTTTCTTATTAAGAATTTCAGTTTAGTCTGTTCATTGCCCTACTTTTCTAGCTTGTTATATACTGAACCCAAGGGGTGGGGCCCACTGATGCTGGAGCTGAGAGGCTGTCCTCGGCCGTATTCAGAACTAATAAACTTCAGGCTCATCACAACGGCATTAATTAACTTCCTCTTGCTTGAGTTGTCCTCTAAATCTTAGGATTCTAATTTTTGCAAGTTCTCTTATGATCTTTCTCTCATTTTGGAATATTTGGCACTTATTTGTTTTTTTGATATATGAATTGTGGAATAGTTTAATTACCTTTTGAGTTGCCTCTTGTAGATAAACCATTTCAGTCCCCTTTACTCTTGATTATGTTTTTGAATATCTTCCATCCATCCATTATCCAGCCTGCTACATCCTAACTACAGGGTCACGGGGGTCTGCTGGAGCCAATCCCAGCCAACACAGGCAGGAAAGAAACCCTGGGTATGGCGCCAGCCCACCGCAGTTTGAATATCTTACATTAGTTAAATATTTTATTATAAAGGAAAATAGTTTTTATGATTTGTGGCCAGGGGTTTGCAGTTCAACCTGCAAGTCTGATTTTTGAGTTTCAGGACCAAGCCTACTTCACATTTTTTGGCTTCTTTGGTTTTTTAAGGAGTAGTTTTTAAGTTTTTTTTGAGCTTCATCTGAGCCCTTCAGTCATATCAGTTCTTTTGTATAACTTTTCATGATTGTCCTGATTTAATTGTATTTTTGTTATTCTTAATTACAGTATATTGATGTGGTATTGAAATATATGTTCTGTATGAGAATAATTATGTTGTTAATTGATTTTGATGTTGGTGGGACAAGACCCCTAATTAGACAACAGGCCCCAGTTATCCTGACAGCAAACTGAAAGGTGAACAATTTTGAGTAGAACCAGCAGATGAGCATGGGAAAAAAGGGACAAGCAGAAAGTCACATAAAGAAACAAGCAAAGTCATAAGACAAAAAAGAACAAAGCAAAAACCTAACTAAACACACGAGTATATTTAGAGCAAAAATTGGTTATTTTGATGGAGTTTTGGTATTCACTGATCGAATAGGAAAATGAATTCCTAAGCATTCTTTTATCCCATTGTGTTAATTATAAACAGGTCCTGACCTCTGCAGCCATGCCCAAGTAATGTGGGGAACCAGACCTAATGACAGGGGCTCAAAATGGCAGTGATTAAGGATCTAAAATGGTGCTCAAGACATTGCAGCAAACAAAACACAGCATCTAAATCATTAATAATTAGGAGCACAAACATGACAGAAGCAGAATCCTCAACCTCAAAAAACAAATCCAAGTACAAGAAATACTAAAAAACAAATCAGCAGGTGCTGTCATTAGTTGTCTCAACAGCTCTGGGGTTCTATAATAAGTTCATTCAGTCATTCCTTCAGGTGGGGTTGCAGTAAATGGATCAGCTTCTCTCTGCTCTTTCTTTTCTTTTCTGATTTTCCTTATGGTAGCTTTCAATTTATAGCTCCTCTGATCGTTCAAGTCTTTCTCTTTGCTGGATTTTACCCGTTTGGTTTTGTTATTTAGGTTTTACTATTAGGTATACATGCTGGCTTTATTTTGGATTCTTACTTGTAGTCAATATTTTTGAAATTTGGTATAATTTCTTTAGCAATTTATGGTCCATTTTGGATTCTTGATCCTTTTTGAAATTTTCTTTGTATTTAGGTTACTTTTTCCTTTCTTTCTTTGAAGCATTTATTTTTGTTAATTAAATGAATTACTCATTAAAATCTTTGGGGCTGCCGGGATTTTCTCACAAGGTTTCCCTTTTGTTTTTGACAAAGGTAAGCAACAAAAATCCATAATGGTGGTGTACAGACATCACAAAAATAATTATAAAAATATGCAAGACCCTAAAATATACAAAATTTGATAATGAAAATCTTAGTGAAACAAGGAATCGTGACAATAATAAAGAATAGTCAATAAAATGTTGGTGGTGCTCATTTTAACAAATTCAAATCAATTTGACATAGATATCAAGCTGTAAATTTTGTATTTTAGATATAAGAAAGTCAACTTCATTCTGCCGATCAAACATTCACGAAAATGATATTAAGATAATATATTAAGTTTATTAATATTATTAAGATAATATCTTATGGATCAATTTTCTAGTCTTACTTTAAAAATAAAGCAAAATAATAATATTTCATTTTTTTTTTAACTCTAATGGACTGCAGGTGTTACTGGGTAACCTATCCTTGTCTTTTTTACTTTTCTTTCTGTATCTTTTAGGTCTTGAAAGCATAATGTCAAGCCTGGCACTTCACAGAATAAGCTTTTTAGCTTATTCTTCAATCTATGTTGTGTTGAGAAGCTGCACATCTGTTCCCTGACTCCCAAGCTGAAGTTGTATGTGGAAATGCTCTGCCCAGGTAATACGTGGGCAATGATTGTATGAAAATCAAGTCACTTCTGTTTTAAAACAACTAATAGAGAATGCAGTAGAGGAGGAGGCATCTAGACAAAGAAGATTCACAGAAAAATCGGGAGAGGTCTCCCCTAGACTTTCTCGTATACTTAGAAATGGGGATGGATATTTGATGAGTAAACCACAAGACAATGATTATATTTTTATATAATGTACATTAAAGAATCATCAACATCAAATCAAATCAAATTAATAATATATTGAACAATTATTACAAAAGTAAAATTGAATAAATCAGACTCCGCAGCTGCATGAATAAAAGGTAAAGTACCACTTCTAGTGAATGGAAATAGCCCAAAAGTTGATAGAAATCACGTTTTGTACTGAATACTTGTATACTAAATTTGGTTGACCTAAGTGAAAGCATACTCAAGTTATCATGTTCACATATAAACACACAGACTGACAGACACACAGACATACTTACAAAATGGTATTTTGGCACTCGGGGAGGTCTAAAACGTCGAGATTCATCAAAATCTCGAAATGTAGTTTTTGGACGATTACAATACTTTCCCTATACTTTGTATAAGAGAAAGTCAGGTGGTCTAAAACGTGGAGATTCATCAAAATCTTGACATTGAATCTTTGAACCATTACAATACTTTCCCTATACTGTACTTCGTATATCAGAAAGTAAAAATGTATCAGCTATCTCAGACCAGAGCACAACTGTACCTCACCAACCATGCTGGGCAGCAGGGTGCTAAAAAACTGGTTCTTGCAGGTTCTGAGTTGTATCCATAAATATTGTCACACACGTGTGCATGGGATGAAGCTAAAGGGCTTGAATGAGGGCAATTCTGAATCTGAGCGGGATGTGGCAGAGTACACAAATTCTTTTTCTCGCTTTCCTGCAGATCATTCACAGGAAATTCCACCTGGCCCTGTTGACATAACTTCCAGGTCCGAACCTATAGATGAAGACCTTTCCGGTTCCAGCACCCTTGATGTTATGTCCGGGCTCGAGCCTATGGCTGAAGACCCTAGCCCCTCTGACATCACTTCCTACTCCGACCTTTAAAAGCCTCCACCTTTTCCCTATTCCGTCAGTTCTGTTTTGGACTCCTGTTGGTGCACATCAGTGCTATCATTTATTTGGAATTTGTAGCCAGGAAAATAATATATGGGTGGCTGCCCCAAACCTTGCTATGGTTCTTTGTGGAGTTTGTCACAACAGCCACAATTGAACAGAGCTACTGGAACCATGAGCTAAAGGAATATAAAAAGAACATCTTCACTTACATTATAGAGCTTTGAGATGGAAAAGTTCAAAGCCACCAAGGTCTAAACTGAGGGAACATGGTACTTCAGTGATGTGCTCAGGATTTTTTTACTGGAAAACATTTTCTGAACAATGTACATTTATACGGTAGATAATCAATGGGGATGATTAATAAGTAATAGTCTGGCATAAAGGTGCCAGAGTAGTTCTACAGAGTGATGCCATAGGTGACCGTTTTTGCTTCCCAAAAGACCAACCATGTGAAGGTTCCAGAAAGGACATTAATTTATTTAGATCCATAACAGGCTCCATACAGTAAACAACCATGAATAGATGGTAACCGATTTGTGAAATACCAGAAGGTCTCACACAACACATCCAGTAAAACACACTCAGCCCCGGTTTTCTTAATTTGTTAGTGTCTTGCTAGGTACCCTACCATACATTAAATATTTCAGGTTTTTCTACATATTAGGCAGTTTTTCAAAGCCCAAAGATCCAACTTCATATGCAGAGAACCCATCCCAGAATGTAATGGTGCTTGGTCAAGCAATGAAGCTACAATGAACCACACAACTCAGTATAAACCAACCATAAAGTGCCACTAAAGAAACATTGTGTTTAAAAATATATGGACAAAAAAGTAAAAAAAAAAACAAAAAACATATGGTATGGGGGTGCAGTTTTAGGAAATTTCTTTATGTTTGCTATCTGTATTCTATTTCCTAAAAGGTTAAGTAAAGTTATCTGTTTAGTCTGTGTTTTTAATAAATGCCCAACAACTCCCTCTCCTCATCTTTTAAGTTTTATTGCCTTCTTATTTCATTCTGGAAGCATTGTAACATGAGCCGGCGCTCCCGGTTACTTTGGGATTATTCCAAGACTAACATTTTTACACTTTTTTCCTGTCACTAATGTCACATTAATAATTTATTGAAAGTCATAATAGATTAATTGATTATGTTGATCCTTTGGCTAAGATTTTCACATAACTCAATGATGGCCCACTTATGCAAGGAATCCCTCTGAAGCTGAAAACACTTACACTGTCGCTTAAAATGGAAAGATTAGCAAAAATTGTATTTGATGTAATCATGATTAGGTGATACTCTAATTTCAAGTAGCGGTTCAAACCGTAGGGTTAGATTTTATTTTAACCCATTGATGTAAACCTTTTCACTCTGAAATATTGGAATACAATTTTTAAAGTGAAAAGAACAAATACAATAATTCGTTTTTGGCTGTATGATGCAGTGGTAAGCATTGCTGCCTCAAAGATCTACCTTCCTGAGTTCAGAGTCTTTGCTTGGTTGCTGTCCATGTGAAGCATGCATGTTCTCATCCTTCCCTATGTGGGTTTTCCACCAAGTATTCACTTTTTCTTCAAGTATCCCAAGTGATGTCTATGATAAATGAACTGGGGGTTTTAAATTGGCCTTGTGTGTATGACTGGTACCCTGCAACTGACCGGTGCCCTTTACAGAGGTGATTCTTGTTTAGCACCTTTTACTGCTGGGATGGGCTCCAGCTCCTAGACTGTGAATGTTTGAAAAAGATATATTAAATACAGAGATGAATTATTAACCCAAAATTATAGTGTTTGCTATACATCGGGGCAGCAAGTTGTAATACTGTCTAAAACTACTTAGATGCCTGCTGAGTCCCTGGGCTGGCTGTCTTCTGTGTGAAGGTTACATACAAAGCACTCCTGGTGTCCACCTAGACTACCTTCTAATGTCCAAAAACATGTAGACAACTGGGCAGGGTAGCATGGATAAGGATTCCTTGCCCCCGGGAATGGGTTTCTCTCCTCACAACTCTGACCAGGACAACGTCAGTGCAGAAAAAGGATCAATTAATATCTAAAAGCTAAATCGTAAGTGGATTTGAGTTTAAATTTGGCCAAGAATATTATACTTTCAGAAAAACTGAAACAATTTTTAATGAGTAGTGTTGACTGGAAAAATTTGTCAAAAGCGTTATTTTCAGGGTTCATCAGAGACGTTGCTCGCAGAACATTTTCTTCAAAATTGGTCTTTTGACCGACTTAGATTAACTTTTTTTTTTCCACAGCCCCATGATTCTTTGTGAGCCCAGCATGACATCACTTCACAGAGCTGTAGCAGACATGTTAAGCATGCCTAGAACTTGCATATTGTAAGCGCTCTCCACCTCACATTTTATGGCATTTTCTCATCGGTTTTGCACATGCATGAATAATTTGCTAAATATACAGACATGCATGATGTCACTACTCAATCAGTATTTGCGCAAGATGTTTTTGTTAAAAAAAAGAAAAAAAGAGCTCACAGTATTATCATTTGAGATGTATATTTGAGCTGCGGTTCTCAAACTTTCGTATTTCGTGCCTCACCTTTTCTACCTGGAATAATTCTGAAAACCCTCCATAATATGAGATAGATGAGAATAACCCTGATACAACTAACAAAGGTATGATACTCGTGCGGCGTCGCGGTATCCTATAATTTTTACTTCAATAAGATGTGCATGTGTTTGGCTAACTTCGATGAAATAGTTGCAATTTATTTTGTTTAAGTGCTTTAATAACTGTTAAAATACCTTGTGTGGTTTTTGGTAGTAATTCTAATCCCAAAAACTAAGAATAAATTATTTATTCTTATTCAATTATTTTTTATGTAAAGAAACAATTAAATATGTTTTAATTTTTAAAAACCTTGTAAACGAGGACAACGATGAAGTCAATCAGCACAAGATGAACGTATTTTCGTCCGACAAATATTATACCGCTGTTAGTTGTATCATGAAAATAACCCAATACGCAGTAAATTAATTATCTCAATTTGGCAATATTGGCTACACTGCCAATGTGGTGTAGTCGCGCCGCATTATCACCTGATCTACTGTTACCTGAATGTTCGCGACTGATACCGATGTGTCTCGAACTTTCTGGATTGAAAATACGTGACTATAAAAGCAGCAGCAGCGGCGCCACTCATCATAGAAACAAACTTCAAATAGAAAAGGAGCTCAGAATGTCTATCTCGAATATCAAACCAACCTGGACAGGCTGTGTACTTTAAAGCAGGCACATATTAGTCATTAGATCTATGCCTTAGAAATGTTTTATTTTAATTTTAGTTGTAATTCATTCGTTGTGATTATATGCTTGCAAATTTAAATTTGAAATAAAAATGTAAAAAATAAATTTCTTGTTCATTTATTCGATGCCCAGGTTCAGCGCGCCCCACAGTTTGAGAACCGCTGCATTAGTAGACCGTAATGAATATATTATGAGTGCCAGCACAAATCAAGCACTGCCTCCAAGCATATACTGTTGATCCCTGTGCCCTAACTCCCTCGCTGCCATGCCACAGTGACAAATCAAAATAAATCTTAAAGGAGACCACCTTCTCCCCCTCTAGAGTCAGAAAAAACAATTGAGACCCTGTGAAATAATAACAACAAATGTAATACTATTTATAATGATGGAAGAAAAAACTGTGAAGCATCTATACAGATCGATCAGAAACAAAGAAGAGGTGGCAGCTGCGTGGAGTGATTTAAAAAAATGCCAATCGGTGCCTCAAAGACTGGACCTTTTCTTGTTTTTTTACATCTGGCTAGTCTGTGGCCATTTGTTGCATTTTGTTTGTGGTATTCATTCTATCCATGTCTTTTGTTGTTTGTGGCACAGTGGGTGGCACTGCTGCCTCACAGCTCCGAACACATTTTTTGACCACAATAATCAATCCAGCAAAGTGGTTGGACATTTCTCTAGCCATTAGGGACAGTTAAAAGACCACTGCAGTACTATAATCCACTCAAAACTAGTTCAGTTCATCCTTCCCTTTTGATTTTGATACATTTTGCTGAGTTTGGCGAAGTTCTGGACATTTTCGTGATTTCGATGAACTCACAGCAAAATAAAATTCACACAGTTTGCTCATCACTATTAATGAGTGTATTGTCTCTTGGAATTTTTGAAAAGCAACACTTTTCTTTTTCATGTATTCATTTCTTTTGTGTGTGCTTATTAAAATAAAATTAGTTTTTGTACTAATTTGGCCTTCCTGGACTTCTTCATAGTGCAGAGAGACACTCAAAAGCGCCCCCTTCTTACTCGGGCTGTTAATGTGGAGGAAAGGCACACAGTTTATCTTATACCTACAAAGAGCCTCAGGGTGATGTGTGTTCTGGAAACATGCTATAAATAAACTATAAAAGATTCAAATACACTTCAATCATACATGCTCTATTTATATAAATGTTTCCCTTTGCTTGTGCTCCGTGAAGTGCCAGGCTTGCCATTTTGCCCAGTGCCAGTACAGGCTGTGCTTTACCAGCAGAGCAGGGCACATTGCTTGTCGGCTCCATTTCAATAAAAGGCCAGCTGCTGCTGCAGTGCCAGCACAAGTTGGTATTAACTTGCAAGAATGCATTTTACCTCCAGTTGCTCTACTTTGCTTTCCAGTATAAAACAGCCGTCCGTAATGGGTTACATTCTGTCAAACAATCGATCTGAAATGGCTCAACAAGTCTCTGCAGGAAATGAAAGGAGTCATCATGGAGGCGCGCATTCAGAGAATCTGTTTTCTGGCAGATGGCTTTCAATTAGCTTGTTAAACCTGTCAAAAATAATCCCAGTCGTGAACGAACCCAGGCGTCTCCAATTCAGGCTACTAATATTTACCTGTCTTGTACCTGTAATTTACACTGCTGGTTCACAAGCTAACATTAAGGGGTGTTTGATACTTTAGAAATTAATATTATTAGAGAAAAAGTATGCTTCTCAAGTGTTTGCCAAAATGTTTTCTTAAGAAGTAAGCACTAGTCACTGCTGCGACATCTGAACACACGCCTCATATATCTTGTGATGGGGCACTTCTTTGTGTAGCTGGAATCAAATGCCACGTAATGCCATATTAGTTGACATAATAATTAGATAAAAATGAGAGAAATGATCAAGGCAGATAATTATCAAGTAAAATGACAAAGAAAATCCTGCAGCCTCTATAATGCCAGTCCAGTCATCGTACTTCCCTCCCGAGTGGGGTGTTTTGGACATTGAGCCATCCAAGAAAATCTGGTTTAGGTAATCCCCATTCATTTTCTTTTCTTTTTTATTCAGTATTTCTCAGCCAGGCACACCATCCTGAGATAAAGTCTAATTAACTACTGGTAGAACGTCACCTTATTTCACTTCCAGGGGTTAAGTCTGGAGCTCCTCTGAGGCAATGGTGCCCCAAGAAATTCCTGAGGCCCTTTTAGGATGTTGTCCCGTGGCATCTCCGTACCATGTATGAGCTTAGGCCGCCAGGTCCCTGTCATGCCCACCTGGAGGTGTGATGGAGGGAAATTAAGGGGGGAAATTAAAAGTAAGGGTAACTCTTTAGTTTAGGTACTGCAAAAATGCATCTATTCCTCCTTTGCTGTTATGTAACAGGACCTTAACAAAGGCTTCTTTTGGTCTTCATAGCGTTCACACAACATCAGTAGACCGGTTATTCATCTCTATGCTGTGTGGCATACTGACATGTGGTAAAAGGACTTGTTAATATGAGAGATTCACAGGTCTTATACTAAATATGTAACATTAGGAGATGTGTGTCTCGGCTAAGCCACCACAGACCACTCCAGAGTGACGTTTTGTCAGTCGGTCACATTGCAGAAATGCTGATGCTTTGTAAGTGTTATGAAGACTGAGGGAAGTGTTCATTAAGGTCTTGTTACTTAATAGCAAATGAGTAATGGATGCATTTTTGCAGTACCTGAACTAAAACATTACCAAAGTAAGCATTTAGTCTAGCAAGCCTTGTATTTACTGCAATCATCTAATTATTCTTTTACTTTTTGCAATTTCACTGTTGATTTTTGGAATTTTCGATTGAGGATACGTTTCCCTTTAATTTACGGAGTGTTAAACCACCTGAGAATTCTTCTGAACATGCCTCATACATTTTTTGTTTCAATAAAGTACTTCCTTTTGTTTAACTTTAATATTGTATCTCATTCCAGCAATAGTTTCAGACTGAGTGGCTAATACACACTAACGTTTCGAGTTACCACTTGTGACGTCAAACCTTCTCAATTTGTGTAATTCATGCAAATAATTTTTTTGCCATTTTTAAAGAACTGGGAGGCGACTGTTGCTTTACTACTCAGTTCACACAAAAAGCATTGAGAGATTAGCTCTAGTGTTTTTCTTGATAATAAAATTCCATTTATTGCTGCCTCGGTTTTAGTATTTATAAGAATTAGTATGAACCAAACGCTTCATTTATGTTTTGTCCAGCATTTCCTGACTTATGGGTATGAGAAACCCCAATGTACGATACACCGTTTAACTCCTGATGTGTAGGTATGCACAATGTAAAGTTTTTTTCAGGCTCCCCTTATTTTTACCACTCTAGTCTTGTAAAAAAAAATCATTTTTAGGCCATTTTTGGATCATATTTTGTGCAGAGAATTGCATCATTATGATAAAGAGTAAATTAATAGGTGTCTTCGGTAAAAATGGTCAGAAGGACTTGACGTTGTGTAGGGGATTCACCCCCTAACGGGACAGGAGGGTCAAAGTTAATGCTTTTCACAAAACTTTGAAAAAATGATTGATCAGTAATATAGGCATGTGGAGTGTCATTTTGTGCTGTTTTGAGTTTGCTGATCATAAATATAATATTTTTGATATTTGATTACTTACCAGTGGCCCAAGCCCTCTAAGACCTACTCCCAAAAGGTTAAGCATGTGGGATATCATTTTAGATTATTTCAAGGTCAGCGATTATGAATATGATGTTATTTTTGATTTCTGAACCTTTACTAGAGATTTAACCCTCTATGGACCACCATACAGAGAGTGAAAAGTGACACATTTCTATTAGAATAGAGAATATTTAGACTTTAAACTTTTAAATTGAAGCACACATTTTAACATTTGATACAATTATTGTCGTTTATTATGTACTTCCTCATGAAGTAAATCATTACATTTCTTGTGACAATAGAATTTTTTTTATTTTGTACTCTATATTGAATGCCAAGAAAGGTCAATATCACGTCACAACTAGTATTGTTTTTTCGGAACTGTCCCAGTGGAAGCGTCCCCTTCAAAGAGCGTTCACATGAAATTTCCCTCTGAGAAATTTGTATTATCAGCCTACTACCTCATATGAATGCAGCATAAAGCACAGAACCTTCAATCACAACTTGTGACCCCAACTCTAACAATTATCTGTAAACAGTTTTAAGTATCCTAATCTTATACATCATCTTGGATAAAGGTGTCTTAGAAAATCTGGTTCAGGTAATCCCCATTCATTTTCTTTTCTTTTTTATTCAGTATTTCTCAGCCAGGCACACCATCCTGAGATAAAGTCTAATTAACTACTGGTAGAACGTCACCTTATTTCACTTCCAGGGGTTAACTCTGGAGCTCCTCTGAGGCAATGGTGCCCCAAGAAATTCCTGAGGCCCTTTTAGGATGTTGTCCCGTGGCATCTCCGTACCATGTATGAGCTTAGGCCGCCAGGTCCCTGTCATGCCCTTGTGACCCCAACTCTAACAATTATCTGTAAACAGTTTTAAGTATCCTAATCTTATACATCATCTTGGATAAAGGTGTCAGCTGAATATATACTTCTCAGCTTAATCTGCCTTATTTTTAGACATTTCAGTACATCAGGATACTCTTCATGCTGAAGAAGATAATGTGTTAAAGGGCTAGTTGGCAAGCATGGTTCTGACTCTGATCTCCTTTCATTATATACTGAGCCATTTGTGCTGCAGGCTGCCTGTACTTTGTGGTCTCATCTCGACTCATGAGGTACTCCTTGGCTGACCTTTGTTAGCCTGGAAGATCTTTCATCCTTCATGGTCTTTTTCTTTCTTTCGGAGAGATTTTGAGATTTCCCTTTCCGGGGGCCCATGAGCAGCTAGTGTTCTTACTGCCCCCACAAGTTCTTGCCAACCGGGCAGTGATCCACTGTTTACACTCACACAGACATAAATCTAATTTAGGAAACATAAGTGTCCTAAAAACAGTTCCAAAGAGAAAGTGGGATCCTGATTCTGATGCAAACAGTTTTAATTGGAATGGTTTCACCCTTTAGTGAGACGGAGAGAGGGGCCTGCAGTAAGAGAGTGCTTTGTATTTCTTTGACTACGTTCTGTTCAAGTGCCTTCTCAGACAGAGCAAAGAGGTGATAGCGGTGCCTGCTATCTAATACTCTGTGTGGCCGGTCACAGAGTGGAAAAAGACACATCAGCATATAGTGAATGATGTCCTACACTGGTGCCAGGATTGCTTGCATGTGCCTAACACAGTCATACAAGAGCAGTTACGTAAACAGACGGACAATTTCACACAACTGAAATAAATAGTTAGTTTACCTTTACGCATGACTGATGACATTCCCCATTTCCTACACATGCAAACAACTCATAATGCAAATGAAAGCATCATTTAAATCTGAAATAGCCCTTAAATTTTTTTTTTTTTTACAAAAGTAGGAGACATCCTTGTGTGTTGTCTGGACAGCAATGGACAATATGCTTTATACCTAGTCCTTCTGTATCAGACATGCTTGCAAGTACTTGTGATACACAAATCCTGAGAATAAAATTCATTTTCCACCAAACAAAGTGATTGTTTCTGTGGCTACAGTCAAATGAAGACACAGTTGTTGTGGAGATGGAGAAATATTTTTAGGGACAGGTAGTCTTCAGATGAGCAGAAGTTGGTACAGATTCAGAACTGTCATCATGTTTCAAAAATCAGACCAAGGCACAAACTGAAAATTAAAGTCAAAAACAGTGTCACTAAATGTCACAAACTTTTGCATGACTGCTGTGGCCTTGTGGTATAGGGGTCTTTTTAATACATAAATAAATAAATAATTGGCTGGATTGATCTCGGTGGGTGTGCGTGCTCGCGCAGCTGTGGGAGGTTGCTGATGTAACAAACGTGAGACACGCCTGCACGTGAGGGTGCGTCCTGTCTCAGTTGCTTCATTGGCTTCCTGCGGTGTGCAATTAAGATGCTGTGCCCATGGAGGCAGATAAAAAGGGAACAAGCACAGTAAGATCGGTCAGAAAAAGACTGGAAAGGAAGAAATGAAAGGACTGGAAAGAAAGATCAAAGAAAGGAGATTAAAGGATGGAGAGAGACAGAAGGAGATGGAGAGAGCCACTGCAAGTGAATGAATGAGAGACAGAGAGAGAGAGAGAAAGAGAGAGAAGGTAGGCAGCCAGGAGGAAATCCTTCAAGTGAGCATATGGCTGATGCTCAGGGGCTGAAGGAGTTCACTTCAGCTGAGGGACCTGGAAGCTGGAGAGTGACACACTCCTAGGTTGGAGCAAATCGCTGCATAACGGCGGAGAGAAGCAGATCGGCAACACGTGAGTGGAAGGCTCAGTGAGGCATAGACAACAGGGATGCAAGCCTGTCAGTGGGAGTCAGAAGCTCGGGGATGGTGCCCTGCCAGGAGCCACACACAGCTGCAGGGGACCGAGCCCAGGAGCAATGCAGAAGTTTGGCTGAATTGCCAGATAGGCACCTCAACTAAGAAGACATCTATTTTTAAAAGAATTGCACCAGGGCTCATATTTTTATGGGCAGCTTCTTGCACTGTGTTTTTGACCTCTTTATAATGTTTGATTGATTTTAACCTCCACATGGATGCTGTTCTTTATATATTAAACACACTGCACTTTGGAACACTGTTTGTTTTTGACTGTTTTTTTCAATAAAAGCACTTTAATCCCTCATTTGCTGGTTCATTCCTCAGGTATGTTATCAGCAGTAGCAGGTTCAAGAGGCTCCCAAATGCTACAGGAAGGGTGGAGCCGAGCCACACCGCCACAGGCCTAGAACAAGCCCGAGTCCTTCCCTGCTTTTGTGTGCGCAGTCAGTTCTAAGAGCAGCACCCATAAAAATGAACTATAATAATTTATAACAAAGAAAAAGGAGAATTTTGATAATTCCAAAAATGAATTAATCTATGCTTAAATGAGAATCCATCGAGTAACAGCAAAAATACAATATCTGCAGTGAATGTGCACTTAGAAATTAAACACAGACAACTTAGACCAGCAATCAAGGAATCCTGACATGAATGAGCCACACCTGCAGAAAGACACGAGACGGGGAGATTGGATGTTGTGACAGATATCGCTCCCTTGAACCCTCAGACAATACGTCAGACACCAGGTAAAAGTCCAATTGACTTTATTTGAACTGCACAGTGCACAAAGCACCTTCCTCTCCACAATATTCATAAATTAATACACAATACTCAATAATCACAATCCTCCTACTCCCAGACGCGTTGCCACCCTTCCACCCAGCTCAGCTCATCTTCTGAGGATTTCCCATAATCCTTCATAGTCCTTGACCCAGAAGTGTTTCGTTCTCTCTGTTCACGTGACTAGGAACACTTCTTGGTCAGATAAAAAGTCCTTCTTCTTCAACCCGGAAGCACGTTCTTCCTCTTGTCCATGTGACTCGGACGTACTTCCAGGGTACAAGGAAAATACTCTTTGTTCCTCCCTGCAGCGTCCTCTAGTGGCCCCTATGGTATCCAGCAGGGCTGTGAATAAACACTCCAATGTCCATGAAGCCCTGCTGGCATTCGGGGCACCTCCATGCTGCAGGGAGGGCTCCACCTGGAAGCCTGGTAGTATTGGCCGGGATGACTGGCCAGCCATATTCCACAATGTTAACAATCTGTACGCAGAAACAAAGAAACAACAAAAAAGAAAATAAAAAAGTATTTAATTTTAAAAGAAGGCACCTTCTGAAAAGAGGGAAAGAGGGGGCCTAACGAAAGTACAGTTGAAGAGTGTGATGGGCGTGAAATCCTGCACACCTTGTGACTTTTAAGGATTAAATGTGACACCTGTGTCTTCAACCTTTCCCACGGATCTCTGAGAGTTACATTAAAGATCAGATTACAAGATACAGTTAGCTTTTGATTGAACACTTTATCCTCAATCGAAATATCAGTGTTGGTATTTAAATGCTGTTCAGTTTTGAGACTCCTACCCCCAGTCAAGGCTAGACAGTACAAGCCAATGATGAATTACAATAAGATCGCTACTCTTTGCTCCATTAAAGGTTGCAACAATATTTTGAAAAAAGAAAGCAGAACTTGTACCAGGAACATTTTGTGCACAACTCATTATTCTGATCAGATTGTGGATATGGAGCACCTTTTGGTCTGCACCAACTGCTAATATTCGATGGTGACATCTGTCTTTGGCTGAAGATGCTAAATCTGAAGGAGCCACCCAAGAAGCCATCTGTGTGTTCCGGTCTTGACTATGCTACCCCTGTTGTAGACATACATCGAATCTTAGTGTGAAAAAGGTATGTAAAGAAACTGTGTTTCAGTGAATTGTCTGTGTCATTACAACACTCCCGAGTCCTGCATTTAAATCATGTAGTGCATGTGGTCTGCATGTTCTCTGTGTGCTGTTGTGGGTTGTTCTTTCTCTGTGGAAGGCCATGTTATTCTAAATTAGATGTGTTGCTATTTCAGTTTTGGCTCTTCTTAGGCAATATATATTCCAGGGCAGGGTCTGAGGTGACATTCCACGTCCCAAGAGCCAGTTTCTGTAGCCGAGGATCAGACCGCCAAGGTCCCCGCCTTCGGCCACCATCCAACTCACATTGCACCCAACCTCCTTGGCCCCTCCCATAGGTGGTGAGCCCATGGGGAGGAGGACCCACGTTACCTCTTCGGGCTGTGCCCGGCCGAGCCCCATGGGTGCAGGCCCGGCCACCAGGCGCTCGCCATCGAGTGACCGAAAGAACGAGATCGCGAATACAAGCGGCTGAAATGAGTTTCCTCCGCAGGGTGTCTGGGCTTTCCCTTAAAGATAGGGTGAGAAGCTCAGTCATCCGGGAGGGGCACAGAGTAGAGCCGCTGCTTCTCCGCATCGAAAGAAGTCAGATGAGGTGGCTCGGGCATCTGATCAGGATGCCTCCTGGACGCCTCCCTGGTGAGGTGTTCCGGGCACGTCCAACCGGGAGGAGGCCCCGGAAGACCCAGGACACGCTGGAGGGACTATGTCTCCGGCTGGCCTGGGAACGCTTTGGGATTCTCCCGGAAGAGCTGGAAGAAGTGGCCGGGGAGAGGGAAGTCTGGGCCTCTCTGCTTAAGCTGCTGCCCCCGCGACCCGACCTCGGATAAGCGGAAGAGGATGGATGGATGGAGGGCAGGGTCTGGCTTCAGGTTCAAAATATACATACATACATACTTATAAATTTAAATCCTTATTGGTAGATTATGGCAGATGACATTTCCAGAAGGGATCATAATGATCTGATGCAAATCAAGACACTAAAGAAAGCAGATAGTAGATGGTCACGCAATAGCACACACACGCACCCAGACAAATCGACTTTCTATCAAAGCTAACATTATGGCTGTAAAGTTGTAACCATATTACTTGTAACTTCCCACACTCACGTACTTGTAATGTGGACAACTGAATATTAAAATTTCCAAAAATTGCTTGCTTTACATTCCACAAAATGAAAGTGGCACAACTGCACGACTTTTCTTGGCCAGCATCCTGATGTTTCCACAGCACGTCCATTCAAAGTTTGCCTAGCTGGGCTGGTAGTTTTTCAGTGTCAAACTGTCTATGGTAAGGCATTACACAAAGAAATTAAAAATATCTCCATAGATCACTGAGGTCCAGTTTGTTAGCCAATGATGGATTATGCCATCCAATCTTTACAAATACGTGGAATTGTGCTGCCATACTGGTTCCATCCTTGCTACCACCTCATGTCAAACAGGACATTATTGCAGTAAACCACAGAGACAGTTCCAAGTAAGGTCAGAAGGATAGGCTCTATTAGTACAAAAACGTAAAAGTCATGTCAGCTCATCATGAATGCAGGTTGACCTCACTCCTTTGAAGGCGCTAAACATTAATCATTTCCAGCATACCACTCACAGAGAAACATTTGCATTCAGTTTTGAGGTGAAGTGATTTAAGTACGTAACATGGCTGCTCCTCTACCAAAACATGCACTGCATGAGCTGACTGTCATCGTCAGGCAGAGATGGTGACATGGTGGTTAGTACTGCTACCTCACAGATCCAACATCCATGCCCTGACACTGTCCATTTAGAGTTTGCACGCTTCCTTTTGCTTTCTTCACATACAGCCCAAAGACATGCGTGTTAGGCTGGTGGACAATTCCAAGTTGGCCTAATATCAGTGAATGTATGATGAGCCACGCAATGGACTGGCACCTGCTTCAGTGCTCTTTTCTACCTTCCTCCCAATTCTGCCAGAACAGAATCAAGCCCTCCATAACCCCAAAGGGGATCTGAGAATGATATTTATCTTAAGAGTTGTGAAAACTAGTTTAGAAGGAATGTGCAGAGCAGTATAGGATATAAAGTATGAACAGAAAGGAAGAAATAAGGTACTGGATACTTACCACAGCCATGTTCTGGAACAATCAGAGAAAAAAGTGGCATAACCACAATGACAATCTAAGGAGGAATAGCCCATGTAGCAATGCCCAAAAATAGCCTAATCTGTTTTATTTTTAATTAAAGACTGTCCATCCTGTGCCTTGGGGACGCCTCTTGCAAAAACTACATTAGCCTCCCATTGGACTTCTACTAATCCCCTCTCACTTATGCACTGGAAATCCTTTCTTTCTTACCTAATGCTCTTCGAGCTCTCCGCCTCAAGGAATGGAGGGGTATCCCACTTTAATATTTATTTATTTATTTTTTTTAATTTTTTTATTAATTTTATTACAATCAATACATAGCAATCAAGTTTTTACAAAAAAAAAAAAGAATTATGTTAAGAACAGATCGATCCCCACGCCTGAGAGAGAGAGCAAGCCAAACGGCGTGAAATTTAAGGCTTGTAAACATACCTAAATTAATAAATTCTCTGTGCTTTATAAACTTATTTTAAAATATTACTGATTAGATCCTGCCATGTTTTGAAAAAAGTCTGTACAGATCCTCTAACTGAGTATTTGATTTTTTCCAATTTCAAATAGTATAACACCTCAGTTTCCCACTGACTTAAAAGAGGAGAGTTAGGATTCTTCCAGTTTATCAGAATAAGTCTGCGTGCCAACAGTGTAGTGAATGCAATCACAATTTGTTTGTCCTTCTCCACTTTAAGCCCCTCTGGAAGAACACCAAACACAGCTGTTAATGGGTTAGGACTTTAATCCGACTTTAATATTTATAAGTGGAATGACATGAAAGACCTGGTAAGGACCCGACTGACCAGAGTTTCTTAAGAGTAATTGTACTTCTTAATAGCACTGCTCAAACTATTATTTTTTTATTAACTAGCAACAGCATCAGGGACAGGTAATTGAATAATGTAAAAATACCTGTTATCTCTTGCCCTTAATGTACTTTCAGCAGCCTTCCTCTCTGTTTCTGTGTATGAACGTTTCTTCACCAGTGCTCCCTGCTTCTCAGACTCTGTCATTATTTTTGAGGCGCCTTTCTCACATCCTGTCTGGTTTTATACTCTCCATATTTGAAGTCGACTCTCTCAGCGTGCACCTTTATTCTTCCTTGTGTGTCTCACCAAAGCCAAACTGACTAATCAGATGGCTCTGAGTGGCTGGGCAGACAGACTTTTGTGTTTTATGATATAGTAGATTACCCCACCTATTGTTCTTATCTGTCTCCTCTTGTACTCCGGCCTTTTGTTGGCGGTTCTTCTTTCTTCACAGCTGAAGTGGACAGAGACGACTGCCTTCTTGACCTCAATATGATTGGACAACTAGCATGTTGTTGTTGTTTTTGCATAACTCTAATATACAGTAGATGGCTGTGCTTCTTTGTTTTGTTAGGGGGGGGTTGCTTTTTATTGTTATTATTATTATTATTATTTCATATTTTTTTAATCTATCACTTTTATACAAAAAAAAAACAACAAAATACTGTACATCCATCAATTATTGAACCAGCTCAGGGTTGTGGGGTTAGTTAGGCCAGTCTATTGTTTTTATTTATTAGGTGGGCTTTCTGTTGACTTTTATTAGCCCACGTGCTGGATAAAGCTTATTAAGAAACCAGTTATTGAGAAACATTTCGGTGTCCAGAGGAGTGGTAGCAATTTGACAATGTCATGGTGTCATCTAAATACAACAACAAAAAAAAAACTTCCCTCCCTCCCCCACCTCCAGCCCACCGTGCCACTGTCCCGTTTGCTAATAGGCAGTTGTCAAGGCAATGATAAGATAAATGTAGTGTTTGACGGATACATCAAGTGATACAACTGATAAAGGCATGAGAAACCCCAAACAATTAGTAGAAAGCTACAGATAAAGAAGTCTGGTGGCGAGTTGAAGCCCTAGTGGGGCCGTCACAATATGAAAAGAGACATCATGTTTTATTTCCCTCGCGCTGGGTGCAAGCATGTGACCTTCAGTCTGCCACTGAAGGAACTAGAACTTTGTCTACTTAAAATAATTTTGCAACATTGAAGGGATGTCCTGGTAACTTGGTTATTTAATGGCCTTCTGTAATCCTGTTAACCTTTGACAAGATTCAATTAGAGAACATCAAAAAAAGGAAAAGCTAACATTACAATGGCAAAAAGAAATCATTTTTATCTGCATTTCTACTACAAATCCAGACCTAAACAGTGCCCCTCCACCACCATCTCCAAATAATGATATGCGCTAGTCTGAATCAGATCAGTACAGCTGGAGAAACTGAAGTACGTTTGTTTGAATGGCCAATATCTGCCGTGATTTGCTACTTTTGGTTTTTGTGGTGTGGTAGACCACAGTGAAAAGAAACATTTTAAACAATACTATGCTGCTAAAGTCATGGAACTAACATCTTCGTTTGTGGACCTACGAAGAAAAACGCAAGTTCTTCAGCAAAAGAGGGGTTCAGACAGCTAATGTGAAATAAAGCCATGTCTTTCAGTTACTTCACAGAGTCAGTCTTCCATTAGCACACAATAGTGCTAGACGTTTACATGGTGGCACAGCGGTCGTTGCCAGACCTATCTGGGGTCCTACTTTCATATCTCACTCATAGTCATTTCCAGGTAGGTTTTGCATGTTTTTTTTTCCTGGAGCTATGTGGAGTTTCTTCCAGATACATAGAGGTGCATCACGATGGAAGTGGAGGATGTAAAACCAAGAAGGAGGCCACAGAAGACATTAAGAAGATAAACACAGAATGGGTATCACTCCATGGGATGTCCGGGATTGTGGAGATCAGAGGAGTAAGACTGGGTGAGCGACCAGCTAACCAGGGTAAACACCAGAAAGGTACAGGTGCAGGTGATGATAATAATCCCTATAGATGTGTTGGTTCATTTTTGATTTGTTTAATATTTATTTTTTTAAGAGAACAAAAACACTGTTAAGCAAAAAAGAAAACAACCTTCTTCCTCAACCAACTTCAGAGTACTATATTTCAGAATCTGATTTGTGAGCTCTATTAAACAACAGCAAAGATCCAGCAAAGGCGCGGTAAGCTATTTCACAATGACATCAATGAATTCTTGCCAAATTCTAAAAAATATTTGAACTATTCCTCAGATACAGAATTCAACTTTTATCCAATTTAAGATAGGTGGCATGGTGGTGCAGTAGGTAGCGCTGCTGCCTTGCAGTTAGGAGACCCGGGTTTGCTTCCCAGGTCCTCCCTGCGTGGAATCTGCATGTTCTCCCTGTGACTGCATGGGTTTCCTCTGGGTGCTCCGCTTTCCTCCCACAGTCAAAAGACATCCAGGTTAGGTGCATTGGCGATCCTAAATTGTCCCTAGTGTGTGCTTGGTGTGTGTGTGTGCACCCTGCAGTGACCTGGTGCCCTGCCCGGGGTTTGTTTCCTGCCTTGAGCCCTATGTTGGCTGGGATTGGCTCCAGCAGACCCCTGTGACCCTGTAGTTAGGATATAGCGGGTTGGATAATGAATGGATGGATGGATCCAATTTAAGATAATATCTGACATCACTTGCCCACTGAGTTATGAGAGGTTGAATCTTCCAATGAAGTGAAACAAGTCTTTGTTCCGGTAGTGTAGTATATGCTAAAGCAACAGATATTTC
The DNA here is from genome assembly GCF_016835505.1 of Polypterus senegalus. Taxonomy (NCBI): domain Eukaryota; kingdom Metazoa; phylum Chordata; class Cladistia; order Polypteriformes; family Polypteridae; genus Polypterus; species Polypterus senegalus. Next base: position 112,356,836 of record NC_053154.1, read on the forward strand.
CTTACACAACGTTCCCCCATCTGGTGATACTTCAGATCATGCTCTTAAGGAGTTGGGAGTGAATTTAGGGCTGAGGCAATCCAATGGTATCTAATCAGTTAGCCCAAAATGGTCTGAGTGTAAACAAAAATCCCAAAATATACAACCTAGCAAGGTGGGCACCTGTTGCCAGCATTCGAAATATGGATGTTACCCTGAAAAGCCTTCACAGAATCCAGGGTGGGCTGCCAGTGTCAGTATCGCAGTGTATTATTATTTAATTTGTAACCCACTGAGTCCAGTTCATTGTTTCCAGCCAGCACAGTGTGATATTTTATGTAGCTGAACTTTACTCATTTTTTACACTCTATTCTTGATTCAGTTTTGTTTAATTGATTTATATTTCAGTTCTTCTATTCTCTGAGCCCTGCTTTGCATTAGAGGGTCACTGGGCAACATCATGTTAGAAAGAACCAATACTAGGCTGCTAGTTATTTAACATTATAGGCCTGGAGTAGTGGTTACACTGTGGGAGGAAACAAGAGTTTGGGGTTAGAAACCTGCATGAACACAATGAAAACAGTTTATCTATACTGTATAAACATCTTTAAGTCTATCAACAGGTTTCTGTCTAACAAGTACTCATCAATGTATTTTTCTGGCTATTGTCAGGGTTTCCGCTGTCTGATCCTTACAATCAGGCCAGTTACACAGAGAGAACCTGTGGATGAACAAAGAGGATCTCCTCAAAACGTCTTCTGTTTCTTGCAGAAGAGGACTGGATGCCTGAATAAAGGGCCCAGTTATGTCACTGGGAGTGAGTGAAAGGAAGCTGTGCTCCCCACGAGGACTTCTTTGGTCCTGCAGTCACATGCATCAGGTGACCCAGAGAGCAGTTAGCAGGAGGCCAGGTATAAGCAGTTCAGTTCTGGGCTGCATCAGGAGGAGAACTCCACTGCACCTTAGGCAGGAGTCATAGATCTTCAGATCTTTTATTCTATCTACTCTATCTACCTATTTATGAGTTTATCTGTTTGTTTCAAGAACGAACACCATGCACAAATCACCTGAATGAATTTCAGCATATCTTTAATTGTGATCTCTTGCTTGGGCCACATTTTCAGCTCTTGACATCTTCTGTTCAGGTGCCTCCTCAAAAAGAGCACTCAGATTATAGCAGTGACTGCTGTCAAAAGCAATACACGGCCATTCACAGACTAGAAGCAGACACAACTGCACACAAAGTAGGGGATCTCTTCAATGCCCCACATTCACATCAGGGACCAAGAATTTCCAAGATTTTTTTTTTTTTTGTCTGCTGCTGTGACCTCGGCCCTGATATCGTTACAGCTAAAGATACATAGCAGGCTTCCAAAAACACCAGCTTGTTTTTATCTTTTAAACATGTAATCATTCTAACCCCAGAAATCCATGTTAAAGCTGTAATGCTTGCTGATGGATTTGTATGTTAGAGCAGGGATTAACCCAAAGTGTGGACTGGAGCTCCATGTGCGTGAGAACAGAGCAGAGCAGAAATGGCAATATGGAAAAACTGTTAGTTTGACCAGAATTTTACTTTGTATGTTTTTTTTTCTTACAGTGAGGACTTTCTGAAAAGTTTTACAAAAACGTACAGAAAACAAACAGCCTCCCAACTTATAAGAAATTCAATGGACCATACTGCTTCATTTACCTCATTAACTCAATCCTACCCTTAACCTAAAGAAGCTACGCAAACTGGCGAGTCACGGTGTGTTTTTGACTTAACTCAGCGTTTCTCAACCTTTAAGTATTTGCAACCCAGGTTTTCATAACAGTTTTAATCGTGCCCCCCCTAACATTTTTTTGAAATGTAGATGCATATTTTATTATACCTACTTAACTTTTATCGACATTTATCTTACTCTATATTTATTGTTCTAGTATCAGAATCTAGTTAAAGTTAATTTGTTTTGGTGTCAACAGATGTTTTTTTCACATTTTTGATTCTTGTTTTCTTTTTTTCACATCTTCACTCTCCCCTTTTTGTTACTTCGCGCCCCCCTAGTTGAGAACCACTGACTTAACTTGTTAAACGATTAGTTAATTTTAAATTCTCCTTAGGTTTGATTCCACATATTTTCTTGCCTTTTTTCCTATTGGGTATTTGGATATGAGGACATTTTTTTAATTGTCAGTTTAACGATTTAAGTTCGCTTTAAGTTTTCTAAAATTATATCATGTCTCAACACAACAACATTTTGATTTTGTGTGGGTGCTCCCATTTTTGGCAGTACTCCTTAATGGTCACAATTCCTACTGCTATATTGTGCCAACCGAATGCTGGAGCACATGCTGTCACCGTTTTACTGATGTAAAGCTAAGTATACTGGTTGAAATTTCTGGTTGTCCAAGATTCTGGACATCAAATTACAAAAAGGTTTTCTCAGTGATAATTAACGTTGGCTTGATTCTTTTTCATTTTTTTGTGACCTTAATTTATTTTTATTTACAACCTTTCCCAAGATTTTGGATTATTTCATTTGTACTTTTACTTTTATTTTGTGCTTTAGTTTTGTTTTGGAACTTGTAGTTTATTTTTACGTTTTGCTTTCATTTTAAACATTTTGTTTCTTAGTGAGGCCACCATTTGGTGTTCCTGTTGCTAAGGATACACCCCCAGAATTTGAATCACGTGACATGACACGCTGTGGCGCTATATAAGCAGACATTGCAAGTCAAGCTTTGTTCAGTCTTATGGATTCAATCTAAAAACATTTTCCTACTGCTTTAATTAACACAGTTCTGGATCTTGGCCTTTTTTGGCTTGTTTTTTAAAGACTTTGAATCTGGTTTACGGCTCAAAATCATCCCCTTCCTGCTTTAGGACTCGGCTTGGTTTTTCACTTTGTTTTCATTTCCTGATCTCTTTCTCTGTGTGTACAAGTGTAAGTTTGAGCTAAAGGTTCCAAGTCTCATCATTCTTATTGTGCTATAAAAAACACAGGCAGATTTTATTTTGCAAAACTCAAAAAAACTTAAGTAAAACTACCAAGAAGTGCTGTACAAAATCTTAGCGCAAGTGTCAAGACTGGAAAATACATCAAGAATATATTAGAGAAGTAATAGTTAGCATGCAAAAGGTAGCTTTCTATTCTCAAACACCAGAAGAAGAAGTGCTCTGCTAGTTGACACTTATGTGATTAACAGCGGGGTCATGACCTCAATGACTCCGCCCCTAACAACCATCAAAACTACCTAGCAACAGGTGGACAAAAACAGCAACAAAAATGGTGATGAAGATGTTTCAACATAAGTATTTATAATTAGAATAACACAATCAAAAATTTGGATGCAACAATGGACATCCTAGGCTAAGCAAATCTCAGTAGAGCATTTAAAATAAGCAGAAACCCCAGAAGAAATTGTATAAAAAAATAATATACAGACAAATCACAACAATATCGAGCTTCCTTAGTTTTGGTACTTTTTGACAATGGTAGCGACCCTCACTTGTATTTCAACTTTGATTTTACCTTGTTCATCACCTAGTCATGTTAGTCATTTGTTCTGCTAAATTTCCATCCCCTGATAACTCAAAGTGCAAAAACACTTACTTTATATTTACATACTGAAAGAATATAAACTGTAGAATATGACTGTACAGCGAAACAGCGTCCAGACTTGACGCCTCCGTAAGCAGGAGGAGAAAAACAACTTCCAGGGGAGACAGAGTGATGTTACATTCTGTTTTTTGTTTTTTTTAATGAATCGGGCTGTAATGCAGTCAATTTGTAGTCAAGTGTAAATATGCCTATAGTGCCTAATCAATTCTTAAGCTGAAAAAAGTTCCAATTCGTCACTCTAGTACTACTGTAAATCACACCAGCCCACCAAAGAACAAATCAGTTAATTTTCAGACATTCTTTTCTTGAACCCCATTCTGAGTTTAAAGCCCTAAAGGGTCCTGCAATTGTCTGAAGGGGATATACTATTAAACTCCTGCAAACACTGGTTCTTTAAAAATACAAAGATTTAATTTCTCAAAAATGCTTGTGAACAAGAATGAAGCTCAGTGGACCACAGAAGGCAAAGTGAGTTGCCTAAAACAATAAGGCAATTAGAGCAAACAATGCCCCAATATACAACCCAATGGCAAAGTCAAAAACCAAGCAAAATAATCAAAAAGCACAAGCAGAAGACACAAGTAAACTCATTCACTCCCTAGTGCATTCAAACGAACCGCTAAGAACTGTGGGAAACCCTCGCTTTTACAGGGGTGAGTGCAGTCTGAAGCGTGTTGGGCAGATGGTCCCATTTCTTAAGGGAGTTATCCACAAAACACTAGGCATAATAAAGAGTTGGATACACAAACAATATGAAAAACAAAGAATAGTGCAAATAGTAGACACAAGCAAACTTAACATAAACAAAAGAATCAAAAATGGACAAAATAGACATGAAAGAAGAATTTGAAACCCAGCTAGGGAGGAATCCTGGGAGAAACATAACACATTCTCAATGAGTTCCTGTTTTCTTCATCTCATCAGCGACTATCTTGCTGCTTTCCCAGAATTCCAACATTTGGAGTGGTGAATGTAGAAGCGGGTGGTTACATTGTGTCACGCACACGTGCTTGGGAGGCAGCTTAAGTGCTATGGTGGTGGTATTTACCCACCGAATCAGGGGTTGGCACTGTGTGCTAATGCTTTCTATCTTCCTCCTTCTGCTGAAAGGAAGGGTAACGGCGTTACCACCTCTGACGTCACTTCCGTTGTCCTCCCTCCTGGACCCGCTCCTACCTGCCTAGAACCCACATGAGCAGCAGTTTGGCCATCTTTGAGTCAGTTCTGTATCAGACTTCCATCTGAAAGAATGTCTTTGTTAAAAGAGGGTTCTTTTTTAAATTTTTATTGAATATACGGGGGTCACAGACATGCCCCAACCCTTTTTCCATGTCTGCTTCTTGTTTTATAGTTGGAATATGCAAATGAAGGGAATTCATTTTCTGCACACCAATAAAGCTATACCACTTCAACTCATGCTTACAATTTTTTCTTTTATTTCTTCTTGCATGAACAGCATCAAGTATTTGCTACATGGAGCGCCTCATGTATACTGTGCATTTCCAAAAGGAGAGCCAGCTTGATGTCTAGAGAAAACAGAGCTGAGATTTGAGCTGACTGCTTGCCACAAAATGACTTTCCTCTAGATCTTCTCAGTTTTTCCTTCCTTATTCTTTCAAAACTCTTTTTACATTAAGTCCTATTTTCTCCATTTAAAGGTGAAGCATGAAAAGAGAAAAACTGCGTACACCTCTCTGAGCCAGCTAGACATGAAATAACCTGCCTCGCCTGCCCCCAGGCAGCTGTTTTACAATTCTACTTTGTGTTCACAAGGCACATAAGTTGAATCTTCAGAACAGCAGAAGAAGAGGCAGGCCACAGCACACAAGACTGCCTGTTCATCATATAAAGGTGAATTTATCCTTCTCACCACATGTTACTCTTGTGAATGCTTCAAATTTTTATAAAATGAACTGAAAAATTTTATTTATATAAAAATATATGTTCTGAATTTATATTGTGTCCAGTGGCTTATGATATATTTTGGCCTGTGAACCTGATTCAGAAAAAAATGGATACAGATAATGGATGGGGGGGGCGGCACAGTGGCTCAGTGAGTAGCACTGCTGCCTCACAGTTAGGAGATCCAGGTTCGCCTCCCAGGTCCTCCCTGCATGGAGCTTGCATGTTCTCCCTGTGTCTGCGTGGGTTTCCTCCGGGTGCTCCAAGTTCCTCCCACAATCCAAAGACATGCAGGTTAGGTGCCGCTAGTGTGTGCTTGGTGTGTGTGTGTGTGGGTGTGTGTGTGTGTACTGTGGTGGGCTGGCACAGTGCCCGGGGATTTGTCCCTGCCTTGCACACTGTGCTGTCTGGGATTGGCTCCAGCAGACCCCCGTGACCCTGTAATTAGGATATTGTGGGTTGGATGATGACTGACTGACTGACTGGTAATAATGAATGGGTTTTCATGCTACAGTATACATAAAGTGCTAGGGGTTTTCTGTCAGTCATGCAAAAACACTCCCACGTGTGGCCCTTGAAGTGTGATTTTGGTCTCAATTAACAGCACAACAACACAACACGTGAATTGGATGTGTAGCCCATGGCAGGCCCAAAATTCCTTCTCACAGCAAGCATAGACAGGGCCACATGCACTGGATGACAGGGAATGCACAGTCATGCATGCCACTGCCAGAAAAGCACAATTGTGCTCACGGTACAATAAAACCACAATCTGACCCCTGATCCTATTCTTATTTAAAATGGATTTGAACACCTAGAGAGCATTTCCCAAACAGTAGCTTAGTAGGACTAATTCCTGTAATAACCATTATATTTCAGCTAGGGTTCCCCCACCAGCTGGGGATCAAATGTCTCATTTTTGTGTATTTTGGTAATTTTATATGTTAACAGTGTAGATTATTTTACAGTATATGCTGATGTATCTTCTGCTATTGTTCCTTGTGTTTTATGGGTGGTTCCCCAAGAGGCAGAGCCACCTGCCCTTCACCACGAGAGTCTGATCACAACCTTATAAAGGCTGACAGTTCATTGTGGTTCATTGAATGTGCTGACGTTGGTGAGCTTTGTTGGATTGGGGCTTATTCTTGTGCCTTTGTAATTACTGGATTGTTGACCCCTTCTTGTATATTTTTTCCAACCATTCTTTGGGTTTGTTTGTGCAGGCAACTCCTTTTCCTTCTTGTGCTCCTTAGAGCTTAATTTTTGTTACAGAACATTTCTTGTGAAAATAAATCTTTTAATTTTATAAATATCTTCATTGCCCTCTTTGTGACTAGCCAGGGTTTGATAGTTTTAACTCCTATAGTGGGCATTTTTGAGTAACTTTGGGACTCTGGTACTTACAAACTCTCTAGTTCACAACAATGACAAGTGGAAACTAACTCACTGCATACATTAGCAATGGCAAGACCGTGTCCCATTTGTCATGCATTTCTCATTTTTTCATTTGTAACAAACCACAAAACAAAGACAGACAGACAGACAGACAGACAGACTGAAAGACAAATAGATAGATAGATAGATAGATAGATAGATAGATAGATAGATAGATAGATAGATAGATAGATAGATAGATAGATAGATAGATAGATGTTCGTAGTTAGTTTCTCTAATGAGATCATATCACATATTTCTTTATCAATTTAGTAGTGAAATGGGTTTCTGATCTCTCAATAAATTACGTAGCAGGCAGGCAGTATGGTGTAGTGGTTAAGGGCCTTCAAACCCTGAGGTTGTGGTTTCATGTCCCGCTACTTGACATTGTGTGATCATGAGCAAGTCAAAAATTCATTTTGCTCATAAACAAAAGAAATGAAACCAACTGTATCATACATTTTGTAAGTCACCTTGGTTAAAGGCATCAGCCAAATAAGCAAATGCTGAATTCTTATTTAAGGACATCACTGGGCACTTTGGCCACAATGACTACATTTGTTTTTGGAGACTTTTGGAGTGACTTTGGGAAACGGTGTTATGAAATCTTCTAAGATGTGCTGATGTTTACTCTGTGAAAGGAATTCAACCACGTCTAACTTTAAGGTTTGAGAAGAGCCTTTAGTCATTGGGATTGGGATTGGTGGCCTTGTGGTAGACATTGTTTGGGGAGACTATTTATCCACCTGAATAGCTTTTCAGCTTTTCAAAAGTGTTTAACATTGTTAGCAAGTTTTCCATCCATCCACCCATGTTCTAACCCGCTGAATCCGAATACAGGGTCACGGGGTCCGCTGGAGCCAATCCCAGCCAACACAGGGCACAAGGCAGGAACCAATCCTGGGCAGGGTGCCAACCAACCGCAGGACACACACAAACACACCCACACACCAAGCACACACTAGGGCCAATTTAGAATTGCCAATGTTAGCAAGTTTTACTGAATCAAAATATTTAGAAGTCCATTCTTTTAACTAAACAGTTGCCAACTGTGCCCCAAATAAGTTCAACTTGTAGTACTAAGATATTTTGGTATCACCACTTTTTCTACATGACCATCGCCAATTTGATGAGCAATTACACAATATAAGAATCAATCTCTTATCAATAAATGTGAGGAATTTAAAATTTCTGCTTGTTGAAAATCAAACACCTATTGCTGAATACTGAAATGAAAGAACAGGAAGAATAAGCTATACCAGGAGAGGTGAGGTCTTCTGTAGCAGAAGAGGACAGATCCACAGCTGTAGACTATGCAGGGTGGAATCCACTGGACAGGGCCAGAAGATAGCTTCTCCAATTCACTCTGACAATGGTGCTGGCAATGAGGACATAATAACGGATGTCTACTGCAACTTATAATGAGGGGGGCCCAAAAACAGCAAATCTGAATTCTGCTACTGTTATCTATGAAAGCAACTTATTTGGTTTTTTAAATGTGAGAACTAAGTGTAATGAAGTCTACTGGGGAAGACTGTCCATGATGTGTAAGCTTGCTTTTATTATGCTACAGTGCATCCGGAAAGTATTCACAGCACATCACTTTTTCCACATTTTGTTATGTTACAGGCCTTATTCCAAAAGTGATTAAATTCATTTTTTTCCTCAGAATTCTACACACAACACCCCATAATGACAACGTGAAAAAGTTAATTTGAGATTTTTGCAAATTTATTAAAAATAAAAAAACGGAGAAATCACGTGTACATAAGTATTCACAGCCTTTGCTCAATACTTTGTCGATGCACCTTTGCCAGCAATTACAACCTCAAGTCTTTTTAATATGATGCCACAATCTTGGCACACCTGTCCTTGGCCAGTTTTGCCCATTCCTCTTTGCAGCACCTCTCAAGCTGCATCAGGTAGGATGGGAAGCGTCGGTGCACAGCCATTTTAAGAACTTTCCAGAGATGTTCAATCGGATTCAAGTCTGGGCTCTGGCTGGGCCACTCAAGGAAATTCACAGAGTTGCCCTGAAGCCACACCTTTGATATCTTGGCTGTGTGCTTAGGGTCGTTGTCCTGCTGAAAGATGAACCGTCGCCCCAGTCTGAGGTCAAGAGCGCTCTGGAGCAGGTTTTCATCCAGGATGTATCTGTACATTGCTGCAGTCATCTTTCCCTTTATCCTGACTAGTCTCCCAGTTCCTGCCGCTGAAAAACATCCCCACAGCATGATGCTGCCACCACCATGCTTCACTGTAGGGATGGTATTGGCCTGGTGATGAGTGGTGCCTAGTTTCCTCCAAACGTGACACCTGGCATTAACACCAAAGAGTTCAATCTTTGTCTCATCAGACCAGAGAATTTTGTTTCTCATGGTCTGAGAGTCCTTCAGGTGCCTTTTGGCAAACTCCAGCCAGGCTGCCATGTGCCTTTTACTAAGGAGTGGCTTCCGTCTGGCCACTCTACCATACAGGCCTGATTGGTGGATTGCTGCAGAGATGGTTGTCCTTCTGGAAGGTTCTCCTCTCTCCACAGTGGACCTCTGTTCTTGGTCACCTCCATGACTAAGGCCCTTCTCCCCCGATCGCTCAGTTTAGATGGCCGGCCAGCTCTAGGAAGAGTCCTGGTGGTTTCGAACTTCTTCCACATACAGATGATGGAGGCCACTGTGCTCATTGGGACCTTCAAAGCAGCAGAAATGTTTCTGTAACCTTCCCCAGATTTGTGCCTCGAGATCCTGTCTCGGAGGTCTACAGACAATTCCTTTGACGTCATGCTTGGTTTGTCCTCTGACATGAACTGTCAACTGTGGGACCTTATATAGACAGGTGTGTGCCTTTCCAAATCATGTCCAATCAACTGAATTTACCACAGGTGGACTCCAATTAAGCTGCAGAAACATCTCAAGGATGATCAGGGGAAACAGGATGCACCTGAGCTCAATTTTGAGCTTCATGGCAAAGGCTGTGAATACTTATGTACATGTGATTTCTCAGTTTTTTTTATTTTTAATAAATTTGCAAAAATCTCAAGTAAACTTTTTTCATGTTGTCATTATGGGGTGTTGTGTGTAGAATTCTGAGGAAAAAAATGAGTTTACTCCATTTTGGAATAAGGCTGTAACATAACAAAATGTGGAAAAAGTGATGTGCTGTGAATACTTTCCAGATGCACTGTATATTTGAGTTTGGCACTCTGTGTAGTTTTCTCCCAAAACTGAATTTTCCAAGTTTTTTTAATTCTATTATTATTATTGCAATTGTATCTAAGCATACCCTGCAGCAGACTGACCTGTTGATGCTAAATATATTTCTCTTTGTTCTATCTTGAACAAGTAGGTAATGAAAACAGCTAGACACATGGGTGTAATCCACACACTGCCTCTGACATTTCGTTTTTTAACTATGAGCAGGGGTAGTAATGAGGAAGACTAACAGCCAAGTATGGAAATAAGTATGTATGTATGTACCACATATCGGGTTCTTTCATATGAATATTCGGCACCTTAATATAACCTGTTGGAAAACACAGATACTTTCTGGTGGAATGCCCGTGTATCTATGGCACATGCCAGGACCTCTCATGGTGTACTTTCCGTTTCTTTGTCTTTATGTTTCCACTCGTCACATTCACATCCACATTCTGTGATTTAATTCCCAGAGCCATCACTTCATAATCCTGACTCCATTAAAGTGCACTATCCACGGGGTGTAATCCAGCTGTCAAAAACCTTTGCAAGAATTTGAAAGTTGGAAAAAGCGCTCTTGGCTGTCAGCTTTTACAAATGCCCCCTGTGTCTGCAGTGAGGGAAATGAGATTGATGTGAAAGCCGAATGAGGCACATGCTTCCGACTGCGGTGGGAGGGGGGCAGATGAGCCAATGCAGTGATGTAAGAATGAGTAAATATAAACCCTGACATCCTTCCAATACCCTACAAGCTCCATTATACGTTCTCTAGAAATACTAGAGGATTCAAGGCTAAGCATTACTTCCTCCATCAAAGCCATTTCATTTATCATATCATTAGTATTTTTAGAGAGGTCCCGCCAGACCCTTGCACTTTCCGAGGTGAGTAAGCCAGCCTGCGGAGGAACCTGATCCGTTCTTTAATGTGCTGTTCCAGTTACCTGCTATAATGCAATTATCGTGTCACCAAGCAATTTTGGGGAAAACGACTTGACATGCAGAACTCTGTCATTTTGTCAACAAAAATTAATGCCGTCACCCGATCCTAATTACACAATTTGGGAAGAGGTTATTTTTATGGCTGTTTGTCGGCTAATGTGATTATTTAACTTCCTTTTCTTAGCCTTGACCTTGTGTGGAGAGGGTATTTTCCAGTCAGCAGAATACTTTATCTTTGAAAGCAACAATCAATAAGGATAATTAATGATGCCTGCAGCAATGATAGCCTCAGCAATCATTATAGCACATTAATCCCTGCAGTCGGGCCGGGGTCAAGGCTGTCTAAATCATTCACCTGAAGAGGTAAAGAAATTAAAATAATCTACAAATTCACCCACTGCCGACTGGTTCTTTGTGCATTTACTTAAGCGGCCCTATAATTACACATTACAAATTTCCAATGAGGTCATGCGACCAAAAGAAGCACATCCGACTTTTTTGAAAATACATGAGTGCTTACAAGTGCTGTTCAAAGCGACTGTTAATTATTTAATTTGCTTTGCAAGCACTTCAGTCAATCAATCAATCTTTATTTTATATAGCACCCTTCATAGAGCACACCATCACAAGGTGCTTTACAAAGCAAACAAGAGTACAATTCGAAGTAACGAGATAAAACACGTGATCGCTCAATACGTGATCAATTACAAAGAAACAAACTTGAAACAACCCACGCATGTAAGAATGAAGTGATAGTTACCAGGAGTAAATTGACAGAGCAAATCGATCAAATACAAGAAACAACATCAGTAAGGCTGCATTCAGATTAGAATAAGTTATAGACAGAGGTGTGCAACAGCTACAACAGGCTTTCATTGGGCTGTATAAACAGCTCACATACTGTACACACTATTTCAGGGTTCATTTTAATACTTTAAATATAATAAACAACACTGACATGATCAGATAAGCATGGAGTTGCCACTTTGTCGTGATTCAAAACTCAATTTTTGATTACTTGACTCCTGTTTTCTCAAATAAGAGATGCAGGACTCGTCGTACCTACAATTTCGGACAACTGATTTTGCTTTTCTGTACTCATCACATTCCTTTTCCCCCCAAGATAAGTGTTTGTTGGTTCTTCTGTGCACTGTCAAACATGAGACTTTTGTGAATCTTCCTCAGACATATTGTTCGAGAGTAACAGTTATTCATGCACTAGCTGTTTCCCTCTCTAAAATGAAGGAGCCCCACCTGGAAGAAGAATGACATCACTTCCCCTCAGACTGTGACTCCGCCCCTTCCGGCCCTCCATGTTGACACAGATTGTTGTCACTTATCCCACAGGACGCTCCCAAGAAGGCTTGAATAATATGCTGCTGACAAACTGCAGGATTACACCTACTGTGTATTTTTCATTTTACAATCTGCTTGGTAGTTCATTCTGGCAACGAAATGCGATTTACCAAATTGGAGCCCCAATGATGTTTCAGATCTTTTCCCCTTCCTTTTTGCAACCCACAGGATGACTACTTTATGCGGGCAATGAAGTGTAGTGGTTAAGGATTTGGACCTCAGACGCTGAGGTTGTGGATTCAAAATCCTGCTACTGAGAATGTAAGACCATGAGCAAGTCACTTGACCTGCCTGAGCTCCAAGTGGAAAATCAAAAGAAATGAAGCCAATTGTGTCTGAAATGTCACCTTAATTATTATTAAAAATAAAAATCAAGTCTATGCCAAAACATACTCTTATTCATTTTAATGAGGGATGGCACCTTGAGTGTGAATTTTTTTCTTGTGCTAACTTCTGTTCCAATTGTTCCAATTCTCGGAGACCTCGGCTAAAAAAAAAAAAATCAGGTTTATACAATGGATAGGCAGAATTTATTTTGAATTGAAATGTCTATTTATGTGACTTCACATATAGAACTTCACATATAGACTTTGATCCACTAGGGCACATTCATAATAATCTTATTGGATTATTCAAATTTACTATAAATATTCATAAAGAGCAAAGTGTTGCAGTGATTAGCATTGCTGTTTCAAAGCTGCAGAATCTTGGGTTCAAATTCTGATCCCTCACAGCCACTAATTGTGTGTAGTTTGCATTTCTCCTGGTGTCTATCCATCCATCCGTTATCCAACCTGTTATATCCTAACTGCAGGGTCACGGGGGTCTGCTGGAGCCAATCCCAACCAACACAGGGTGCAAGGCAGGAAACAAACCCTGGGCATGGCGCCAGCCCACTGCAGCCCGGTGTCTATATGAGTTTTATTCCAGTCTTGCACCCAAATCCCAAAGAAAATAAATTGGTCCCATATGAGTGAGTCTGTGTATATGCATAAATGAATTCTGCAATGGGACCAGAATTAGTTACCCTTTTCATCCCTAGTGCTGCTGGGAAATGCTTGAGTGCATATGAGTGAGTTTATGTGTTAAGTTTAACGGAAAACAGATGGATAAACAATCAAATGAAGTATCAACATAAATAAACTAACTAAATAGATAAATAAAAATAATAATAATAATGGATTATAATTAATAATTTCAATAGTTTTGAATAATTTGGACTATTCATTTGTCTCCTGCAAGATTTTACTTCACACAGTAAATTTAGCAGGTAATCTTTCTCTGAGCCTCTGCAACACTTGGAGTTCCTTGGAGTTCCATTCTCTCTGTAGCCAGGGCCGGATTAAGATGGAATTGGGCCTGATGCTGCTGTGCAAAAAAAGGCCAATTTTTTCTCGCCATTGGTGCATGTGCATTCGACACTCACCGTACATGAGCACTCAGACTGACCAAGGAGCCTTAATTGCTTTCGACGCCACCAGCCAGCCTTCATTGAACATGAATAATAATAACGACGTAGTATTGTAACAACTCGAGATTAACGTCAAACTATGTAACATCTACATTCAATAGCAATTGTCTGAAAAGTGCACTTAATGCAGAAAACCTAACAATGAAATACACAAAATTTCACAATTCTCTTACAAAACAGAGTAAGAAAAAAGAATTTGCAGAGACATTGGGTCAAAGTGACTCAGTTCAGGCTCTTGAGGGTAAAAATTGGTCCATGATTTAAATTTCATAATAGACCAGAATCCTGTCGAAGATTTAAAAAATTCTAAATATCCATGCTGGGTCCGTGGGCCGGCTTTTAGTTTTACCTTTACAGATAACCATTTAAATAGCCATTGATTTTTACTGTACAACTAACTTTCAAGGTGAAAAATTTACTACGTGGAACTTACCGAACAATAATAAAGTGGCAAGAATCCCCAAGATATTGCAAAAAACGAGGTTAAATTACTAAGTAAACTGTTTAATGTAAAACTGATAGCATTAACTTGAAATCTTCAGTTAACAATAAACGCAATGACGTTATAGTTATGTCACAGCACAAAGAACAATAGTAACTGTATAATAAGTAACGCTGTGTCTAGGCGTCCGAAAGTCGGACTCCAAATTTCATTCTAAGAATTATTTTGAGGTTAATATAGCAAAGGAAAACTGTTCAACTTCCCGAAAATTCTCGCCTGTTTTCATCTGGGCCTATTTCAGGAATGGGCCTAATGCTGCAGCATCAATAGCACCCACCTTAATCGGGCCCTGCTCTGTAGAGGAGGATTTGTCTGTAGAAGGAGGACCTTTGGTGATATTGATTGGAGTTTCTGCACTGCCCTGACTCTGAGGAGACATGCAAGTAAGAATGTAACTGTACTGTATACACTATGGACTTGACTTGACTTCTTAGCCTAATTAATACATAAAACCTGAAATAGTACTGGCAACTGCAGGCTTCTCACAAAGACAAAAGGATGAGAAATGTCACTTTCTGAGGGCAACGATAACATACACAAGACAGAACCAGTGAAGGCTTGAAGTTTTTTATCTTGTAAACACAGGCTAGTGTGCAATTGTAACAAAGTTAATTTCAAGACAAACATATTTTTTGCATTTTTGTATTTCAAGAACAAAGACATATTTGAGGCGTAAAAATACAATAGTGGTGAAACTGAAAAATAACAGAATCAAATATGAAGCGGCAATCTAATATTGTATATTTTGTTATTTGC
Organism: Polypterus senegalus; assembly: GCF_016835505.1. Taxonomy (NCBI): domain Eukaryota; kingdom Metazoa; phylum Chordata; class Cladistia; order Polypteriformes; family Polypteridae; genus Polypterus; species Polypterus senegalus. The sequence continues at coordinate 112,371,971 of NC_053154.1, forward strand.
AAAAGCCTCATCAGGAATGGTTTCCACTGGAAGAAAGTTATCTGCCCTTTGACCCCCTACTGGCTGTGCTGGAGTTTCAGTTCACTACCCTGGAAGTGGCCGTGAGTTCCACAATGCATGTCTACATCGAGTAACTCACATAGTGAGAAGCCTCTTCATTTCAGAGTTTGTCCATTTTCAGACACTTTGATATTGTTAGCCTTAGAAAACAAAATTTAAATTCTACACATGCTTTTGAAAATGCTCACACTATTGCTATAACCATACTGTACACACAGCGTTACTTAATTCACTTATCAGTAGATCACTGTTACTACTGTTAAAGAGTAGTAGATTCAGGCATTCTAACACTTTGTGTGCACAAACTGGCTTTTGCAAGCAAATCCAGCAGGTTCCCAAGATTTAAATTATAGTGCCATGAAAAGGTATTTGCCCTCTTCTTGACTTAATATGTTCTATTATTGAACATTTTTGACATTGAATCTCTTCAGGTGTTTCGGACTAAATACAATATTAGATAAAAGGCAGATGAGTGAACAAAAAAAAATGTAGTTTTTTCAAAAATAACTTATTTCATTTATCTAATTCACAAAGGGAGTCCCATGCTATGTGAAAAGGTAATTGCCCCTAGTTAAATTAACCTTATTAAAGGTATGGTGGAACACATCCAGTCAGCTATCCCTGCTTAATATCATCATCACTTTTTTCGATCTTTACCTTTACAGTCAAGTTGCCAGTACAAGGATTCAAAAGGGTTCACCAACAAAAGCGCGATAGACATATGCGCCCCGACAAAACCACGACGGACAAATGAGCGCCGACAAACCCGCTAACTAGTTTTTGACAAATGCGCGCCGACAAAATCTCCACGACAAAATCGCGAGAGAGGCCAAGAGAGTGGGACACGTACGTGCGCATTATGTACACATTATGTGCTAGGTTATAACTGTTATAACTGCTGAAGGCATACCGCGAACAAATAACTCAGTCGAGCGTTGGCATAACGCGTCGTATACAAAGCGGAATTACCAGTAGTCAGGCAGCCAGCAAGTCTAAATACGCTCAACTATCAAGACGTCTTGCTGCAACTCTTCCTACATATGCAGGGTGTGATCTTAAGGACTTTCTGCGTGCCGTGCTGATGGCATCCCGCATCTCATAATATTGACTTCTAAAAGAAACATTATGATATATGCTTTAAACTAGTAATTCATATTTAATGAAACTTTTGTGATTTTGACGGCACGTTTTAATCTGCGCTATTTTGTCCGCGCTCATATGTCTATCGCGCAAATGTCGGGTCACAATTCAAAAGTACATACAGTATTATCACATTTAAAGAAAATTCCCTAAGAGATCAGAATAAAATTGTGGATACCCATTAGTGTGGAAAAGGTTATAAAGTCACTTCTAAGACTCTGAGACTCCAGCAATCAACAGTGAGGGCCATATTCTCCAAAAAGAAAAAAAAATCAGCGAGTCCCCCCAGGACTAGCATACCTTCCCAACTTACTCAAGGGATGCAGACTAAAAGAAAGAGTCCTAAAAGTCTCAATCTGTACTAATCTCTTTTATTCTCTGCTGTCTTTTTCAGTTCTTCTGCAGTGGCAATCTGCGCCACCACCAGCTGATCAAGGCATCATGCACCCCGCTGTGTTGATGGATTGGCAGCGGGTGTCCCAGCTGTCCAAAAGACCAGCTTCATCAGATCCTGTCATGTGAAAAGTGAAAACAAAGAGGTCTGATTTACAACCATTTATGTTAGGTAGAATGCCCAGTGAGGGCTGGGGGTCTTTTAGCCCTTGGAACCCTTGCAGATTTTGTTTTTTTTTCTCCAGCCTAACAGAATTTTTCTTTTCTTTTCTTTTCTCCCAGCCATCTGATCTTACCTTGTTCCTTTCTTACTTATTATTTATTACTATTATTGCCTAATGATTTTTGTTTTTCATTTCATATAATTATTCTTCTGCAGTGGGCTGGCGCCCTGCCCGGGGTTTGTTTCTTGCCTTGCGCCCTGTGCTGGCTGGGATTGGCTCTGGCAGACCCCCGTGACCCTGTGTTAGGATATAGCAGGTTGGATAATGAATGAATGGATGGATAATTACTCTTTTATCGTCTTGAGATACATTGTATGAAAATATGCTATAGAAATAAATATAAAAAACATTCAAAGAACTACAATCATCTCTTACCTCAGCTAAGTCTAGTGTTCAGGGCACCACAGTGGAAAATTAACTGATAATCAAGAAGAACATGGATATTCTTCTCTCATGATGCTTGAGCATTTTGAGGGAATGTTCTATTAACAGAAGAGATAAAAGCGAAACTTTCCAGGTGACATGAGTCCCATTATCTCCGGAGTAAAGGAAACACAGCCTTCCACAGTGAGAATATTACACCAACAGTCTTGGTAGCAGTGTAATGATGTGGCGATGCTTTGCAGCCTTAGAGCCTGGATGACTTGCCCTAATTGCAGAAACCATGAATTCTGGTCTTTATCAGAATATTCTAAAGGAGCATGTCCAGTTATCTGCCCATGAGCTGGAGCTGAAGTGCAGTAGGATCATGCAGCAAGACAATGATCGGAAACACACAAGCAAATCCAGTCTGAATGGCTGCATGGTCCATATCTAATTGCAGCAGAGATGGTGTGGTAAGAGCATTTCATGGTATAAAATCTACCAATGTTTCTGAATAAAAACTATTCAGCAAGGAAGAGAGCGCTAAAAGTTCTCCATGGTGAGGAGGTTGGTTGCAGTCATAGCTGCTAAAGGTGGGAATTAAAAATGACTTTTTTACACAGTACCAGTAGGTTTTGGATAACTCATTGAATAATGACATATATAAAAAAGTGTGATTTGTTAACGGTTTTCTAATATTAGATCTAGTTGAAGGCCTGATTACTAAATTTGCAGTTACAGATGATTTCAGCAAGGAGTTGAATACTTTTTCATGACACCGTACATCTCGTTGGTTTGATTAGGTTTCCACCTATGATTCCACCTTAGATCATATATGTCCTGACAATTTAGTGGTAAATTCCCAAATCTGTAAAAGACGATTGCATATCTGATGTTATTTGTGGGTCCACAGTCTACAGCTCTTCATGAACTGAACTAGCAAAGCAGTCAACAAAAAGGCAGGTTGATAATAAAGTAGAAAATGAAAAGCTGCACTATATACAGTAGGTCTGCCATGTCTTCTTCTCTCCCTCCCTAGGTTTGTTCATGTGTCTCAAACCAAAATGCTTTTTATTTCCTTCTGAATGTTAGATTTGCTTTAAAGCGCACTCTTTTGTATACGGCGCGCTGTGCTGACTCGGCTCGACTGGCTATTAATTCTAACTGTCAATTAGCTGCAGTGTGCATTCAGCTCATGGTGTTTTATACTCCGAAGCCGGGACACAATCCCACTGTCAGGGCATTTGTCTTGTATTGTTCTTATCTTTTGTTCTACCCTGTTATCTTGGGTTGCTTTGTTTCCAGTTTGTGCTCATTTTAAAGAAACATGAGATGATGTTTAAGATGGCAAAGGATGACTGATAGTGTGTCATTTTGTAAAGGTTTACAATATCTGAAATTTTACCATTTTTTTACACTTAATTTAACCATATTTAGAACTGTGACTTGTGAGAGCCACAAATGTAAATGTGTTTAAAAAAGCTGTCCATGTGGATTGTCCTGTAGCTTAGTACAGTGGTCCTCAAATGGTATTAGAGCAAAGACGTCTTTGCCAAAATTATGGCAGACCACTGTCACAAAAAGCAGACACAAGAGTCATAAAAAGGTTTGGGGCAGCCACCCGTATAATATTCTCTGCCTGGGTAAACTGCTAGCACTGAGGTGCTCAGAACGGAGTCCAAAAACAGAACTAATTAGGTTAGTCAAATATGGCAGCTTTAAAAGCCAGAAAAGGAAGTGAAGCCATCAAAGGTGGAAGTGGAAGGGTCCTTTTCCACTGGCTCGAACCTGGACGTAATGTCATCAAAAGGGCTAAAACCGGAAGTCTTATTGGTTATGGGTTCTTCACCAGAAGTGACATCATCCAAGTGTCCAGAAACGGTACTGATATTATTCTGTCCGGAACTGGAAGTCACGTCATCAAGAAACAGAAGTGATGTCATCAGGGCCAGGCGGAATTTCCTGTGAATGGTCTGCAGGAAAGTGAGAAAAGAGGCTGGCATGAAAATAACTCTCATTTAAACCCTTTAGCTGCCTCCTATGCGCACGTGTGTGACACCACCTATGACCAACTGCTACGTCTCTAGAATTCCATGTTAAAATTACCACATTTGTTTTAGTGTATGTATTTATATGAAAAAATCTTCTTCTTCATCTTTATCCTTTCCCACTTCAATGTGGGGGTCAATGTGCTTGATCAACGTTCTTTTATTTTATCCATCCACCTCTGCTGGATTTGCATTAGGAAATACCAGGTTTCAGTCAGTCATCAAACAAAATGCCTTCAGTCTGGAAAAAAGTGTGAGGCCAAGCAGACTGACAGCATTGATTCAGCAGAAGCATTTTGTGGGATTAAGGGATTGCCTTTGCCAGGAGTGGACTCACCAAGTAGGCAACAAGATGGCTATAAAAGAGATAGCCACACAGTCGGGAAGATTACTTGGATGGGGCAGAGAGACTGCAGCTTTAAATAAGTGTGGAAAGAGAGCAAGAAGTAGGGAGTGATCACTTCACCTAAAAAGGTGTGAAGGAGAAGTGAGTGAAGCAGAATCTGCAAGACAGGCAGATGAAGCATTAATAACTTTTTGTGAGCCACTCCCTTAGGCCAAAAATTATGGGGGATCATTAAGAGTGTGGAAGGTGAGCATCAATTAAATTGCTATATACAAATATATCTTGTGCAGACACGCAAGTGGGTTTAACTAAGCGTAAGACCTGAACTAACTCAGTTTCCGTTTGCCTTCAAAGACTTCAATGACTTATCTTAGGGACACTGATGTCACTTCCTCCAGAACCAATGATCACCACTCCTTTTCCACCTCAGCCTCCATAAAGCCACCCGACCCTCAAAGTCATTCTCAGTGACCAGGAGTTCAGTGAAGATGGAAGTCTCTGGAATAAGAGTGCCCTTAATTTTGTTGCATGTGAAATGAAAACTTCTGGCTGTATTTGTTTCTTTCAGTTATTGTAATAAACCAGACATCAAATCTTATTTTGTCTTTTCAGTGCTTAATTTACAATACATAAGTAAGTACATTATGGACTAACATATCGTAACTATCACCTTTCAGACTACTTGATTCCTGCTTACGGACCACATCACAATTTTAGAATCACTGGTCTTGTTCCAAACACACTCTTGACAGAATCATGGATTGATCTCTGAAATCATTTTACAGTACCTACAGGTAGTGCAATTGCAGTTACGTACTTCAGACTATAAAAAGGTTGTGATTATTAAAATGATACTGAAGAACAAGCATTGAGTAGACAGGGCAAAGCGTACCGTCACTATTGGGGGTTCTCCTTCTCCCAGTCTGCTTTGTGTCTTGTGCATTTCAGTGTTTTGTCCTTCTCTGTCTATTCTGAAAGTGTTTGTGGGTGTTTTTGGACTAATCATAGGCTCAAGGTAAAAAGAATATTTTTCAGTTTGCATTTGTCCCCAGCAAAATACACACAGCAGATGATCTTTCAATACTTAAAAAAGCAGCACACCCATATACATATACAGTAAAACCTGCTTATAGTGACCACTCAAGGGACTGACCTAAAATGGTCACCTTAGGCAGGTGGTCACCTTAACCAAAGAAGGACATATGGAAAGAAAAATCAAGACTCTACGGAATAAAAATGTGAAGACAAGCATGAAAACATTATTTATTACTATTAAAACAAAGAAAATAATAAAAGTACTAGTATTGAAGACAAGAATTCCATGAGTAAACTTAAGTAAGAAGAGGGGCAGGGAGTTAGGGCTATTCCAGTAGTTTCCTGGGAACATATCCCTTCCAGAAGCTCTAACATGATTATTACACCTACAGAGAGTAAAGGGACCACATTTTTATGTTTTCCCAAATTATTTTTTTTTCATCTGGTCACTATAGCCAAGATGGTCACAATAGGCAGGTGGTCACTTTATACAAACATTTTGCCATATAAAACACCCTGTTTCTGAAGAGACCCAAGGAAAAGTGGTCACCTTACACGGGTGTTCACATTAGCAGGTTTTACTGTATATGTATATATACTGTATGTATATATATATATATATATATATACTGTATATATATATATATATATATAGTAAGAGATCTGCCTCAGCCTAGACAGACACGGATTCCAGATATCTTCAAAACACGCACCGTTTATTTTGTGACACACACAACAACACACAGTGCCCAAATCGCCACCCTATACTCAGTCCTTAGTCCTTCACTTCAGGCCGCCTCCACTCCTCCTCATAAGCTCTGCCCTCTTCCACCCGACTCCGGCTCCTTGAGTGGTGGCTGCAGGCTCCTCTTATAGGCCACCCGGAAGTGCTTCAGGTGGTAATTAGCCTAATTAGGCTGCACTTCCCGGTGTGGCTGCAACACAGCCCAGACAGGCTCGTTAAGTCATTCCGCTCCCCCTGGCGGTGGCCATGTAGCCCAAAAGATACGAGCTCTGGTGTTCCATGATTGTGGCCTCAATACCTCCCAAGGGGGCTGCTCTCTTGCACCCAGGGAAAGATAGTGCCCCTGTCCCAGTCCATCCTTCTGCCAGATGCCCCTGTATATATGGGTGGCACGGTGGCGCAGTGGTAGCAGTGCTGTCTCGAAGTAAGGAAACCCGGGTTCGCTCCCTCCCTGCGTGGAGTTTGCATGTTCTTCCCGTGTCTGCGTGGGTTTCCTCCGGGTTCTCCGGTTTCCTCCCACAGTCCAAAGACATGCAGGTTACGTGCATTGGCGATTCTAAATTGTCCATAGTGTGTGCTTGGTGTGTGGGTGTGTGTGCCCAGCGGTGGGCTGATGCCCTGCCCAGGATTTGTTTCCTGCCTTGTGCCCTGTGTTGTAGTTAGGAAATAGCGGGTTGGATAATGGATGGATATATATACATTTAAACAATGGAAGCAAAATTGTTGCTTTTTCCAACTGTATGCAATGTAGTCTGTAAAGCTAATGAATGAGGGGTTGGACCCCCATGGAGGACTTAAAATGTGAATTATGTGACGTGAGTAATGTGAGATTTTTTGGGTTTTTTGGATTTTGATTGCTTTTGTCCAGAACTGGTTACCACTTTGTTATGTCCTTTCTCCAAAAAAACATGCGATTAAATTTTTTTTTTGCCCACCACCAAATACATGGACCAAGAAACAAAAAATGTAATTTCTGGGTGGAGTATTCCCGTAAATGTAATAGGAAAACCTTAATATCGCCTATTTCCAAACCTGCTTCCTGCATGCTGGGATCCCAGAGAGCCAGTGCCTATATTAAAGGTATGGGGGCAAATCAGGAAACATGGGACCCAAATCTGAAAACCCTTCAGCACACACACACACACACACACACACACACACACACACATATTCACCCTTCTACTTAGCCACAATTTATTTAAGTTGTTCATCTTTGAGATGTGACACATAATGCAAGTACCAAGGCAGGCAAAGTAGGAAGCTGCAAACTACTCAGACAGTGAATGGGCTGGCATTTGAACCCAGGAGCTGTGAAATACCTGATCAGACATTTAGCGCAATTTAAAAGTGGGTTTTGTTTGATGACACTGCGTTTTTAGTTTGAAGTCTGTTTGTTAATTAGAAATGTTATTTTTAGATTGAAAATTAAAAGCCATTATTAAAGTATCCCAGAAGATAGGATCAAGCAAACTGCTAGAATTAGGACAAAACAAAAACAGTTGGAATTAATTGCAGACATCTAAAACAAAAGAATAAAAATGTAACTGGTTAACTCTAATTTAAGACAAAGTATGCGCTGTACAATAATGTAAATGGGCATTCCAGTGTCATATTTTCTTATTTCACAGTTAATACGTAAAAAGAGAAAACACTTGACTTTATAATTTATATATGACAGTTTCATTGAGTTAAAACTATATGTAAAATCTGAATTTTGAGATTTAATTTCCTGTAATGTTTAAATTACTTTCTTGTTGGCATCAGTCCAGTCACTTTAATAGCTGGAGTCACAGACTGGCCTGCTCCTGCCAAAGAAAGAAAACTACAAAATGAGTGAAAGGGCTTGATTTATTTACACACGCAGGGTTGTACACATGTGGACATGTCTTTCAGGAATTTTGTTTCTTTAATATAGTATTTTCAATTAGCTGGGACATAAAACACATATTGTACTGTATTTCCTTAGAATGTAACAAAGCTCTCATTGTGCATTTTTATAGCATTCTCTGATCACACATTTAAATATATTTAAAGAAATGTTGGATCTCCCTGTTTGCATTTTCAAATGTTGCCTCACGGCTCCAGAGACCCGCGTCTGGTCAATGTACAGTCTGCACATTCTCCTCATATCTGAGTGCTGCCATTCCCAAAGACCTGTGGCTCGACTGCAAATTTTAAATGAGCCCACTGTGAGTGAGTGTGCCCTGTCTATGGCTGTTCCCACCTTATACTGTACCCAAAGCTGCTGCCAGGATAGACTTGGTTTTTCTCAATTTAGGACTGAGCTAAGCAGTTTCTGAAAATGAAAGAATGAATATGCTCAACTTTTATAAATAATTCCCATTAGCATGAGGGCTATGTCCTTATTTGTCCACCTATTCACTGTGGTTAATTATAATTATTATAGAAGATACAAGCAAAAGAGAACAATTTGGTTGCCCTTTTGTGGGTTTGAAGCTTTGAAGAAACAAGCAGTCAAACCTAATCAGAAGCCTGGAGACTGCAGCAGAGTGAAGATGATAAGTTCTTAGGCAACTTTCTTTCCTGGATGTCTACATTTAAAGCATTTAGTGGACACTCAAGTCCAGTATAACTCTCTGATCTCAAATGCATTAAGACAATCGTGCAAGGACAATTCGTAAGTACTAAAATAAATAGATATATGGAACAGTACAGCTCATCATGTGTAAAATAACAGATTAAACCATTTATAATTCGTATTACTATTATTATTATTGAAAACACACTGGCACAGTGGCTTGTGCTGCTACCAGACACAGCCATTGTTCTCAACTGATGTTCCAGATGTATCTATGTGTGTATGTGGGTTCTTCTCCACGTATGTCTTTGTCCTACTACATGTCAAAGAAAAAAATGCTAGTCTGATTGGTGACTCTAAGTCAGCCGTATGCCTCGTAAGGGGCTGCCGCCAGATTAGGTGTAATAAGGTCTCAGAGATCTCACTGACTTGTGCCTGGCACTGCTGTGACAGTTTCTGGCCTCCCAATCCTATAATTAGATAAAATGTGTTCACACTTTGCAGATGATGTGGTCCTCCTGGCTTCATCAAGCTGCAACCTCAGACACGGTCTTTTAGCCGAGTGTGAAGAGGCCAGGATGAGGATTAGCACCTCACAGTCTAAGGTCATGGTCCACAGCCAGAAAAGGTGCAGTGCTCTCTCCAAGTTGGGGAATGAGGTGCTGACTCGTGTGGAGGAATATAAGTATGTCAGGGTCCTGTTTACGAGTGAGGGAAGAAGGGAGCGTGAGATCAATGGACAGTGACCAAAAGAACTAGACTGCAGATGCAAGTGGCAGAAATGAGCTTTGTTGGTAGAGAGTTTGGACTCAGCCTTAGAGAGAGGGTGAGAAGGGCAGACATTCAAGAGGAGCTCAAAGCAGAGCCGCTGCTCCTACCCATTGAAAGGAGTCAGTTGAGATGGTCTGGACATCTGATTAGGACGCTTCACTGTGGAGGTGTTTCAGGCATATCCGACTGAAAGGACCCCAGTCATAGTGGAGAATTCATATATAGTATCTCAGCTACCCTGGGAACATCTCAGTATCCCCCTGGAGAAGTTGGAGGTGGTAGCCAGGAAAAGGGACATCTGGGCATCTTCTGCCCCCGCAAGCTGGACCAAGATAAGCAGCAGAAAGTTAATTTTTTGATGGATGCTGTTCATGTGAGGGATGGGTAGATGGATAGAGGATATTATTGATAAAACATTTTATTTTAAAAAGCCTTTAAATAAGCAACAAACACTGTCAATAAAGTCACATTACACAAATCGAACATGTTCAGCACATAATTGTATTTACATAAATATGATTTTAGCAAATGTTGGAAAACTAATTTTTAATAATCTGGAATGAAATGGAAGAATCATACCTCATCGAAATAATAAAAAAAATATTTTTCAAACTGTACTGAATTTAGGATAAAAAAAAGTAGAGTTGAATCTATTTTAGCAAGTTTCCTAAAAATCGATAGGCTGCTAGAATTTGACAGAGCTAATTAATGTGCCAAATTTCATTCCTATTAAATGATTGTTTTTTTGAGTTACACTGTCCAAAGTTTCACAACCCGCCAGCTAGATATCACTCCAAAACGGTGAAACGATGTTCAGAGATGACTACAATTTGAAAATCCATTGATAACTCAAAGTCGAAACTTTGACCCCATCACAAAACTTTCCCTATATTTATACCTGCAGTATATGTAGTTATCTCTGTAGAGCGGAATCTACTGAAGGGCTTTTGCTAAAAAATCAATAGTCTTCTAGCATTTTAGAGAGCTAATAACTGTGCCAAGTTTCATTCGGATTGAGTGATTTGTTTTAGAGTTATCGTTTCCACCAACTCACATCCTGACACACAGACAGACTTACACACACACACACAGTCAAATCAGGCTTGGGGGTGCCTACAATATATCTAATAAATCTGTTGACGACCTGAAGACTCATAAACAGAGGGGCAAGGCTGTGAAACCAAGAGAACGAGCATCTGATGATGATTGTGGAGTTTAATGGAGACCCTATTGGTGCTGCACAGGGGTAATGGCTCAGCAGTAATATGATGCAAATGTTGAAAAGAAACACGTGTTTGTGTAATGAGTTGATTCAGCATGTTAAAAAGTTAATTGTTATTACTAATAATTGCATAAGCGATTCACATCTTGTTACAGTTAGAACGATAACTTAGATATGTGGTATCTGTAGAACTTACTTTACTGTCTAATCCCAGCTGTGGCTTTGAGGAAGTCAAAGTGCATTCCAAATGCAAAAAACACCGTGCACAGGACACGCGTATATACACAAACTCACTCCGGGGCCATTAAGCATCACCAATCATCCTGACAGCGTTTGTCAGGGTAGAAAATGAAGACATCAGGAAGGGGCACTGCAAACATAAGGAGAGTATGAAAAACAGAAGGCATTTAAGTGCAGATTTCAAGCTGCATGTCGCCATCCTGCCACACAGCTGGAGGTTTATTTCATTTATGTAAGGAGTTTTGGTTGTTTACCACTAGAAGAAATGCTTCAATTTATTTTTCAATATCAGTTGTTTTAATTTATTATCTTCTTTACTATCAATATTATTATTATTAATAAAATAATAATGATATCATTCTTATTAGTATTAGCTATAAAGTAGAAGAAACTATTTCTATCAATAACTCTTCTGTATTGAAATATTTCTTTTTTGCCATAACTTGTAGTAATAGTGTAGTGGTAGAAGTATTTTATTGTTATACTTTTAAATCATAACTATTTATTTATCAGGTATGTTATGATGACATGTGCTGCTGCCTCACTGCTCCAGGGACTGGCTCAGAATCCCAGCACACATAATGTCCGTGTATGATTACCACATTCACCCGGTGTCTGTGTGCATTTTGTCTGAGTCCTGTGCCTCAATCATACTAAGGATCAGTGTCAGGTAATTGTGCTTCTTTGGAAGTGTGACTTATTGCTCCTGGTGAAAGGCTGGCATCCTGTTCACTTGGATTTTGCAAGTACAGGTAGAATAAGCTGTGGCTCCCTATGATTCTATAATGAACTAACAATTTTAAGACAATGGAAGGATGGATAAATGGTTTTTATTATTGCAATTTTTTACTATTGCTATTTTCATAAGTCTTTATTTTATCTGTACTAATAAAAGGCAAAGCCCTCACTGACTGACTCACTCACTGACTCACTTATCACTAATTCTCCAACTTCCCGTGTAGGTAGAAGGCTGAAATTTGGCAGGCTCATTCCTTACAGCTTACTTACAAAAGTTAGGCAGGTTTCATTTCAAAATTCTACGCGTAACGGTCATAACTGGAACCTACTTACGTACATATATACAGCCATAGCCTGCAGCTCGGTTGCCGTGTGAGGCGGAGTGGCATCCCTCATCGTCACACCTCCGATATTGAGTGCCTGCCGATATAAGGCCATCCGTCAGCAGCAATCCAATAGACACACTGCAGCTAAATATTCGCGAGTGAAGGACTTTGCTTATGCTAACGAAGATGAGATGGTCAGGGATAGACTTTTAAGTGCCGGGTCTGAGCTAACATTAAATAAAGCCGTGGTCATCGCAAGATCGCACGAGATAGCACAAGCACAGCTGAGAACCTTCGATACATGTACTCCAAGCAGCTCACGTGAACTGACTGTGAACGCAGTACGCAGACAACAAGCAAGAGCTCCAAAGAGCGCTGAACAAAAAACGCATTACACAATTGAGAAGGCAGCAAAAGATTATGAAGCGAGTGACGCATACAAGCATATTCATAAGTACAGCTACTGCGGAAACAAAGCAAGGTGTAAACCTTAAGTTTAAATTAAGTTCATAGAGAGGCTGCCGCTGGCATTTTGTCATGCCTACGACGAATACGATATTCACGAGATACAAGTTTAATGAGAGGACGCAGGGTATAAACAAGATTTTTCATCACTTTGTAACAGAGTTAAAATTGCCGGTGAAGGACTGTGCTTATGCAAGCGAAGATGAGATCGACGCATGTACTCCGAGTGGCTCACATGAACTGACTTTGCAGGATTGGGAAAAGTAATCCCGTGTATGCAGTGTGTGATGTCTCAGATAAAGAGGAAGACAAACTGTTTATTAATGCAGTAAGAAAAGAACAACCCTCTGAATCTGAACAAGCCTTTGTAGACATATCAATAGGAAAGCAAGGTGTAAAGCTTAAGTTTAAATTAAGTTCATAGACACGCTGCCGCTAAATATCCACAGGCAAATCCACAACTTAATACCAGGAATGCCTGTTAAACATCTTACATTCACGAGTACCGATTTGAGTAGTGAACACTTCGATGAATGAAACCTGTTATCTTTACAACGGTTGACAAACACGGAATGTAACTTCAACACAACACGTCCTCCAAATACGAACCTGATTGAAAGAAATAATGATAATCAAATCCTTGATGACAGCAACACTCATAACAGCCACAAAACAATTACATTGACAATCATGTTACGTTATTTTTAAAATGTTTCCTTTTCTTTTTCATAACTTCTTTAACACACTACTTCTCTGCTGCGAAGCGCGGGTATTTTGCTAGTATACTATAATTAGGCTGGCACCCTGCCCGGGGTTTGTTCCTGCCTTGTGCCCTGTGTTGGCTGGGATTGGCTCCAGCAGACCCCCGTGACCCTGTAGTTAGGATATAGTGGGTTGGATAATAGATGAATGGATAATTAAGCCCATGTGCCATCTGGGTAAACATGACTGGTAATAAAGCATAGAGTTCCTTCAGAAAGCATTCAGAGCTCTTATCTTTTTTCACATTTTGTTATGTTGCACTCTTATGCTAAAATCATGTATTTTTCCCACACATCAAATAAAAGACAACTCCCCAGAATGGCAATGGGAAAACAGCATTTTATAAAGTTTTTCAAATTTATCAAAAATAAATAACTGGATTATCCAATGACACAAATATTCAGACCCTTTGCTATGACACTTGCCATTCTATTGATCATCTTTGAGATATTTCTAGGCCTTCCTAGAAGTCCATCTGTGGTCAATTCAGCTGATTGGACATGATTAGGACAGACACGCAGCTGTCTACAAAAGGTCCCTGAGTGGACGATGCGCATCAGAGCAAAAATGAAGACATAATGTTGAAGAAATTGCCTGCAGAACTTAGAGACAGGATTGTGCCAAGTCACAGATAGATCTGGTGATGGCTACAAAATAAAATCCTGCAGCAGTGAAGGTTCCCAAGAACACAATGGCCAGCATAACTCTTAAATAGAAGAAGGCTGTAACAACTATGACTCTTCCTAGCATTGACCACCCGGCCAAACTGAGCAATTGCTAGAGAAGGGCCATGGTAAGAAAGGTGACCAGTAAGCTGATGGTCATTCGGGCTGAGCTGCAGAGAAACTGTTTAGACACAGGAGAAATTTCCAGAAGTACAATTATAACTGCAATACTCCACCAATCTGGGCATCATGGCATAGTGGCCAGACAGAAGTCTCTCCTCTGTTAAAGACAAATAGAACGCTGTTTGCAAAAAAAACTTAAAGGACTCTCAGACTGTGAGGAACAAGATTCTCTGGTCTGACGAAACCAAGATTAGCATCATGTCTGGATGAAACCTGGAACTGCTCTTCACCCATACAATACCATTTTAACGGTGAAGCATGACAGTGGCAGCATTATCTCGCGGGGTTGTTTTTCAGCAACCAGGATTGGGAGATTAGATGTTGTTGAGGGAAATCTGATTTGAGCATGAAATCTTGCTCCAGAATGAAATAGGCCTTAGACTGAGCCAGAGGTTCTCCTTCCAACAGAACAATGAAACAAAGCAAAGACAATACAGGAACATCTTTGGGACAACTCTGGGAATGTCCTTGAGTGGCTCAGCCAGAGCACAGACTTGAACCTAATCAAACATCTTTAGAGACCTGAAAATAGCTGTGCACTGATGGCCTCCATCCAACCTGACAGAGCTTAAAGAGGATCTGCAGAGAAGAACTGCGAAAAATACTCCAAGCTGGAATCACCGCCAATAGTGCTTTAACTAAGTATTGAGTAAAGGGCCTGAATATTTGTGTCAATGTGATATTTCAGGTTTTTGTTTTTGATAAATTTGCAAGCAGTTCTAAAATCCTGTTTTCACTTTGTCATTTTGTAGTATTGAGTGTTGCCTGATGTGGATGTGGAAAAAAAAATATTTAAATAATTTTAGTACAGGCTGCAACATGACAAAATGTGGAAAAAGTGAAAGGTCCTAAATACTTGAGCAAAACTGTGCCTGCCACCCTGGAGCCCTTTTATATATGCAAATTTAGCCAAGCTGTAAATGGAAATGGACTAACCAGCATTATAGATTTGGTGTAATGGAAGACACATAACGTAAAACAGTTGATGGAAGTTACAGGAGGTGGGGCTGAGATCTCAAGATGGTGGTCTACTTAAGATTCCATAGATTAATAAAATAACAGTGGGTGATTGAGCTTTACGTTACAGGATCCCAAATCTGTGGAATGATCTGCCTGCTTGTATAAGAGATGCCTCTTTTATATCCAGGCGGAAGTAACTATTTTTGTCTAGTATACCCTGATTAGAGCTGCTGATTAGAAGTGCATACTGTATTTTTGATGTTAGTGATTTCTACAAAAATAATACAATATTTATAAACTGTTACTAAACCTCATCAGTTCCGTTCAGGTCTTGGTATCTGGATGTGGCGCTTGGTGCCACTGCTCTGCTGCCAGACTACTCTACTGTGCATGGAAAAGTCATCTCAGATAAAGAAGCGTTGCAATCATTGGAATAGGAAGATTCTCTCATAAGATTGGATGGCCAGCACAGACTCCACTACAGAAGACCCAGGAGAGGGTAGGCAGCCAGTTGGCTGAGGTACCCAGGTCCCTAACTTTGTTTTTGACTTTCTCATTTCCAATAGTAATCTCCTTTGTTTTCAACTGGCAATAGTTCATTAATGGACAGATATTATTGGTTTTCATGTATATGTATTCTATCTTGTTCTATCTGTGTTTTAACAAATCTTTTTTTTTGTTTGTACTACTTCTGTATTTAGTAATCAGTATAATTTATGCTTGTAGTTTAATTGGGAATTGCTCATAGCACTAAGAGCACTTTACAAAAAGTAGGTTTTAATTGTAACTCCTTAGGAAATGAGATAAAAAGAGATGCTACACCAGCACTGGCAAGTGTGTGTAGTTGGTAAGCTCTGGAACACCATCAGTATACATTCTGGAGTAAACGACACATACAGATGTCTAAGTGGTCACAACACCAGAACCACTTTATTGTGAAGCTGCAGGACTCCTGCCCCTGAACCAGTAAAGCTGGAGCACTTGCCCTAACTGCTGTGTCATCATACATCCCCAGTAATTAAATACACGCTTCAGAGCGAAAGACTCAGAAAGCTATTAGAGTGGCTTGTTCTAGGGCCATTTCAACGTGCTAAAACTGAAGTAGCCATGCGAGTACAACATGCTCTAGGGCCATAACACTGGACAGCAGTAACAGTAGAGGTAAAGAAAGTGTAGAATTATATTTAAATAAGTTTCTATATCTTTCAAGAAAAATTACTTTTTTTTTTAAAATCAGATACAATATATAAGAATTGCTTAAATGCAAACATTGAATTCAATATATTGTCATGCACATACACATAGGCAGCAGCTGAAGGACCCTAGTGACTGGCATTCTACCAACACACCAGGGGTTGGCGTTGTGTCCTAATGTCCATCTCTCTTTTCACCCTTTGCAGACCGGTTGATTGACAGCTAGGACACCTTTGATGTCACTTCCTGTGTCCATCTACCTGTACCCACCTCTTTCTGTCAAAAGGGCCCAAAAACTGGAAGCTCCGCCATCTTGGAACAGTTCTGTCTTGAGCTCACGTCTGTCGACACGACTTCACAATATTTTATGTGTTTTCTTGAATCTTGTTTCCTCCAAATATGTACGGAGGCCATTTTGGCACCCCATCTCTTTATTGTTGTCCTCTCTTCCTGATACTATATAAATATAAATATTATATATATATATATATATATATATATATATATATATATATATATATATATATATATATATACACACACACACACACACTCACTAAACAGATTATTAGGAACACCTATACACTTACTTATCCATATAATTATCTCATCAGCTAATCATGCAGCAGCAACATGATGTATTAAACAATGCAGATACTAGTCAGGAGCTTCATTTGAAGTTCACATCGGACACCAGAATGGGGAAAAAATGTGGCCTCAGGGATTTCATCTGTGGCATGGGTGTTGGTGAATAATGCGTTGGTTTGATTATACCTGTAACTGCTCATCTCCTGGCATTTTCATCCAAACAGTGGTGCAAAAAACATCCAATGTTGACAGTTCCATGGATGGAAATACCTTGTTGATGAGAGAGGTCAATGGAGAAAGGCCAGAGTGGTTGGAGTTGACAGAAAGGCTACAGTAACTCAGAAAATCCACTCTGTACAACTTTGAGATACAGAAAATCATCTCACAATGCACAACATGACGAACCTTGAGGTGAATGGATCATTTCCGGTCCTACAACTGACATCTAAGAAACAGAAAGCTGAGGCAGCCGTGGGCACAGGTTAACTAAAACCGGACAGTTAAAGACTGAAAAATTGTAGCTTGGCCTGATGAATCTCAAGTTCTGCTGAGGCACACGGCTGGTGGGGTCAGAATTTGGTGACAACATCATGAATCCATGCACCTAACCTGCCTTGTGTTAAAAGTCTAGGCTGGTGGTGGTGGTGTAATGGTGTGGGCAATGTTTTCTTGGCATCCTTTGGACCTGTTCTTACCAGTCAGTCATCTCTTGAATACTACAACCAATTTGACGATTGTATTTTTGGTGACCATGTGCATCTCTTCATGGCCACAATTTACCCCTTTTCTAATGGCTACTTCCACCATGATAATACACCATATCACAAAGCAAAAGTCATCTCAGTCTGGTTAAATGAACAGACAATGAGTTCCATGTTCTGCAGTCGTCTTCCCAGATCTGAATCCAATAGAACATGTTGGGGATGTGGCAGAATGGGAGATTTGCAGCATGAATGTGCAGCTGAAAAATCTGCAGTAATTGTGTGGTGCAATCATGTCAACATGGGCCAGAAACTCAAAGGAATGTTTTCAATGTCTTGTGGACCTTATGCCAAAGAGAACTGAGACTGTTTTGAGGGCACATATGAGGCCCTTGCTAGTATTAGCATGGTGTTCCGACGAATTTGCTCGGTGAGTGTATGTTTATACCAAGACTAAACTGTATATGTGTGTAGTGCAACAATTACAAATGCAGTTGCCACTTTCACCTGTTCTTTGGCAATTTTATCCCACTTACATTCTGTCAGGTGAACAATGGTATTTTAGGTGTTATGAGGTATTCAGCAACACAACTAAGCCTTAAGGGATTTTGTCTGGCAAAGCCAAACATACATTTCTTTTTCAGGTCTTTGCCTCATCTGAGCTAAAATGAAAACTTAATTTCAATCCATTCAGAAATTGTAAGACTCATAAAATCTCCTGGAAGTTTAATTTTGGACTCATAGCTGCTTCAAAAGGTCAAATATTTTTCTTGTGTCCCATTTTGTAAATTCTCTCGTACCACAAAATGAACTGAGGAACAAGAGCTGCCATTGTGCGTCACTCAGACAAGCCTTCCAAAGCTTGATTGCATTGATATAGTCGCAGCACTTTTTGAGATATAACGGAGCGAAGAGCAAATATATTACTTAATCTTACATTTGGATCAGCCTCCTATGCCAAATGTGCTCAAGCTTTTTACTTATTAAATCCACTTATTTATGTGTACGAGTGATTTAATAGAAGACAGTGCAGGCGGACACTCTTGCCTAATTATAAAGAAGGGCGGGTGCATTAGGTACCGCGTGTGCACTTTAAGCTCTCGTCATTTTTATTACTTCTAACATGACATGATCTGAGCTTGTTAGAATAATTTAATGTAGCAAATAAAACTAAGTAAAACATAAGTCTCTCCTTTTGAAAACAGCCAGTGTCCCTTAAAAGAACAGCATGAGCTAGACAGTCTGGTGCCTGCTGTCCTTTGGTTACCGCATCTTAACATCTCCCCCTCTCTCTCTCTCTCTCTCTCTCTCTGTGACTGTGGTCATGAGATTTTAATGAACATTTATTTTCTGAATACGGCCGTTTTCCTGTATTAAACCTGCCATGTCCAGTAAAGACCATTATCTCTATTAGGCTGCCAATAAGAAATCAGTAGAACTGCTTGTTCCCTAATTGATAGATCACACCACTCCACCTCCTGATAGATTACAGCAGACTAACATCTGTGATGCCTGCTCCCGCAGGGCCTGACTATCACCTGATCCCGACTGATTAGGCTATATTTTCTGCAATAAATCCTCAACTATCAATATGTAATGGCCTCTGATAAGGAGCAACTGTCTGATGTCACTTGGAACTGGGTTTCTTTTTCTGCTTTCTTAAAAAGAACTGCTCAGATTTTTATAACAGTAATTACACATTCTATATTCCCAAAAAAAGAACAATACAAAGGCCTCTTGCAGAGAAAGGTTGCGTCAAGGTTAAAGTACGACAGAAGACGATGTGGCCGTGGTCCCACAAAAGGCCTGGCAGAGAAGCCCCAATTCTGAAGCCTATGTGGGAAACAGAGGTCATGCTGCTGAGCCCACTGTGCAGGACCCACTGCTGAGCCTTGGTTCATACCTGCAGAGTAGAAATGGCATTGCTAGGGCAGAAAAGGTCACCATGCTTTTGATATTGTATTGCTTGTAAGTTTGTCTAGTAAGTGTTTATGTGCACAGACAATTATGGAACCCCAAAACTCAGAACAGGACTGTTAACGTTTCACAGCACCGTCTGTATTATTATTACTATCTAAATGACAGCCTGGTCAACCTGTGAAGCACCCTCAGCACGACGCTGATTACACTGTGGTGCGTTACTATGCATTTATATAGCTGTCTCACAAAAGAATTGTAGTGAAATTCTGGTAAATAGAGTGCACATTTTTTTAACAGATTATAATAATATTTTGTTAAAAAGTTATCAAAATAAATATACTGTATATATATATATATATATATATATATATATATATATATATATCCATCCATCCATTCATTATCCAACCCGCTATATCCTAACTACAGGGTCACGGGGGTCTGCTGGAGCCAATCCCAGCTAACACGGGGCGCAAGACAGGAAACAAACAGCCTCCATAATTGTGGTTTCATAGAACCAGCATCTTGATTTTGAGTCAGTCTGTTTAGGCTTTCTCTTGCTATTACAACACTCCCCAACTCCATCCCCAGCGACATGCATGTTAGGTTCATTGGTGATTCTAAATTTACCCCATACATAAGTGCACCCTGCTAAGGAATGACACCCCACCAAGAGTCATCTGCTCACTTGAGTCTCATGATGCCAGGATAGGCTCCAGCTTCCCCAAAATGTCATGTTATTACATTAGTTTTCAGCTAGCACTCAATGAAGACCCGAACAAATTTAGATAAAACATTAAAACGATTTAGACAAGAACATTGCCATCAGTCCAGCAAAGCTCACTGTTCCTATTCACTTAATTCTTTTAAAATATCAAGTCGAGTTTTGAGAGTCCCTAAAGTCTTACTGTCTACCACACTACTTGGTACCTTATTCCAAGTATCTGTGGTCCTCTGTATAAAGAAAAACTCCCTAATGTTTGTACGAAATTTACCTTCAAGTGACCAATTGTATCCCCTTGTTCTTGATGAACTCATTTTAAAATAACAGTCTCAATCCACTGTACTTAATTCCCTTCATAATTTTAAACACTACAATCATGTCACCTCTTAATCTTCTTTTGCTTACACTTTAAAGGCTCAATTCTTTAAATCTTTCTTCATAATCCATCCTTTGTAGCCCTAAAATTGGCTTAGTCACTCTTCTCTGGACTTTTTCTAGCACTGCTGTGACCAAAACTTCACACAGTACTCCAGATGAGGCCTCACCAGTGCATAATAAAGCTTGAGCATAACCTCCTTGGACTTGCACTCCACCCATCATGCTTTATAACCTAAAATTCTATTAGCCTTCTTAATGGCTTCCGAACGCTGTCTGATGAATGAACTACAACTACTAAATGCTTCTCATAAAGAGTACTTTCAAGTTTAAGACCTCCCATTGTGATAACAGCTGGTGATGCCATAAGAAACGTCTCCTCTAATGTCAGACTCAGGATGAAGAAGCAGCTCCACTGAGATTTCTATTCTGGCCAATCCTTTGTGCCTTCCTGAAGTTTCCTCTTAACATTGCTCTAAACTCTTGCTGGACACAACCCTAGAGGTAGGTAGATAGATAGATAGATAGATAGATAGATAGATAGATAGATAGATAGATAGATAGATAGATAGATAGATAGATAGAGAAACTGTTCTCAAAATTTGAAGAAAACTGAGAAATGACAAAGATAGAAGTGAAACAACACTGAAGTCATGACCACGACCTGAAAGTGATACTTATTTACTGAATAAAAATGAATATGGTTTTATAATGTTATTTTATTGTTGGAACATCCACTTTAATAATATAACGTTTACATTTCTGAGGCCAGCAGTAAGACTCAATCTGGATGCCCAGTGGAGCAGTGGTTTACTGTCATGAATGTTTGAGTACTGGTAACAGCTTGCAGTTTTGCTGCAAGTGGCAAATTAAGAAATTGCTTGGCTAATTAACTCAGGCCACTAACTCTGGAAGGCTGAGATTTAATGTGGGAAATTTGAGAATCAATGCAGTGTCAGGCAAGGCCAATGTCAGATTACGCAACTTCTGGTCACTGGTAAGTCAGACTTCCCAACTGTAATTGTTGATCTCATCACTGGATCATGTCAATTTACACGACTGGAAATCTTTAGCCATGTCAAATTTAGCAACTGCCTGCTGACCTCCCAGAACAATTGTGATAATAATAATGATGCTGCTTGTGCTGTATGAAGGCCTAACAGTTACAGTGAATTTTACCATAAGCTCAGTACTTTGTTTATATATATATATTCATGGCATTCGTAGTCTGAATCACAATATAGTTGTTATATATACTGTATATATATTATATATCCATCCATCCATCCATCCATTTTCCAACCCGCTGAATCCGAACACAGGGTCACAGGGTTCTGCTGGAGCCAATCCCAGCCAACACAGGGCACAAGGCAGGTATATATTTTATATATACAGTATATATATATATATATATATATATATATATATATATATATATATACTGTATTGTAGTGGTGTGTAAAACATGAGACATCAGACAAATGAGGTCCAAAACACTCACGTTTCTCATTCCTCATCACTACATTAAACGCATTGTACTTCCGGATGAGCATTCATTGGTTGTCAGCTGCCATGCACATCAAGCCCAACCTTACATCCAAAGACAAAATCAAACCTGTTTGTCAGGGCGAGACTGTAAATTAGTTGAAGCGAGTTACCAGGTATGGCAGACTAGATGAGCGGCCTTCAAAGAAGTGCACCACGAATTACATAAATGAAGGCTATGAGTGAAAAATTGCTGGAAAAGTTGTCGAATGTCACATGGGCTTAAGGTAGTCTTATGAGAAGGCAAAGCCCCCTTGATATCGAGAGTTAGGTATAGAGAATGGGAACATGGGAAATCTTCACATGTGTTTTATCGATGATAAACCAAAAGGACAGGAGCAGAAGAAATATTCACGTAAAGGAACAACAAGTCCACAGAGGCTTTTAGACAGTGTGAAATGTAGTTATAGAGTGTTCCCCATTTGTTGAATTTTTTGGAGAGTAATTAACACAGTACATCAGAATTAGTTGAAGTACACAATATTGTCTCCTCTCAGACCCCTCCATACCAGCCAGTCTGCCTTTGTCTTTATTACGTGCCTATGCTCTAAACTAGACAGGAAGACTAGAAGAAAGAAATCTTAGCCATTGAGGCTAAAAGTTAAATGTTCTACCCATGAAAGATCGTTGTATTTTATAAATTAGTTGCGTTGACTCCTGCTTAGTAAATTTTAATTTTTTTTTTCTATTTTTAAGTATTTGTAGGCCTCTGGCAATATCAGAAAGCCAGCCACTAATGCTTCAGACTGAATGATAACAGGAATAAAAGAAATTAACATTTGGAATCAAGTGCTCGGCTGATTTATATGCTCATCTGCAAACAGGTCACTGGAGCTTTCAAATTGCACAATTCAATCTACATTCATCCACCATTTTCTGAGCTCTGTTTCAATCAGCACCATGGTACAGTGTTATCTGTGCCATTTATAAACTTGAATACTTTAATCATTCTCCTCTGTTTTGGGCCATCAGTCCTTTTCGAAAAGCAATTTCGATAACCAGCCAGCCAATCCTCCGGCAGGCGCGTCTTTCTTGAGAAGTGGCAATCTTCCTTCCTTAACAGTAAACACTGAAGACCTTATTCGGTACATTTCCAAAGGTCACTTTTTTCATTTTTTTGTTTTCCTAACATAAAAACAAATCACTCAATGACACAAGAGACAACGGGTTGCAGGAGTTTCAGAGTAAAAAATAAAAAAAATTGTCCCTCGAACACGATTTGACTCACTCCACCATGTGAAACAATGCTACAAGTAGGGAACTGGTGTCAAAAATCAATCAAACCATGCAAACAAAAGTGAGATACTCCAGTAATTATTCACTTGGTTATAGTTTTAGTGCATTTGTGCCCAGGGCCGGATTAAGAACTTTACAGGCAATAAGCACTTAAAAGATTTTGGTGCACTCTCTGGATGTCTAAAGGGGACAGCGGGCAAAACCAAGACAAGAAGGATCGCCTGAACCTCGATCGACCATGTGGCAAACACCAGATTCTAATTTTGTTGCCTTCCCAAGATTAAAATATATATCATTAACTATATTATTACTATTTTTCTTTTATTATTGTTTTTATGTATGTAATTTGTTTTTATTTTAGTGCTGGAGCCCCATTTTGTGGAACCCGGTTTAGCTGCACCATTTGCAGTTTTGCACCATATGGTCCATGGTAAATTCAGCAATGCAAAATTTCTGTGATGCCCCCTTTTCCCTTGATACCCTAAGCACAAGAATATTATACTCAATGGGCAATCCAGCCAAATAAATTACACAAGGTCATCTAGAAGAACACACTTCAGGCCTACTTACAGACAGCAAAGCAGTACACGGTGGGCAAGAAGAGCACTGGCAGTGCCAGAGATACCATGACAGAGTGGAGTCCCTTTGAGTGGCCAATAGAAATAAATACAACATTCATATAAAATTATGTACACGCTGCCAAAAGGAAACACTCCATGACTGGATCTCATTCTCTCTGTAAGCCTCTCTGGATTCGTTGCTCTTTTACGAGAATGTTTCTTCTGCGTCTCCCTCACAGTTGGTTCATGGCCAGGTCCCAGACATTGTCGATGTGACGCTTGCATGTTCTCTCAGTGCCTGCTTGAGTGTTCTTACTGCACTCCTAAAATGTGCATTTTAGGCTAGGTGACTCTAAACTGGCCCCACGTTCTGGCGTATCTTGTGGCAGACTGTCAACCTGTCCAGAACTGATCATCAATTGGTACCCAGTGCTGCTAAAGAAGATTCTGGCACCTTGGTAACTGTTAAGTGGATTGAATGGATGTAAAACTGGTTTTGACAACTTTAACATTTTTTTAAGAAATATAATCTAACGGAAACCTTTTTCAGCTAAACAAAGTAAATGTACAATGACTGCTTTAAAAATAGT
The DNA here is from genome assembly GCF_016835505.1 of Polypterus senegalus. Taxonomy (NCBI): domain Eukaryota; kingdom Metazoa; phylum Chordata; class Cladistia; order Polypteriformes; family Polypteridae; genus Polypterus; species Polypterus senegalus. The sequence continues at coordinate 112,396,629 of NC_053154.1, forward strand.
CATTGGACCAGAAAACAAAGAAGAGCCGGCTTTTTTTAATGTGCATCTGCCAACATGCTGTATGTGATCTTTTCACTTTCTTGTATATGAATTAGAGGGAATCGTCCAAAAATTCGATTTTGATGAATCTCGACATTTTAGACCTCCCTGAGTCTGAAAATACCATTTTTGGAATTGTGTCTGTGTGTCTGTGTGTCTGTGTGACAGTCTGTGTGTGTTTGTGTGTGTATGTAAACACGATAACTTGAGTACGCTTTCACTTAGGTCAACCAAATTAGGTCAAACAAGACGTAGAGTTCTATCAACTTTTGGGCTATTCTCATTAACCAGAAGTGGTACTTTACCTTTTATTTTTCTTAAGTTTCCTGCCCTATTTTTTAAATTGAATTGCATTGTACATGACTGTCAATATGAAGCAAATGAAATTTTATTGGTTGATTCTTTTAAGAAGAATCAATATATGGATACACACAATCAATCATTTAATCACTACTTTCAGACTTTGTGCAAAGACCTATGGTAAGGACCGTGATGGAAGGTGTTACTAAAACACAGTAATTGAGTTTTCATCTTATATGTTGGGTTTTTTAGTAAGCACAGCATCAACACCAATAAGCTCTGTAAAAATGTAGGAATCTTGTTTGGCTTTCTTGATTTTCCAAGACTTGAGAATGACTGTAGGGGTCATGGTGGAGCAGAAGTTAACACTACTGCCTAATGCCCCTCATTTGGGGCAACAGTTTAAAACTTGTTTAGGGCAAATTCTGCACACACTGCATGGTTCTCTGTATGAAGAAAAACATTCTGGACACATGGAATAAATTGCCAGGTAGTGTGATAGGCAACAAGACTTTAGGGGCATTCAAAACTCGACTTGATGTTGTTTTGGAGGAGTTAGGTGGATAGGATTGGCCAGCTTTATTGGACTCAAATGGCACATTGTCTAATTTTGTAATGGATTCAGTTCCTGTTTCTGAATTTTATCTGCCTAGAGACTCAGTTTTTCAGTGAGTTTTCCTCCCCAGTTCCTACAGACATGTTTGTTAGGATAATGGGCACTTCTGACATTGCCCAGTATGAAATGTACTCAAGAGTGGCTCCTGCAAAGGACTTGTATTTCATCCTCCTGCTTTACAGTCAATGTTCCTAGGATACACTCTGACAAACCGAAGGCTGAAATAGGATTAATTAGGTTTAAGCATACAGTATACTGTATGTGTGTATAATAATACAAGTATTTATTATTAATGGAGCAAAAACTGGAAGACCTTCTTGAAGGCTTAATGAAAAGAAACACCCTCTCTGGGGATATGCTGAAAATGCACTACCCCAGAAATAAGCAACCTGTGGGCTCAAGGATGTGTAGAAGTGAAGTGGTCCTACCTTTCTTGAAGACAGCAGCTGCTCTGTGAAAAGGGGCGACTCTCCACTGTGTTTCTGCAGTTTGCTCAGCTCCATCACCCAGTTTGCCATAACATGCTGAACAGAAGGCCTGAATCAACAATAAACAAATAAATAAAAGTCAAAGTAGTTAAGAGTTTAGAAAAACTGCAACAAATATATTTAATATTGTGACTATTAGGAAGAGTTTTGCTGAATCTACTTGGGATGTTCACCTTTTGAAAATGAAGTAAATGGTTAAGTTCAGCTAAGTGCCACTGAACACGGAATGCACTTAATACTGTCAAGTGGACGCTGTATTATATTCATGACTGACTGACACGCATTTACTCCAGTCTACCAAAGTGGTTTGATTCTTTATTGAACTTACTTTCATTTTATGTTTTTGGTGAATCAGTCATTATAAGTGCTGGTAAAGCAGTTACTTTTCATCGCTGGGGTCCTACAGATCTAGAACGTGACATTGGAACCCTACCATCACTAGATCACCACACTCTTTACATGTCCCTCAAAACATCATTTCATGATCAAAAATACTGAACTACGTTGTATGAATGAGTTTTGGAAATTTGGACTTGCATTGAGCAAGTGGAGATGGTGCTCCATTCCAGTGGTCATTCTTACACTGCCCAGTCAGAATGGAGCCAACACCAATTCAGTTCAAGGACCAATATTCAGTTCAACTCTCAGAGTGAAATGAATTTCTTGCTGAATGCATCAAAGTACAACTAGTCTTAGATGCCAGGTTTCCGTTCAAAAACTGTATGACACACAGGCTAGCTATGTCTGTAATACTTGAGTCACACACATGATTTTTGTGATCTTTCGTTGATTGGACAAAATGAAGTCCAGAACCCCAGGAAGGGTTGCACCAAAGGATAATTGGTAGGTCAGGTTAAAACAAAGAAAACTGTTCCAAAGATAAACAAATAACAAAATAAGCCAAGAAACAACGACATCCATTATTATAGACAGAATACACAGCTAGGGCTGCTAGAGACAGGAATATTGAGCTCTAACAACCCACTATAACTGCCTAAAGTTAATCAGGTTTTGAATGGCAGTAGTTCACAAATTGTTTCTCATCACAACCACTTTTCCAAAGTCAAAGATATGGCAGATCATCTATGGTAAATAGTCACTGCTGCTATTTCCATATTTATTTCCATAAAAGATGCTACTGTTTATATCCGTTGATGATGGATTTGCATTTGAAAATCTCAGATTTCAGCCAGTGAGCTGTAATAAACAGACACATTTGAAGTTAGTGTAACAACAATCAGACTGACAATTCAGAAGTGACATTCGTCACCCGCTGAATGTGTTTGGCAGGTGTAGGCTGTCCAAGAGGTAGTTCAAGTCGGATTCAAACGAGTTCTGTGCAGTGACTGGCTGAATGCGAGAGATATTGTGCATCTGAAGATCTGTCGAAAACATAGTTGGAAGGTGGGCTTGATTCTAAGGGCTTGTTTATACCTCACGCTCAGAAAGCGTACGCGCCCGCATCATGGCTGCCACGCATTCCCAGCATTCATTTGACGCATCCTTTGAGCAGGTCCTCAGAAAATAACGCGATGCGTGCACGACTTGCAGTACCAGCAAAAAGTAGGGGGCACAGTGTGATAGAAGTCGGAATGTGACGTCAGAGTCTCTGTTTACTATCTACTGTAATTGTGACAGAAAGTCACTATGCAGATCCTACGGGATGGATGTGTGTGCTTTGATATTTGATGAATGGTTTGATGTGGTGAAGCAAAATGCAGACATACAGATGCATTTGTGGTGCTTTTATATTCAAGCGTCGCATATTCCTGATCGTAATGACAAGATACAAAGTCTCTGATATAGTATCATCTTCTATGCCGTCTTTTTTTCTGGGGCTTCCTCCTGACCTGACAGCAGTGGCAAACAGCAATAGATCACCACGCAGAACACATTAAATGTATGATATTCCAACTCTCTGCAAATTTAGAATCCTTAGCTTTATACTTGATATCACTTTCATGATGAAATGCATGAAAGTATGTATGTTACATTTTACAAATAAATCGTTCATTTCGTTTAAATAATGAATACTGTTAATAATTACACACATGGGGGTGACACAGTGGTGGAGCGGTAGCACTGCTGTCTCGCAGGAAGTCACATCGCTGGTATTCCCTGCCTGGAGTGTACATGTTTTCCTGCTGGCTTTCCACAGTGTGCTCCGGTTTCCTTCCAAAGGTATGCAGATGATTTGGTGACACTAAAATGACATGAGTGTATATGAGTGCTTGTATTCACCTTGTGATGAACTGATGCCCCATCCAGGGATTGTTTCTGCCTCGTGCCCAATGCTTGCTGGAATGGGCACATCCCTGGATTGATGGATTTAATCATTAAACATCCTTTTCAGGGATATTGTGGTAAAGTGTCATCGGAATTTAATGGGTGTTCCAGGCAATTCACAACACAGTGAAGCCGAACCTGTTCTAACTGTGCTAATATCTCGCACTGCCACCTGGTGGATTCCTCCAGATTTATGTAAAGTACGTGTGCAAGTATAAACAGTAAAACGCTTGTGTAGCAGGAGTGTCCGCTGGAGCATGCATCACGTCGCATGAAGTATAAACCTGGCCTAACGCGTTAATAGGGTGGAGCAGGAGGGGGTCGAATGGAAGTAAAACTTATCATCATCGAGAGGGAATGCGGCATTCCATTATCCACAGATGTCGGGAATAACGTCACACCCAAGTTAACCGCTTTCCAGAAAAACATTCGACAAACCAATATGGACCTTTGTTGTGCTTGCTTTTTCGGAATAAATAGCAGTTGATAAAAATGCATTACGTGGCATTTTGCTCATCCAAGTACCGTAACAACATGTTCACAGATAGAGGTTGGACAGTCCTGTGAGTACGACTGAGACACAAATAACAGAAGTGCTAATCTACTAAATATATATAAAATCCTAAACCTAAAAGTGCAACGATTTTGTGCCACGATTTTATATCACGTTTTTTTGTCATGCTTTAAATCGGGCTTATTTTAAAACCTACATATTTATTTTTGGTATCATTCTTTTCAGAATTTATCAAACTTTAATGTGATGTTGTTAGATTTTCAGATTCTTATTCCATTTTTAAATTGTAAACGAAAAAATTGTAACAATTGTGGCTTTTAATATCAAAAAAGTCATGCTTTATATTTTTTTATCAAGTAAAAACTTTCTTTCACAGGAACAAACTATTAAAAAATATATATCTATTCATAATACCAATGTTTGTATTTAGGTGAGTTAGTTAGCTGAAGGTCGAGTTACGAAGATACATTGCATACCACTCTAGTTCTCACGTGCTTTTTCCTGTTATTTAAATGAGTCATTTTTTTAAAAAACTTTTTTTTATCTATAAGAATGTCTGTTAAAACGAATGGATTGTTTATTTAGTCTGTTATAAATACTCATTGAGCATAGTGGACCTCAGTTTAATGGGAGTAATGGTAAGAGAGTAAATATTTTATTCTCATTTCATGATTTTTACTCCATTAAATAATAATTCTTTTTTCTTTGACATATTTATAGAATTTCATGATTTTTGACTACAATAAATAATCATTTTTGCTTTGTACATTTACAGATTTTACTAATATTCTGGCTGCAACTGGGGGTTGGGTGCCAAAGGCGCCAGGGGGCTTGGCCCACCTAGTAAACAGTATAATACTACAGCTTTCACTAAAGTTTGAAGTGTAGGTCGCCATTGTGGATTGATGTCACAATCTGAAGTCAAACAAATTTGGACTTGACAGACCAGCCTCGAGTTTCCGAGCTGGAAAAATCCAATTGAAAATTCCAACTAGGAAATCAGAAATTTCTGCTTCCCAGTTCAAATGTAAAACAAACTGAACACTTGGTGGGGCTTCTCTTAGAGTGGTACAGCGTTGCCCTAACATTGAGGAAGTCCTACCGAGATTGTGAAAGCCAGACAGCGGTCAGATAAAGTAAATGACATACATCTATAAGTAAGTACATAATGGATCAATGTACAGTATCTGAGTGATTCAAACATCACTGTAATCCATTACAACGACTGACACCCTGCAGAGCACACTTTGAAAATGACTGCTCCATCGCCACTACAACTCAGAATTCAGCCTGGGAATTACAGGAGTTCTTGAATCAGTTGCTCTTGAATCTTAGAAATGTTAACCTACAGGTTGATGACAATTTTTGAAGGAGTGGAAAGACCAAATCGGCCTTGCTTGTGATAAGACAACCACAGACCAATATTGTTAGCACTCATTTTGACAATATCCATGAAAAAGTTTTTGGTTTTAATACTAAAACCAAACTAACTAACACTTTATTGAATGTATTTTATAAGAGTATCAATTTAAAACTAATCCATCTTGTGGAAAATAGTTTGATATTGATAAGCTCCCCCAATGTTACTGCAAAATGATCTTTGACTTCAGGTTTGTTCCTGGTTTAAGGTCAGTACTGCTGGAATAGGCTGAAGTTCTCATTGTTCCAGTAAATGGAAGTAGCAGATACTGTAGATGGATGGATGAGTATAAAAAGGCGTAATCCAAAATATAAGCAAAGAGGTTTACCCTCACCTAGTCCATAGATAGATATCCTGCTCGGGTCAGGGTGAGCCATTACTGTCCTGGTACAATTAGGCCCCAACTCTTGTCAATGACGTAGCTTTACTTTAAAATGGATGAAACTCCTCTCTATATATATTACTATTCCAACAATCTGTCCTGCAACCCCATTGTCATCTCTTCATCAGGAGTCTTTTGAATGGTAGTGCAGTGTTAGCACTGCTGCCTTACAGTAAGGAGACCAGAATTTGCACCCCAGACCCTCCATACACGGAGTCTGCATCTTCTCCTGGTGTCTGCATGGGTTTCTTCCCACTGTCCAATGACATGCAGGTTAGGTGGATTGGCTTTACTAAGCTGGTCACCCTGTGAGCTGGCACCTTTGTCAGGGTTTATTTCTGCCTTGTATTCTATGCCGACTGGGATGGGCTCCAGCACCACCCCCCATGACCCCGTTCAGGACTGAGCGGGTTAGAAAACAACTGACTGAATTTTGTACTGAAGTACTTTCTAAAGAAAACTGAAAACGTGTTGGAGGTGTATGGTGAATGGTTTTAGAATGAGAAACCTGCGTAGGTGAATAACATTAATCAAATGAAGTCCTGGTATACGTTAGGGTCTAGAAATATGAAAGCTCACAGGTCAGAGTACATAGAGGTTAGCAAGAAAAAAGGACAAGAGTTGAGAAAGCTACCAACAAATCACACAACTGGGGATTTCAAGTCCATGACCTAGCAAGAAGAACAAAAGGTGGCTTTTACTATTTGTAAGATGACCCCCTGACACAGAGTGAGAGTGCTAGTTGCCACAGAATTAAAAAAAAAAAAGACAAATACAAAAGAAGTGAAGCATTTTGGCATCCAGATATTTATTTTCTGAACCCACTTTTTTCATTACTGAAACATAAAGAGCCATTCACAGAAGCTTGCAATGCAGAGAAAAACAGTCATGGATGGCACTCCAATCCATCACAAGGCATGTGAAAGCGTACATCCACACTCCCTCAAACCAGAATACTTCAGAGTCGTCACTTAGTCTGATTTATTTATCGTTGGGATGTGGACAGAAAGCAGATTACCTAGAGATAAGCCACATATATAGAGTACGTGTGGTGGGACATACAAACTCCACTCAGATATTTATCCCAGGTCCATTCAGTACAAACCATCATGTTGCCTGTCCCATAATGCCACAGCCTGAATGTGAATATATGGTTGGACACTTTGAGGACTGCACACTAAACACCTCACTGAGCATTCAATGGAATACGTAGTCACAGTTCACTCTCACATAGGGGATTAATCATGAACCAAAAATGGAAACTTTACTAAATTATTAGTATCGTCTGGTCATCTACTTACTTCAGCCTGTCAAATGAATAACATCCATTTAAACCACTAAGGGCTCTGGGATGGAGAACTTCAGGGTGGAAGGTGAATGCAATCTATCACTTCACAAAGGTTCAGCTCCTTCTTTTTTGGGGAGACTGAGACACCCGAAACACACTTACTCATGAGTTTTGCGGTCCACAGTGTGATTTTCCATCTGCTGACATGCTTGACTCTGAGCGAGCTTTATTCCAGCAGCTGAAACAAAATGGAAGCAAAAAAAAAAAACAACTTGTTAAACCATGTACAGAAAATCATTGGCTGGTGCATGCCTGTTACAGTACTTTGCAAACTTTTATGCCTCAGTTCTGAAATGAAATTGCTCAATATGATTAGCTAATAAAGTACAAGATGGATTTAAAGGTACAATTTAAAAATCTATTAGGTCTGCCCTTATAATGTGATGTGCCTGTCAAAAAGTCAATACGGAGTCCTTTATTTATCTCGGAGCAAACATCAAGTAATTATCTGCTTTATTAGGCAGAAGCACCAGCGCAATAACGATCTGCTAAAACAACCCATTAATTACTGTCAGCTACACCTGACTTCTTACTTATTAAAAACATTAATAATGGAAAATAAAACCTAATTAGTAAACAAATGTAATCAGTCATTTGCAGAGTATTCACTTTTTGACTTTAATTTCACAGAGACCGATAGTTACACAAGTAGGGCAATGTTTTTCTTCACGTGCGCTGCAAATCCACCGCTTGATAAGAGCCGAAAACAGAAGAACTCATTTCAATCATTGTGTCAACAACATAAGCGGGAGGTCAAAGCCTGCGATGGAAAAGGGGTAAGTAAGTGTGGGAGCCGTTAAGACAACAGAGTGGGCTGCTCTGGCTTAACTCTTGAGTGACTGCCACTAAGGGCCCTGGGATGGAGAACTACACGATGGAAGGTGAATGCAATCCCTCAGATTTAAGAAATGGTTATCAATGCGTATTTGGCTGGTATCATTACTCAAAGTGACGTCTAAAATCTCCAATTTATATTTTGCAGATGGAGCACAGAGAACTCCGGCACCTAAATTACAACTGCAAATGCCACCGATCAAATGCTTGCTGTAAAGGATGGCACAAGAAACAGTAGGCTGGTCTTATTGCTCTTGTCATTAAGAGTTTTATTAGAAATAAAAGAAAAATACATATCTTATTACACATGAAAGATTATACTGTAATTTTAGTAATATTAGAGAATTTTATTAAAGAACATTACTGAACATTTTAAAGGCCGAAAGTGGACTCCACCAGTAGCAATACAAAGCCCTGTGTGCCATAACTTGCTACTGATATGATATGCTGTGATAATTGTCATATCGACTCATATGATCCCAAATGGACTGATGACAAAACATTTTTTCAGTGTTGGCACATTTGTCTAAAAACCAATAGTACACCACTTTTTCATCAGTTACTATAAGGTGCCATTTAGGGAAGAAAATGTATGTGATTTAAGAACAGCTATATTGAAATGCTGACTCCCATACAGACACATCAAATGTACATGCATATTTCGGTTCGATGGTGTATGTGCCGTTTTCAATTTCACGGGAGCCCTCACAATGAGATATTATTCCAAGAATCTCTCACTTGACAACTTGAAGGAGCCTCAATGAACATACAGCTCCACAATCAAAATAGGCTCTTCCAATAAATATGGCACATCTTCTCTCCGGCAAGCACATAGATAAGAGAAGTAAGAAAATGTAACAAACTGTGAGTGAGGACATGCTGCTAACTTGACCTTTTTACCATGCACATGTGAACAATTGTATATGAATATACTATACACTGATTGAAAAAATTATTTGTATTAATATTGGGAAGGCCTCATTTTGCTCTCAGAACAGCCTCAATTGTTCCTGAGATGGCTTCCACAAGATTTTGAAACGTTTCTTTGAGAGTTTGCCCATGTTGAAATGTGCACATTCATGCTGAGAATCTCCCGGTGTAACACGTCCCAAATGTGTTCTGTTGGATTTGGACCTTTCAAGGCCATTGAAGAACTGTGAACTCATTGTCATGTTCATGAAGCCAGTTTCAGATGACTTTTGCATTGTGACTTGTTACATTATCGTGCTGGAAATAGCCATTAGAAGCTGGGTAAATTGTGTCCACAAAATGATGCACATGGTTAGCAACAACACGCTGTTACATTCAAGCAATGATTGATTGGTATTAACGGGCCCAAAGTGTGCCAAGAAACTGTTCTCCACAACTTTACACCACCACCACCACCAACTTGAACCGTTGACATAAGGCAGGTTGGGTGTATGGATTCATGGTGTTGGTGCCAAATTCTAACCCTACCATTTGTGTGCCTCCGCAGAAATTGAGATTGTTTAGACCAGGATACTTCAACTGTCCTGTTTTGGTGACTCTGTCACCATTACAGCTTTAGTTTTCTGTTCTTTGCTGACAAAAGTTGAAAACCCAATGTGGTCTTCTGCTGTTGGAGCACTTCCACCTCAAGGTTTGATGTGTTATGCATTCTGAGATGTTTATCTGCTCACCACAGTTTTACTGAGTGGTTAACCGAGTTAATGTAGCCTTCCTGTCAGATCAAACCAGTCTAGCCACTCTGCTCTGACCTCTCTGATCATCAAGGCGTTTCTTTCCACAGAACCTTTCTTTTTTCACACTCCTCTGAGTAAACTCTAGAGAATATTGTGTGTGAATATCCCAGGCAATGAGCAGTTACAAGAATACTTAAATCAACCTGTTTGGCACAAGTAATCACATTAACTGTCGAAATCTCCGAGATCACATATTTTTTAACCCATTCAGGTCTTTGATGTGAACATTTACTGAACCTCTTGGCCGGTATTTGCATGATGTTATGCATTGCACTTGTGCAACATAAATGGCTGATTAGATAATTGCATGGTTAAGCAGGTGTTCCTCATAATTTGCTCAGGAAGTCCTGTGCTCTGCTGGGCTACTGTGTGTGTACTGTGTAGAGTTTGCTGTGTGAGTTTTCTGTCGGGTACCTTCTCGTGTTTCAAACATATGCCAGTTGGGTTACTTCTTAAGTCGAATTTGACTGGTATAGCGAGTTTTGGGTGAGAGCGTGAACAGACTCTTCTCTCACTTTGGCATTTCCTGAACATCCAAAAGTATAGGGTGTGAGGGATTGCCGGCCGTGTATCCTGGCCAACACCCCCAAACCGCCAGATGGAGCCATCCCTGCAACATGGAAGGGCCCCGAATTCCACCAGGGCATCATGGAACTTGGAGTCTTTCATCACAGCCTTCCTGGATACCATGGGAGCCACCGGTGGACGCTGCAGGGAGTCCCAGGGACTTATACTTTCCTTATAGCCCAGAAGTAATTCACAATTGCGGAAACAGAAGAAATGATATACTTCCAGGCTGAAGAAAAGAGGAGTTTTGATCTGACCCAGAAGTGCTAGGAATCACATGGACTGGGGGGGATCAGAAGCATTTCCGGGTCAAAGACTTTAAAAGGACTCTGGGAAATCCCATCAGAGAGCCAAGTTGGAAGGAAGGGTGACTGAGCTGCTGGGAGTGGAGGTTTACTGTTATTGTTTATTAATTATTGTGGATTATTGATATATTATTAGAGTATCGTGGAGTTGTGGTGCTTTGTGCACATTATTATTATAAAAAATAATAATTCTGGACTTTTACCTGGTGTCTGACGAGTGGTCTGAGGCTTCAAAGGGTCAAGAAAGCCCTAATCTGTCACAAGGGATAGATTGTGATCTCTGCAGCTCAGAACTGGACTAAATTAGTTTAGAAAATAGATAACTTGCCAAAACTTGCACAGTACATTGTATATACGCTCAGTAGCCACTTTGCTAGATCTACTTTCTCATTAATGCAAACAGCCATTCATGTGGTTCCACCACTATACATGGTCTGTGTGTATTATATATATTGTGAAAGACGCTATATAGCGCCCGACCTGGTACAGACTTACGAAGAGGCACGTGTAAAAATCACACAGGCTTTTATTTTTCTTCACCCGTGGGCGCACATCTTCCCCGTGTCCCACAGGCCCAACACAGTCCCAAAAGTACTTTAAGCACACCAACAACAACTCTCCACCTTGCACCACCACTCCTCTCAGGCAACCTCGTCCTCTTCCTCCCGATTCTGGCCCCTTAGAGGCGGAGGCTGGCACGTTTTATAGCCCACCTGACCACCTGGTCCCAATTGCACCTCCGGGTGGGGCTGATGACTCGTCCAGCTGGGTTGTTGAGTCTCGGCAGCACCCCCTAGCGGCCACCCCATCTTCCAACCAGGCTGTGGAGTACTCCATGTCCCATGGAGCCACGTGGGAGACTGGGAAACGAACATCAGCCAGGGAGGCTGCCACCAAGTGTCCCGGGGAGGTATTGAGCTGCCCATGGTGGCTCCCCCGGAACATATGCAGCAGGGGCGTCCCAGCCAGGCATGGGACCCGGCTGTCCATCACAATATATTGTGACAGATAGGGGTCACTGTTGACCCCTGAACTCTCAGACAACATGTTCAGACACCAGGTAAAAGTGCCAATAATAAATTTATTTTTACAATAAAGTGCACAAAGCACCTCCACAATCCACTCCAATCTACTATAATAATCACAATAATAATACAATAAACAATTCTCCACTCCACCCAGCAGTTTCATCACACTCCAACCCAACACGGCTCTTCCTGCCTTTTATATTCCTTGACCCGGAAGTGCTTCTGTCCCTCAGTTCATGTGATTTCCTAGCACTTCCAGGTCAGATGAAAACTCCTTTTTCTTCAGTCCGGAAGTACTTAATTTCTTCCGTCCTGTGACTAGGGAGTACTTCTGGGCTATATGGACAATACAATTCCCTGTGCCTCCCTGCAACATTCCCTGGCGGCCCCCACGGTATCTAGCAGGGCTGTGAAGTAAAACTCCAATGTTCATGATGCCCTGCCTGAATTCGGGGCCCCTCCATGTTGCAGGGAGGACTCCATCTAGTGGTGTGGAGGTATTGGCCGGGATAAGGCCATATAGCACTATATATATATATGCAGACATGGTCTAAAGTTTTAGTTGTTGAGGTGCATTTCCCAGTCCCAGTCTCTCTTTTCTCCTATAGACCCTATATTGCCTTTTCTTCATTTTGTCACCACTGCGCTTCCTGGACACAATAATTAAGAAACAGGACGCTTTTTGTCAGAAGATTAATGAATTACATAATGGAGCTACCCACTTACAATATAGTCATATTCGTTTCTTTCTCAGAACTCCACTTTACCAAAATTTATTTTACAGCTTTTTGTTATTATTTATGAGGGAAACTAGAAATTCTATTCCTGGAAAAGGTGACTGAGAAAGATTTTATAATCACATGGAGTAGGTAGAAGTCAAGTGAGCAGGATAACCTGACTGAGATCCTGTGTGGAAAGATTTAAGATGGTTGGAGCCAATAGGCTGCTGGGGTCACATGGATGTGAGCGAGTCAGTGAAAGCTTACTGTGTGGTCAACTTCCTAAACCTTCAAGTGTCCACCCCACCCGACCCTGCATGTCACAGTTGTTCATTATGAGGGTGTTTGTATACTGCAATCATCCTGTGCTTTTAGCTTTGATGTAATCTCTCATACCCTTACATAAATTTGAAACCATCACCATCATTTTACTTGCCAGTATCTGTCACTTGTAAACCTAAATGCAAAGCATAAATTAATGATGAACTGTCCACAAGTACTTTACCCAATGACTGATACTGAGCAGAAAATAAATAAAACTACACTGGTTTGATTGAACGGATTTTTGCATTTTCCCATATTTTCTCTCTCCCTGAAATTCCATCAGCTGCCATTACATTTTTGACATGAGTCATGAGAGGAGAAAACCAAAATACAAATGTCATGTTAAAAGGTGTTATACTGCATTTTAATGGCAGTAAGTGCTCATAAATAGTCTATGTGATATTCTTCAGGTCACAACTGTGATGCACTCATGAATATTGTAGCATTTAGAGCAGCCCCGCTTCATTTAGGCAAATAAAAACCCAACAACAGCTTTCCAAACTCACTGAATTTATGTCTTCATAGGTTTTCAAGAAAACATTATGTCTCTATTGACACTGTAACAATACACAAAAAGTCGACACACAAGGTCAATTGCAATACCCCAAGCTCATAGTTCCACTATTTTATGAAGGCTGGGTTTTAGTGAAATGCCGCTAACCTGTATGAAAAGATAATATAAGCAATTAAAAGTGTGTTTGAGCGCCCCAAATGCAAAACACAGATGTGCTGTGGAGCCAACGGCCGAGCTAGTGTTAAAACTGAAGTAAAGGTGAGAGCCGCTCTGCTTGGATCCAACTTGTCTGTTCGTTTGTATAGCCACTTCAGTTTTGGCCGTATGGCTCGTCTTTTTTTTTTTCCTTTCTTTATGACACTTGTTTATGAACGTCTGCGAACTATACCTAAGATTTATTACATCCAAGTAGAAATATTATCTTCTGCAGGTGCCATTTATCAGCATCACTTTGAAATGTGGTGAATGATATGATGGAATTATGTAGATCAGGGTTGTCTGTGGGTGGATTAAATTGTATAAGCCTGGCAACCCCAAGTACACATATCCAGTGCAGAATGTGCCTGGGCGCATCAATTAAAAAGAAACAAATTGGCGCATACCTGCTAATGAGTCTGCCGGATGGACTTGTTTATTATGGATTTCCCATGTTTCATTTCCAAGGTCCATACTAGGTTCATCAGTTTGCAGTGTTAATGGTGGGTCAGCTCAGCCTTGCCTCCATAGAATGTTATCTCCTCAAATCGATTTTCAACCAGACTTAACTCCCTGTTTTTTAATTCCTATTTTAAAAACCAATTTTAAAATGCTTCAAGATGCATGACAGTACTGCTGCAAATAGAAGGTTGAAATAATCGAGCACTCAGGTCTAGGAAATGGTCTCCGTTGCGTATGCTTTTTCATTAGACTTGTCAACCTGGAGGGGTTCTCAACCTTTCCAAATGTCACGTGCCATTTGCCATTTTTGAGGCTGCACTCATCTGTTCCCCATTTGAGCACATTGGTTGTTAAAATCCCCTCAGGTCCAAATCTTGGTCTTATTGACCCCAGAATTACTCTATCACCAAGTGACAGCATACTCACACAAATTGGAATTAATTGAAGTACTACAGTAAATAATTATAGAACCCAAGGGATGAATTACACCTTCTGTCAGGATGAAATTATTAGTAATTATGCTGCCTCTCAAGACAACATTGTAACTTCATATGAACGCACATGTACAATAATGGGCAGGACAAAGACGGAAGAACCTGTGACTCCAATGTGTGCGTTTTGTTATAAAATGTCTTGTGTGTCCTGATATGGAGTATAGTAGAAGATATAAGCTGTGAAATTAAAAAGAGCCAGCACTATAATAGCTGAACGTTTATAAGTATTTACACAAATATTATTTTTTGTCATTTTCTTAATATGTTTTTCCTTGCATTTCGCAGTAGAGTTAGATCTACATAAACATAAACAGTATATGTAGGTTTATACAGTAGAAGAATTCAAAAATAGAACATTTCAATATTTTAGTTTTACGAGTAGCCTTACTTGACAAATTAAACTTTGAGCAGTGTTTTATATTTAAGCCTTACAAAATCAATACCACTGTGCAAAAAAAAAGCCACTGTATTTTCTTATTGGTATCATTACAAACAACTAGGTAATTTAAATCTGGCATAATAAAACTTTGTGAGATCTTGGGCTTGTTTGGAGCCCAGATAAAATAAAAATCATTTAGAAAACGCTGCTGATTATTTCTTCACAAAGGGTTACAAAGCCATTTGTGCCGTCACTTTCACACACTTAGGGCAATCTCAATATAAGCAGCACTGGGCACATGGCAGGAGTGAAGGAAGGAAGGAAGGAAGACCACTTCATCACAGGACATCTTCATGGATACTAGCAGACTGAGCCAGAACCCGACACATGCTGTTGGACGAGAACACCCACAGTCACGGAGAAGGCAAGGAAACCTCCCACAGAGCTGGCATTCAAAACCAGCCTCCCAGTGCCACTGATGAAGCAACCACACTAACCGCCATGCCACCATTCTACCTGGTTGGAAACCAATTTCCAAATGATACACAGAGCATTGAGTCATGGTAATAAAAACAATAAAAAAATATCTACAGACTGGAATGATGAGTGTCAGGATATCAAGAAGAACTGTGAGGATCTGACTGTACGATATTCTTAGATGCTAGTTAGATTTACTGCATATAGGGCCTTCCTAAACACTCAAAGCACTTTACATAGACAGTGGCGTAACCAGTACCCATGTGCAGCATCTGCCTGGATGGTGTGATGGCAGCCATTTTTGCACCTGTACACTCCCTAGGTTACATGCAGGAATCTGTAGGCCTGGTAATCAATAAAGGATATTAAACTCCTCTTTGGTTGTCATGTGACTGGTAGGTATACACAAACAGATGTCTCAGAACATATCGACATGTGAACAGGGTGCAATGAAAAAAAGGGATGGAAACCCCCTGTAATTACTGACTAGTAAAAGGTTGGAAACAAATGCACCTCCATCATCAGATGCAGGTCCTAAAAGACCACAGACAGCATTGTTGTTGGGGTTGTGAATCCTAGAGACTGAAAAGGGGGTTTCTGGAGAGAGTCAGAGGGTCTTTGTCTTCAAAACTAAGGATTTAACTTTACTTCATTCCCTGAAATGCTTATGACGTTCTTCTGCGACATATAAAAACTGTCAGACATGTGAGCTTAGGGGCTTTATAAGTATGAGAATGGCAAAAAATACAGAGCACAATTTGACTCTAACACCTGCTGTAACCCAACTTCCATTTGGAGGGCTTAACTGAGGGACGCTGATGTTACTTGCCCCCATCATCTTGCCTCTTCTGCCTCCACCTCCACAAGACCCACCTGACTTCGAAGGATGTTGTCAGCTGAAGCTCAGCGTGGATGAGAGTTTGTGACAAGCTTATTTACGTTGGAAACGAGGGGTTTTTTACTAAAGAGTTTTTTCTTGCCAACCGAACATTAAACAAAGTTGTTGTCCCAACTCTTTCTCCTTGTTTGCAGTGTGTTGTGTATTTTATATATACATAAAAACACACATGTAACTGGTCTCCGCTGCATGTGCCATACTGCAGTGTCCTGGCCTTGAATCTGGTTAACCTACGAAGCTTATGTGTTGCGATTTGCAACGTACCAGGAAGGAGTAAAGTAGCCACAATGGATTCCTTTATCTCTCGATGTTTTTTTATGAACAGGCTGAACCAAAATGTTAAAATAGAGAGCATAAAAAAATGACTGTTCAAACTCTGCTGATACAATTCCTCCTATTTACAATAAAACACGTGGAAACAGAATTAACACGTGACCGAAATTAGTATAAAGTCATTCAAAACAATAGCTTTACACTGAAAAAAATCATATTCTTATTACTGTCACATACAGAAAAAAAATTGACTCTAGCAATTTATCCATCCATCCATTATCCAACCCGCTATATCCTAAGTACAGGGTCACGGGGGTCTGTTGGAGCCAATCCCAGGCAGGAAACAAACCCTGGGCAGGGTGCCAGCCCACCGCAGAGCACACACACACACACACACCAGTGACAATTTAGAATTGCCAATGCACGTAACCTGCATGTCTTTGGACTGTGAGAGGAAACCAGAGTACCCGGAGGAAATCCACACAGACACGAGTAGGACATGCAAACTCCACACAGGAGTCTCCTAACTGCAAGGCAGCAGCGCTCCCCACATCGCCACCGTGCCGCCCTTTCAAACAATTTAAAATGATTTCATTCTGCTATGCAGAGAACAACAGCACGCTTACCTTCTTTCACAGTGACACAACAAACACTGAGAGAGGCTCACACTGATGATGTAACATTAACACAATTAACGGAGTAGGGAAATAACAGGAACACAACAGGAAAACATGTAACATGATGAAGACTATCAGGAATTGGTGAAGCTCCAAATAAACTCAACTTAGTATTTTAGACCCCTGTTGCATTATGTGCTGTATATACAAATACATAACATAAATACACACATATACAGTACATACATTAACATGTATACTTATACATACACATATATACACACATATACCTATACTGTATACATATGTACACATATATACATAAATATTTACACATACATATATATATATATATATATATAATAAAGCAAACTTTTTGCGGTGTACTCTCACACATATGCACACTTTGTATATATTTTCATGCTCTTTTTATAGCATCTTGGGCAATGACAATGAATGAATGAGTAGAACACATAAAAAATGATGGGATGTCACGGTTTCTAAAAAAAGAAAATCACATTAATGTTAAAACTCCACCACAAAGAGTCTGGCTTAAACAGGCCCGTGAGCTGATCTGAAGAAGATAGTCTTGTTTATTTGGGAGCCCCATTTTCAAATTACTTTTCTCTACATATTATGTATTAATTGTGCCGGAGCCATGCCACATGCTTCAATGAAAATAAATTGCTTTAATTCAGTTTTGCTTGCCACGGCAGCGTAAATTAATTTCATTAGCTGGAACCTGTTGAGTGTATTCAAAGCTCCATAGCAGGACGCACTTGAAATGAAAAGATGCTTTCGCTTCTCAATTAACAGAATCGTTCCCTTTCAACTAAAATGAATGTTATTGAAACCAATTAGCATAGACTGGAAAATCTCTCATTAATGAGGGGAGTGTGGGTGAGCAAACAGCAATGAAAGATGAAATTAAAGAAGAGCCTCTTCTTGTTGGCCTGGAATAATTACACGCTTAGTTGCCTAATTGTCTGGTGAAAAGCGCTGCAGTGATAGTAACAGATTGCCGTGTTCATTAGGCTGCAAAAGGCCACCTGCTGCTGAGGCTCATTTGCCTGCAGCCTTTCTACACGTGTTTATCCCAGGGGGTTGATATTTGGACACAACACTAGCTGTGAAAGGCAAATCAGCCTGCCAATATGCTGCAATATTGTGTCCTTTATGCCAAGGTACAGAAGCTTAATATGTCAAATGAAATGACTAAAACCAACAGCAATAAGTGAGTTTGTGAAGAAACTGACCTTATAATATATGACAGTGTAGGACTACTTTGCGTACAGAGCTGGGTCTCTGTATGGAGATGTTCAGGTGGCCTCAACATTTGCAGGTATAAACAAAATAGAAAGAGCTGCATTGTAATTGAAGGAGAATCACAGGAATCAATGAAATCTTTTATCTTTTAATGCATTTCATGAAGCTTTTGACAAGCTTAGCCATTGCGAGAGAAAAAAAGTGGATACAAAATCTGTCCAATAATTTAAAAATAAAAATTGGTAAGCCTGTGATAAATGAGAAAACAAAATGCACTGCTATTTCCATATCACAGTGACTCTTTGTCTAATTCCCACAAACGGAAGCTGCAAACACAGGACATTTTTCACACGGCAGCAAAAGAAACCAATGGAAATGTTTCAGTCAGGTGCCATCCGAAGTGCTTAGGCACACTTACCAAAAAGATAAAGTAAATAAAGAAAACAGCCGGGTGCTCTCTTTCGGTTTTAATTTTGCTTAACCGGTGTCATTTAATAGTGCAGAACCTTTTAGGATTTGCCCAAGACGTGTTTGCACTTGGAACTTGAATATTAATTAAGCTTAACTGTTACATTTAATATTACCTACAGCTTTTGGTCATAATTATCTCGGAAATAACCTCAAGTATGTTGATTAAAACCTTGCTTTATGCAGTTCCCTCATGTTAATTCAGGAATTGATTCCTTTGGGACATTTCATGCGGAGAGCCTGACTAACAAAGAAACAGAGTCCTTTCATTTCCTATTTTAGAAGAAGAAAAGCCTCTAATAAGCTCTGACTACGCACATATATGAATCCATTTTTAATAAGCAGCCAACGAAATGCAAATAGTTTGTGTATACCATTGCACTACAGCGTGCTTATTTCACAACTTGGGTGACTGAATCGGCAGCGCTTTAAATTCATTACCAGAGAAATGTGGAGGCTTTTGAAGTGGTGAGGAGCGGCAGCAGACAAGCTAAAACCGATTAAAAGATTAACATGAATTTCAGCCGACTTGGAGCTCTGGAGCCTTTCAGGTGTTACCCTAATTGGCTGGATGTTGCCCAGTGGGGAAGGGGGTGGGGGAGGGGCGGTGGAAAGGTTGGGCAAGAGGTGGGGGCGGGGTCCAGAGGTTACTTGACAGCTTACACAAAATAAACAAGTGGAGTATGATAAGAATAGCAAAGGCTTAGCCTATCACTCCATGGGTACACCATTCAAGTCCTGCTTGTGGACCTTTAAATCATTTTATCACCCCCTGCTCTTCCAGATAAATTAGAATATCTCTGGGAGAGAAATTGTGCAGGGTTATGCCTACAGGTATGCAAAGTGTTCTCTGGTGGAGGACACAGATTGTGGTCTCAGCTTTGGATGTCTAGGGTGGTGCTCCACTGGCAGCGGTTTTCATTTTGCTCTCTCCATTTAATCTGTTTGAGTTATCCTGCATTTCATTAAGTGAAGAGGAAACGCTTACAAGAATATTAAAAACATGCAGAAGAACCTAAACATTAGAGAAAGATCTTAAAGACCTTAAAAAGAAGCAAATCGCAACTAAAAATCCGCCGAAGTCTTGGCCAGTCTCAAGTTCAGGTTCATGATCCAGCCTACCACAAACTGAGCTTGAGGAAGCAGGTGAAGGAGTGCATCAACCAGGACCTCACAGTACAGGAAATATGGGAGAGAAAAAGGGAGGTGGGCAATGAAAATGTGCCGCTTTCGAGTGGCATATCTGAGCCAAGCAGGGCCTCATCATACCAACATCAGCCACTATCTAGTGGTGGATATTTACGCAGCTTCATTCAAGATCACTATGAATAGATTGTGAGTGCAGTCACATATATATAAGATATACAAACACACACGCACATATATACACACAAGGTCTGTCCGGAAAGTATCCAGCCATGTGATATGAAAAAAGATACTGTACATTGATTGAAAATGCAAAATACAAGAAACATTGTACGTAGGCAACTTTGGACCTCACACAATTCTCCCAGCATCTCTTTCACTGTTCAAAGCACTCTGCAAAATCCTTTGTTGGAATCGCCATCAGCTGTCTCATCATATTTTCCTGAATCTCATCGACAGTCTAAAATCTCTTCCCTTTCAAAGGTGATTTTAGTTTTAGGAAAAGCTAGAACTTGCAAATCTGGGCTGTAGGGGTGATGAGTCACATGGCTAATTTGATGTTTCCCCAAAAAACTCCACACAAGACGTGATGCATGGGCGGGCATGATGTCATGACAAAGCTGCCAATCATCAGTTGCACATAGCTGTGGTCGTTTTCATCGTATTGCATCTCTCAACCAACCCAGAATATTGAAGTAAGTACTCCTTATTAATTGTTTGGCCTGGAGGATCGTACTCATGATGGACAACACCTTTCCAATCAAGAAACACAATTAACATGGTCTTGATCTTGCTGCGACTTTGCTGTGGAGAACCAAGCTACCTCCATTGGGATGACTGGGCCTTCATTTCCAGATCACAGCTTCGGTCCCACAATTCATCTCTGGTTATGACCTTCTTGAGGAAATCTGGTTCATTGTTAGCGGTTTCAAGCAAGTCATTAGACGTAACAGAAACTGCAGAACGGATTTTGGCATATAAACACATTTTATATTAAGGTCCTGTGTCAAAATTTAGGGCCCAGCAGTTTTTAGCATCCTCATATCAGCTTCTAGTTCTCTCACTGTCAGTTGATTTTTTGATTGTCGATTGCAGCCCATACACTTTCAACATTCTCAGGTGTTCTGCTTGTTGCAGGCCTCCCAGAACGTGAATCACTTTCAAATGATTCTCAGCCATCTTTGAAGAGTTAGTGCCATATTTTTGTTGGGGTGCATTCATTACATCGTCCTCAAAAGTCTTCTGAATCATCCGAGTAGTTTCCATGGACGAATGTTCAAGCTTAATGCAAAATTTGATGCAGATTTGTTGCTATGCTCGCTCAATCATTTTGAATGCAACGGCCACAGAGTACACATGCTCACTCAACATCATCTAGTGCCCCGACTGACTTGTGCAGTGAAGTCATCATTGTTCACGCATGCGCATTCCAGTTCACTGTCCTTGGCTTGCAGGTTACATCAATGTTGCGCAAACCGTTCTCATTATATTAACAAAGGACCTCACAGACATACACACATACACACACAACCCCAACTCGGTAAAACTTAGGATGGTATGGAAAATGCAAATAAAAATTAAAAGTTGTGACTAGTAAATGATAGTAAAATGTTTTTGACCTAAAACAGCCCGTTATTTGATGTTGGAAATAATTGATGTTTTTAGTTTTATCAAAACTAAATACTTATTGTAATTTTGATACTTGCAACATATTCCAAAAAAGTTTGGACAGTAAAGAATTTACCACTTTGTAGCACTGCCTTTCCTTTTCACAACACTTAATAAACATTTAGGTACTGAAGGCACCATTTGGTTGAGTGTGTCAGGTCTAATTTTGTATCAAACATTTTGTAAACAAGTCCTAAGTTGTGGAACAATATGAAGTCTTCATTGTCACGTTTGGTGCTTCAAAATGCGTCAATCAATTCTAAATTGAGGACAGGTCAGGACTGTAAGCAGGGAAGTTGACCATCCACATCTTCTTCCTAGGTAGCCATGCCTTTGTAATGCATTGCATTGTCTTGCTGAAATTTGCATGGGCGACCATGAAAGAGATGGCATCTTGAGGGCAACATATGTTGCTTCAAAATCTGTATATACAGAACTTTTAGGCATAAATTGTGCATTCACAGAAGTGCAAGTTCCTGTTGACCAGGGTGCTGACACAACCCCATAAAATCACAAATGCTGGCTTCTGGACTTGTTGATAATGCTAGTCTAGATGGTACTTTTCCTCCTTTCTCCAGATTTCTTGAATCTTTTAATATTACGCACTGTTGAGGGTGGAATATTTAAATCCTTTCTGATATGTCTTGGAGAAACATTGTTTCTAAACATACGAATGATTTCCTCGTGCATATGTTGAAAAGTTGGTGATCCTTGGTCCATCTTTAAAAGTCTATCTGCTAAAGGACTAGGCCATTCCTTGATGCAGTGTTTATACCAAAGCATTACAATCACCTGTCGAACATCACCTGCTTCTACTCATATCATCTTTTTCTCATTATTCTCCCTAAATTGCCCCATCCCAGCTTTTTTTGGAATGTGTTGTAGGACCTTAATGGGAATAATGCATGTATATCTACGAACAATAAAGTTCACCAGACTAAATATTAAATATCTTGTCTTTATAATGTTTGTGATGGATTACAAATCAAAGTGAATTTTGAAATCACTGCTTTCTTTATCAATATGCATCAAGATGCAATATGCATCTGAATAGAACAGATTGAAGTGTGGTAGGACGCCTCCACGCTGAAAGGACTGGGGGAGGGAGCATATCCAGAGCATTACCTCCCCCAGACCACTAGGTGGCAGCCTCCCTGGTTGCAGCAGTGCCTCGGACTCCCGCAGGACTCCATGGGAGCTGGAGTATGATGCAGCCCTGTTGGAATATGTTCATTTATGTATATGGAGTTGGGGTAAGGACTCCACCTCCGAGGAACCATAAACTCACTTAGCCGCTAATACACAAGCGAAGCAAGCACATCGTCAAAGCAAAACAGTAGTTCCTTTCAATTACCTGAAATCTATAGATTTCAATTTTTTTTCTGATGATTTCAATAGTTTCTAGGACCCCGATCTTTTTACAGCATGGGCTTACACAGCTAGAATATATATATATTTATATATATTCATACACACACACAATATACATATATATATATTATATATACACTGTTGAACAGCTTCAAAATTTAGTTGGTGCCCTCCCACTTGGCAGCACCCATATGCCTGCTTACGTTTCTCTAGTTAGTGATTAGTGCTACCAGATGGTCTGAACTTCATGTGTCCTCCCCATGTCTGTGTAGTTTTTTCTTTTTTTTTGTAACCCACATTCCCAAAGACATGAAGGTTAGGATAACTGATGATTCTATGTGAGTGAGCTCTACAGTGAACTGGCCATATGCCTTGTACCTGATGCAACTGGGATTAGCTCCAGCCTCTGTATACAGTAGACTAAGGACATCTGAGAAAGTCTTATTATATGGCATGACCAGCCAACATCCTCCTACCTGAACTACTCCTGCTCGGAGTATTTTGGCCATTCACCACATTTTACCTCAAAGCCACTACAATAGGCAGTACAGAATTCAACTACAGCTCACCTTATGTCTACACAACTGTGCAAATCAAAACAGTTATTTGTAATTTATATTTCTCAAAATCTACTGAGAAGTATATAATGTAAATAATATCTGTTTTGTTTCCTAAACATTTTCCTTATTTACTCTCTAAATGATGTAGCACTTCTCATGCTGCTCGTGTATGTGGATTTCACTTTCACCAAACAACAAATCTTTTATTTCTCACGGATACGCCTCTTTATTTGGAAGAAACACTACTTTTCCCTGATAGAAACACAAATAAGACAATCTACAAGTCTTCGACTTAAAGTTTAAAGCTGAACAATAACTACATACTTCTGTCATATCACTTATGTCCATATATTCTATCTCTTTTCGCTGTTCTGTTATTTCACCAAATAATCATTTCCATTTATTTGCTCTAATGTGATCTTTACTGTCAGTTTTTTGAGACTTTTGAATTTTAGTACTTTCATAATCTCTAACCTGCTCTGCATGTATATCACACCAAAGTTTTTGAACCTCTTTATGACAATCTACTGTACTTTGTGTTCTACTCTTTGTCTTTGATTTTTGACCCGACTCGCTTCACTTGCCAACGCCCATGCGGGCCCTACGTGCTAGTCATTTCCCGGGTGTGCCACTTGCAATGAGTCGCGCAGGGCTTTTGGATAAACATGAATATCAACTCTGTCTTTGATATCTCTGTCTTTCGAAACTATCATCGCTGACACTTCGTCACATATTGGTTTATTATATATGCGAACATGATCTTTCGGATTCATATAGAAATCCAAGAAAACTTCTTTGTCCATGTTTTTCAGATAAATTCCGTGTAAAGCATGATACTTTTAATTAGCTTTAACTAGAATGTATAAAATTATTGTCCAGAAAAGGACTACATCAACGGAAACAAATAGATTGTTTGTCTTGTATTAAAATGAGGATTAAAATGAGGAAAAAATAAAAATTTATAAGAGCTGAGAGCCCATGAACTGCATCTGACAATAGCATTCATACGAATGAGAGATGAGTGAACCATGGGTGTGGTTAAATCTCCTGGCACAAAGCCTCGTCTCGCGGGACTTGAAATTATCTCTCTTTAAAAGTCACGTCTCATCCCAGGATTTTTTTATATGATAGAGGGATACAGAGATTATGTCATTAAATACATTTCAAAAACCACTCCATCATAACTCTTTCCCTTCACACATACAGTATTATCAAATGCAAAGTTTAATACATCATAAACAAACAGTTTACTTCTCCTTCATCATTATTACAGTACACTCCTCCTACTCCACACATTAATTCAAACAAATGTCTGAATGTATAAATAACCTCATTATAACCAGTACTCACCCAGTATTCTCTTCCTACTCTGTACCTCAAAATATCATATCATACTATCAAACGAATATTTGACCTGACCACTTTAACCCTTCATCGTAATAAAATGATATTTGGCCATTAATTACAAATTATTTTTTATTCTCCACTACGAAAAGAGCACAACACCCCTTTTACATCAGCCACACATTTTTAAATTCCTTAGTGGCATGCATTTCTTTGTAAAACGCAAATTCCAGCTTTACCTATGATGTAACCTTTATCTTGAAAATCAAAATGACATCACCAGGGGCCACATGTATAGCGTCGTGCGTAGAATTCACATTAAAACCATCACATTGAAAAACTCCTGTGTCTAAAAACCTGAGGGTGAGCAGAACTTGCAAAGGATCAGGTAGAGCGCAATTCCTCAAAGTCTGCCTCTCTAAAGCCGGTGCCAGTTCAGCACACAGCTCAAAGAAGATAGCTCTTAGAAATCGAAATCTATTTGGGAGCCAGTCGTTATCTGTAAATACGTGCTCTCTTCTAATTCTTCTATTTGCAATGTCTTCTAACAATGCTAAAGCAGCCATGGTAGATGAATTAGTTTGGCCATTCCGTGCACAATTATACTGTTACAGAATGATTGCAATCAATTACATTTGTAAATGATATGCAATTATTGTACTTTGGTAAAGCTTGAGTCATCGATGCGAATGTGAAAAAAAAGGGACACCACATAGAAGAGATAGCATTGCTTTGTTGCTGGTTGCCTTTAGCTTGCAAAATCAAGCAGAAATGTGCGTACGCAAGGTGTGAGGCTGCTGTAAAAATGTGTCTGGCTTAATGCCAGGTTTGTTTTTAAACATCTCAAAGTGTGTGAGGAAACAGGCGTACGCATCATTTATGCATGAGGCCCCAGGTGTGTATCAGATAGATAGATAGATAGATAGATAGATAGATAGATAGATAGATAGATAGATAGATAGATAGATAGATAGATAGATGCCAAAGGTTAGACACCCCTGATATGCACAACGCCCTGAGAGGTCTAAAGTGTCGGTGAATTTATTAAGCTTTGGAATTGCCTCCACCTGACTTTGATGAGGGCCTAAAAAGGTATTTAATTTCTGAGCCATACAAAAAAATAACATCATTTGGAAGGGTGCCCAAACTTTTGCACATGCAATATTTTTTCTTTCCCCAGTCTGATAAGTTCAGCAAATGAATTGTGTGTTAACATATTCTTGAAAATTTAATGGTATGTTTAAGTTTGTTCCCCTTGTTAACTTTTGTTTTTCATATATAAAATCAACCTGACATGTAATTTGACCAGGGGTGTCTAAACATTTTCATGCAATTGTAAATAGATAGATAAGGATACAACTAATTGCCTTCCGGATCATCCGTCATTATGAAAATTGGCTTTGGATTTGAAGCCTCACAATGTTTATGGATTACTTGATAAATGAGCAGGCAAAGCTACGAATCAAAAAACTTGGTCTGTGATGCAAATACACAGTTGTTCACACTCAATGAATGTAACAATAATTTATGAAAGTTATGGCAACTAAGTTTTAATACATAAATACAGAGAGAGGATGATGGCAGCTCAATCTGCCCTTCATTATCCCGGCCTCTCATCTGAATCAGAGCCGATTAGAAGCGATCTCCCCGCAGCCAAATCTGACTCAGCTGGAACTTTGCTCCTTCTTTCTTGCCAGTCTGACAACCTCTGCGTGGTGAGGCGCATAAACTTATTAAATCTTTGGCAGCTGAGAAGGCATAGATTTAATTAAAACAATTAGTTCCATTTCCTTACTTTCTGAGTAAATCCTTGCAAATGAGGCCATATCTGTGTCGAAAAGCACAACAGGCAGGTGTAGAAAGACAGCAGGCACCTGGAATGTGTCGTCTGAGCCCAAAACTTTCAAGGCAGACCTTCTGTTACAAGCAACAATTGACGGTCCTTCATGGCTGTGTTAGCTTACTTTGCTGCCTTTGTTCGGATGTAATCGATACTAAATTCCTGTCAAATTTACAGATCACCACGGTGCTTTTGAAGCGGTTTCTTGGGGAGCTCTGTTTGATCCAGCACAGTTTACTGCTGCTTTGAAAGCACACCAGTGTTCTGCCAAGTAAAGTCATGTCATATTATTTAAAGCAAGAGCCAGACGCAGGAAATTACTCAGTTGTTAAATGCCAAGCTGTGATGAGCTGGCACTCCTTGGCCTTAAAATAAACATTACGGTTACAATTTGTGCTCCATCAGTGATCCAAAGCTACAAGGCAAGCAGTTTAACAATCACCTAGATGGCTGCCAGTCGCCTTTTTTTGTGTTTTTTATGAGTTTATAATTCAGGTAGGTGGCTGGGTCAGAGTTATTGTGGCACACAGGATGATTGGCTCAAGTTATCTAACAGTCACTATTACCTATTTTATGACAGAACTTTAAAACCTGACCCATCTCCATCCATACTTCCACATTCCCATAAACACCACTTTTCTGATTGAACTGTGGGCTGTAGGAAACAAGCTGGTCCAACAAAGAAATTCAAAACCCAAGATATTGAGTGGAGATGGGGGCTGAAATCAAACTACTGCTTGACTTGTGGCGCTTTGTGGGTTTACTCAGCTGTCAAGAGGTGTCTTAGGGTCTTGTTTTATTATCATTTTTATTTGTTTTGATGCAGCTTCAGATTGATTTGAACATAATCACTATAAAAGACACCATTAAAAAAAAAGACTCCTGTATTTTCTCAATGAACAAAATTTGACATTATTTTTTTACAAGGGCTCATTAAATAGTAATAAGACTCTCCCAGTTTCTCTTTCATGGAGGTAGACATGAGAATGCTGTGCAGGTGTTTGTGAACGGCATACATCGATGTGTGGACCACCATATTCTTCAGAGTTCTGTTGCAGTGAGTGGAAGCACCGTGTGCGTGTCCTCATGGTGGATGTTCCTGTGAGAGTACAGCAGAGGAGTGTGATTGAATTTTGCGTTAAGCTTGGGAAGAGAGGTAATGAAACAACAAGTGAAAAACAACTCCGTGGAAATAAGTGATAATGTGAGGAACGTCACAGCCTCATCGCTAAAAGTCTGTTTCTTGTCTTGAATTGTTTTTGAAACATTGTAAAAATATTTATTCAATGTGAAGGATGCTACTTTGAAAAAGAAAAATGTTCTGAGCCTATGGAGTCATCCAAATCTCAATTGAAAAATCGATCTTAATAGTTTTCAAATAGTCCGCATACATATAAGTTCAACAAATTCAATAACTGTATGTAGATGTTTCAATGGTGTTATACGTCATTGTTACACAAATGTGTCAGAGGGTCACCCTTCAAGTTTTTCACTGATATGTGCTACCACCCCAAACCATGAGGGGGCACCACCACACATTGCCCTTTCTTCCTTTTCCTCTATAGTGCAGAGAAGGCGCCCAGTGAGCGCAACTGTCCCACCCATTCTGGTCCCTGGGTTAGAAAAGCAAGACCGCCCAGAAAGAGACATCACTTCTGGTTCAAGCGACCTAAGAAGAGGAGATCCACAGCCGCCTCACACATTCCTGCTCTATTATCTGAACTAGCCCAAGTTTTGGAGCAGCCTTTTTCAACGCCATCACACATTGTTTTGTTTTTCTTATCAGTAAATGGGGACGGCCTGATTGGCACCCCAAAATTCGCTGTTGTATCAGCCTGTTATTCACTCGGACAATCACATTACTCTAAAAACAGAACTCTGAGCTTAGGCCCGGCACAGTGGCACAGTGACTGGTGCTGCTGTCTCACAAATCTTATGTTTAAAATTTCATGCCTGCTCATCCTCTGGGTCGAGGTTGCATGTTCTTCTTCTTTTTGCAAGGGTTTCCATCCTGGTATTACAGTTCGTCTCCTATATCGACCAAGGCGTGCAGTTTAAGTTAACTGCTAACTCTAACTTGTGCCCAGTGTGTATCTTTCTTTCTTTCTTTCTTTCTCTTTCTTTCTTTCTTTCTATCCTGCCTTGTGCTCACTGGATTATGGGGTGTCAAAGTCATGCTTATTCTCACAGGCCCATGGGGAGCAGGTAGGTGAGGGCTGTAAGACAGGGCAGAGCATTCACATATTTGATTGTTTCTTTGAAGACATCAGCTCAGAAGAGTATCTGTGGTTCCTGGCTGACTTTGCCTTTCTGCTCATTCAGTAACGTCACCATCTTTTACAGTAAAAGGCCTACAAAAACGTAGGAGCTATCGAACGATCACAAGCAAATGAAGACTCGTTTCCACTGGCCTATTACACATTCCTAATTTCACCGGCATTAAACATGACTTTCCACTTGAAGACCCAACTTCTTTTCCTGCTTTTTGAGCTTTTGTTTTACGGAGGGTTGTTGGATGCAAGACTATATGTATGCACTCTAGACTTATAAATGGCAGTTCAACACAATAATAAATCAAACTGAGAATCTTTATAATTAAGGGAACTGCCGAGAATGGAACTGTATCATGATTAAAACCCAAGCCCCCAGAGCAATGAGGCCGCCTTTCTGGAACACTGTTTTCATCTTTAATACAAATAATTTAATTATATGTATTACATGTGAACATTGAATCATTTATACTGTAGTCAGCAGGAATCATCAAAAACCACAAAATGCACAACACAGTATCATGAAACAGCAGTGTAGCCAAGTGAATGAGTCTGCACCCTCAAACTCATGACATGACCCTGAGGGGGTCACTTAACCGGTCAGTAGTCCAGGCGTAGGAATGCAGAAGAGCATGGGAACTTCTGAAGTGTTTTGAACTTTAGAACATTAGAATAATCTACAGTAGACAAGAATGGCCACTTCGCCCCAATGAAGCTCCTATCCACGTAATTCTAAAACAACATCAAGTCCAGTTTTGAGTGTCCATCACACTACTTAGTAACTCATTCCAGGTTCTCTGTGTAAAGAAAAAACTTCCTAACATTTGTGTGAAATTTACCTTTAAAGTTTCCAACTGTGTCTCCGCGTTCTTGATGAACTCATTTTTAAGTAACAAACTGAATAATTACTGTACAACAACAATATTAAAAGAGATAAACCACGCATCAGTTTATTTTAACTAAGGTTACTTACAGTAAGCATAACAGCAAGGCGAAGCAAAATAACAAAAAAAACGCAAAGCCAAGATAAATCATCAAGCAGGATAAGGTGGCCTATGGGGTTAGAACGAAGGAATTGGCAATTCATAGTTAGAGCAGCTAAAGAGCAGTTGAAAGGCTGATGAATTTACTGAGGAAGAATAAACTCTATTGCTGTCCTGACAGAGGGAGCAATGGTCTTCAGAGCTGGGCAATCACTAGGGTGGACTCAATTGTGCTGTACAGCAGACAACTTCTTTTTTTTCTTTCAGCAGCTCCCATTAGGGGTTGCCACAGCGGATCATCTTCTTCCATATCTTTCTGTCCTCTGCATCTTGTTCTGTTACACCCATCACCTGCATGTCCTCTCTCACCACATCCATAAACCTTCGCTTAGGCCTTCCTCTTTTCCTCTTCCCTGGCAGCTCTATCCTTAGCATCTTTCTCCCAATATACCCAGTATCTCTCCTCTGCACATGTCCAAACCAACGCAATCTCGCCTCTCTGACTTTGTCCCCCAACCGTCCAACCTGATTCGACCCCCTAATGTACTCGTTCCTAATCTTGTCCATCCTCATGCTGATCATCAAATAACAACAACAACATTTATTTATATAGCACATTTTCATACAAACAGTAGCTCAAAGTGCTTTACATAATAAAGAATAGAAAAATAAAAGACACAATAAGAAAATAAAAAAAGTCAACATTAATTAACATAGAATAAGAGTAAGGTCCAATGGCCACGGTGGACAGAAAAAACAAAAAAACTCCAGACGGCTGGAGAAAAAAAAAATCTGTAGGGATTCCAAACACAAATACAAATAGTAAAATTTGTGGAAAAAATGTGCTTTGTGTAAGAGGTAAAATGCTTTAAATACAGTATGGTGAAAGAGAAGTGGTCACCTCAGATGTGAGCAGTAAGACCCACAGAAGTAGGTGAAGGGACTGAGCTGTTCACCCAAGCTATAAATGAGTGGCACACTTACTTAGCTACCTATTTATGTATTTATTTATTTACTTATTTAAAGAGCTTCTGTAAAAAGATTAAAAAATGAAGTTCTCTCTATGTATCTGTCTGTCTAATCATTTTCTGTCACTCTTGCTCCACTCTTACGTAGGCTAAGCATTATTAGCTTATCCTGCTATTGTGTGTAGGACAGACAGCAGCTATGTGACTCTCCAAAATCCCTCTTGTTTGGCACTTTCATCACGTGGAATGTATTCTTTCACTTCAGGCTGCAGTGTTTACAGATTTAGCCAGGAAAAATACTGTAGAAGGCAGTTGCTTCTGCAGCTGGAAAGTGCCTAGGCGCAGGCCACGGGCTTCCTCTCCCTGCTCTGCACAATTATTACCATCCACTTTAACTGAAGTACATAAATAGAGTCAATGATTTCATAACAGGAAATAAATGACCCCAGTGTTTTGAAAATTAACAAGCTCTCGCCACTGCCATTATCAGTTAGCAGCTCCTAATGACTTCAGCCGGAGTTCAAACCTGCAGCATCCAATCATGATAGAGGACTGGCCACACGCCAGTAAGCATGAAACCACACACACACACACACACACACACATGCCTCGCACTCACATGCTGCTCTGTGGGAGCGTCATTTGTTTTTTTTCCATACTATACATAAAGCTGGAATTTGCTTAAAGAGGGGCAAAGGCTTCTGATTTAATCATGCTTGTTATGGCTGTTACGGCAGCAGCTGGCCAATTTCCATCTGTTTCGTTGGATGCTGTAAGGGGATCTGGCAACACAAGCTCCTTTCTAAGGTTAGAATCTTTCCTTTGAGTGAAATACAAGAATGTCAGACGCCCCCACTCAGTTTGAAGGCTGCTCAATGAAGGAACATAACTGAAATTAAGGATATAACAAGTTAAGCAGAAGAATAGCATTGTACAACTGAAAACTCTGCCAAGTACCCCTTAGTAAGTTATTCCCATTACTCTAACTGCTGTCTAATTACAGCATGAACTGGATGACGTGGGAAAAACAGGCAAGGGCCACTGATGTAATATTTTCAGCCCTCCTGATGGCCAGAGGTGAGTTTTAGGTGCAGTTATGAATGAAGTAGGGTAGAAAATCCAAGGACTTCAACAACGTTCAGAAAATATTTGAAAGCAGAAATTAGGGCTGAGGACATTTTCATCGCCGGCAGCCATGGATATGGTGTGGACTGTTAACAGCACGGTGTCAGTTTGCAAAATGCTAAAGTCCGTTCCCCTGATCCCACTTAATTTCAGGAGTGAGTTTCAGTTAAGACACACTCCAGTGCTTTACATTTCTGCATAACACTTGTTGAGTTGAAATACTTGTTTTAAACTTGAAGAATTATTCTAAATGGCAACACAACCAAATAAGAGTAGAAAAGCTTACTCCTCTTGAGAAATGTGCTTTTGGTCAAATAGAATGATGGCTGGAGTGGCAAAAATGAATTGAGAGGTGCAGGTCCATAAGTGCAATAAGGTGAACATCTTTAAAAGTAACATCAATTATAATAACAACAGCACAACACTAACCTACAAGAAGCAATCTCAGAAGGACAATACTCATGTGGACTATCAATTAGCTGATCAATTCAATGAGTTCTATGTAAGGTTTGAGACTCAGGACTGTTTCTTTCAAAATTTCATCTCAAGGGGCCTGAGTTGCCTCGAAAGCTTGCATATTGTAATCTTTTGAGTTAGCCAATAAAAGGTGTCATTTTGCTTGGCTTTTCTCTACATTCTTAATGGCTAACATGGTACAACACCCTAGTACTATCACAAGGTTTGAAACTCAGGACTGGAGCTGGGAGTCAGCCCTTCATCAATCAAAATGATGTCAATAGAAACCATCAAGGAACTGAAATCAGAAAATGCTTAGGACGAGACAGTGGAAGTGGACACTTGCTTCAATCTGCCCAATACTCCACTTCTTATTTCAGAGGTCTACAGCAGGTACTCAAACTTTGAAAATAAGCCAAATATTATTCCAGTCATTATAAATGCACATCTAACAGCTTTAAATGGCGTCAGATGAGCATTTTTAAAGCATAATATAATGGAATGCTTTGATAAGGTGATTAAGAGAGAGACTTGCTAAAGAAAACTGAGCCCTATCTGCATGCAGCGTAAAGAAGAGTTTGGAGGATGCCACAAGGACACTTCTGAATCCTTGGTTGGAGCACGTAGGAAGCTCAAAAACCCACACAGGATTACTGTTTATTGATTTTTCTTTTGCTCTCAATACAATCCTGACTCACGTTTTAATTGATAAGATCTGTTAACACCTTAACTTGGTGGGTTGTATTCTGGAGTTTATAACTAATGGAACACAAAGAGTGAGCATTGATTGCCGTTTTTATGACAACCTAATTTCAACCATCTTAAGACTGCCATCTGTCTCCTTGTCTATTTATTTTCTAAACTGCGGGAGTTCACATAACGACGGACATGTCTTATATTTGCTGGTGACCATCATTTTGAGTCTTTTACAAGGTAAGGAGTCAATTCATGGACTCCTTATTAATTAGTTTGTTTATACTAAACTAACTTAACTTAACTAAACTTAAACTTAAACTTAACTAAATATCTCTAAGACCAAGATATGGAGGTAGACTTTGGATGTTCCCATTGTCCCCCTCTCCCAATAACAATAAAACGGCAGTCTCTGGAAGAAATTGAGTGCTCCACATATTCAGAGATAGTCTTAGATCATAGGCTGACTTTTGATTACAAATAGGTAGGGAGGTTTTTCATTATATTTACTTTTATATGTTGGTTTGGATAAAGAACAAAAATATTATTAAACACATTGTTAAAATTATCAGTAAAATTATTGTTTTGCAGCGGCCCTCTCTCACTGTGATATGTCCAAAACACCAAAGTTGGAAGGAGGACTGACTCAATTCTGTCTGACAGGCTCCATCCTCTGTTTCCAAAGCTGAAGCAGATCTTTTATGCCCAGAACAGTAAATATTTTGAATTGTAATAGTTGTGAGTACCTTCCTGAGTTCTGAATAATTATTTTGTATTGTATAGAGCCCATTATTCTTATTGGTGGAAATTCTATGGGTCTGTTTACTGATTGTAGCAATGGTTGTCATATGTTGGCTTATTTGTCTCCTATCTGTCTAACAAGGTCTTATGTTTCACATTTTTATCTTTATCCAAATTCCGCACTGGGGTAAAAAAAGTCTACCTAACCTAACATACTATTGTTATCATCTAGACAAATAACATTTCAGTTCATGTCATTTCTAGCCTGCTCAATTCAGGCCAAGGTCCTGGTTGGCTGGAGTCTAACCCAGCTATCACAGGGCGTAAGGTAGGATCAAACCTATAACAGGAAGCCAGTCCATCACAGGCTAAGCAGGCACACACACACACACACACACACAGAGACACTAAACACACAATAGGGCCAATGTGGTGATGCCAACTCATCTAACTTGTATATTTTTGGAAACCCACACAGACATGGGGAGAACATACAAACTCCATGCAGAGAGGACCAAGGACGTAAATCCTGGTCTCCTTACTGCGAGGCAGCAGTGCTACCAACATAATATTTATATATACGGGGTGGCGCAGGGAAACAGGAAATTTTCAATTGCTGTTCAATGCACAAATAAACACATTACAAAATACATTTAATGATGAAATGTATTATACAGGATATGCAATTACTGATGGTAATCAATATTCATTCAATATTCATTTTATGCTTTGAAGAAAACATCATGAAGGTGTTGTCCATTTCTCCATACACACTCTGACAGCCTGTTGTGGAAATTCTGCATTGCTTAATGTAACGTGTCTTGAGCGATGCCAATTCCTCTTCAGTCCTCCATTTTAGTTCAGCAATGGTTGCAGGATGTGCGGTACACTTGGCTTTTTAAGATGTCCCCACAGAAAAAAATAATAAACAGTGAGATCTCCATGGAATGTCACCGTTGTGTGAAATGACGCGCCTTCCAAACAATCGTCAAATCGCTGCCATCGATTGTCAGGCAGAATGAGAAGTGGCTCCACCTGGGGACTTCTTTTTTAAGGCTGAACACATTACTTCAAAATTACGCACCCATGTTGTAATCGAATGAGTAGACGGGACACGTTCATAACGTCCTAACTGATAATGATGCCGAAATTCTCTTTCCGCAGCAGTCACACTATCACCATTCTTAAAAAAGGCTTTCACAGCGAACACTCGTTATGCACCACTCCACTGCTCTATTATAACTAATGGCAAGGGGTCCCAAACAACTGCCGAAACCCCAGGGTCACCAACACCTAATTCCAAAATTTCCCATTTCCCTGCGCCACCCTGTATTAAGTATAAATCAGGATGTGCTCACACTCTACAATATAATGAGTTAATAAGAATGCTATTTAGGTCACTAAACTGTTGAAAACAAAAAGCAGCTCTACAGAGTATCCAGGGAAGTGTGACCTGCACTAAAAGGCATGTTCCACTCTGTTAGATTAAAGAAATGAATCCTCTTGAGCCTAATCCAGGTCCTCAACCCTCTCAAGGGTTTCAATAAAGCTGAGCCAACAGAATACATTCTGGTAAACAGTGGATGATGTACTTGAGGACACCAATGATGGTTAAGGAGAAGTGCATTTAAGGATGAAGCCAGAATACACTTCCTCAAACAAAACACATTTGGAATTTGGAATAAACTACTGGGGTACTGAACTGAACATTTAAAAATATGTGGATGAGATATTGGGACAACTTTTTTTCACAAGTATTCAGGCAATGAATTGGAAATAGCTGAAAATGTGATATGAAAACAGGAGTAAAAAGTTCATCAGGCAAGCTGACGTATGTTTTGTATGAAATGAAATCAGTTATCAGGAGGCCACAAGAGCTTAAAGGTCTGATTGGTCTTCTCTTGTCCATCATACTCCTCATACTCTTATGTTCTTTTACTTACAAGACTTTAAAACGTTTACTTTTCTCAATATGTGAGTGTCAGGATGATTAAGACATATGTCTTACTCGTAAGTGACATGCTTTTCATAAGACGTGTGTATAGAACAACAGAGACATGTGCATGTGCAGCCAGCCCAGTAACACAATGGCTACTGCTGCCACCTCAAAGTTTAGGAATGCTGGGATCAAATACCGGCCTATTTGGAAAGCCCCTTGTCAGTGAGTGTGGTCTTGTGAGGGTCTGTCTGCATGTGGATCGTCATCTAATTTGGGTTGGTTCTTCATTTGTATCCAGTTGTGTTCAACAGGCTGTAGCACTCCTTTAGCATTCTAATGGAATAAGGATTGTAGATTCAAAACATGAATGAAAATAAGTGCATTTGTGTCTTCTGTTCCGGAAACATTTGTGACAAACATACAGTTGAATATTAGACAAACAGCTGCTAAAGCAGTAAAATGCTATCAGACTACAGCAAGGAGAAAATGGAGCTGATGCAAACATGTAACTGAGTGAGGTCACGCGAGAATGTGCACCTGTTTTCAGCATGACAGCAAAGCATAGCCACGTCCATTGTCACTCTGGAGAAAAAGTAAGATACTCCTAAAGCAAAAGTGTGAAGAAATGTTCCAGCTGTGGAAAGAATCATTCAAAGGCAGCGACCTGTGCTGCCAGAAAAGAAGCATGTAGGAAGAGAAAAATAGGTTGCTTTGTAAATGGCTTACTGAACAGCCGTGGTGGACGCCATAACTGTCACAGACCGTAAAGAGAGCCCTGAGAGATGTTAATCAAAGCACAAGAACTGATGGACTCAAACTCACCCTGGCAAGTAAATTTGACAGTCAGCATCAGACATTTTTAAACATAGGCACCAGGGCAAATAGAGGTGTGATCTGAGGGAAGACATACTGTGTAAAGTTTCAAACACCAGCCCAAGCATACCTGAATATACTGTACTGTTGCTAGACGCAACACACGAGGACAGTTCAAATGCGAAACCGCGTACAAGATTTCATGATCAGAGCAAAACATTGCTGTTTCTATATTAAAGAAAACAGTTAAAGAGGTTCATAATATAGACTTTGTTATAGTTTCCTCTTTTTCCACTTTATTCTCAATCTGCTGACCCAAACAGCTAAACAATGTAGTAAAAAGAGAGAACTATGTGTTGCCCACAGTAGACAACTACAACGCAGGCTCATTCATTCATGTAATTCCCACTACTGGATGCTGCCAGTGAATTTTGCCAGATCATCAGACTGCAAAAATCACAAACAGTCAATTAGTAAGAAGTTTTTCTTCCCACATTTGTATGTACAGTCACCAGTACATGTAGCACATTTCAAACAGAGATGGTCTTCTGAAACAGGGACACCATGGTGATCTATAAGGAGAACATCCTAGTCCTTGATAACCTCGTAGATATGGTATGCCATTTTAATATTAACATTTTGTGCCAATTTCTTTTTTAGAAGTCTACAATTACATTAGGACTAGCTGAAACCTGAATTACACATACCCGTACTTACATTTTTAACTAATATGAATTGGAATTGGGTGGCACAATGGCAGCACTGCTGCCTCACAGTAAGGAGGCTAGGGTTTGTGTCCCAGGTCCTCCTAGCACGTACTGTGCATGTTCTCCCCCTATGTGTTGTAAGACATGCAGGTTTGATGGATTGGCCCTAGCGTGTGGTTAGGATGCACACACGTGTGTGTATGTGTGTATTCGTTCTGCGATGGACTCTCCATGGTTTGTTCCTACCTTGCACCCTGTGCCAGCTGAGATAGACTCCAGCCACACACTCCCGGTGACCCTGCTCAGGACTAAGCAGGTTCAAAAATGACTGAGTGAATTAGAATCACCGATATCTGTAATTCCATTGTAACCAGTGACAATCAATGGGCTTTTCTAATGGGTTTCTTCAATCTGTAATTTATTTTTTGACCAGTCAAACATTTTTTTTTTACTAGTCCATATTAGAATTACCTGTGTTTAAGTTTTAGATTTTCTAAGATGGGTGTCAGTCTTGACATTTGCAGTTGACTATCTATTGGAATGGTTTTTGTAACTCATGTAGTAAAATGTCTGTGATGCATGGCATCAGTCATTCCAACAGAATGCATCACAAATATGACAACTGCCTTTACAAATCCCCTACTGAATGGCATACAACAGAGACATATGCATGGCATCTGTCATTCCAACAGATGGCACATTAGATATCTGTATCAGTACATTTTATTGGAAATTGTGACACGTTCCTAGGTAATTTAGCTTTGAGTAAAGTGATATGGCATCCTGGGGCCTCAGGGCTTGTGGAAAGACTGCTTACTTTCTATTTACTAGAATCAGACAGTTTCATTCAAAACCATAAAGTCCTTTTATAATACTTTTCAGATGCTAGTTAGTTGTGCACATCATGCATGCATTAGCAGGTGAATATTGGAATATCTGCCTGTTAGTAAAGGGGATACGTCATCTGTCTCAGGATTTAGATTCTCATCTGAACACTCAGGTGTTTAGGCCCGCATGCCCTCACCAGAAATGGTGGTTCCGCTCTTCGAATATGATGGTCAGTTTCTTTCAATTTAAGTGTGTCAGTCGTCATTACACATTGTTTTTTTTTTGTATATCCTTCAGTTTCACGTTGTGTCATTATTATTTTGACCAAAGTTCTACTTCTGGGAATTAGAGATGCCACAGATAGTCGAGGGCTTTAGACATCAGATCATCTTACCAAGTTATGAACTCAAGTATATGCTGTAAGATATAGCATGAAGGAAAGTGGAAGAATTGCAGAGACTTTGACTATACGTATTTCTGAGAACAGTGGGCCATGGAGGGGTCTGCAGGAGCTTTGTTAAATTGCTTTCTTCTTTTTCCCTCCTTCAAGTGGAGATATTCTCTGGTAGGATTATTTCTGCATGCTCCTAAATTGTGTTTATTTATTAAAAAAATCTAAGAATTACTGGACATTTAAATAGCGTATGCTTCTGAAATTCCCATGGCTATATACTTTGTCATTTATCTGCTTTATGTTTGATCTCTTAAACAGTTCTTGGAAAAAAAGTGCTTTATAGGAATACATTTAATTCAAAATTTAGCAATGGCACCAGAGTAAAAGGGTGGTCCTGGAGGACTATCTGATTGCCAGTACAGATCACTCAGGCTGACAGCTGGCAAGTGACAGATCTCACTATGGACATTTGGGTACTTGTTACCCTTAAAACAAAGTGGGAAGGTCAGAAGTGGAAAAGTCCAGGCCAAAGTTCTACAGGAACACCAGAAGTGGACGCTTGGGACTTGGCCAGTAAGAAACTCCAGGGTGGGCTTTAAATGTCGCTTCCAGTAATGAGTATACAAGTTGGGAGATGAGTTGGACAAGAATCATCACAGAGACTGGCATTTGAAAAGAATGAGTGACGGAGAGAGACGCGAGACGATTGTTGTCAGCAGGAGGTATAAACTAATCTTTAAGGCACTACGTTTTAAAAGCCACAGTTTCTAGATTTCACCCCATTCATTCCTAAACTCCATTCTTAATAAGTATATCTAAAGGACTGATACCGCCTCTCCATTTGTTAATAACCAAAGTATAATATCTTCTATAGAGGTTCACTATGCAAAATAGATGTGGTTAGTTTTGGGAGATAAGAAAATAGGGAAATCGTCCCAACAGACAACTGCAGTTAAGTCCTACGCAGAAACCAGGAGACATTCTCTCTGTAATGTAAAGTAGACAGTGGATCCCGTCGTAAGACACGCTGCTATAATATAATAGCATGTCACACTCATTATTTACAATGTTGTCCTCCTACAAAGTTTTTGGTTTCCCCAGGAATTTATCACTGACCCTCGCCCCCAGAAAATGCAGACATCATATAGTAGAGCACATTTAAAACCACATTTTTCAGTGAAAATAAAATTTTAAATAAGGAAGAGGACTAGGAAAAGGATAGCAAAGGAATTGAGAAATCAGATTGAAATTTGTTAACTGGGAAGGCAAATGATATGGGAATAAATCTGAACTGCTCAACACACTCATATGTCGTAAGACAGTGCTTATTTGATTACCTTAAAGATTTTTTTTGTCATGCACCAAAACCCAAATACGTAATCCAAAATTTGTAGTCAATTAAATGAGCACAAATTCAAGCCCTGGAATCACATACTTCCTATAACCTAAAAGTCCCATGCACCTTTATACTGGAGCCAAAATGTCATCACAAATTGTGAATTTTGGTTGTAATGTCAAAGTAACGGCAATTGTTGCTATCAACAGGAGACTACACCAAGTCTCCAAATGGCAGTGCCCATGAAAAACAAAATGTTGGAGTGGGGTCAAATAAACTATAACATTTAAAAATATCAACAACTCCAAAATCAAAACGAATTGCATGTTTAAATCAGCATGATCCTCAAAGACTTTGGAAAAAGACCAGAAACAGGCAAGAGTAACTATAAAATATAAAGCTTTAAAAAACAATAAGGAATGTGACAATTGTGAGATGTTAATGACAAAAAAGAATGCTGTGAATGGAATTACTGTATACCACTCTCCTGTAGCATAAATAAAGATAATAATGCAAACTGAATGAATCGCTCACCTCCAGTCGGTGTGTGTGAGGTTTCATGCCCAGCATTCCATGTTAGTTCATCTTTGCTCCACTTGGCTATCAATAAACATCCACAAAGTGTTTTTCAAGAAGAAGCCACAGAACTCCAAATAATCCTGCTGCTCATCACTATTCCTCTTCTTATAACGTTGTAAAATAAAGTCCACCTCAAAGCCTCCAGACACATCTAGCAAGACTTTTAATATGTATAGGAAAAAATGCTTAATCAACACATTGTTTATTTGCTTTTTAATGATTTGTTGATTCATTTTTCTGCCACATGGTTCTAAATTCCCTATGATGTCTAAGATATGAGGTTATAGGAAGTGGAAAATTTGCTATTGTCCAGCTGAACTATGCCTTTCTAATGGAAAAAATAGCTTTGGAAAACAGGTAGTGGCCCAGTTCATGACCAACAGAGCCCAACCAGATGGACAGGGGACTTTAATAAGCCCTAATGTAAATAGTGCAGAGAAGAGGGGGGCTGCTAATAAAATATTATTGGGTGAACAAGCTGGCAAATGGCACTGCAGATCCCCATCACAGTATGGTTGTGCTCCTTCAAGAGATCCCTCAGTCTCGATGACTTACAGTATTTGTGGTAGAACATTAGTACAATCTAGATGAGAACAGGCCATTCGGCCCAACGA
Source organism: Polypterus senegalus (assembly GCF_016835505.1). Taxonomy (NCBI): domain Eukaryota; kingdom Metazoa; phylum Chordata; class Cladistia; order Polypteriformes; family Polypteridae; genus Polypterus; species Polypterus senegalus. The sequence continues at coordinate 112,437,941 of NC_053154.1, forward strand.
AGCTCACCAATCTTATCCACTTATTTCTTCTAAGAAAACATCAAGTCGAGTTTTGAAAGCCCCTAAATTCTAACTGTCTACCACACTACTTGGTAGCTTATTCCACGTGTCTATCGTTCTTTGTGCATAGAAAAACTTCCTAATGCATGGGTGTACCAACATGGACTAGGTGCAGCTCCTTAATTCATACACTATGTGGCACACCAGATATAATATGCAGGGCTTACTCAAAAGCTGTAATGGGGCAGGTCTTAAGGGTACCTACCAGTCAACAGTGTTATGTATATTTTCAGTTATATTTGTTTTTGAAGTATTACGTTTTGTGTTTCTGTGCAATTTCTCCTATTTTTGTGTATTATTTAGTACCAGTAACGGCGCACTGCACTGGATACACTTGACTTGAGCATTCATTGTTTTCATCCTCTTTCTCTGCACATTTAGCATTCGTTTGCTCAGAGGTTGATGCGCTTGCTGCTTCCTGAGCAGCTCCTTTCTCTACCCTAAAGGCCTGCTGCTTCTTCTCTTCTTCTGTCAGCATCTTTTCACATTAAAACTGATTAAGTCAGTGTTTGTGTTGCAATTACTTAGTACGTTTTCTTTCATTTTTCACTTAAGCTGGCACTCACGTCTTCAGTCTGCCTCAAGAATGATTTAAGATATGAAGAGGTAGGGGAAGTGATGGCAAAGGTGGTAGGGATGAGAACGGCGTCCGTACGCATGCGCTGAGTTGATTCTACAATAAAATAAAATAAAAATAAAAAGAGGAATAACTTTGGAGGTCAATCATCACCCTGAAAGCGGACAGCAGACATCACGCAGTATATTTGAACCAAATTTCAAGTCAATAGGTGAAACGGTTTGCAAACTAAAGGTGATTTAAAATCCTGGACAGACAAACGAACAGCCACGGTAGCGTGTTGTATAAGAAGATGGTGGTACTGTATCTTTAAAAGTTCCACCATTCCATGTCTTCTGTTGGTGGGACCTCAAGAGGCGGGGCCACCATCTCATGTCAACTTAATGACCAACCTCCAACCCTTACTTTCTCGTGGATGAGACAGCTTTCCTTTCCTGTGGCAGGAGTCCTGTATTGTAATTATTGTTTTCCTTTGATATTCTGCTGTTGTGGATTTTTTTTTTTTTGCTGCATTCCTTGGACTCTGATATCGGTTTGTGGATTAGGACTTGGTTGTCTTTTCAGACACATTTTTGACCTGATGCCGGACACAGCCTGCAGATAGCAGTTGGCACTGCTGTATATGTGTGTAACATCTGCCTATGGTAAGGCCAAAGCTGGGCAGGTCTGTGAAGGTCTGGCCTGTGTTTTTGGGACTTTTAGTAGGCCTTACACCTTTTTGTCATGTTATTGACTCCAAGTCACAGCAAAGAGGTCAGTGAGCTTAGAGTCACGATGGTGAGGACTCTGCTGGCTCTGTTGGTATATTACAAGGTTAGACAGGAGGGCTTATTTATTGCTGTGGGTTTATGGCACCAACCACCACGCACAATTGTAGGAAGCCCTAAATTGAACAGGCAGGACCTGTGGAGCACAGATTGCTTATTGTCTTCCCTTTCATTTGTACAGTTGTGTGCTTAGAGTGACATGCTAAGACATTTGAATTTAAACAATATCAGCTTATGAAGGCTGAGTTTGCAAATATAGCACTATACATGGACCTTTGCATAAAGCAAAACATTTTTATTGAAAATACATGGATAAAAAGATTAAGAGTTTAACTGCAATGGTTTTCTCAATAAAAATAATTTTACTACACATAAATGTTAAATGGAAAAATAACCCATAAAAGTCATGTTGTTGTTAGCAGCCAGAGCCCGTTTCCTCCCTTCGGTGAGTGATGAACCAAAACCGATCAAATTACACAAAACCATGCTCCACAGCACTTCTGTTGAGCTGTGCCGTTTTGGTCGCCAAATGGTAGATCAACTCGCTCCTTAATGTCCTCCTCTTTCCCTATAAATGTTCTGAAAAGAGGTATTACATTCCATAACATGGAAAACAAATTTAAAAATGCGCGTCTGGGGAATTTGTATGTGTGTTAAACCAAAAGCGGCTTCCTCTTGCTGCTGAAATGTTTTCAGTGTCTTGTTGCGCTGCCATATCCCAAAGATACTTTTTTTATATTCTACACGTGATTACATTTTGTAATCAATTGAAAATGTATATATTTTAGGCCGAGGCTGAAAACCTAAGGCAGCTCTATGATAGCCCACCATTCCTCTCAAGTGTGATGCTGCACAGCTTTGGATTATATTGCTGTCTGCTTTGTACAGTGCCTTGAGGTTGAGTTTGCTCTGAAAGGCACTACACACCTACATCCATCTATCCATTCTTCGTTCACTGTTGCCATGTAATCCAGTTTTAGAGCTCTGTGAAAGAGGAGCTAAAACACTGGGCACGAGACGGGAACCGACGCTAGATAGTAACTTGACCGAGGGCTTTCTGGATTCATCAGTTTCTCCTGTGTATCACAAACTGGAACATTCGGCTGAGAGTAATATGGAATCACAAAATGTTAAAACTCTGACAGTTGAAAATTCAGCATCATTACCTTTAAACTTTTTGTTAATTTATGCTTGTAATTTTGTATTTGTCCTACCTCAGTTAGTACAGATCCATCATTCCAACCTTGAAAGCGTTGATTAGTTGACTAACCAAATTGTGCTACTTATAATAATCAGTGTCACATGCAATAACCACTGATGAAATGAATGAATTAAAAAAAGAATATATGTATATGGGATGATGTTAATGGCAAGAGTATTTCTTTTATATATTTAAGGCCTGAATGTGTGTATTGCCTGTACTGAAAACAACCTTCTAATTCAGTGGTTCTCAACAAGGGGGGCCTAAGATAAACTTCCCAGGAGCCACAAGATGAATGAAAATATTAATAAAATTGTAGGAAATACTCAAATCACAGCAGGGTGTCAAACTTGTCTTTTTAACACTAGAATTACCAGAGCCTACGAAAAAACTTGTAGATCTGTCCCACTTTAAATCGCTTCTCACCTCTCTGTCAGCGTCTTTTGTCCTTTAAATGTGTTGATAAGCAGCAAGCAGCCTGCTATCACATCCCCCACCGGCACAGTTTTCTCAGCTCAAGTCTGTTTATCTGCATGTTAGTTGCTTGGAGTTGTATAGAGTGAGAAGTCAAGCAAAATCACACCTTTTATAAATACTATATCGTTATTTGAAACACATGCATTTCATGTGTGTTCCGTGTCTACAACGATCTATGTAAACACATCGTTAAAACAGAAATGTTTTTCATGTTTTAGTAATAATTGACAAAATGTAGACATGAAGTGTATAATGTGTGAAACCTGAATTCCAAATATTAAAGAAACACTTTCACAAAAGGTACAAATATAACAGAACAAATGCGCTTCCATTCAAAAATATAACTGCAGAAAAACAACATGCGTTAGGGTGCGACATTGACATGCATTAACTACGACTGTGTCGGTGGTACAACGGTATCAACTGTTGACTGGTAATCAAAGCTTCACGGGTTCGATCCCAGAAGAGTACATTTTGAGACGTGAGCTGCACATATTCTTACTATTTTAGAATAAAAACATACATTTGATTCCAGTGTGTAAAAGCCAGTGTAATTTATGATACCTGTAAAGGTTAGCTTTGGTTTTTTTTTTTATTCACTTTTATTCTCTCAGCCGCATTCACGATCCCAATTCCCAGCAAATGCTGGTGAATCTGCCTTCTTCGTATCTCATCGTTACTTTATTTTTTTTTTTTCAGTTTTATTGAGTGTTTCTGCTACACTGAATAAGCTCATGCCTTCTGGTGCACGGAGAAAAAAAAGAAAGAGACAAATATATGGGACATTTGGTACAATACTAATCAGAAAATATCACCGCACTAATGCAATATTATTTGAAAATGAACAGCATCAGATCGGGTGTGAGTTTACGCTGGTGCTGTTACTTTGAGTGAGATCAGGAGAGGCGGGTGGGGTGTTAGAGCGTGATCGTCATTGAGAGAAGAAAACTGAAGCTTATTCAGTGCAGCCCCCCCTCCCCCCCATTTTTATTGTCTATTTCACGTTCAAGCTTCCTGCGACGCTGTTAAAATAAAGACATGGTACAAACTTGTTTTGTTACACCCCCTCTTTATTTGAAAACCGTGTCAGATCTTGTGTGCGAACGCGACTGGGAAAACTGTGGACGTGGATGTGAGTGTTGTGCGTGACTGAGAATGAATGTGCATGTGAATTTTTTTTATTCAGTTTTATTCTTGAGTGTTCCTGCTCAAGCTGAATTAGTATGCACCTGCTGATCCATGGTGCAATGCTAAGAACTGCTGATTCCCAATCAAGAGCTTCTGGGATGGATGCTGGCAGCTTATCAAGTTTAACATTTTGAGTTGAGAGCTGCTGCTATTGTTAATATTATACAATAAAAACATACATTTGATTTGTGTCTGTAACAGCAGGTGTAAATGTATAGTACATGTCAAAGTTAGCATCTTTATTTTTGTTTTTTTCTCACTCACGTTCACACTCCTACAACACCTCCCTCAGCGTGAACAGGAGCACTCAAGAATAAAACTGAATAAAAAAATATTCACATCCACAGTCATTCTTAGTCATGCACAACACTCACATCCATGTCACCAGTATGTAATTCAGCTGGAATACATTTACACCTCTCATTAAGATGGGTCACCATTGCACACATATTGCAGCTACTAACCTGTAATTGGAATGGAAACAGGATGTTTGCAATGATCTAACACGAAAAAGTCAAAAGAAGCTGTCATCCTGCTCTATTGTAGTGTTTAACAGTGATACCAACGGAGGATACAACAGGTCAACTGTGCACACACCACTCTGGTTAAGTGTCATGGCCGGCCTCCAGTCCTCCCGTGGCCTAACCCCATACGAGTCTTTTGTTCTTTCTGATGACTTGATTGTTGTATGTGGACACAAAACACAGTTGCACTCTCACTCATCTGACTATCGCTGATGGAAGCGTTGCAGTGTTAAATCCAGAGGATAGCAAAGCAGCTTCTGTAATTATTAAGTTATGAAAAAAAATCTGTAGTATCTAATTCTGTACTTTAAAAATAACTTTAGATTTTTTTATTTTCTGAAATACTGAACACTTTTATATATTTAACAAATAATACTTAAGCCAAATGAGCAGCTTTCATTATCAAAAATATCTGCAGTGAGAAAATCTGTATTTCAGCTGTTACAGGTTATTATTTGTCCTTGAAAAATACCAACTTGTTTCATGTTATGATTAAGAAATTTAAGCAATGATAAAAAAAAAAAATAACTTCTTTAATAAAAACCACACAGGCTGTTTTTGAAATGGCTTCTCACAAACAAGCAGTTTAATAGCAATAGCAGCATATATTGTTTTGTTATTAAATGGAAGTTCGAAAATAAGCCACTTTGATAAGACAGCAGTACAAGTATAGGGAGGTCCAGATCCAATTATGCAATTTTCATTATGCTACAACTTATTAAGTTTATTACATAGAAAATCACCCAAAAAATCCCGGCCCATCGAGAAGTGTGTGAACTGGCAACATGAAGAATCATCTTCATGCCAAACTGGAATCGTCCCCACATAAATCGAAGTCATCCAGACGATCTGGATATGCATAATATGATGTATAAGATAGGAAATATCACGACCCTCGTAGGGGTGCCTGCACATATTCTTGTGGTTCTCGGGAGGAACTTTGTAGAAATAAAAGTCGTGAACGACTGCTCTAACACACCTATTTCATTGATCCTCTAAAGATTGCTTACTCTGCTTACTCTGTTATAAGAGGAAAAGGGAAAACATTTTAACCAAAATTACCTTAACACAGCTGCTTATGTCTCCAGTGTGGATCCATCCATTTTGTCACATAAATCTGTTCCCTATTTCAGCAGAAATGAGCACAAAGGTCTAAGTGGGTAGCATTCATTGTGAGGGACACACACACACACTCATGCACACACACACACACATATAACAGCTATAACATGCAGTATGGCATCCACTGGAAACAATTGTCACCTGTTGATGGAACACTTACTTTGGTACTTGTGTTAAGTATATTAAAGTAATTCGTTCTTAATTATTTGTTAATTCCCCTGTGTTCACTTGATTTAAGACTATTATTCACTTTGGTTTGAATTACATTATTCCTTTTTGCACACTGAGTTTTTAATTATGATGTATTTGAATTGCTAATAGCTTTGGTTCTTAAGTGGTTCTTTTTTCACTTTAATTTGTAAATTGGCAATAGATTGATGGCTATTGGTTTCTAACAGGTGGTGTTAGATTAGGGGGTAACAGCTGAACAGGAGGTTAAGGGCATGAGAAAAAGACACAGAGGGCAACAGGCTGGACAAGTGTGAGCACACAGCCGGCTTAGAAAGAGATGCTGCTGGGATGGTTTACATTGTTTGTAGTTGTTAATTTTCTGTAATTTTATCACTCTAATCCTTTTTCATGGAATTTCTTAAGGTTTTATCTTTTGTTTTGCTCTGAAAAATACTCGCTCTTGAAGTTGTGAATTTCATTTGTTTTAATGTAATTGAGGAAGAGGGATTGGCTGCCCTAATGGAGTGCATGTGGGAGACCCTCAAATAAGAGCGGCACAAGAAACTCGGAGTTTGGTCACAACACCAGCGTTTCTCAACCTTTAAGTATTTGTGACCTGAGTTTTCATAACAGTTTTAATAAGCCCCCCTAATGTTTTTTTGAAAGGAGCCCACTAATACTAATTTGTTCTTTTTTAATTAATGATATATATATATATATTTTATTATACCTACTTAACTTTTATCGACATTTATCTAACTCTATATTTATTTTTCTAGTATCAGAATGAAGTTTAAGTTAATTTGTTTTGGTTTCAATAGATGTATTTGTCATATTTTTGATTATTGTTTTCTTTTTTCCACAACTTTGCGCCCCCCTTTTTGTTACTTTGCGTCCCCCTAGGGGGGCCCACCCCACAGTTTGAGAAACACTGTGCTAGGCTATAAGAAGGAAAGTTGTGAAGAGAATCAGAGTGTGACAAGGCCTCATGTCTCCAGATTAAACTAACTGCCCTGTAAAGCAGGAACCTTGAGATTTAGGTTTGCACTTTGACTAGGCCGTTCTAACTATCTTTCACCACTCAAGCTACATTTGCTTTTATGTCTCGGAAAAGTGTTTCCAGACTCTGAATAGACAGCCTGACATTCCTCTGAATGCATTCATACCATTTTACATCTACTTTTCATTTATCCACCAGCAGAATATTGTTTCAGAAATCTTCAGGACTTTTAAGCGCATTTTGGCAAACCTGAAGTGAGCACTCCTGTTCCTGTTAAGAAGCACTAGGTTTGGTATTGCTGCTTGGCCATTGACGTGATCTTTCCGATGATGAAGTCATAAATATTCACTTTATTGGAGGGAAAATAGTCCTGCAAACATCTTACTATTTTCTGAGGGTTCTTTGTGACTGAATATTTTACACCCTACTCTTGGAGAGAATATGGAAAGATAACCAATCCTGAAAACACAATGGTATTAAACTGTTTCTTTATGGTCAGGATGGCTCTGGCTATGAGCCTTCATTTTTTTTGCCTGTATTAGATAACCAACATACTCTTATTTTTTTTACTCTGCTTAGGGACATCTTGAGACTTAATGGGATCCCCTCAAGGTTGCTGGATATCATGGCTGGCCTGTGCACTGGTACTTTGAGTGCTTTGCAGAGTGGAGGCAGAACTTCTGCGTTTTTCCCAATCAGCGGTGTATTTTTGCTCCTACTCTGTTCAATGCTTGCATGGACTGGGCATTGGGCAGCAGCGGCTCTGGGTCATCTGTTGGTGAAGAAAGTTTCACTGCTCTTGACTTTGCTGACGATGCTGTGATCTTCGAGGAGTCCAAGGAGAAGGCTCTGATCGGGGCCCTTGAGAGACTGAGGGAGGAGGCACAGTGTCTAGGCTTGCGAGTGTCCTGGATAAAAACCAGCATCCAGGCCTTTAATGACCTCAGCAGTGTGTCTCTGTCTGCAGAGAGTGTGTCGACAGCGTCAAGAGGTTTACTTACCTCAGGTGTGACATTCATGTCTCTGGTGACTCTTCCTATGAAGTCAGTAGATGGATTGGGAGAGCATGGGGAGTCATGAGGTCGCTGGAAAGGAGAGTGTGGCGGTCCCGATAACTATGCAAAAGGATGAAGGTCCAAGTACTGTATATGGTTGTGAGACATGGTCACTATTCAGTGACCTGAGACAAAGACTGGACTCCTTTGGTACTGTATCTCTTCAGAGAATCCTTTGGTACCGCTGGTCCGACTTTCTGTTGAATGAGCGGTTACTCATGAATTCCCAAATGACACACATTACCTGCATTGTGAGGTAGCATCAGTTACAGCACTACAGCCATGTGGTGCAATTCCCCGAGGGTGATCCAGCTCGTAGGATCTTCACTTTTGTGGACCCCACTAGCTGGACCAGGCCAAGGGTATGCCCACATAAAACCTGGCTGAGGCAGATAGAAGCAAAATTTCCAGAGGGTGGGACTGGACTGCATATCTGCCCGGGGGGCTGCCAACCAGAATCCAGAACGGTTTTGTTGTGTGGTGGGTGGGGCAATGCGCTGTACCAGTGCATGCTTCCCCAACATGACCTAACTGACCTGACCTCTGCTTAGGCCAAAAATGAAGAAAAGACTTGGTCACCTTGTCTTTGAAGAAGTAAGAGCTAACCCTCTGGCACTCTTATGAGGTTCTCATTGGGGATGGTGTGTGCAGACACTTAGTCCTAGAAGAGCAGCTCTAGGCAGAAGACGTAGTAGCCTCTTAACTTCATATATGTTTTCCTCTTGTATGATGTGTTTCTTACTCCTCCAATTCTGAAAGTAAGGAGTGACCATGCATAATATTGCTTTGATTTGCATTGAAGATGTCTTCTATGTGTAGTTTGCACTAGTTTTCATGTTTTACCATGATCTCCTGTTTCCACCTTCAGTTTAGAGAACAACTCTAGAGAACAACTCTAAACTGTCCCAGAATGAGTGTGTGCAAGTATGGGGCCTACAATGGAATGGAGGACGCTCTGTGACAGGTACCTGCTTGAAGTCATTGCTGTTAGGTAAAGCTCTGGATTCTCATGACATAGAACTGGATAAGTGAGCAAACATGGAGGATGAATACAGTGTTTACTGAACTCTGTGGTATGAATAAGTATAATATGCTGTACAAGATAGAAATGCAAAATCGTATGTATTGATGGATCCCTCCAATGGCATTGCAGTAGAAAGTTAAACCTTAATTTCACCTATTAAGTTCAGTGAGATAATTTACAAAATGAACTCCTTATAAATAAAGATCCAAAACCACATGAAAAATCTGGTCTGTCAATCCATGTAAACTTTATATTACACCTTTCACAGAGAAGACTATTACAAAGTATGCTAGTCACCTGAGGGCATCCCCACAAGAGTGAATATTCCATTTCTGTTATCTTCAAAGCAGACATGGGTCCCCTAGGACAGCACCATCATCAGCCATTCCTCCTGAGTGAAGTGTCCTGCTCCTCCAATCATAGACTGTTATACAAACTCAGCTTATGGGGAACAACAGACGTCTGCAAAAATCAAACCATTATAAATTACAGGTCCCCTCGCAAGTCACTCTAAAGAAAGCAGGCAGCCGAAAGTCCAGCAGGACTCCAACATCCACGTAGAGGCCTTTAAAATCAACTGACACATTAAGAAAATATTTATGAGTGGAAGGGAAACATTTATTTCCTGTTCATATCTCAGAACAATAATTCTTATTCTTATAAATTAAATACAGAGTTGGTTCTCAGAACAGCGGCAATTATCACACTTCCCGGCATTCAGCAGAGGCATTGTCTTTCAGGCAGGCAGCCTCCATTAAAGTCGAGCAGGCTTTTCTCACAGAGTGGAGGAAATGTAGATAAACCAAGTCTATGCAGAGAACCTTTAAGAGTGCAGGCTGCAAGCATCAAATAGCCGATTGGTGAAGTCGTCTCTTCTGTTAACACTTTCCAAAGTTTACCATTACAGGGCACTTTACTTGCGCTGGGTTTAAACACCTGGGTGCCTTAGGCAGGATTGCTGCTGCCTGCTTCACAGAGATTCCACCCCAAGACCCCAGACACTGCATGGCATACAGGCTCTCCATCACCTCTCCTCCAAATGGCCATTAGTTACTAAGCCAAATCTTCTTTGCCTATCAGCCACTTTGTCTCATCCCACCATGTACAGGGTGGTCCAGATCTAATTATGCAGATCCAGATCGTCTGGATGACTTTGATTTATGCAGGGACAATTCCAGTTTGGCACAAAGATGATTCTTCATGTCGTCAGTTCGCACACTTCTCGATGGTCTTGGATTTTTCAGGTGATTTTCTATGTAATAAACTTAATAAGTTATAGTATAATGAAAATTGCATAATTAGATCTGGACCACCCTATGTGTGCCAGCATAGACTGGAGTGTCTGGATTTTAACAGGTTCTTAATGCATTCTGTAAAGTGGCTAACATCAGCCATCCCTGCACTGCCATGCACAACTTGTCCACTTTTCAACACTTTGTTCTACAATGTTGTGCTGCTTCTCTGTTTTCAACAATCCCACTAATGACGTCAATGAGACAAACGTTACAATGAAGGAGGAAACACACCGAATTCATGCAAACAAGCCCAAAGGAACTTTTATTTTCTTCTCCTGCAGCTGACATCCCCTCCACTTCTGGCCACAATAAACCCCTCCAAAACAATCAATCTGCAGAGTCCCTGTGATCTGTTCTAGTCTTAAACTTACTGTCTTAACTGTTATGAGAAACAGGACGTAGCACTGGATTATTATGAGGAGAAGAAAGACCAGTAAATGATAGCGGTAAGCAAAAACATAATTAGGAAAAGCAAAAGGTCAAAACCATGGGATCAAAAAATAGTGAAGCAACTGGAAAAAATGTTACTCAGAAGACGAAGGCAAAGCAAAAGTTAAAAACCATTAATCAATCCTAAAGCTTTGGTCTACTTGGAAATTACACTAAAGAGATTTTGAGAGGCAGAGCACCCATAAAGGAGTAAAACCATTGTGTACTTATAGTGTCACATCCATGATGTCATCAAGTGATAATTATGGTCAGATGACGCTTCCCAATAATGACACGTAAGCAAAGAAAATGAAAATGGGAATAAAAATAAGGCCAAAATAAAAAAAAACAAAACCTCAGAGATCAAATACTTATGTCAAAAAACCATAAAATACACAATGCACATGTATAAATAGTGTTTAACAATGCATTAACATCCCCTCTTCATATTTATCGGCCTGTTCACAGACTTTCAATTCTGCTGTCCAAGACCATGCGTCTGTTATGGTACAGCCGTAGTGTTATCCCTGGCTGAAATTTCATCTTTTTTTATTTGTTTAATTGATTGTCTTTAATGCAGTGTGTTATTGTGTATGTTTTTGTTTTCTTTGCAGGAGTATTTTGTTGTTTTTTCAATTACCATTATTTTGAGGTATAATGTAAACTGTGTATTAATTAGTCTATTCTTCTATGTCCCTAATTCTGATGAAAGTAGTGGGACAGGCAGAGCAGGCACCACCATTAAGGCAAGTTAGGCATTCACCTAAGGCACAGATCATAAGGGGGGAGACGCCCAGGCATACGGGTTAGCTACTAAACAGTCAGTTGAAGCACTAATAAGCTTGGCCAATGGCATAAAATATCCTAACATAGCACAATTACTTTGCTTATTTTCCCATCTGCTGTCAAAGTTCACAGTTTTGGAGGTCTAAATACACAAAACAATAACAAATCTCACACAAATAGCTGAAGAAGAGTGACAATCAAGAATGTGTCATTATGTAATACCCAACTCCCTTTATTGTTCTCTGTAAATCTTACTGTCATAATAATCTCTGATTATTTGTTATAAAATTGATTTCAGTTTTTGCTAATACAAAAATGTTGCTGATTTACAAAAATTGTGAATAACAATGAGCAAGGATGCATGCAAATGGGTCATGGATACATTAGAACAACCTAGATGAGAACAGGCCATTCGGCCCAACAATGCTCACCAGTCCTGTCCATTTAATTCTTCCAAAATAACATCAAGTCTCGTTTTGTAAGTCCCTAAAGTCCTACTCTCTACCACACTACTTGGTAGCTTATTCCAAGTGTCTGTGGAATGGATGTGTGATGTATGAGTGAAATTTACCCTTAGCATATGTGCCCAGGATATTGTTGAACTCATTTTAAGGTAAGAGTCCCGATACCCTTCATAATTTTAAAAACTTCCATCATGTCACCAAATGTTCTTTTGCTTAAACTGTATAGGCTCAGCTCTTTTAGTCTTTCCTCATAATTCAACCCCTGTAGCGCTAAAATCAGCCTTGTTGCTCTTGTCTGGACCATTTCTAGCGCTGTTATGTCCTTTTTGTAGCCTGGAGACTAAAACTGCACACAGTACTCAAGATGAGGCCTCACCAGTGCATTATAAAGTTTGAGCATAACCTCCTTGGACTTGTACTCCACACATCGTGCTATATAACCTAACATTCTGTTAGCCTTCATGATGGCTTCTGAACACTGTTCAGAGTCCACTATGACTCCTAAATCCTTCTCATAAGGTGTACTCGATTTCTAGACCTCCCATTCTGTAAAACTTAATATTTTATTTCCTGTGTGTAATACTTTGCAATTACTTACATTAAAAAGCTACTATACGTGAGAATTCTAGATTTTTTTTCCCTTTTATACATGCTTTTTTGAATCTGCTTTGAAGGAGTTGTGGGGGGCCAGCACCTGTTGTAGACAGTAGTGAAATGCAATTCGTTACTCATTCAGGTCTAATTTTGAGCTGCTAACTAATCTTACAGTCTTTTGGACATTGAATAGCAAGAAAAAAAAGTAAATACAGATAACATGCAGTATTCACAAAATTAGTGCCCCTCCCGAGGCATCTGGAACTATGAAGTGGCAACATTAACCACTGTACCACTGAATGTCATTTATTTTTTAAACAGAAAACCATGTTTTGTCTGACTTGTCACTGAAAATTGGAACATTTACATACCTCTGAGCTTCATCCAGATTCAATAATCCTCCTTTCAAGCTGGGCTCTCTTTTGTCTTACACCTAATACACAAATAGGAAATAGGAAAGTTTGAGTCCAAATCAAAACTGTTGTAGAAATGACCAACACGTTTTCTGTATTCTCCAATTACAGGTCAAGTGTTACAAGTGTGATTTGCAGCCAGGGTTTGAACAGACAGCTTAGTAAATGAAGGTCTAAAGCTTTAACTTCTCTGCTGCAGCGTCTGGCAGGAAAAAACACAGTGAAGGGTCTAATAAACCAAAACAGCTTACAAAATGTTTAACTTTGAATCTGAAAATGTTTGAAGTTACAAAAAATCAGTTCAAAATGTTTACACTTTAAATTTAAAAAAAAGTGTCTAAACAGTCACACTGAACTATTTCCACATCCTGTCACTCAACCTGTGAAGTAAGTCACAGTGGATGAACAAAAACAAATGCTTTCCTCATATTAACACACTCCTGAAAATGAACTAACGTTGTTATCTGGCTTAGATATAATGATATGCATCCATCAAATAATAATCATAAGAAATGAGGCCCTGACTCTCAGTGGTCATAAAAGATCCTTGGGCATCTTTCAAAAAAGAGTAGGGTGTTTTCTGATGTCCTGGCTATACTGCAGACCACAGTCTTGTCCCCCTAATCATCCCCTGTCTCTAACTGATTAACTGCCACTCCCCCTAATAGCTGATGTGTGGTGACTGCACTGGTGCTAAAATGGCTGCTGCTCCTTTATCCAGGCAGATGCTACACATTGACAATGGTTGAAGTGGTTCCCCTCCTTTATGTTAAGCAATCTGAGTAGGTTAGAAAAGTACTATATAAATGTAATTAATTAATTATTATTATTATTATTACTCTTTCAATGTTGCTGTGTAGAAAGATTAAATAAAATGAAGCAATATTTTGTGTTTTCCACCCAAAACTTCCCCTTATAAACTGAAAAAACTCATCAATGAGTTTCATGTTTCACAATTGCAAAATTGCCTACAAAACTAATTTTGGTGCCAGTTTGGCCATCCTGTGAGCAAACCATAACTTACCTGTTTCACTCTTCACTACTAACATGCATATCTTTGGATGTAGGTGAAAACCCAAGCAGACAAGGGGAGAATAACCAACTTTCACATAAATTCTGGGGCTATGTGGCTATGTAACTTCTAAAAATGGCATTACATTTGAATATTAGCATGTGTATATAGTAAAGTAAAGGTAGTATAGAAAAGTATAGTATAGTAAAGCAAACATTTTATCTGATGTTACTTTGATGTCAGCTTTATTAAAGGACAACCCATAATAACATAGAAAGAACGCACACAATGTACATACCACATGATTTCAGCACTGGGCTCTTATGACTAGCAGCTGTAGGACAAACCTCTTTCCTACCTGGAGAACATACGACTCACAAACGATTAAGTCAAACATTCTCTATATACCTTTTCTTTATCCAAGAAACTTCTGTAGTTTTTTTTAAATGGGGCATCACAGCTAAGTCGGCTGGCACCCTGCCCGGGGTTTGTTTCCTGCCTTGCACCCTGTGTTGGCTGGGATTGGCTCCAGCAGACCCCCATGACCCTGAACTTAGGATATAGCGGGTTGGATAATGGATGGATGGATCACAGCTAAGTCAATTTTCTTGGTAGGGATGGCCCTCTGTTTCCTTGCTTTCCATAAACTGAAAGGAACACAAGTGTGAATTCTTTGCAAGCTTTTTCAAATTTAGCACCTTCTCAACATAATTTACTCAGACTTTCACTTCACTTTGACTCACACTAACACCAAAGAATCATTTTGAAATCAGATCAAAGGCAACCAACAAAAATGGATCTCAAGCTGGTTAACCAACAGGAGATAAAAAGTACAGATGAGAGGAGAATGCTTCATGTGGAGTGAGGTCATCAATAGAATCCCTCCAGGGTCTGTCCTGGGGACATTACTTATTCTAATTTATATTAATGGCAGAGATGCTGGTGTAGTTTGTAAAATTGTAAAATCTGCAGATGATACTAAAATTGGAAGAATAGATGATAGTGAGAAGGCAGCAAAGATAATTCAAAAAGGCCTGGACAAGCTTCAGAACTGAGTACACATTTGGAAAGTACAGTTTAACATAAAAAAAGTGCAACATGCTACATGTGGGCAAAAGGAACACCAATTATAAATACAAGATGGGAGCAAACATCTTAAAATGATTAAGAACGGGCACAACCTTCTCATCATCTGAATATGTAGGAGGTGTTAAAAAGGCAAATAAAATCTTAGGTTATATCATAAAATTGGTGAATATCAATCAAGGGACATCTACAATATATAATGCACTAGTTAGATCTCTTCTGGAACCTTGGATTGCAAGTAACTTGGTTTGCGAGTGTTTTGCAAGACAACCTAAAATTTTTAATAAATTTTGACTTTATAAACGATCAATGTCTTGCAATTCCGAGTATTACGTATACGGTTTGTCTGCCAAGCGCCACATGATCACAACTGAGCTGATGGTTCTTCTCTCTCTCACTGCGGGATTGTGGGTAATCATCTCCCATTGTCTTGCAATTACGAGTATTACGTATACGGTTTGTCTGCCAAGCGCCACATGATCACAACTGAACTGATGGTTCTTCTCTCTCTCACTGCAGGATTGTGGGTAATCATCTCCCATTGTCTTGCAATTACGAGTATTACGTATACGGTTTGTCTGCCAAGCACCACATGATCACAACTGAGCTGATGGTTCTCTCTCTCACTGTGGGATTTTGGGTAATCATCTCCCATTCTCCATCTGAGTCGGCGTGCCTCACTCATATAGTTAACATCCGTACGAGCGTATACTGCTTATTATAGCATGATGACCATGTGTGTGTGTTGTAACGTGTGAGTACATGTCTTGCACCCCAAAACACGAAGCTGAGTCTCAGTACTTTAGTGACACCAGCTTTATTCAGCTTGAAAAAGGAACATTATTGTAGCGGGATCTGCCACTAACTATACATAGACACAGCAGTCAGGCAGGGGCGGGGCCAAGTAATACTGTGCCCTGCGCATTTATAATGTTCCTGTATTACCCATCAACAGCAGGCACTTATAACATGTCCGCAATCTTTTCGGATTCACTTTTATGGCCAACTGCTACAGCGCTTGGAGCCTGTGGTTGCTTCGGGATGCTCTTCTGCCTGTCCCATTGGGTGAAATCCCAAAAGAGTTTGGAAACTCACTCACACCAGCTATGACTCTTTTCCAGGGTAAAGTACAGGTTAATTTGTTTTATGTATTTTTACTTTATATTTAGTATTAATCATTTTTATATGAAAAGTTTTGGGTTGTGGGACGAGTCATCTGAGTTTACATTATTTCTTATGGAGAAATTCGCTTTGATATACGAGTGCTTTGGATTGCGAACATGTTCCTGGAACGAATTATGCTCGCAAACCGAGGTTCCACTGTATTGTGTGCAGTTCTGGTGACCACACTACAAGAAAGACACGGCAGCACCTAAAGCAGTGCAGAGGAGAGCGACCGAGTGGACCAGGACTTAAAGACATGGCCAACTCTGACAAACTCATCGAATTAAACCTGGTTAGCCTCAAGCACTGAAAACCATGTGGGAACCAAATCAAGGTCATCAAAATCCTCAAAGACATTGATAAAGTAGATCCAGCAGAATTCATTCAATTAAATGGTAAACTACAAACATGAGGACGTCAGTGGAAATTAAGGGAAAGTGCATTTATGACTGAAGCCCGGAAACACTTCTTTACGCCACAAAGAGTTATGGAAATCTGGAACAAACTACCGAGACATGCAGTTGAAGCAGAAACCTTGACAACTGTAAGGAAGTACCTAGATGAGAAATTGGGACATTTTAGCTGTTAGGCCTTGTTCACACGGGCGTTAAAATCGAGCGTTTTTGCGTTCGTAGCGTCCGGTGAGCGGATCAAGCGCCGAGTGTTTTCTACATGTAGGAGTCAATGAGAGTGTTCACACGGGCTTTGGTGACGTCGCGTTTGTCCGCAGCGTTTATACGGCATCAAAAACGTTGCATGCAGCTTTTTCTTGGCGTTCAAAACCCAACGAACGCAAGGAAACCGCTTCTAGTTTGTTTTCTGCGCGTTTATTTTACGCTTCGGAGGACCGGATATATCCCAATAATAATAATAAAATAAAATAATAATAATAATAAATAAAATAATAATAAAAATAAATATTGTTTATGATGAAAAATTCGACGAAAGTAATTTTATTATAAAACTAGCAAAATACCCGCGCTTCGCAGCGGAGAAGTAGTGTGTTAAAGAAGCAATGAAAAGAAAAGGAAACATTTTGAAAATAACGTAACCTGATTGTCAATGTAATTGTTTTGTCACTGTTGTGAGTGATGAGTGTTGTTGTCATATATATATATATATATATATACACACACACACATAAACATATATATATATATATACATATCTATACATATACACATATATACATACATATATATCTACATATATACACACACATATATACACACATATACATACATACACACACATATATACACACAAATACATATATATATATATACATATATACACACACAGCTAATTCGTATCAGTGCAATACGCTGTTTGTTAAAACGGTTGACTCCCGCTCTTACGTGCAATAACAAATCAAATCATTCAGTTGTCTTTGCTCATATGTCATTTTAGAGCTGGACGCCTGGCATCTTTTTTTGGCCACAAGTTCGTTTCTGTTTGGTGTGAGGTTCTGTGTTGTGGAGATTCTCAGGATGTATTGCAGGGTCTCATCAGTGAGGCAACTCCTGTGTGCTGTTTTGTTAGTCTTTATCACTGAGAAGAGCTTCTCACACAGATATGTGCTACCAAACATGCACAAGGTTCGAGCCGCATGTAGACGGACTTTTTTTGTTCTTCAAAGTCACCAAAGCGCCGTGCAAACTCAGTGCGCAATAACTCTAGCTTCGCAATAACTTGCAGCATCATAAGGTAGACTTGATTAACGCTGTAAGTGTTCGACAAGGCAGCTGAAGCGCTGCATTATGGGATCTGTAGTTTATTGTGTTACCAGCGCTTCATATACCCGGGCCATTAATAACAATAATACAGTATATAAAATGATCTCGGGCGGATATAATTACGCCGGGCGGATGTGGCCCTGCCCTTGAGTTTGACACATATGGACTAAATAGAACTTGAAAAGATATATTTTTCAAATGTGATCGCGCAATTCAGATAGAGTTGACGCAAGACTACAGCCTGCATGCCTCAATGAGTCATCCTCCCCTCGCTCTTACTTTTTTACCGTTCATCTAATGAATACACTGAGTATGGCTTTACCAAAACAATCATTGATAGTGAATAAAGTATCCATTATTCGAGTATGTAGAGCGGGATATATATATATACATATATATATACCCGCGTATCGCAGCGGAGAAGTAGTGTGTTAAAAAGGTAGAAAAGAAAAGGGAACATTTTAAAAATAACGTAACATGACTGTCAATATACAGTATTTGTTTTGTGAGTGTTACTGAGTGTTGCTGTCATCAAGGATTTGATTATCATTATTTCTTTCAATCAGGTTCGTATTTGTAGGATGTGTTGTGTTCAAGTTACATTCCGTGTTTGTCAATCGTTGTAAAGATAACAGGTTTCATTCATCGATTCGTTTCTTACTGCATCAATAAACAGCTCGTCTTCTTCTTTATCTGAGACCTGACACACTGCATGCACGGGTTTTTTTACACTGTCTTCCTTTAGCGGGACATTGACTTTTCCACCGTGTGCTTTGTTTCCACAGTAGCTGCATTTATGAATATGCTTATCAGACGCTTCATATTTTTTGCTGCCTTTTCAATTGTGTAATTCGGTTTTTGTTCAGCGCTCTTTGGAACTGTTGCCTTTTATCTGTGCACTCGTCAGTTCACGTGAGCCACTCGGTGTACTTGCATCGAAGGTTCCCAGCTGTGCTGGTGCCATCTCGTGCTATGTCCATGGCTGTATTTAATGTTACCTTAGTCCTGGCACTTAAACTTTCTCTCGCAGTTTCACTGAGTTTGTGTCAAACACCACCCTGACCATCTCATCTTCCTCTCCATAAGCACAGTCCTTCACCCGTGAATATTTACCCGTGGCAGTTTGCTATTGGATTGCCGCTGACGGACGGCCTTATATGGGCAGGCACTAAATTACAAACGCCAGCGGCAGCCTGTCTATGAACTTAATTTAAAGTGTAGGTTTACATCGTGCTTTGTTTCCGAAGTAGCAGAACTCATGAATATGGTTGTATGTGTCACTCGCTCGCTTCTTATTGTTTCGCTGCCTTCTCAATTATATAATGCATGTTTTCTTGAGCGCTTTTTTGATGTCTTCCTGGTTTTCTATGTACTGCGTGATTACGTGGGAGGCGTGATGATGTCACATGAAACTCCGCCCCCACGGCGTTGAAGCTCATCTCCATTACAGTAAATGGAGAAAACTGCTTCCAGTTATGACCATTACGCGTAGAATTTCGATATAAAACCTGCCCAACTTTTGTAAGGAAGCTGTAAGGAATCAACCTGCCAAATTTCAGCCTTCCACCCACACTGGAAGTTGGAGAATTAGTGATGAGTCAGTGAGTGAGTGAGTGAGTCAGTGAGTGAGTCAGTGAGTGAGTCAGTGAGTGAGGGCTTTGCCTTTTATTAGTATAGATAAACAATATAAAAGTTTACATGTTGTATATGAAAAAATATTAATATTTTTATGTTTTCATATACAATATATATATTTTCATATTGCTTATTTTATTTTATTGTCTCATGTAATTTGTAAACCATGAACCTATTAATTTATGTTCTAATATAATATTTGATAACGATTATGTAGTGGGGGGCAATGGGGGGGGGACATTTCAGTGCATAACACTGGTATGGTAAGCGTACACTCGACTACTGTTTCCTTACCTCAAAGTGACAAGTAGTCTCTCTTCGGGGCTAACACCAAGTCGCATATTGGTTGATCGGCATGCAATGTGGCATTGCACCAGCTGCAGCAGACAATCAAAAGTGGAAACCGACATCCGACAGTAATTAAAAAACTTGCGCGGAAATTTTCGCATTTCTTCATAAAGCACAAAAAAACTTCCTTTAACCCGACGTTGTGCAGTCAGAGGATGAACCCAGTAGCGGCAATTTTTTCTCTCCCTACATCGCCGTATTACGAGTATTTTTAAAACAAGAAGATTAATATCTAACATAGCAAAATGGTCCATATTGATAGGAGGCACCTCAAATAAAACGACAAGAGCTTTCATATCCAGTTCCCAACACTGCCTCCACAGGTTAACACACAAACTACAATTTGGGCTGCAGGCTGGCGTTAGACAGAGACAAACGAACGCCGGTGTAGAAGTCAATCGATCGCCACCACAAAATGCAACATAAACGTCTAGGACGTTCAGAGCAAGTTCGTTTATCCAAAAACTTAACGCCCGTGTAAACAAGGCCTTAGTGAACCAAACGAGCATGATGGAGTGAATGGTGTCATCTCGTTGTCAAATTCCTTATGCTCTTGTCTGTTTATACAGAGGTGGGTAAAAGTTGGTTTACAGTTGTTTGTATGGAAAAAGACATGCAGGTAGTCTGGTTATGGTTATTACAATAGGTTTATTAACTCAGTAGCTGTATTAATTTTTTTAAATCAAAAGAATGGCACAGTGCACTTTGGTACCATCTCGTAAGTGCTCAAGTTGCCGACCATCATTATTTATACCTTCTTGTAGTCTACTTGCTACACTCAAGCACACTTTAATAATAATAATAATAAGAAGGAGACAAATAATGCAAATAAATAATACAATAATTAATAAATAAAAGAAAAATAATACAAGAATAAAATTCGGCATTTCCCCAGGGAAAAAATAGAATGTCCGTCTGTCTGTATGTTTTCTATATAATCCTACACCCTTTGACCAATCTCTATCAAATTTTACATAGTTGCCCCCTAGGACCATACAGACAAGATAGACTACGTTGGAACCCAAAATGTTGACTCTGTTGACTCTGGGGTACCAATGGTTCGTGTTTTTTTTCCCTGTATGCTACAGTTTGCTCACCAGTACCACCTGCCGGCTCAGAGCAAGTGAAACGTCTGAGCAGACTGAAGCCAGACTAGCAAACAAAGGAACCAGCGCTTGACATTACTTATCGGGGCAACAGCACACACTGCTTCTATCCACTGTAATATAAAAAGGGAGTATTGTGTGCTTTGGCTTGGGGATAGAGGCCTGACCAAGAGTGGAAGTGCAGTGCAACACAAGGAAGGATCAAAGGGTTGATGCTGAACTCTTGCTTTCAACTGTCCACCTTGAACTAAGAGGCAATTTTTCGACTCATGGGAGCAGGGACATTAATACAGTGGCACTGGGGATGAAGGATGGGACAGCTGCCATTGACAGGAGTGTCATCAATTAAAAAACATATAAACCTTTGCTTCTTTTCTTAACCCATTCTACAAATATACCCGGGCAACAATGGGTACTTGGACTAGTGTTCTATAAGGGCCACAGAGACTGTACAGTGAATATGTCTAAGTGTTAGAAATACTTACAAAATAGATCACTTTTAAATAGCGTACTGTAAACGTGTCAGACATTTATGAAATGCTAACCTATTGTCTTTGTATGCGTAGTGTTCTCATCTATGTGGATACAGCTGACACATTTCATGTTTTCTTTTAAAACTGAAAGAAACTTAAACCTTAAATATGAGTTGTGACACCATTTAATAGAACTGTATTATTACAAACATTTAATGACACTGCTATCAAGTCTATATACAATTACCAGTCCATTTATAGCTAAAACATAAGCTAAGTTAAAACCCTCGATGAAACGGTTTTATTAAACTTTTTTTAAGGTATTCATAACATGACCCCACAGCTTCAGTTCTACAGTTCTAAAAAAAATGAGCCTGTGCAATTGCCAAAAATGTTTTGCAATTTATTATATATATATTTTAAGTTGCCAGATTCAAGCAATAAACTGCGATTTACGATATGTGGGTAGCCACAAAGATCCACTTAGCGTTGCAGATTATGGTTTTCATGCAGAGATCCACCTGGGGGTCTGGGGGTAGGATTGTGGGGGGTCGTTTAAAAGCTAAAACCATGCACAGCTAAACCTTTTTTTCTCTAGTCACTAATAATTTATTGGTTAAAATGTCCTAAATGCCAACTTTTAAAAGTGCAGTAAAATCAGAACAAGCCAAGGTGTTCTTTTAGTTATTACTGTCAGAAGTGTAGTTGAAGAAGACAGAGACCCTACCAGTTTAAGAAACCAGAAGAGTCTTGTTTTAGAAGCAAATGGGAAAAGGCTCAGCATAATCCTGTGCTAACATAGAACAGTAAAACTGTAGACAATAGAAGTGTTTCTGTTTTTCCGCAGATCCTTCACTAGGATTGCCAAATCAACCATTTAAACAAGTCGTTCAATCAGAATGAAATTTACCTTGGAAGATCATCCTGGTCATCTGCATGCATTTACACTCAACAAGAGAGCACAAACGTGATTTGCCATTAAAAGGTCAAATCCAGATAAATTTTGGTTATGGTAATGTTGTGATGGATGTGCTGCTGACACAAGACACCAAAAATGTCTCACCGGTAAATGCTAAATCTTTGGTCTTCATTAAGCCGGTTGACCAGCTTTGTGTGACAGGGGAACACATATGGTATAATTCCTCCACATTTTTTGATGGAGATCTGGGATACCTAGTGGAACAACACCTCTGTGTGACAAACTGCTACAACACCTGGGTGAACGCTTTCTGCCATCTGTAATGAATTGCTGGGTAACACCTAAGAATCACAGAGGTGAGACTCCATGCACCCTGTTCAACTGCCTGCTTACTACTACTGAATGCGTTTTGACAGGGTGTCAAGTTTTAGTCTGACTAGACTGCCATTCAAAGGTGTCTGGCCTTCTTCAGTGCTGAGACCACTAAATTGCCTCTCTCTCGTGACTGGTGACCACCAAGCTTACATAGGAAGGCACTACAGCTTGTGTAATGGTGCAATTCAAACAACATTCATGAACAGCACATCACAAGACCAACGGGTTGAGGCATGGGGAGCTATCAACCATTATAGCCAGTGCCTAATGCTGCCTCTTAGAAATGTAATCAAGTGACAGTATGTCACAGTATGTCGCTCATCTTCTGAATGGAATGCCAGATGCAATTTTGCAAGAAGGCAATGCCTGAGCACATATATCAGGTATTTTCCTGGAACACTTTCCTTACATTAGTACCCTTCCCTGGGGTTTTAACCTGAACATGAAGCTTGATCAACCTCCTGGATGTTACTGAGGCATAATCACAAATCATTGGTATTGGTCATTCCTCTGCAAGTGTATACTTAGAGTAGCAGATGTTTAAAGGCCAATTAAATGTAACGGCTAATGATGTTCTTGTAACTTGTGTGTCAGTTTAATCATTTTATTAGAACACTAGCTCTGGGTTTGGAACGGTTGAAATCTAAGTAATCAATGTTTTTTATTTTATACATAGATTTCTCTTTGGTCTGATATAATAATACACACCCAATTCCCTTCCCTTTACCTCTTTAGATGGAGCCACCTATTTTTGTCCTTTCCTCTTGGCTTCAAGTGTCAAAATGACTACTCTTGTAGTCAAGATGTTTTGGTGGTCACTATTGTATTCATCTGGTTTGGTTAGTGACTCTAGTCTAGTTGTGTTGGGCCATTGGTTTCTTGATGTGTGCATTGATTTGTTATTTTCACTCATCCATTGCATAACGCACAAAGCTATTAGTCATAAGCATTACAGCTATCAACGTCGCTCACGTTGCTCGAGCCTGTACCAAAACGTCACTAGAGCCACCCATTTTCATCCTTTCCTCTTGGCTTCACGTTTCAAAATGACTACTCCTGTAGTCAATTTGTTTTGCTGGGATAATATGGTGGTGGTGGCTACTGCATTGGTCTGGTTTGGTTAGTGACTCTAGTCTAGTTGTGTGGATCAGTTTAGTGTTATTTTCACTCACCCATTGCATAACGCACAAAGTCATTAGTCGTAAGCATTACAGCTATCAACCTCGCTCACGTTCGGTGCACCAAACACCAAGCACCAAGCTTCTGTTGCCAGGATATAAAATCAGACAACACAGTAAACCACTAAGACTAATGCTTTATTTTTAGACCCTTATTTTGTGGTTTTATTATCATTTTTTAATTTTTTCTTACCACTCTTCTACATGTTTTGCCTAATTTTACATTTTTCTCCCAAACCCTTACAACCAGACAGACACACAACTACACAGACACACGCACACATACACACAGATACTTGTCCTTTTATTAACATGGATGCCACAAGTGTTCTTCTAATTGTGTGTCCTTCTCTTACACACCATGGTCTGGGAATGTAAACAGAAGGTAATTAGGAGGTGGGGCATGCAAATCAAGAGGCGGTGCATTCTAAATCCAGGAGTCAGGAAATTAAAAGATGAAATGAGTGACATGCAAAATTAGTGTGAGCTTTATGTTCAGTTTGCTGCAACGGCTTGTATTTGGTGACACTGGTACAGTGTGTATGATTTCCCACTGAATGGAGTTTTTAATACCCTTCCTCTTTCTCCCACCCTTAACTGTGCTGCTATTGTGACTTTGCATTGGAGAAAATTAAAAAATGTGTGAGTACAGATCATTTTAAATCACACGTTGCTTAAATGTCTGCAAGATGCCGTCTCATGCCCTCCACTTGGTCTCATCTTGCTTGTTGGGTGTGTGTTAACAGCATGCCTCGCTGCTCCTCACTTAATTGCTCCTATGTGCTTTTTTTCTAGTTTAAAACACAATGGACTTGTCTTAAAAGAAACTGGAAGTGCAGTCTTTTGTTTTTCTTTTTTTACTCCAGCTCCTTCCAAGTCAACAGATCATATTGTAATGACCCCCTCGATGGAGGAACATGAGTAGCCTCTCGAAGTTTTATTACTGGGGAAAAGAGGACCATTGGTTTCTTTAGCACTGCTTCCGCCATGTCACTCAGGTTCTCGGCAGCAACATGCACTCCTTGCTGATTTGTCCCTTTCTCTGTTCAAAAACACTCCATCTAATTCCACTCACCTGGGGTCAGAGGCAACCCGTATGCCACACAATTTTGCAACTCGTTGAGCTGACCCCAGCTCAGAGTCCAAATACAAGGGTTATCAGCAGCCACGCACCACAACTGATGGGCTTTAGCAGGCAGGGAATGCAATCAAAGTGCTCTGTAAGTGCTGATCCTCCATAGCTGGCTTCTCCAGGTATTCCCACCCCATCTTGCAGTCCACAGCTCCCGGAAGGAGTGTGTTCTTCTCACGTAAAGACCCTAAGGCTGCTACACTATACATTCTGTTTTATCTCTAATCCCAACATTTAGTACCCTTTGAAAGGAAACTTATTGATTTCCTATTTAGTGGCCTACACAGCTTTATGACTAGAGCTGCGCCACTCAGTTAAATAAGCTTGATGACCACCGCCTTCTATGTGTCTCCAATATAGCATATTGTTTAACATTTAGTGACACCGTTGACAATCTCCTTGACAGCATCAATGAACATTGCCTTCTTGGAGCAAGCCTGGATATGTCACGGGATACCACTTGGCACCTGCGTGACTCCACATCATGGTGCATAGCTGCTAGTTTGACAATATGTTGAGTTTTATCTCCTATTAACAACCTCCCTGTTATAGATCAATAAATCATTCTAGCCTAAAAATAATCTTAAATTCACATGCCACCTGTTTTGTATTCCTACTTTTTAAGCATATTGGACAAGTGCTTCTGGGTTCAACATTTTTGCCACAAGACAAAGTTAAGATTATCATAATGCACAAAATATAACATAACAAGTGGCCACACAAACACACAAAAATATGCGCATAAAAGGTGTTTAATATTACATTGCAGCTTTAACCTGAGCAGCCCTAGAGAGAGCTGGGGCAGTTGGTCCTTCTGTTAAAGTCAACAATGAGAAGACACTTCACTTCCCACTTTCAGGAATTTTAAAATGTGTTACTGTACATTTTAGGCTGCACACATATCTAACAACTTATATTTAGCTGTTCAGATACACAATATGAATATGAATTGTATGGTATTTGCATTTTAATGTCACTATTTTACACATAAGAAAAACATTGCATTAAATGTAAAAAGTAAAATAAATAAAACATTTTGTGTTGTGTAATGTCAGTGTTTGAGGATCATTTCTATTCTCTTCTGCATTTTATAATCAGTGCAGTGTTCTGAGGTGAATGTTTGAGCTGGTCATTCCATGTAATCCCCTACCAAAAAATGACAGGATGTGTTTTCAATCAGTTAAACAACTTCTTGTTTCAGATGAAGAAAGGAATGAAGACCATCAAGAGAAGGGAGCTCTGCTTTGCAAAACATTTATACTGTGAGAGGACAGGAAACACTGGCTTTTTAAAACGAGAGTATCAGGGGATTAGCAGTGTAATTAATGCTCATCAAGTGTCACCAGGAGGCTGTGCACAGATGTTTGAAGATTATACTGGAACATAATGCCAATTCTAGCGCTGACTCCACAGTACCCCTGAAAGACATTTAGAAACGGTTCCACCCTGCTATGAGGACACAACCGGAGAACAGACCTAGTGTGAACTACAGAAACACAGAGGCAAAGAATACAATAACTGAGGTGTGTTTCCTCAGCTCAAAAGACAGACGCAGCCCAATCCAGCTAACAGGTATGTTTTACTCATTTTTCTCTTTGGGTATTTTTTAAAGAATGCTCTAACTTTGCCTATTAATTTAATCTAAATCACTAATCATGTCCACTAATAATCCTCCATTAATAAAGATTCTTTGTTGCCTTGCTCTTTACAAGCCAGGGGTTTACAATTATCCCTTCTCTTGTGAGGTATTTGTATTTTCGAGCATTTGCTTTTATTTTGAACTGTATATCCAGTTTTCTCCTCTTTGGGTCTCACGCGGCTGAAACTTGTAACTATTTTCTGATGCAAGCTGATCTGAGGTAAGTCTCTTTGGGGCTGGCCTGCTTTATTGTTATTTTTGGAAGCCTAAGCTCCTTGATCTTACTCAGCTTGATCTTTAGTAGCTTTCTGTGTTTCTGCTTTGATTCACTCCTTGTTTCCTTTCCATTTTTAAAATAAATAGCCCTTCATGTTGATGTCATTTGAGTCACAAGGTCTGTTCTCAGACTCCTGAAGTGCCAGAAACATGTTCTTCACTTGAAGAAGGGAAACTCTTTTTACTTTGGTTTCCCAAAATGACTCCATGTTTGGGTTTTCTACCAAGCACTCTTCAGGTTACATTTGCCCCTCACCTCACATTTACATTAAGCAGTGAGCTTCTTCAGGTGTCATTTATCAATGAGTGGTCAATCTGGCTTCTTTCTCCCAAATCAGATGAGCACAGCTTGTGGACATTAAGTAGGAATAAGGAATCTCCAATGACAAAACTCTTTATGGTGCAGAACACAGCTGCCCTTTCTACTCTGTTTTCATTATCATTCACAACGCCACACTCATGGCTTTATAAACTCTGTATCTGCCATTATATTGATAACATCATGCTAAGAGGTTTTGTCCACTTACTTCTGTAACTGTCACAGATATCTTAAATTCCTGAGGAATATTTATTGTGCATTGTTCATGCCAATGGCATGTTTACCCCTATTAACTATTCATCTTTTAACTTAATTTGGATTATGCACTACACCACCATTTTGTGCCATCTCATTTGTGGGCGACAGAATTTTAAGCACGCCTGCTATACTAAGCTGCCAACCATGTTTATCTAAAATATCACAGTCTACTAGCTCAAAATATAGCAAACTCAACTCAAATTAAATGCATATTTTTTGCTTTAATAACACAAAAATAGCACTTCATAAATCATTAGAATATTTGGCTGTAAAGATATTCCCATTTTTCTTGGTATTTAGAATTTTTTTCTTGCCAGGAGTTGCCTCATATTTTAGTTTCAGATGTGAAGTTTCTCAGCTATATCAATACATGGTTGAAACTATAAATAAAGTGTCTAAAAATTTAGCCTTGGGTATTATACAAACTTTAAGGGAAGATCAGAAGGTAGAGAAGAGAGGTAAAGACAGCAGGTTGTGGGCACCAGTATTTAAAAGTGATCTGTGTGCTCATCGCTGCACATCAGTGCCAGAACCGAATCCACAGCCGACACATGTACTTTTATATAGCAGTTTGGATCAAGGGTAGCATAAGATATAACATCTGTCCAAAATATTATTTCTGAAAGATTAAGTAATGGCTTTGGAATCTGAATGTATTCTAAAATGCCTGTTGGTAAAACATATAGCTGCAGTGTCTTAAATGGTATAAGGCTTTTCACTACTCTCCCTGTTAAAAATAAAGTGAAAAGCTTCTTGTGATGGTATTTGTGTGAAAAGGTTCTATGTCAAGGGTCGGGAGGGGGGGCAGTTGATTAACTGATTGATGGATTTATATGTGAATCATACATATAAAGGGTAACCCATTGGTTGGCCCTGAATCTCACTGGATTCAGATCATAGCACGTCATTGTTTGTGTTGAGCTTTCTTTTACTTGTATGCTTAGTTTATTTCCTGATTACTGTAATACAGGTTATATTGAAGACCTCAAACTCATCTGGTATGAATATGTGTGACTGTGTTCATGAGTGGGCCCTGTGATGTCCTCACACCCTTATCCAGTGCTGAGTGGTATTCTGTTCTCAGTTATTCGGAAATAGATCCAGCTTACTGCCACCATAAATTGGATTGTGTTGGTTAAGAGAAAGCATGAATAATAAGTACGGATTAACTGTACACTTTCTTTATGAAATTTGTGCTAATTTACATGGTAATATACTGTAATATACCAGTAAAGGTGCTCTGCACGAATACACTTGACTTGAGCATTCATAGTTTTCATCCTCTTTCTCTGTACGTTTAGCATTCGTTTGCTCAGAGGTTGATGCACTTGCTGCTTCCTGAGCAGCTCTTCTTTTCTCCACCCTCTTCTTTTGTCGGCATATTTTTCCGTTAAAACTGATTAAGTCAGTGTTTGTGTTGCAACTACGTAGTACATTTTCCACTTAAGCTGGCACTTAAGTCTTCAATCTGCCTCAAGAATGATTTAAGATATGAAGAGGTAGGGAAAGTGACAGCAAAGGTGGTAGGGAATGAGAACAGTGCCCATACGCATGTGCTGCACAGCCAAGCGTTGATTCTACAATAAAATAAAATAAAATTAAAAAGAGGTATAAACTTGGAGGTCAATCATCACCCCGAAACTGGATAGTAGACGTCACGAAGTATATGTGTACCAAATTGCAGGTCAATAGGTCAAACTGTTTGTGAGCTGGACAGACAAACAAACAGCCACAGTAGCATATTATATATAAAGAAAATGTATCCATAGAGAACATCAGTCACTTTACCGCTAAGTACAATGACAAAGTTTCATTATGTGATGTTGTAAATGCACTGAACCTGCCAAACTTAATGATAAAAGTATGCTGAAACTTTTTATGTTTTATATTTAATTGGGCATTAAAAAGTTGGTACAACGCTTGGAAAATTGCACAATAAAGGAAGTTGACTATGTAGAAAAGTGATGTCATTTGTTTTTGAAATTCTTAATAAATAGAGTTAAAAAAAATGCGGAAACTTTTTGAACATCCCCAAGTCGTTAAAACACATCAACATCATCCACCGTGAATAAGTACGACTGTGATCATTTTCTTGGGTTTTATAAACTTGTTTAGCCAGATTGATGTTTTATTTAGAGGTTTATGTTTCCAGACTGCACACAGCGCACCCTTCTGCTTGGCTGTGCAACTGAGCCCTGTAAAGGACCGGCATACCAGCACGTGTGCTTCTTGCCTTTCACCCAATGCTGCTGGAATTATAATAATGCAGGTGTTTTTACATCAATAAAATAAGTACTGGGTTAAGTTACCCATTAGTTTTAAAAGTAACTGGACTACTTAACTCACATTACTTTTGACTTGTTACCTTACTGCTCTTAAGATTGTGTTCCTGAGCATTGTGTGTTCGGCTCAGCAGCACTTAGTGATTTATGAAATACTGAGACAGATTATTTCAGACAGGAGAAAGAATAATACTATCAGACGAACATTTGCTTCTGGAAAGTTATTTTGTGGATGCTTCTACTCATGGCTGCTGAAACCACACACAAAGCAAATGCAAGCACAGGCTGACAGAATGCAATGAACTACAAAACCCTAAACAGTAACCAGGTTAAGGGTTTATATGGCCACGTAGTCTGGTTATTTGTGTAGAAATTCACCTCTGGTAAGATTGTACCACTGCTACCAAATATATTTAAATAGTTCCGTATCAATTTTTGACGTCAATGAAGGGGGATTTTAGTCCATTCCTCCTTGCAGAACTGTTTAAATTCATAAATAAACACTGGTGGGTTTTCAAGCATGAAATTCTCATTTAAGTTCCTGCTATAGCATCTCTGCTGGGTTTACATGCAGAAGTTTAATGAAACTAGACCAAAACTTTAATTTTGTTTCTTTTCAGACATTGTGATGTTGGCTTGTGTTTCTGTTTAAGACCCCTGTCTTGTTGCTTGCGGGGGAAAATAGTTCCTCATAGCACTGTACATGAACGATTCCATAAGAAGTAAATGTCCCTACTGTAGATCTTTTAATCATCTGTTAGTCACTTGTGTGTTTCTTTAGTTTTCCCTTTGGTATTTACTTTTAGAGATATCAAAATTCACAGCAAATAAGTCGACAAGTGCTCCCGTCAACCGGAAGGAAGAGACCACCCTAGTATGTACGTTGTCAGGGTAGCTGACTTCCACACGCTTGCGAATGACATACAGTATATCATATCAAGAGCTATCCCCTCTTGTTGTGAAAAATAAAAAGAATCAAAATGTGTGATGTTAATGCAAGCAGTCCGTTTTTACTGGAATTTACAGTGTTATAAATTGTCAATATTAGTGTAGCACCATCTTAGAGAAAGTACAAGCAATGCATTTCATTATGCAAATACCTATAAAATGCATTGCTTCTACTATAAATTCTCATCGATAGGACAAAAATGCAAAATAAATCCTGATGTATCAGTGATTTAGCTCATTAGAAATTATTCAAACAAGAAGACTTCTCCATTACAACACTTCCTTCCACTTCTTATCCAGCAGCTATGCAGCAATAAACTCCAATCAGCAGCCTCCTAAACCTCGCAAGAGTGACCATGAGACATTGTCTACCATTAAAATGCTTATAGAATATACAGGTTTATCCATGAACTATCTGCATACATACTGTAAGTCTATTTGATAATAAACTTGTAAAGTAAAATTGCACTTTAGTTAGTACTGTATTAATAACAATATAGAATGTGCTAGGTGATTTACTCATTATCAGCTGAAACAAGGGCTTTATGATAAATGAAGCTTAGAGTTTAGCAAATTTATCTTATAGCTTTCCAGTCCAACACTAAACTATAAATATGCATTTTAATGGTTGAAACAGAGGTATTACTATCACTAATAATATTGTGGTTATTCTGTTCATTATAGCTCTCTAACTCTGACTCTGAGTTGCCGCACTAATTCAAGGCAAAATACTAAGAGTTTCCTCATCATGCAAGTGATGCCGGCTGTCAGTGAAAGTGAAGGTACTGACCATTTAACCAAACAATGTCATCCATTAGAGGCACATGGCTTAACTGTCATTAAATATTTATGCCCCCGTGTAGATTCCAAGATATTGAATTCCACTGAGTTTGATTGGGAATGGCATGAGCTCAGGATGGGAAGTCTTTAGTCAGAGAAGGGAGGGATCGTCACTTAACCAATTTATCTTGTATCATGAGAACTTGCAGAAGTCTTCAGTCAACTTAAGAAAGGCTTTTAGAAAGCTTTGTGGTTTCATCAAAAATAACACAATGCTCTGTTCACAAAGAGAAATTATATGAATGCTGTCTCCTGTTTCAGATCTCAAAATGTAAGGGCCCAGCTGTCATATAACTCCATAAGTGCTGAACGCTACTCAGCAATGCCGCCTGCTCGTTGACTCGTCTGATTCAAGTTGCTCATTTAAACATGCTGCGCCAAGGCTGTGATGCTGCTTAGGTTCTTATAAAGTGTTCACAAAGCTCACCCACTCTGAGTTTCTTGAACCTTTGCAGCTTGTTGACAGGACATACACACCTAGGAGGCCACAAGGACTGGCCTATCAATCTTGGCAGAGTGTTTCCATATATTAAAAAAGACAAAAAGAAGGCAACGCGAACTTAAAGGCTGAAACTGAAAAGGTCACAAGAACCAAATGGTAAAATGTGCACAAGGGTGGTCTCTAACAGTATCTTACTGACATTTTAGTCATTTAGTTAATTTGTTTTGTAGACTTTCACCCTTTTAAATGTCATCAGGAAAACACGTAATAAGTTGAATCTCACAACAGCTTTTGGCGCATTTCACATTTTTGAGCTATTTATGAATCGTTCCTTGAATAACTCCTTAGGTCAGTTGTTTCTGTACAGTAAATTAGTTGATAGTATCAAATCAGAGATATCCATTGAACTGATGTGTAAGATGCTGGCCATGGTGCCTCTCAAAGACAGGTAATAAAATCATTTTAAAAATATAGTATTTACTATCTCTTGCCCAACATGTAGCTTCAGCACCTTTCCTCTTTATTCAAGTGCGTCTCTTTACCGGTACTCTCTTTGTCGAGTGTATTTCTCATACTCCACCATTATTTTCAAGGTGCCTTTCTCAGCTCTTAACCAGTTTTATACTTTCCATCTTTGAAGACGACTCTCTCAGTGTGTGATTTACTCTTCCTCGTGCGTCTCCTACTTGCACTTCTTCATTTGTTGCATCACCAAAGCCAAACTGACCAATCAGATTGCTTAGAAGGACTGGACACACAGACCTTAGTGTTTTATTGTACAGCAGATTGTAAAGTCAATGAAGTGGTGGACACATCTTTGCTGTTATCATCATCTTTGCTGTTACTGTGATTGACATAACACTGGAGAGGAAATACTGCTTCTCTTAAGCACATAGCAGAAGGAGTATAATGTGCCAGAGACAAAGCAGGAGTAATTCTAAGTGTACTGACCTACGAGTAGACTCAGAGATGAATCGTAAGTCAAAATCAAAGCAGGGGGTTTTAAACAGAAAAACTAAATGATCAGGCATCAGAACCAAAAAAGAAAAGATGAATCCAAAACTCTGCCTCACAGCAATTGTCAAAAGAGCATTAGGACTATAAGGAGGCCAGCAGAGCTGCTCTGGGCTTACAGATGTCCTGTCCAGTGTATCTGGCACCCTCCACCTGAAATTGCAAATGGGCAGCCCAAGGGAGTTTGTCTGGATAAGTTGTAAGCCCTCACCTAACTCCAGAAGTGAATACCACATTAAGTTAATAGGCTAATCATGGTCAGAGCCGAAATGAGTCTGGGGTCAGGAGGTGAGATGAGTGAGAGAATGACTGTTAGGAAAAAAGGCAGACAGAGGTACAGAGGCATATTTGTGTGATACTCAAAGATGACAAGCTAGGGGTGAAAGAGGACAAGCCTGCAACACAGGTGGGCTGCAGGGACTCCATTCTTTTCATATAGTGGACACTTTGTCTTCTTTCTCCTTCTCTGACCCTTGTATTTATTTAGAAACAAGACACACTGCATCATATTTTTAGATTCACCCGCATTACTCTGAGTTGGATAAACTCCTAAAGGGGCACTCTTTAATTACAACTTGTATAGCTCATGTATTTGCGTTTAATCTAAATAAGTTTGTCATCCAAATGTATCCATGTACGTGTTGTACTGAAATTACAGGCCAGATAATTGCAGTTGGCCTGAAGAAATGATAGAGATGTATGTGCTTTCACCACGTGCCACAAAATCTTTTCCATCACCGCTCAATTTTAACCTGTGAAGAAATCACTTCTATTTTAAGTCCCACAATCTCTTGACACCAATCTCAATTAAACAGCAAGTAAGACATTTTGCATAACGCATTCTGAACTTGGCATTAAGCCGTAAAAAACTGAAGAAAGCCAACTAGTTTTGCTAAGGTTGCTAGGATTGGTAATAGTTCATTTGTCTCAGTGTCACAGATTAAAAAAACATTTAGACAGTCATATTGGCAACATACTTAACATTTTTAAATAAAAAGTATTACTTGCTTTGTGCTTTTAATAAACTTCCCTGTCCATTTTCATTGATGTCCTAATATAAAGGGGAAGACATCTATCTACCTATCTATATATTATATAGGGTGGTCCAGATCTAATTATGCAATTGGCATTACGTTATAAGTAACTTATTAAGTTTATTACATAGAAAATCACCCAAAAAATCCCAGACCATTGAGAAGTGTGCAAACTGACAACATGAAGAATCGTCTTTGTGCCAAAGTGGAATCGTCCTCGCATAAATCAAAGTCATCCAGACGGTCTGGATCTGCATAATTAGATCTGGACTACCCTGTACAGTGCTTTTTATATACTATCTATCTATCTATCTATTTATTACAGGGGTGGGCAATGTCGGTCCTGGAGGACCGCAGTGGCTGCAGGTTTTTCTTCCAACCCACCTTCTTAATGAGAAGTCAATTATTGCGGATGAAGCATTTATTGCTTAAGTGACATTTTGATTCTTATTTTTAGTGGTCTTGCTTGTTGAGGGTCCTTGACCTTAATTGCTTATTTCAATCTTAAACAGCTGCATTCACTGTTTCAATGGCTTCTTATTAACAATAAGATGTAAATGACAAAGCAGCCAGCAGTTCTCCAGCTAGCTTGTTTCCATTTACATCTGTGTGTGTTCATTATGCACTGATTGATTTAATAAAACACTTAATAGATAATGTGACAGATTGAAAATGATCCATTTAAGGCTTCAAATCATTTGAATGCTAACTTTGGAAAGGAAAACAAATCTACGATATAAGAACCTTGCATTGCAGTTTAACAAGCCATAAAATTAAATAAGGTTTGAGATTGGCAAGGATTGGTTTCTATATAAGCAATTGGGTTGGAATGAAAACCTGCAGCCACAGCGGCTCTCCAGGACCAACATTGCTCACCCCTGATCTATTATATAGTTCCTTTTATATACTGTTTATTTATCTTTTTTATATAGTGCCTTTTATATACTATCTATCTATCTATCTATTATATAGTGCCTTTTCTCTATCTATCTATCTATCTATCTATTATATAGGAACTATCTATTATATAGTTCCTTTTCTATACTGTCTATTTATCTTTGTTATATACCCATCCATCCATCCTCTTCTTCTTATCGAGGGTCAGGTCGTGGAGGCAGCAGCTTAAGCAGAGAGGCCCAGACTTCCCTCTCCCCGGCCACTTCTTCCAGCTCTTCCGGGAGAATCGCAAGGCGTTCCCAGGCCAGCCGAGAGACGTAGACCCTCCAGCGTGTCCTGGGTCTTCCCTGGGGCCTCCTCCCAGTTGGACGTGCCCGGAACACCTCACCAGGGAGGCGTCCAGGAGGCATCCTGATCAGATGCCCGAGCCACCTTATCTGACTCCTCTCTTTGTTATATAGTGCATTTTATATACTATCTATCTATCTATCTATCTATCTATCTATTATATAGTGCCTTTTCTCTATCTATATATCTATTATATAGTTCCTTTGATATACTGTCAATTTATCTTTGTTATATAGTGCCTTTTATATACTATCTTTCTATCTATTATATAGTGCCTTTTCTCTATCCATCTATCTATTATATAGTTCCTTTTATATACTGTCTATTTATCTATGTTATATAGTGCCTTGTAAATATTATCTATCAATCCATCCATCCAGCTAAGAACATTTAAGACATGCATCTCTCCTGGAATCTGTAACAATTCAAATTGCACCGTTGTATTCCTTGTCTGCCGGCGCCAGTGTTATGTTTTATACTGTTAGCCTTTCACAAAGCCTAGCAGTCTCCTTGATTCAGACTTTAAAAAGGGAAAATCAGTTATAAAGTGATAGAAAAATCAATTTGCTACTCTTCATTAACAATATATTTTACAATGTGCCAACATCATCTTCCTTGTGGGAGTGAAATGTCTAACAAGCCAAAAGATCTTCTAATTTTTTTTGTATTATTTTGCAAATGTTAGAGCCTAGACTTTAATTTTATATACAGTAGTGGAAATATTTCCCTGCTGAATCTACAGGCTGCTGCCGATTTTTTTCTAATTGCCTCATCAGTAAGCGATTAACCTACTATTACCCGAGTGCCTTATCTTTTCTTCAAGCTGTAGATAATGATTTACTTTGTGAATTACAAACTCCATGGGAGGAAGATTTAGAATCCACAGACAGGGAAATGGCATTTCTGTGAATTTAAAGAGTAATCAACCCTTTCACCACTCGGCGCTCCAGCCTGATTCCACTAATAGTTCCTGTGGCTCTGCCCCAGTCCAAAGGAATACAGGACATTTTCAACTGCTTGATTAAAATAGTGCCCAGCTCTTAAAAGGTCACATCCATTTTAACTGCTTGTGTGAACCAATGCATTTCTGTGGATAATGGTGTGCCATATTAAAATAATAGTAAGTATTCGTTTTCTTATAAATAAGAAGCACCACAGGCTGCAAGCAGTAAAACACAAAAATAATTTGGGTCGTCGACAGTAACTGGTATAGCAATTTATATATGAGCTGCAAGGACTGGTATTATTATCAATATGAGGGGGAATAGAAAAAAAAAGTGACTTTATTATTTTTTTTTTTACATTATGGATTTTGAAGCCACTGACATTTAAGGAGGCTGCTGAAATATTTCTGTGACTTCTTCGGAAATGTCTCAATATAAAAACCTGAAACCAAATTGTGTTACATTGAATCATGTTTATGGAGTCAACTACAACATCATCTGTTGGTCACTGTTGATCTCTTTTATGCTGAAGTAAAGCTTAAACTGATCACTATGAAAAAATGTCAAGTCAATATTAAAGATGTCATTGCCAGTCTATTGTTTTCTCCAGTTGTCAAAAAGACGATGCACATCTTTGAATTTCAATCCCTGAGATGGACTCCGCCATGGCTGAGCAGCTCTTGGTTTTGCAAGATTGGCTCTAAACGCTTAAATGACCCACAAAATAACACGATGTGTAAACTGCATTCGATTTACTTTCCTTTTTCCTTATTTCACATTTTACACACTGCTGCTGCACTCTGCTTTGTAAAATGTACATTTCACTTTTGACATTACCCAACCCTCCCCACCACCACCAAAACAATTCTCTCCCTCGTTCTCAAAATGAATATAATAAATCCAAATCTATGTAAAGACCCTTACTGAGGAATGTTAACTAATTCAAAGTAATGTGCATTTGACAGGATTTGCTCCTTATGACTCCTTCAGCTCCACATCAATTCGTTCACAAGACAAAATTAAAGATGGTAAAACGATGACACCTGGGGAATATGGATGGTACAGTTCAGACAGCCCTCGTTAGCGAGCACTGAATTACAATTCCGACATCTCTTTATGTAGACTAATCATATTACAGATCAGCAGAAGATTTACAATCAGATTTGCCACGGACAACTCTATGTAATCTTCACTGAAGACTGACACCATTTTATCCGTACGCGATTCCCTACTCCTCACACAAGTCATTCCGCTCTTTCTGTATTGTCAGTTCTGACAGGCTGATTTAATCTGCAGCATTCCGAGTGCCTCTGACCACTGTGCCGAGTCATTAACCTTGACTCACATAATTGAATTCAAGGTTGATTGCCTGTGACCCTCCCCACTAAGGTCCTTAAAATGTACATATTCATTACGAGCTGCATTGCTAAATGGATTGCACAGGGAAAGCTGTAGCAATCATCCTGTTTGGTATGCAGGGGGGAGACGGAGAGGGCACTAATTGCATGTTAGAGCTGAGGATTAGATTATGAAAAGAGTGAGAAAATGAAGATAGATCTCTTTGACACTGTCAAATTAAGGGCAGCAATATACAGGGAAAAGACACTAAAACTTACAGTGACATTATCGGAAAGGAAAAAAGGGAAAAAATGTGGCAATGATTTTTCTCTCTCTCTGACTCTGTAATTCGCAGAAAGAAAAAAAACACGGCTCCTTGCAAAATGGCATGAAAAAAGGCAGTTCCCCACGTTTATGTTGCCTGTTCAAATCTTTTAATAAATTACACAGGAGCTTGTTATCCTCGACTAAGCAACAGGGAGACTATCCGGCTCAAGTCCTGGAAGAGTTGAACTGTTTGCAATGCCAGCCTTCTTCTGGAGAACGTGCAACCACTTTCTGAATTTCATTTTGTCACCAACCTTCCAGAACGTCGTGCACTTCCATCAGCTGAAGAAACAAAACTGGACAAAAGCTAGAAGGCTCTCCCTCAGTGGGAAAGAAAGAATCTCATCTTGACACTTGCTCATTCACCCTAGATGTTTTAAAGAAAAATGTTAATTCAATATTCATATGTATTGTATATATAGAAAATATTTAAAGAAAATGACCTGTTTCTGGCGGTACGGGAGCTGGAGGGCGCGCTCCAACCTGTACAGCCTTTATTACACATTCTAGGTCTGCTACATGAGACCATCGAGAGGCTGGAGAAGCAGGTGAGCCTGCCTTTAAGAGCAGCACAGGAATGGCTGAGGTGGCGCAACGCTGGATTCTCCGGCCTGAGAAATGCGGCGATACAGGTAGGTGACATCTGTACTGTAAAAGAAATGGGAGTGCATTGTGAAACAGCACCAGTATTGGTCAGTTCCAGATGCCAAGTAGCCACAACTCCTACACGGGACGCAGATGTGATGACCGATCACGCGGTGGGGTGGGACAGGCAGAGGCTGGTAAGTGCCGGCTGCCAAAGCACCCCAGCCCAAATGCCTGCATTGGTCTCACAGACGTTTACAGGGGCACAGATGGTGCAGGGTCTCTTTTCTTCCCATAAGGGGACCCAGACCATCGTTGCACCCCAGAGCAAGAAGAGGACACCGAAAAAAAAGGCTGGCACTCCTAATAGTGTGCAGCATGAGCCCGTCTGCTCAGAGGCAGTGGAAGGCTTTGCAGTGGAGGGGCGGAGATACCAGCTGACCTCAGCTGGGCAGACA
The DNA here is from genome assembly GCF_016835505.1 of Polypterus senegalus. Taxonomy (NCBI): domain Eukaryota; kingdom Metazoa; phylum Chordata; class Cladistia; order Polypteriformes; family Polypteridae; genus Polypterus; species Polypterus senegalus. Next base: position 112,477,201 of record NC_053154.1, read on the forward strand.
TCGGGCAGGACTTTCCATCCTGCTTCCGGTCCCGCAGGGTACGAACTGGAGGGGAGCAGTGTTGCTATGAATGCAATTGCTGTGGTCACGATCTGTTGATTATCTCTTTGCAGGGCACAGCCGTGGTCCAGATGATGCTGTTTACCCATCCTGGAGAGAACCAGCCCTCACGGGACGAGCCGCTGTGCTTCACATGGCTCAGCTGAAGGAGGGGCAGTGTCACAGATGGCCAGGGTCCTTGTCCGGCTGGGACACTTCTTCACTGTATGGACAGGGGCAGCAAGCCTGGTCAGAACACTACCTCCCCCGGGATGCAAAATGGCAGCCCCCCTGGGTGGCAGTGGTGCCTTGGATTCCCGCAGATGGAATTGTCTACAACCCTGTTGGGATTCGGGGGTGCCGCCAGGGGGTACTGCAGTTGTTCCTGAGCCTGTGTGGGCAGTTCTTCTGCCACACCCGGAAGTGCAGACAGAAATAGGTCATCAAACACCTGGAGCAATTCCAGGTAGGTTATAAAAAGACCCAGCAGCCACCACTCCAGGAGCTAGAGTCAGGAGGAGAGGGACTAAGCTTGCCAGAGAGGTGTGGAGGAGAAGTTAAAGAGTAGTATTGGGACTGTGATTGATAGTGCTTATTGGACTGTGTTGTGGGCTTGTGGGGATGGGGAAGACGTTCCACACGAGCGAAGAAAAATAAAAGCACTTTGTTTTTAGTATTGTGCCTCCTGTGTTTGTCGGTGTCAGGTAGAGCGCTGGTATAGCACCTCACATTGTCATTTTATATATATATACTAGCAAAATACAAGCGCTTCACAGCAGCGAAATACTGCCTTAAAAATGTTATTAAGAAGAAAATTAAACCTTTTTAAACTTTGGGAAAATATACCAATAATTATTTGTTAAGGATCTCTTTGTATACCACATTGTCAGTTCGGCTCTCCGGCTGTATTAATGACCAAGCTGTGCGTTGAGCTTACTCTTAAGCATGCAATGTACAGCTGGCCATGTGAAAAGTAATCTTGTTTCAAATCTCACAGCTTGGATTGCTGCTGTCATAATCGGTTTGAGTTTCATGGTTTGTTTCAATTACGACAGTATTTGTAGGACTTGTGTTGAAGAGACATTCGGCATCTGTCAAGCGTTGTAAGTATACAATCGGTTTCATCGATAACTTCACATCCAGCTTTTGAGAGTTTAAACATTCATAAACATCAAAGTGTCCACTACTGAAATCGTCACCTGTGAATGTAAGATGTTTAAGAGGCACTGGCAGTTGTTGAAAGGTGTAAAATATTTGGCCATTTTGAAAGCGACAACCGAACAATTCAGCAGCAGCCATCAACTCACATGCAGATGCATAGGTGAAGGGCTTAAGCATTTCACTCTTATAGTGCTCCTGTGTAGTATAATTATCTCCTGTACCGTCATCAGTCCACACCTTGAACCTGTCCCAGTCATTCAATACATAAGACACAATGTTCCTCAAGAGTGAGCCTGATATGGCCGTGCAATACTGTATGTACCAAAGAGAATGGAAAAGGTAGGTGCCATCTCCGGACATGGAAACCACTCGGTAAGTGACAGTTCTTTGATCGATGGTGATCACCTCGATAGACATGTTAATACAGGTACGGTTGGAATGATAAAGGAAATGGGTATCTGAACAATGTAATGTAAGTGTAAAATACCTACACAATAACTATAATCATAATAAATTAACAATAAAACAGCGGAGAAGCCGTGGATTAACTAAAAAGGCTGTAGTTATCAGCAGGGAGACGTGAATTCCGTGGCGAAGCAAGGAAGGGAATGTAGAGACTGGAGCAACGAATGTCCTTATATAGGCAGGCAGCCAACAACGTGGGAGGTGTTGAGATGGGGGACCCAACTCCGCCTCACACAGTGACCGAGCTGCAGGGTATGGACGTATATATGTACGTAAGTAGGATTCAGTTAGCGTTGGGAACCCGCGTACCAACTTTCTTGAAGATGGGCCCATAAGTAACAAAGACTGTTGAAAAGTTCAATATGGCGGCTGAAAGTGGCATCATACCACTGAAATAAGTATATACATTGGTTTTGGTTAGCGCAGGGAAGCCGCCTACCAAATTTCATGAAGATGGGGCCATAAATAAGAAAGTTCAACATGGCGAACGTTGTCAACCGTTATGACCGTTATGTGTAGAATTTTGAAATGAAACCTGCTTAACTTTTGTAAGTAAGCTGTAAGTAATGAGCCTGCCAGATTTCAGCCTTCTACCTACACGGGAAGTTGGAGAATTAGTGACATTAGAAACTTCAATATGGCGGCCGACAGTGGCATCATACCACTGAAATAACTACGTACATCGGTTTTGGTTAGCGCAGGGAAGCCACCTACCAAATTTCATGAAGATGGGGCCATAAATAAGAAAGTTCAATATGGCAAACGTTGTCAACCGTTATGACCGTTATGTGTAGAATTTTGAAATAAAACCTGCTTAACTTTTGTAAGTAAGCTGTAAGGAATGAGCCTGCAAAATTTCAGCCTTCTACCTACACAGGAATTTGGAGAATTAGTGACTTTGGAAAGTTCAATATGGTGGCTGACAGTGGCGTCATACCACCGAAATAAGTATGTACATTGGTTTCGGTTAGCGCAGGGAAGCCACCTACCAAATTTCATGACGATGGGGCCAGCCTTCCACCTACACGGGAAGTTGGAAAATTAGTGACGTAGGAAAGTTCAATATGGCGGACGACAGTGGCATCATACCATCGAAATAAGCACGTACATCGGTTTTGGTTAGCGCAGGAAAGCCGCCTACCAAATTTCGTGAAAATGGGGCCATAAATAAGAAAGTTCAACATGGCGGACGTTGTCGATCGTTATCAACCGTTATGACCGTTACATGTAGAATTTTGAAATGAAACCTGCTTAACTTTTGTAAGTAAGCTGTAGGGAATGAGCCTGCCAAATTTCAGCCTTCTACCTACACGGGAAGTTGGAGAATTAGTGATGAGTCAGTTAGTCAGTCAGTCAGTGAGGGCTTTGCCTTTTATTAGTATATATATATATATATATATATATATATATATATATATATATATATATATATATATATATATATATATATATATATATATATATATATATATATATATAGGGGAAAGCAGGTTCCCAAAGGAAAATGTTGCGGTGCCAACTGGGTCGTCCCTGATTAATTCAGTCACAAAACAAAAGGGCTGCTATGCGCACTACTAAATGCAACAGAACAAAAAATTAAATAAGGCAAGAAAGCCATCGTCTTTGTTAGGTTTTGTGGAGCTTCACTCTATGATGCAGTTGATTAAGAACTGATTGCCTCCTTCTGGAAGTGGCAGATTTTAAAGGTGGGAAAGCGGAAGGGGAGGAGTCAGTTGCCCTCACTGGGCGTCGTCTTGGTGCTACAAAGGAAAAAAAAGAGGAGATGGTTAACACGAGCGCCTCCTCTTGACCTGGGGTGGTAGTACCTGGTTCAGATGAGCCCGGAGGGTGATCCACAGAAGTCCACTCATGATGTTACATATCTTTAAATAGGCCCTGTGATAAACCAAGCTTTCTTTTGTTGATTCCAACCATTGCTGGGATAGCCACACATTTATTAATTGGATTAAGCAGGTTGTGTTATGTTATATACATGTATATAATATTAATAACATCTTAAAATGTAATACTCAGCTCCAGGAGGATGGGATTTAAATCCTGGCCTAGACATAGCAAACTTTTAAATTCTTTTGCTAATTTCCACCACATCATAAGGATAAGCAGGTCAGGTTCTTTTGTTTGGATTTTTCTTGAAATGTTTCTCCAAAATCATAAAGGCTGTATCACATTATAACACTTTTACAGTGATTTTTAATTGCACCCTTTTTTTACATTTCATATATGCAAGATAGAGGCAATTGCTGCTTCTTCTGTGAAACCAGTTATGTAATGTGACACTCCTCACAATTCACACCAGTGAATTTTCTCTAAACATAATCTCGAAACTTGCTCTAACATAATCAATCAGGTTTTATTTTGTCTTTAGTCATAGAGCCGGGCTGTGTGTGCATGAGAGCTCACAACCAACGGATGCCCATCAGGAGGTCCAATGCACATAATGCAGAGACGAGGAATAAGAAATGCAAGTGTTTTGGACCTCACACACAAGAGAAGAGAGGTCAGATGTCTCGTGTACCACAACAGAAAGGTAAAAGGAAAACTTGCAGTACCTGTTATCCCTTCATGCAGCACCAGCTCTGTCAAGGGGGCATCTTATTGGGTGAGCACGATTGTGCAGGAAGGTCGGCACACAATCTCTAAATGTGACATGTCCAGAGATTTTCCGATATTTAAATTGACAAGGTCTGGTGACAAGATAAGCAACTGCATCAGCAAGACTGGCATGCCTCATGACTAAAAGTGGTGAAATGTGACCCTGGGTTAAACTGGCATGGCATGAGTGAGTACACAAGTGAGCATTTCGATCCCCTGTGCAAGGCTGGTCCTTGCTTTTCTCCTGATGCCGCCATAATCCATAATCCATTTAAGATGGTTATATTTTTTAAATTTACAGTACCTGTAAATGTATAACTTACTTCTATGGAGAGTGCTTGATTTCTTGACACACTTTTTGATTCAGTAGAATTAAAAAGACAAAGCCCCACCTCTATGGTTCCTGAGCGGTTATTTATCCTTGTATTTACACGGCTGTATGTATACCTCTAGCATTTTATTTATTCATTTACTAAGCCTCTTACTGTTCAACTTAAATGTGAGCTTCATTGCATGGCAGCTCAGAATTACCTCTAAATTATCTAGACGAAGACCCATTGATCTGTTAAAATGATGATATCATCCTCAGGGATGTGCCAGCAGCTACCTTCTGCATCTACTTGTAATTTATTATGTTTTTTTATCAGCATTTTAATGACTGACAATAATGTCAGGGCACATTTAGAGCAACTAATAGCTTAGGTCAATATAAACAACAGTATTATTCATATATGAAATGAAATGTTGTATCTTAAGGCAATAAGAAAAACCCATCTTCATCGTTTTTAAAAATAGAGCATTTTAAGAATAGTGCATTTCTGGCAGGATAGCAAAGTGGAGCTTGATTAGCAGTGCTGCCCCAGAGCACCGGCAGGCCTAGTTCAAACCTTCACCTTCCTCAAGTCTGCACGTTCTCTTTGTATTTGTGTGAGTTTCCTTCTGCTATTTCATCTTCATCTTACAACTAAAGCATTCGTGCAGCAGGTTCACTGGTGGCCCTAAACAAGCCCAATGAGAATGAGTATGGACTGTCAGTGATGGGACTAGATCCAAAGTCTATTACCACTTCATTCCACATAGACTTTGTCACACAATGGCACATGGGAAGTAGTCAATGGGCTGACACTGTGCATTAACACCTTTTCTCCTTCCTCAGCAGATCCTCAGAACAGAAGTCTGCCTAATTGTAATCCCAATCCTCAAACAGACTCCATTTCTGGTTTAGGTTCCTGCCCTACTCCTGACCTCACTTCCTTCTACAGTCCCTTAGACACACCACTTCCTCCTCTCCCGCTATAAAGCCAGCCACTTTTCTTTGTTTGTTAGTCCCATCTGGGACTCAGTCTTAAGTGATTACTTGGTCATACATAATAATCTTTTTTTTTTTTTGCAAATTGTTGTGAATATATGGGGGTTGGGGGGTGGTGGGGGTTATCCTCCCTAAATCTTTTTTGCCTCCCTAAACCTTTTTTGCCTCTCTTGCTCTTTTCTCACACCTGGAATGATGATGTTATACAGTACATCACGTGAGATCCTGGACATTGTGACCAACAAAGAGACAAAGCACAGAATATGGCTGCGGAGAGCTAATAAAACCATTGATAAAAATGAATAACTTGTTGAAATGAAGAAATAGACACAAAACCATAAACATGAATTCTGCATGGTTAAAAAATCCTTGTATACTTATAGAAAATAGGCAATTTCTCAGTAAATAAATCCCTGGCTTTATTACATCCTTATTACAGTTTAAAATCTTGATGTTATCCTTGATCCTACACTCTTTTGATCATCATATCTATACTAATAAAAGGCAAAGCCCTCACTCACTCACTCACTCACTCACTCACTCACTGACTCATCACTAATTCTCCAACTTCCCGTGTAGGTAGAAGGCTGAAATTTGGCAGGCTCATTCCTTACAGCTTACTTACAAAAGCTGGGCAGGTTTCATTTCGAAATTCTACGCCTAATGATCATAATTGGAAGGTATTTTTCTCCATTAACTGTAATGGAGTTGAGCTGGAATGACGTGGGGGGGCGGAGTTTCGTGTGACATCATCACGCCTCTCTCGTAATCACGTGAACTGACTGTCAACGCAGTGTGTAGAAAACCAGGAAAACCTCCAAAAAGCGCTTAAGAAAACATGCATTATATAATTGAGAAGGCAGCGAAACAATAAGAAGCGAGCGAGTGACATATACAACCATATTCATGAGTGCTGCTACCTCGGAAAGAAAGCAAGGTGTAAACCTAAACTTTAAATTAAGTTAGACAGGCTACCGCTGGCGTTTCACATGCCCACAGGTAATGCGGGATACAAGTTTAATGAGAGGACGCAGGATATAAACGAGAGTTTTGATCACTTTGTAACTAAGTTAAAATTGTAGGCGAAGGGGTGTGCTTATGCAAATTCTGAGAGACTGTGTTTGTGGGGATTGACAGTTAAGGCGGGTGGGGAGTCACGTCATCATCTCCCCTCCCATTTACCTCATTTCGCTCTGAGCTGAGCTCAGCTACGCCGTCTTCGAAGCAACCGTCAGAATGCCACCAAATACTCACAGAAAAATCCACAAGTTAATACACACTCTGTCTCTAGAGTTTCTCCACACTACTTACAAAAGGTTACATTGACAATCGTGTTACGTTATTTTTAAAATCTTTCCTTTTCTTAGCACAAGCACAGCTGAGAAGCTTCGATGCATGTGCTCCATAACGCGTTAAAAAATAATGCATTTAATCACACTTTGCATTACAAGCAAAGGGAGCTTTTGTCAATGCATGATTTCCTGGTACACCGATTACATTGATCAGCGCATCCCGATTCATTTTACCCTCGCACCACCTTAGTTTGAGAAGAAGTATGAAAAATATGAGGTTAACACAGAAAAACAGATCACCAATTCAAGCTTTATGAATAATCAATTCGCCATCAATAATTGTTTTGGTAAAGCCATCCTCCTTCCATTTTATAATTTTTCCGCCATTAGCCATGATTAAATGAACGGTAAATAAAGTAAGAGCAAAGCGAGGGTGACTTATTTAGGCAGGCATATATATGACAGCAACACTCATGACAATGTCAATCATGTTACGTTATTATTAAAATGTTTCCTTTTCTTTTTCATTACTTCTTTAACACACTACTTCTCCGCTGCGAGGGGCGGGTATTTTGATATATATATATATCATATAATATATGAATGACCTCCAAAGATCGCTGAGACTTTTGATATCATGAACGTGTCTGCAAAAACTGGGGTCTCCTGCCCAGCAAAAGTCGAGCAGCCAGCGCGCGCATAGCTGTGCCGGCCTTTGAGATGCTGACTGCGCTTCTGCCTTAAGTCAAAGTGAACACTTTTAATTTTTTTCATCCTCCCCCTGCGCTATAGCCCAGACAAGTGCAAACACGGGACCCCTTTTCTACACCACGGCAAAATAATATTAAGGCGATTCACACTTTCTTTTGCACTTATACGTTTATGAGGTCCTCAGCTCGGATTATGAAGACTCGCACAGGAGTGGAGGACTGACAGTGCCATCACAGCCGATTAATGGCGAGGACGTCTCACCAGTCTACACAAGACCCACTGCGACTGTCCCCAAAAGGCGATCATAACGTCAGCGAACACATCTCTCTATACTATATAAAAGAAAAAGGCAACTTTCCTTTCTTTACACCTTTTTTCCTTTTATCCCAAACCAAAGCCTTTCTCTCTTAACACTGCAGAGGACACAAAACTAATTTTCTTTAAATGCCGGTGAATAAATTTCAAATTCAAACTCAATAAATTTCGAGTTAATAATTTCAATGTATTTAAAAAATTCTAAAGAACAATTTTAAAATTAAAAAACAAAACATTTCACAATTCAATCAAACGGGTTTAGTAGTGCTTCAATTCTAAGAGCTCTTTGCAGTCTGGTTATGTTCACAAGCTTGCATTTTATTTCATTATTTCAAGGTCTGCATGATGAAGTTACTGTAGTCCACAACACAAGTCACACAGCTCAGCTCAGAAGATGTCTGCGCATGACACAAAATATCCCAAGTGATCTTTTTTTCATTAGAGAGCTTTATTTAAGCACAAAATGACAGGCAAACACACACAGAATTAAGACATGGAAATGCATAAACCTTTACACTTTAACTTGCATTAAAAATGTGTAGCAAAGCACAAAAATACAAAGGGAAACCGCATGCATGTGTGTGCATTTCTACATATGCATAGTTGTGAATCTGGATATAGAGAGGTACACTGTAAAAACTGAAATCAAGTGTCTTTACACAGGAGGAGAGATGCAAAAAAGGAAGTCAGATAAGGAATGAATTTCACACAAATATTCATACAAAGAATTTTATGGGTATAGAACCAGCCACCTAGAAGTGTAGTTGCACATGGCTTTCGAGACTTTTCGAGAATTGGAAGGTTAATAACTCACTATTTAACACTGTGCTCTGTTAAATAATCTATTCTTATCAGACATCCAACCTTGTGTGACATCTCCCACACTTAAATATTGGATTTGAATCGTTTAGTTCAAGACACAAAACCAAATCTACATCATGTTTTTCTTTGTCTGGTATGTTTATTTGTAACCAATTTAAATTGCAGAGAAAATGAACTTACAAGTTGTGGCTGCAGAAACTGCTTGTCAGAATCCTTACCTTGTTTAAAGAAGACTTCATGGTTACTGGTTGTCCATCATGGCTGTGGAATTAGCCAAAATAAAAGGAAGGCTGCTTTGTGTAGTAATATGGAAGCCTTCTCCAAATCATTAACAAGAAAATGATCCCTAGTCTGACCTGAAAAAATGGAGTAACCTACATGGGGGACTTGATTGATGGTGGAGTACACAGAACTACTGTGTCTAATAATGGAGGAGCACTCAAAAGGGAAGCCAGAAACATTTCTTTATCAAGAGGTCAGTAGGAGTCTGGTGAAAATAGTTTGGTCACGTTACTGAAGCAGAGCTTCTCAAACCTTACAAAAAGCTGCTAGGTGAGAAAGCAAAGCTTTTGTTTCAGCCTGAGTGAAGCACTGGGAATGAATGGGATATTTCAACCTAAGCAATTAGCAGAATGTAAAAAAAAAATAATTACGAGGTGTGGCAGAAAAGTAATGAGACTGGCAACACTGCAAGCGATCTGGCAACGCTGCACTGTTGTCCTTGATAGAGCACGTGTATCAGTACCCTCCCATAGCTCAGTGCGAGTTTCAACTCCTTCCGTTAACTACGTGATTTTTGTGACTGCTATTAGCGAAGTTGTGTTTTTGGTTGTGTGTCACGCAAAAACAGCGGAATTTGGAGCAACGTTGTGCCATTAAACGGCAAGTGTGACGTTTGAAAAGTTAAAACAGGCCTATGGGGAACATTCTTTATCCCAAGCTCAAGTTTTTCACTGGCACAAATCATTTTTGGAAGGCAGAAAACATGTTGAAGATGAACACCGTTCAGGGAGGACTTCAACTTCGAAAACCAATCAAAACATCGAACGTGTGAACACTCTTGTGAGATCAGACTGTCGTTTTAACATTAAGAATGTTGAGTGAACAATTAAATTTGAACAGATTTACCGTTCATCAAATTTTGACTGAACATTTGCACATACGAAAGGTCTGTGCCAAAATGGTGCCAAAAAACTGCCCTCTCCATAACAGAATTTTAGACCTCAAAAGGCATTCCTGTGGTTCCCCAGCCCCCTTGTTCACCTGACCTCAGTCCATGTGACTTTTTCCTTTTTCCTAAACTGTAAAATCCTCAAAGGACGTCATTTGGGACTTTAGAAAACACCAAAAGAGTGTAACGGACATGCTGAAGACCATACCGGTTGAAGACTTCCAACAGTGGGAACAACGTCTCCATCGGTGTGTAGCTGCCCAAGGGAACTACTTTGAAGGGGATAAAATTGATGTTTGAAAAAAATGAAAACTTTGGTAAATAAAAAATCAGTCTCATTACTTTTCTGCCACACCTCGTACATATATCCAAGAAAAAAGTTCAGTCAATCATTCAAATTTTGTGTTGTTTTCTTTTGATGATGAGCTAAAACTCTTAAAAGTTGTGTTTTTTTGCCATTAAGGAGGTGTTTAGAGATGTCAAGCAAGTCCAACAATTACACAGTAAAGTGAGTTAGAAGCCTACAGGTATTTTACAGTACAGTTAGTGTAGTCCACATCAACACAGACAGCAGGTTTAGGTTAGGTTGAACTTTACTTGCCCTCAGGAGAAATCTAGCTTTTTACAAAAGCTCATAAAATAATAAGTAAATAAATACATACACACTATGCCAGAATGGATATCAAGTCAGAAAAAATGTCTGACTTAGTAGTCCCAGTCCCAGTGAGACATTATTCAGGCGTACTGCTGTTGGTATAAAGGAGCCCCAGTAGCCCACACTTCGGCTGAACAATTCCTTGGCTGAAAGTCCTCAGTGTTAGTGTGTCAGAGAGAGAATGTACAGCATTGTTCATAATGGCACTCAGTTTTGTTTTAACTCTCCCCTTCTCCATGATCTCCAGTGGGTCCAGAGTGTGTCCTGTAACTGAACCTGCCCTTTTAATTAACTTGTTGATTTGGTGGGCCTCTCTTGAAGTGATGTTATCAGCCCAGTACTCCACAGCACAGCAAACTGCACTGGTGATCACAGAGTTGTAGAAGATGTGAAGGATGTGAACTACGACTTTAAGGGAATGTAGTCTCATGACAACAAAGACCTTGCTCTGCCTTTTCTTATATTGCCTTCTTTGTGATCCTGGGTGTAGAGGCTCTTTGGTGTGGCAAAACTCAATAAACAGTTCCTTTTTTTTCTGATGTTAAGCTGCAGACGATTCTCTTTGCACCAAGAAACAGTTTTCCACCTCACTCCTATATTCTGCCTCAACCCCCATATTTATACACCCCATAACTGTAGAATCATCAAAAAACTTCTACAGGTGACATGACGTGGTGTTATATTTGTAGTCAGACGTGTACAGAGTCAAGAGAAAAGCATCTTATCAGTGACCAATGCCAATGTACTTTAAGAAATGGAGGAGGAGTTGCAAGATAATATTAGAGGAATATCCTTTAGAAGGATAGCATGGAAACCAAAAGTAGATTTAAGAACATTGCCATGAAAGAAAAAGGTATGACACTAAACGTTTGATAGTAACAGTCATTTTAATGTTATCACAAAAGGCATGTTTAGATGTGACTGTTAAAATAATGAGAGGCTTCAATTACCAAATATAAATTTGAAAAATAGCAAACAGTGAACTACAGGAAAACACACTAATACAGTAGATACAGTAAATGTCTTTATATTGAGACAGTCTGAAGCAAAAAGTAAAATGGTCACTCGGAATTTAAAAAAGGTTTTAGAAAGTGGGGCAGCACGGTGGCTCAGTGGGTAGCACTGCTGCCTCTCAGTTGAGAGACCTGGGTTCACTTCCCAGGTCCTCCCTGCGTGGAGTTTGCATGTTCTCCCCCACAGTTCAAAGACATGCAGGTTAGGTGCATTGGCGATTCTAAATTGTGCTTGGTGTGTGTGCCCTGTGGTGGGCTGGCACCCTGCCCCGGATTTGTTTCCTGCCTTGCACCCTGTGTTGGCTGGGATTGGCTCCGGCAGACCCCCGTGACCCTGTAGTTAGGATATAGCGGGTTGGATGATGGATGGATGGGTTTTATAAAGTGACTTAATTTATTATTTAAACATTTCTCTTTGGATCTCTAGATCTGATTAGGAGTTTTCTTTCTCCACTAATCCAACTCTGGAATTATGAAATATTCTATGATTCTTATTATGAATATTTATTTTGAATTGTTTCTGATGCCATTTTGGTTATTTGGGCATTGTTATTGTTATGTTTCAGCCAGGGTTCATCTCCTGGCTGGGGTTCAAATGTCATTGTATTGTCTATTTTGTTCATTGATTACATTATTGATTATGTAGTTTCCTTGTGTTTATGCATCTTTGTATGTTCCTTGTGTTTTGTGGGTAGTCCCCCAATAGACAGGGCAGCTGCCCATCACTGCAAGGGACTGCCCTCAATCCAATAAATGTGGGGGCGATGCACAGTCCCTTACAGTTCGGTCAAATGCACTTGCAAATTTCTTGGTTTGTGACTTTCTGTGCTTATTATGGTAATTGAATTTTTAAATCATTGGTCTGTTTTTGACTTTGTTTCTAGATTTTATATTGGGACTTCCCTTATATTGCCTTATATTGCCTTATATTGCCTTGTGTTTAATGCAACTCCTTTTTGCCTTTTTTTGCTCCACTGAACTTGTTTTATGTTCAGAGAATACTTGTGCGAAATGAAGCTTTTTATTTTCTTAAGATCCTCTGTTTGCCCTTATTACTAGTCAGGATTATGGTAAATCAGCCACCAGTGGGCATTTTTGTAAGTTTATAAGACTTACATGGTTGGAAACTCTCGAGTTTCATGACAGCTATTTTGCCCACTCGTGGCTGCACTGCTTCAGTGGTTTCACAAAGCAGGATTTGGAGGTCCCAGCCTAGAAGGGTCAGCCCATTGTGTACTTCCTGATTCAGGTTTGTGGATACCAAATCTTGTTTCTCAAAACTACATTTTCAAAAAGCTTTTTCTGGTTTTTGACTTGTGCTTATATTTCGACTTTGATGTTTTGACCATTATTTTGGGTTTGGTTGCAGTGCAGTAGCTTTCTCCTTATTCTTTACTTTTTTAAAGTTTTGTCTATGTCCTTTCCCCCAGTTACTTTTCAAATAGCCTTGCTAGTCATTCAGTGTAATAGAACGACCGGAACATGAAAAGTTAAAGGAAAATATAAGAATATTAACTTCAGGTTGATAGAGACATTTGACAAGTCACACTAGATTGAATCAAAAGTCAAACAAATGAGCCAAGGTCAAAACCAAACTAACAAAAGTAATTTAAAAGTAATATAAAAAAGCTATTAGAACTATTGGAATCCACTGATCATAAGAAAACAAATTTCACTGGGTGTGACAGAATGAATCAATCTAATAGTAACATTGAATTGTTAAATCCATAAAATATAATGTAATTATAAAAAGTAATCATTCTAACAAATGTGACAATATCTGAAGAAAATAAAATTTGCACCATGGAAATAAAAAATACATTTGCATCATATTCTAGATAAAAAGCAGTAGGAAACTCAACAGATCTCCTCAGTGGTTTAGTAAAGAAAATCAGCAGTTCCAAAAATATTTATTAGATAAATAACACAAGTGCTAACTATATGGTTTATAAATGGACAAGAGTGAAAGTTAAAAGTGAGTAGGAGGAAAACACTAAAAACAAAAGGAAAAAGCAATATTCTTTGAATAGTCTAGCAGAAAATGAAATATGAGATATCGCCTAGGATGAGGTCAGTAATATGCCAGTAGCCACTGGTAATATTAACTGAGTTAAACAATATGCCAATTGTAGACAACAAAATACTGCTAGGCTTCAATAGACAATGGACAAAACAGTTACCTGGAGGAGACAATATTCACCTAAGGGTGCTCAAAGAAGCTAGTGATAATCTATAAAACTCATTGACTTTTTCAGAAAAAAATAAATAGTTGGGAAACTTCTACAAAGTGGAACCTAGTAAGCAATATTCAATTATTTTAAAAGAATGATCACCAAAGAATCCATGGATTATGGTCACAATAACGTTTTCAGAATTAAATAAATCAAGTTTAATGGTAGTCAGTAGTGCAGTGGCTACTCCCTTTAATTTTTTAGAATGATTTACTAAAAATGATATATAAGGACTTAGACATTTTTTTGATTTGAAGAGCTATGTGGCAAACTAATTTTAAGCTGCTAATATCACAGGAAGATTGCACCAAATGGGACAGGCAATAATCAAAGTGAAAGAGGCAGACAGTAGTCTTATACTGGGAGATGGGAGAGCATGAGCTGACTATCTAGAATCATAATTAATAAAATATATAAGATTCGTAGCACACCAATCTTCTTGAAGGCACCATTGCCTTCCTCTAGCACTAGCTAATAGCTAAGTTGTCCCAATATCTCGTTTACACTGTACATACTTTTTAAAGATTTTCATATTTTCCCATTCAACTACATGTCTCTGTTGTTTATTCCAGATTCACACAATTTTCTGCACAAAGAAGTACTGTACATCCTTGCTTTAGCCTTAAATATATTTATTTCTATAGAACATTTTCATACATACTGTAGGGTGTAGTTTACATGATGTTAAAGAACTATCCATCCATCCATTTCCTAACCCGCTGAATCCAAATACAGGGTCACGGGGGTCTGCTGGAGCCAATCCCAGCCAACACAGGGCACAAGGCGGGAACCAATCCTGGGCAGGGTGCCAACCCACCACAGGACACACTCAAACACACCCACACACCAAGCACACACTAGGGCCAATTTAGAATCGCCAATCCACCTAACCTGCATGTCTTTGGATTGTGGGAGAAAACTGGAGTGCCCAGAGGAAACCCAGGCAGACACAGGGAGAACATGCAAACTCCACACAGGGAGGACCCGGGAAGCGAACCCGGGTCTCCTAACTGCGAGGCAGCAGCGCTACCACTGCGCCACCGTGCCGCCCGTTACAGAACTAGTTTCAACAAAAGAAAAACAAGTTCAATTAGCCAAAAATAATAACTAATAAGTAATACAAAATAAGACAATATTAGTGTACATAATAGATATACAGGTATATATTTAGTAGAATAGTAGAGTCTAATATATATTATTGCATTGTGATTCTCTAAAGATGAGTACGATGATAAAGTCAGATTGTTGGGAGGACAGAATAAACAAAAAAATCTCCAGTTCAGCTGGAGAAAAAAATGAATTCTGCTGGTGTTTGAAGTCCAAAAGACCATCCAGCCCCCAAATATACTTCCCCTTAATGTTGACTGGTGTTCTTGAGTATGTGATTAATTATTTAATCAAAGGAGTGCCACTGAATTAACTTTTTGACACACTGAGAATTTTGAAGACCTGAATGAGTTCCACCTCAGTCCGCTCTGCTTGAGACAAACAGGTTTCATTTCCTGGGCCTGTAGGAGTAGGACATGCCCTTCAGCCCAGTGATGCACTTAGCTCCTCTCCTCTAAACACCTTCAAGTGTTATTGGATCTTTTTGTATTGTGGTGACCAAAACTGCACACAATACTCCAGATGAAGCCTTATACTGTAAATGCGTTTTATAATTTGAACATAATGTCCTATGATTTGTATTCAATTGTGTTCCATTTTTACAGTATAAATTAAAATTTTATCTGCCTTTTTAATTACCTTTGCACATGACTTAGACAATGATAATATTGTGTCTCTCTATTTAAATATATCACCTGCAGCCTTTCAGCATTCAGTGTCATTTCCTCCCTTTTGTTCTCAATACTCATTGTCACTCGTTGATGATATAATTAACTGAGCAACTTCAGTAGAAAAAGGTGATTTAATAGGAAACTAATAGGACAGAGTTAAGCAATCAAAGTTATGGTAAATCTCCAACTGCTACACCTTTAAACATACAGAATAAGAGAAAGGAAAACAGAGGTGAGCTAATTAAAAAATGAAATCAATCAGAGGTAAAATGATTGCAAAACTAAATTAAAAAGGACCTGCAGCCATAGAGGACCCAGGAATGAACTTCAGAACGTCTGGTGCTGGTGTTGTGAGTCACAGACATGATGAAAGACCCAAAATGTAGGCCAAGACCTTCCCTGATCTGAAGGAGAGGCTCACCCCAAGTCAGCCAGCCAGCCCTCCAACTGCTACCTGAAGAATTCAAACTACACAGGCCCAAAATGGGAAACTACGTTATAAAAGTCTAAAATACACAGACAGTCCTAGAAATACATCAAAATGTCCAACAGGAGAGAGGGTGACCAACAACTACTGGTTTGTGCACAACTGAGCAACAAATTAGAAGAATATAACAAAAGTACTGAAAAAGAGTTGCCTAAAAAGGCAAACAAATCTCAGCATACAATCCAAAAGCTGAAATCTAGAAAGATTTATAAACAAAACAGAACAAAACAACAGTAACTCCAAAAAACATCAATATTCACAGATGACTCTTACACAAACTCAATTTTCCATTGCTGGGTTTCTATTTCTGGCAGACTTATTAAGCCAGAAAAATGACCCAGCAGCAGTGACATCAGGGTGGCCCACACTATTGGGAGTCCAACCACAGAATGCAAGGGACAGTACATAAATGTTAAATGAAACAAATATAACATAAAAATATGAAATATTATAATTCAAAAATAACAACAATAATGAAAAAGAAACTGGACATAAACCCAGGCTGACACAAGGCACTTGGAGCCCTCAACTCGTTGGGACCTCCCAACCCAACACACAGAAAAGGGCTGAAGAATTGGTGCTGCAAAATAAACTTAAGGTCCCAAAAAAGGTGAGGAATAACCCCGCCAGGCAGTTTGGGCGAAAGCAGCACTTTGGAGACTTTGATCAGATTACATGACCAAATATGAATGGAATCAATGACCCATGCTAGAATAAATGCCCTCTTCTTGACAAAACTCTTCTTATATTCTCTTTCAGCTAGACCCCATGTTAGAACGATGTTAAGATAATCATGGAGAATTTTAGCTGCTGAAAATTGCAGTTGAGTCAATATCATAAATGGAGAACAGCAATGGAGTTTATTGTATTTCATTCCTGTCCCATGTAAGAAGTATTAATTTTCTGAATTGCCCCATTTTTCATTCCAAGATGATATGAAGTCAGTGTTTATTTTGATAGCATCAAGTGCTAACACAGGAATAAAATTTAGCCACAGCTCCTACTACAAAAGGTGTTATACAAAATAAAAGACAATTAATTACAGTATACTTGGCTTGTACTTTTGCCTCACAGGCACTTTCTGTAAAATGTATTACAGTATTTAACATAAATCCTGAGTGACTGAATTATTGAGTTTTCCTCTGGAGGTAAAGTAGACCAAAAGAGATGTAAAGTCTTTACAGTTATTGTACTAATTATGAAATCCTCAAGTTGCTGTAGTTCTGCTCTGGGAATCTTCTTTATAGTACTTTCAGTTATATAGTCTTGGCGTACAGTCAGTGTGGTCCCCTGCATTAGTCATTTTGTGACTGTTCAACAAATATACCCAGAATCCAATATCTGCTCTCTTTCCCGTACTTATTCCACAAACTTCTGGTCTCTTTCCCTCACTTATTCCTGTATTGTTTGAAGCTATTCACTGTAAAGTGTGACATTTCACTTGAAACTGAATTGCAGTTGTATCAGTAATGTGAGTATCTAATGAAAAGTGGGTGTGCTGTTGTTTATACTATACTGTATATACAAAATACTCTATGCAGATACTGTAGGTGTCCCATATTCTTTCAGGAGATGAGCTTAAGAACTACTTTTAAGAACATAAATTCTTAGCTAATAGATTTCCCATTCGGGTTTTCTGAGAGTATTGCTAGCAGGCAAACACGTTGTCACATTGTAATACTAACTGTTTGCCATTTTGGTACTCACATTATTTCCTTGAGGATTTTCTTAAGGTCAGACCAGCTTCACGCTACACACATTTCCCCGTGAGTTCTTGCCCTTACCTTCATTTATATAATCTTAACAAGCCATGGAGATCTGTAATCACCAGTTATGTACTGTGACTTCCCAATAGCTTTCTGCAACAAAATTTTGCCTTAAGTCATGAGACAGGTTGCTGTGTGTGCAAGTGTTGATTATCACCCAGCATTCAGCCAGAGGTAAAATGAATACAATGCAGCCACAAGGAAAGAAGGAACTCAAGTGATTTGAACTGTGCAGAAACAGAAGAGAGACTTGCCTGTTTGTTGTACCATTACAAAATAGAAAAAGGAAAACGAAAATGACTGAGGCTACAACTGAACTTATCATACGTGGAAGACATTTGTACAGCCAGGTAGCAAGGCATAATGTAACTAGCAGTACTTTGGAGATGTGAAGCTGTGCTGAGGAGTCGTGAGGGAGGTGTTTAATTTGTCATTCTCTGCAATCCTTAATCATGTAATGTGATATTCTCAGTTCAACAGCATCTAGCAGGTGTACTTGAGTAGTCATTTAGTATGATGTGGGCCTTAGAGTGCCTTGGATCAATAACATCCAATAACAGTTCTATCAATGTCCTCATGTAAATCAAGCACCCTGGTTAATATTGCTCTGTGAAATTTCATGAATGTGATGAATCTAAGTTATTAATCCTCCACGTTCAATTTGTTTCAAATTTGGAATTTTCCACTGTTTATTTCAACTAATTAAAAATTTTACCATTATTCTAGTCCTGTTCTGTGTATGGTTGCCACCATTTTGTGAATTTCTTTGTGTGGTAGAACCCATGTTGCTTATAGTTACCATACCCAATCCCAGTCACATGACACAGAGATCATGTGATATGGCACCCATATAAGATGGTGGTGCCACTTAGTATTGGAAAATAAATGACTTGATTAGCAGGTTAGTATTAGGAGCCTTGCTTCTTTCTTTGACTTTGGCGCTACAGCGTTGACATTTCTTTTCATTAGCTTCTCTTGGTCCTTTGAACTCTGCCTGATAATTAGACTACAGTTCTGAATGTGTCCCTAAATCCCTCCATCTTATTTTGTTATAAGCCTGAGATGATTCTGAAAGGAAATGAAAAGCCTGTAAGTCTGATTATTTCTTGCTGTTGAAGAGGAACCTTCACATGCAGTACAAGCTCACACCAACAGGCACGTCCAACAATAAGTCTCTGCAACATTCAGCTATCTCTGTATTGGCCTGTGTCGTTTGCCCCAGAAATGTGAAAGAGGTCCAACTGGCCAGTCCCTCCATCTCAAGGTTATTTTCCTTCAACCAGAGCACCAGCCCACCTTACTGAATACCTTTAGGTTCTACTTTAGCCAGCATTACTTACTAAAGTATTACACCAGAAACCATGCAAAAGACAACTTACATCTGATTAAAAAAGTGAATTTGGCTCTCTTTTCAATCTGCAAATTGCATGAACCCACATTATTTCAGTGAAGTGAATATATTCTTTAATTAGATTGACTAAGCACATGTAATATCCGTAAGCTCTGCTTCTTTCTAGGTAGTGAATTGAATTTAATAATACTTTAATCAATTCTGTACCCAGTGGCAGACAGTCCTTAATCAGATTTATGAATAATGTCAAAAAACAAGCCCAGCAAAATGTATCTTTAAAAGGGTGGCACCCTCGTCCTTCATAATTAATCCACGTAACAGCATGACTCTTCATAATATTAATAAGGCAATTGAATTGCTGCAATTGAAAGAAGCTGACTTTCTTATTGTTATTAGGCTGCGTTTGTTTCCTAAAATTAATTTTCCAAAAAATATAAAAATCTTTTAATAAAATGCTCCTTCAGTGAAATAGTTGTGATGATTTTTCTTCAGTATTTTTAGAGCAGAATTGTTTTGCTGCATTTTTAAGCATTTAAAATGAGGCATGTCAATTTAAAAGAAGAAGAAGAAGAAAAGGAACAAAAAGAAATATACATTTATCTGTCTGTAATTGTTTAGAATTGTGACGCTCATCCAGTGAAGGCTCCAAAGAACCCTTGTTTTATTTTCCTTTAGAAAATATACTTTTTGGTTTTGAAATTTGCTCCAACTCAGCTGGAAAAGAGATTGCTTGGGTTGCATTACTCTCTGTTTTCTCCTTTCATCCACACTAGCCCAGCGGAGACTTTTGAAAGTGTTCTCCAGAGTCATGGACTTCTGAAAACACCAGCTCGGTGTTGTAGTGACAACAGAGAGCTTTGAAAATGCCCCCTCTGCTTGGTTTGTGCTTATTTTGTATCTTTTCCCTGATTTGCTCCTGCCCATTATCTTATTGTCTAATTGGTCACCCTTCATGGAAGAAAATCTCTTGTTGAGTTGCTTATGTGTATGCATCTAAATTTTTGTTTATTGTATTAGTCATTGCTCTTCTCCATGTGCAAACACATGCTGCAAATGGATGTCTTGCATGGAGGACACTTCCTTTCACCATTTCCAATGAAGAGCACATACCCAGTGGGACGAAATGGTTATGTCATGTCTGTTTCTGGGCTTTTTTTGTGGATGCAGATATTTTTGTAAATGATGTGAAAGTACCATATGGAGTTCACCTTCATTTAAAAGCACTGTAACATAGTAGTGTGGACGTAGCCTTACTTTACATTGTGCTGGATAGCCAAGGAGATGGTGAGTAGTCAGGAGATGGCTCTCTAAGGTCAAAGGAAGGCTTGAGGTACAGTGCCCCCTAGATGGGGTGCTTGCCAGGTGACTCTGGCGCAAATGGGATGCTGTCTCTGACCCCAGAAATGATTCGGAGGCATGATCTGAAGTGAGTTAAGGATAAGGCCTCATTGCCAGTGCTTCAAGTGGCGCAATGAGGCCAGAGTAGTGAGACAGAGAATCATGGGATGTCAAAAGGGTAGTGATGGGTGCAGGATTTGGTGGTGAACAAGTGGGTGAACCACCCCCACCTGGCAGTCAGGTTCAAGACCAGATAAGAATGTTAGTTTGTACTTTTATCTGTGTTGTTTTCTCCCAGTAGTAACCTTTGTTAATAAAATCACTCTTTCTAAATACTTTGCCTTTTTTCTTATTACCCTGATTTGAAGGGGCACTACAAGAGTGCCCTGCCTCACCATTACAGTGTCTGTAGGGAGACAATGTAAATTCAGGAAATGTTTGTGCTTTTTTTACTTTGCTTTATATTGAGGTTTTGGACTAAAAGTAGGAATTCTTTTTGCCCCCATACCTTTAATAAAATATTAGCTATGGCAGAAATGTATCTTAATAAATACACCTTTTCTTTAAGAAAGCCCAAAACATAAAAGAACAAGACATTTCAAATAAAATCTGTTTGTACTTTGGAACCAGCATACTGTATCTAATAATTAAAAGTATATTACTGATGATTTATTTCATATTTCACTAATTAAAAAATTGCCAGTTTTTAGAATCGTGGGTGATTATCTATGAACTTTACGTAGACACTTTACATCACAGGCATTGCTGAATGTAAATAATAAGGAAGGCTATGCTTAAAACGGGTTAAAGTGTTGCTTTCAGTTCTTATCCTACTACTTTTTTTCTTATCAGTTATTTCATCAATGGTCACTTTAAAGAATATCCTTCATTCTATTAATCAATCAATCTTAATTAATATAAAGCTCTAGAAACACTTTATTGCTAAAGTTGAGAATTTAGCACCTTGTAAGCAAGTATGACCTTTAGCCATTATAAATTAATGTACTGTATGTTTGTTGTAATTTATCTTGGAGATGTGTATATTTATTGTTCATAATGTCCCATAAAATTATTATGTTTAAATATTTATCGTTTTCCACCATTTTGTGGATGTTTCTCATGGAGGCTGACATGTTGTTAATAGTAGTTATGCCTAAAATTGTATTCGTCCAGTTCAGTACATGTATTAATGAATGTGTCTTCATTGTGCACAAAAACAAGAAAATTCATTGATATTTTTGACCGATTAAACCCACTAACATAGGGATGTATGTAGAAGATTAATTAATTTTTCTAAACAAAGAATTAATCTATATTCAAGATGTTCAAAAATGTCAATAATTCTCCTAATAACCAGCTTCTACCCTGCAGTCATCAGCCTGCTGAACTCAAAATCCACCCTTCCCACCTCCCTGTAAAGCCACACATGTACATCCTAGGACTCTGTAACCCACTGAAGGTCTATCGTGTTTACACTATTGCCTTGAACTATCAATACCTCAGAACGATCAGGGCTCTTCTGTACTTGTACCAACACAACATTCTGCACATTACTATTTATATAATTTAAACTAGTTTTCATATTTTTTCTGTGTTCATTCCATTCTATCCATACTATACTTAACTTTTGTGGCCTTTAGGGGGCACGCCAGCTCCCCCAAACCTGACAGACATAAGGCAAAAGTCCAGCACAACAGAGGCTTTTATTTTGCCATGAAAAACTCTTCCCAATCGTTTCCCACAAAATAAGCACAGTATAAGACACAATTAAACACACAGCAGGACCTTTTCCTTCTTCGACTCTGTCTCTTCTTCTCTCTTTCTCTCTGTCCACCTCCACTCCTTGTCCACCATTTTCCTCCCGACTCTGGAGCCCAAACAAGTAGAGCTCTCCAGTCCCCGCAGCAACCCCTGGCGGCACCCAATGCACCCAACAGGACTGAATCAAAAAACTCCAGTTTCCATGATGCCCTGTGGGAAACCATGGCACTGCTGCAACCCAGGAGGGCTGCCCGTATGTTGAAATCTGAATGTCCTATAATGGACTCTCATCCCATCGAGGGTTGGCTCCTAGTTTGTGCAAAAATCTGTCAGGCAATGCTGGTCTAAGCACATGTGGAGCCCTAGACAAGGTTTATAGCTGGCACCCACCCCTCAACCCCACCAAAACACTATGCCAAAATAAATTCACAAACAATGGGTGTAAAAAGCACACATGCATTTCTATTATACAAACAACCCAAATAGTGGCAAACTAAACATGAACAAAGTGCATGCAAAGTAATTACAAATATTATAAAGATAATTCAATTAAAGAGCACAATTATCTCTGTATATATGTGCATTATCCAGGTGGATTGGAGGTGGATTCAAATTGTTCTATTATGGTGTGGATGGGAGGAGAAATGGAGTAGGGGTTATTCTGAAGGAACAGTATGTCAAGAGTGTTTTAGAGGTGAAAAGAGTGTCAGACAGAGTAATGATTATGAAGCTGGAAATTGGAGATGTGATGATGAATGTTGTTAGTGCATATGCACCGCAAGTTGGGTGTGCAATGGGTGAGAAAGAAGATTTTTGGAGTGAGTTTGATAAAGTGATGAACAGCATACCCAAGGGACAGAAAGTGGTGATTGGAGCGGATTTCAATGGGCATGTTGGTGAAGGGAACAGTGGAGACGAGGAGATGATGGGTAGGTATGGTGTCAAGGAGAGGAATGAAGAAGGTCAGAGGATAGTAGATTTTGCCAAAAGGATGGACATGGCTGTGGTGAATACATATTTTAAGAAGAGGGAGGAACATAGGGTGATGTACAAGAGTGGAGGAAGATGCACACAGGTAGAGTACATCCTATGCAGAAGAGTCAATCTGAAGGAGATTGAAGACTGCAAAGTGGTGGCAGGGGAAAGTGTAGTTAAGCAGCATAGGATGGTGGTCTGTAGGATGACGTTGGAGATCAAGAAGAGGAAGAGAGTGAGGGCAGAACCAAGGATCAAATGGTGGAAGTTGAAAAAGGAAAACTGCAAGGTTGAGTTTAGGGAGGAGGTGAGATAGGCACTGGGTGGCAGTGAAGAGTTACCAGGCAGCTGAGCAACTACAGCAGAAGTAGTAAGGGTAACAGCAAGAAGGGTGTTTTGTGTGACATCTGGAAAGAGGAAGGATGAAAAGGAAACCTGGTGGTGGAATGAGGAAATACAGGAGAATATACAGAGGAAGAGGATGGCAAAGAAGAAGTGGGATATTCAGAGAGATGCAGAAAGTAGACAAGAGTACAAGGGGATAAGGTGCAAGGTGAAGAGAGAGGTGGCAAAGGCTAAAGAAAAGGCGTATGATGAGTTGTGTGAGAGGTTGGACACTAAAGAGGGAGAAAAGGACCTGTACCGATTGGCTAGACAGAGGGACCGAGCAGGGAAAGATGTGTAGCAGGTTAGGGAGATAAAGGATAAAGATGGAAACATACTCACAAGCGAGGAGAGTGCGTTGAGCAGAATGAAAGAGTACTTTGAGAGGCTGATGAATGAAGAGAACGAGAGAGACAAAAGGTTGGATGATTAGCAATGGATTAACAAGGAGGAAGTAAGGACAGTCATGAAGAAGATGAAAAATGGAAGGCCATTGGTCCAGATGACATACCTGCTGAAGCAAGCATGGAGGTGTTTAGGAGAGATGGCAGTGGAGTTTTTAACCAGATTGTTTAATGGAATCTTGGGAAGTGAGAGGATGCCTGAGGAGTGGAGAAGAAGTGTACTGGTGCCGATATTTAAGAATAAGGGGGATGTGCAGGACTGCAGTAACTACAGGGGAATAAAATTGATGAGCCACAGCATGAAGTAATGGGAAAGAGTAGTGGAATTTCAGTTAAGAAGTGAGGTGATGATTAGTGAGCAGCAGTATGGTTTCATGCCAAGAAAGAGCACCACAGATGCAATGTTTCTCTGAGGATGTTGATAGAGAAGTTTAGAGAAGGCCAGAAGGAGTTTCATTGCATCTTTGTGGACCTGGAGAAAGCATATGACAGGGTGCATCGAGAGGAGTTGTGGTATTGTATGAGGAAGTTGGGAGTGGCAGAGAAGTACATAAGAGTTGTACAGAATATGTACGAGGGAAGTGTGACAGTGGTGAAGTCTGCGGTAGGAGCGATTGATGCATTCAAGTTGGAGGCAGGATTACATCAGGGATCGGCTCTAAGCCCTTTCTTATTTGCAATAGTGAAGGACAGGTTGACAGACCAGATTAGAAAAGGAGTCCCTGTGGACTATGATGTTTGCTGATGACATTGTGATCTGTAGTGATAGTAGGAAGCAGGTTGAGGATAACCTGGAGAGGTGGAGATATGCTCTAGAGAGGAGAGGAATGAAGGTCAGTAGGAACAAGACTGAATACATGTGTGTAAATGAGTGGGAGGTCAGTGGAATGGTGAGGATACTGGGAGTAGAGTTGGCAAAGGTGAATGAGTTTAAATACTTGGGATCAACAGTACAGAGTAATGGGGATTATGGAAGAAAGGTGAAGAAGAGAGTGCAGGCAGGGTGGAATGGGTGGAGAAGAGTGTCAGGAGTAATTTGTGACAGATGGGTATCAGCAAGAGTGAAAGGGAAGATCTACAGGACGGTAGTGAGACCAGCCATGTTATGTGGGTTGGAGACGGTGGCACTGACCAGAAAGCAGGAGACAGAGTTTGAGGTGGCAGAGTTAAAGGTGTAAAGATTTGCACTGGGTGTGACGAGGCTGGATAGGATTAGAAATGAATACATTAGAGGGTCAGCTCAAGTTGGACGGTTGGGAGACAAAGTCAGAGAGGCGAGATTGCGTTGGTTTGGACATGTACAGAGGAGAGATGCTGGGTATATTGGGAGAAGGATGCTAAGGATAGAGCTGCCAGGGAAGAGGAAAACATGAAGGCCTAAGCGAATGTTTATGGATGTGGTGAGAGAGGACATGCAGGTGATGACAAGATGCAGAGGACAGAAAGATATGGAAGAAGATGATCCGCTGTGGCAGTCCCTAACGGGAGCAGCTGAAAGAAGAAGAAGACTTCCCTGGACTTTCTTACTCTAGACATTGTAAAAGTGGTCTGAAATGACAGTGCCATAAAATATACCTAGTTGCTCCTATTACCTTTTTATATAATATTACTAATCCATGTTACTGATTGCAGCTGTTAAATGATGAGAGATATTAACAAAATCAAACCCTGCGGCATATTCAATGTTGAACTAATATGGCCATGGAGGCATGCTTAGGTAGAATGATTAATTAATATATTACACTGACTTTAGGCTGAATGTGCAGTCTTTCTCTTAAAACCTCTTTGACCACTTGGTGATGTCTGTAATGTTTAGCTACCACTGTTATGCATATGAAAAAAAACGAAAATACAAGTAACTAAGTACAAGTAGATAGTTAACAGCCTGCAGGCTAATTTTGGACATCCATCATCTAGTGCCGTGAGCTTATTGTGCTTACGTTTGTGCTAAGAGTGATAGTGCAGAGATAAAATAAACTGGATTTACGCAATGGCAAAATGTTCATACCTCTGTGTTAAATTTGCCTGTCCTCTTTGTTCATTTCCTTTTTCCATTCCCCATAATCCTAGACGGTGCATTCTTAAGGGTACGAAAAGCACGTACAGCACATCCTTGGCAAAGTGAAATTTGCCTACTAAACTGGCACCTCCTAGAAGATGGCACCCAAGGTGGCCCACTATGTTGGCTAATGGATTGGCTATGACCCAATAATAAGCTGTCTTGTTAGAGTTTTGTTCACATTGTAGAAAAACATTTATGTAATTTTTAAATAAAAAAAAATATGAATGTATAAAGTTAATGGATATACTTTCCAGACATTTGGTTTGACTGAATATCGAGCCATCTGACAACTGACTTTCATTCTTTTCTTTTCTTTTACTGAAGCCTTTAAGTAAATGATTAAGTAATCCTGGTGATGTAGCCTCCTCCTTTTAAAGGCATGTTGCTGGAGAGCACACATACCTAAGGAGGCTGTTCAGGCAGACAGCTTCAGCGGGGCAATCTGGCACTTGACCACACAGATTAAGAAGTGAGCAGGCAAGTGAAAACAATGATTTTTGTACATCTGAAAGCAGCTGTTGACTAAACATTTGCTCTTTTAGGAGGACGCCTTGATCCTCTCTGCTGGGGTATGGTGAATAATGGCATTTACGTTAGTGACTTGTCTCCTTAGGTATGAACTGGCGTAATTAGTGCCTGCTGAGTTCATTGGCGTGCCCCCACATGTGAATGGATGAAAGCGGCACTGAGGCTGCAGCAGGACCAGCGTTTGCCAGCTGGACCTCTCTCACATTTCTGGAGCACATGACACTGGCCAATACAGGGACAGCTGCATGTTGCAGAGATTTATTGTTGGACGTGTCCGTTGGTTTGAGTTTTTACTGCATGTGAAGGTTCCTCGTCAACAACAAGAAGAAATCACATTTTCAGGCTTTTCATTTCCTTTCAGAATCATCTCAGGCTAATAACAAAATAAATTTAGAGTGAGGAAGCCCCCTGTAACCCATCCCCCAATGTGATTTTCCAGCAGGACTATCTAAAGAGTAGACTAAAACAATTACAGGAGGCCAGTAGGGTAGAGCTCTGCTGGAGGAGGGATGAGAGAGTATTAGCTACACAAGAAGAAGGGAGGCCCCCTCAGGAATAAACTTCATCGACTTCTCCACTTCTGCACAGGTGCTCCTCTCTACACACACACACACACACACATTAATCTGCTGCCATGGGTTACAACTGCTCTGCCTTGAAGCGGTCACTGAAGAATGCTGCTTCAGGATAGCACATTGGAAGCATGCAGCTTGCCATTTATTTTTCAATCAATCAGTCACCGATCAATAACTGCATTGTTATACTGGACTTCTCAAATGGAATCTCCTCGAGGCTGTTCAGCAAAACTGACGAATCATGACACTGCACAGAAGCATGAGGCAACAATGGCAAATGAAGGAAAATGCCAATATGATAAACACATATATCGGGCGATTCCATAATGAAAAATAGATTTTAAAAAGTCCATTGTACAAAATACAGCAGATGCTAAATCTGTCTTCTATGAACTGCACAGTTTTGTTCTCAGTCTCCAGCCATGTGTCTGCACCTGCCAGAGGGAGTTGTGTTTAAAAGGGCGACAAGCACACAGGAGAAGGTCTTCTTTGTGCTGAAATTTGCTATGACATATGCATTTTGGCAACTTCAGTCTTAGTCAGAGTGGCACCAGTCATTGGATAGCCTATCTGAATGTGCTGAAAAACCAGCTGATGTCAGAATGATATGAAGATTACCTGCACTTTCCAAAAAGATGATGCAAAACGTGTTCTCTTCTACGTGCATTTACAGCATTAGCTAAATGAATGGAATGGAGGGCAGTGAACATTAACATGTTCCATGTAGTCAGGCCTCACTGGACTGACTGACCAATGTGAAAGTTTCTTTAAGGAAAAAAAAAACATAGATCAAGAAATGATGGGTAGGTCAAAAGAATGACTGACAGAGCCTGAAATGCCATGCTGAAATTAAAGTCAAAAGGTATCGAAAGAAACACAAACATTGCATGCGTAAAGTAATTGTTTTTGTCCAATCTTGAATATTGAGGAGCGGCTCAGGTGACCTTTATACCAGTGTGCCAATGGATTTGGGTATCAATCCCATCAAAATTATGGATATCAAGTCAATTAATGGGATTGATTTATATGGAAGTGGGCAACGCAAAATCCCCAATTTAGAGGAGTCCACTGGCAAAACAAAATGATCTTGAGACAGAGACTGATGCTAAAAAATTAGAACATTTTTCAATGAAGAAATTAATGTCAGAAATTGATTCTATATGTATGAAACCCCCAAAATGTATTTCAAAAGCATAGAAAATCTAGGAAAATATAAATGTATATTATGACACTCACGTTATGTGATTTTGTTTCTAATGGTATATGAAGAATGGCAATGTGGTTGCTAACTCATATTGATAATCTGAATTTATACATCAATGAAGCTATGGCTACTCTATAAGAACTTGCTTATCAGTTCAACCCATGCTGTGCCACACTGGGCACACACAATAATGCCTGTATCTCATATAGGCAAGAGAGTTTTCTTTTTGGTAAAAACTTAGCACATTAGCATAAGTACTGCAGTACTTTGAATAATAATCAAATCATAAGTTTTCTTCAGTAGTTCAAGGTTAAGTGACCTCAAACCATGAGTAAGTATACGTAGGCTTGATGATGCACCACGATAGCCCAGTGTCCCAGTGATGGTTTGGTTCTGTCCAGAGCTGTTTTACCAGGTTCACTTCTTTTGGTGCAGCTTCACACCTACTGGACTCATGGGACTCAGATTTGGGTCCACACAGAGATCAGAAAGAAACCAGCTTAGTCAGTCATGGCAAAGCACAACTCTACTGGCTCAAACAACTAACCAAACTTCTGACTGTCAGGGTGTCCTGGCTTCAGTGCTTCAGAGCAGACTTGTTGTATTATGGTATTCCTGGTTAAGGAACAAAAAATAAATAAAAACTAGAGGGAAGTCAAAATAATGATCATAATATACACATATGATTCAAAGTCGAAAGAAAAAGCAAGCAATCCTCAAAGACTTCTTGGCAGAAACTTGGCTTCCTCTAACACTAAGGAGAGCAAGAGGCAATCTGTATGGGGATACAATAAGCCATATACTGTAACTTACAGGCATGTGACAGGCAGCAGGCATAGCAACTCTAAACAATATGGCTGTAGCCATGCAAAGAATGTTGTAAAGTGGCAGCGATTATCTTTATATATAATATGCTACTGTGGCGGTCCGTTTGTCTGTCCAGGATATTAAATAACCTGTAGCTCGCAAACCGTTTGACCTATTGGCCTGAAATTTGGTACACATATACTATGTGACGTCTACTATCCGCTTTCAAGGTGATGATTGACCTCCAAAGTTATTCCTCTTTTAATTCTTATTATATTTTATTGTAGAATCAACTCTCGGCAACAGCCAGCAAGGTGGCCATGCGGCACATGCGTATGGGCGCCATTCTCATCACTACCACCTTCACCATCACTTCCCCTGCCTCTTAATATCTTAAGACTTAAGTGTCAGCTTCAGTGAAAAATTAAAGAAAATCCATCCTTCCATTATCCGACCCACTATAACCTAACACAGGGTCACGGGAGTCTGCTGGAGCCAATCCCAGCCAACACAGGGCGCAAAGCAGGAAACAAACCCCGGGCAGTGCGGCAGCCCACTGCAGGGCACACCAAGCACAATTTAGGATTGCCAATGCACCTAACCAGCGTGTCTTTGGACTGTGGGAGGAAACCGGAGCACCCGGAGGAAACCCATGCAGACACGGGGAGAACATGCAAACTCCACGCAGGGAGAATTAAAGAAAATGTACTAAGTAATTCCAACACAAACACTGACTTAATCAGTTTTAACAAGAAAAGATGCCGATGAAAGAAGAGAAGCAGCAGGCCACTAGGGTCGAGAAAAGAAGAGCAGCTCAGGAGCAGCAAGCGCATCAACCTCTGAGCAAACAAATGCTAAACATACAGAGAAAGATTATGAAAACTAGGAATGCTCAAGTCAATTGTATCCAGTGCAGTGCGCCGCTACTGGTTCAGAACCAAAACACGAAAAGGCATAGCCAGGATAACAATAAAATAATTCAAAATGCTCAATAACAGTTTATGTGTAGGTGAAACTTACAAAAATAAATATTAATGGTTCAAAACTCAACCCTGGAATGGATACAGGTATTTTAGAAAATGAATGGAGTCTTGACTATATTCATTAGATTTTCATTTATACTTGTATAAGGGCAGAACTGGCCTTTTTTGCAAATTTTTATAGGACAGCTGCTGTGTTGGTTCTTCAAGATGGAAGAGTTTCACGTCAATATGTCAGAACAAATACAATCACAGGAAGGTGTATATATCAAAACCAATCTATATATCTGAAGCTTAGCTATGCCTTACATTTTTAGTTGTTTTCATTATCTCGCCTACTCTAATACTTGTACTTTGTTTATGTTTGTTTTTTTTATTCACAATCTCTTACCTTCAGCTGTGCCTTTTGTTTTCAGGAACAGAGCTTTGTTAGTGTTTGTACACTCCTCAGCTGCTCCAGTGATTGGTACTGCAGTCACCTGACAGAACTATTTAAGACATTCTTTTCCAAATGTTGTTAATGGTGGCACTGGCTTCTTAACAGCTTGTGTTTCTGTCTCTAAAAGAACTATTCCTCACACTGGGCCAGTACACAGTTCTTGAATTTTTCTGATTTAATATCTTTATGATGTGGCAAAACTACTGCTCTGAGAAATTTGTTAGACACACGGAAAACTTGCAATCTAGACACAGACAAAACTTGAAATTTCATCCCAGCCTTTTGTAGCTGAGAAACAGCAACTCTAAACATTGCATGAAGTCATATTTTAAAAACAACAGTGGACTGTGCCCTGTCTGACAAATCTAAAATCCTGGGTTTGAGTTATGCACCTAGTTGTTGTTCCCAGTTTAAGCAGGGTGCCCTTTGTGTATATATATGTATGTAATGGTCCGAACGGCACAACCCGAAGGGCATCCCAGCGAGGGTCCTACTATGTCCCCAGGGTCCAACACAGCACCCTGGGACATCTGTCTTCGGCACCCTCGCCGGCTCAAGCGTCCCCTGTGGTCTCGCGCCGCTCTGCCCCCGCTGTTCCCCAGCGGGTCACTGTAGGCCTCCCGGCGTGGAGCACTCCCAGCGAGCATCCAGGCGGGCAGGTCCCGTTGACGCCGGCCTCAGCGCCGCCGGGGCTTCGGGCCTGTAAAATAAAGGAACAGAGGGCCAGAAGCACAGCCAGGACACTCACCACGAGCGCCCGCCGGTCTCCGTATCGACCGTGCTCCTGCCCCCTCCGACAGCCCCCAACTTGCCTGCTAGCTCGCCGGCCTCGGCACCGCTCTCGCAGGCAGCTCGCCCAGCCGCCCAGGGATCTCCTCTGTCCATCCAGAGGACGGCCCTTCTCGGACGCGCGCACTCCAGCGCCGCGTCCTCCTATCGGAGGAACCGGCATTCACCCTTCGGTTCCTCCTTCTTTCTTGACGCGCTGGCGGTCTGGGTCTGAGCACAGCAAAGCTCAAATCCAGCCCGTCTGCGCCCAGGCAGAGCGACAGGAGACAGCTGCAGGCTTGAAGCGCAGGGCGCTAGGACCCAGGGCACTCAGCAGCCCCGATCCTACCAGCCCTTGCGTGTTCGAGCTCCTCGCCTCGCTAGCTGTCTGCACCGCCGCATACTCGGAGCCGGTCGTCCCGAATCGGTCACGGCCATGTTTGGCGAACCCCCATAGCTGCTCACACTATATCCGACACACGCCGAGCGCTGGTGGAGAGAGAGACAGACGCCGGTGGGCTTACCTGTTCATCAGCTCCACGCGATGCCTGCCTCCTCTGGGCCAATCCCTCTGGCCCAATCGGGTCTCGGTTTGGCACGAGACTGGCATTCCTTGGGCCCGCCTCTATCCAATCATCGGCGGGCACGCAAGACACACCGCCAATCCCGTGCCTGTCAGCGGCGGGACATCCGCCCGCGGCCATCTTGTCTCCCCTGTTCTGGCTGCGAAGCGTGCCTCTTCGCCGCACCGCAGCTGCGGCTTCGATTTCAGCGGCCTCCTCAGCGGCCGCCGGCGCTGCCGACAGCCCGTGGGCGTGCTCCTGCCACAGACGCGGATCCGTTCGTCCCTCCCGCGGAGAACAAGGTACATCCAACCCGCAGGGCAGGGTACTCACCTATCCCGTCGTGCGAGGCCCCTGCCTCGGTTTGGCCTTCAGCGGCAACGCCGCCTGGCTGTCCATCTCAACAGCGCGTCTCGGAGCCAGCTGCGCTCCAGCGAGGCCCGCTCCTCCTCCGCACCCGGGATGGCCTCTCTGTTTCGGGTAAACGCGCTCCTGGGTGTGCGGGCGCTAGTGTGTGGGGTCCGCTGCTGCGCCGGGCCGTTCACAGAAATATAGGTCCCGCCTTGAACCAGGCGGAGTATCCTGCCGACTACGCCACTGTGAAACCTGGCCCGGCACAGACAGACGGACAACATTTTTGCACCCAACACACTTTTATTTACACTATTTACACGGGTCCCTACAGGGCTGGGCTTATACCCGAGGCCCCTGCCTAACCAGGACGGACGCCCCCACTCTGTCAGCCCCGGCCGGGCTCCCGCCCGACCGGCAACCGCACGGGATAAACCGGCATGCCTGGCGGTGACCACGGGCCTACAGGAAGGGCTTCATGCCTCAAGTGGCCCCAACAGCAAAGCACAAACGAAATATTATGTGAACAGAACTGCTTGCACGGCCACCCTCAAATGGATGTGTTCCCATCATCAGATGTAGTTACTCACACTGGCTCAATTTAGAGTCAAGAATGAATTCAACACACGTCTTTGGAGTGGGGGAGAAACTGGAGTACCATTATAAAGCCTATGGGGGGTCTGTGTAAATGTCTAAACTAGCAAGTCAGCACCCCAGAGACAGGCAAGTTAAGTTCATTCTTGGCTCTAAATTATTTCTGTAGGAGTGTGTGTGTGTGTGCGTGTTAACTGGCATTCCATCCAAAATTAGTTAGCACTTTGTGCCCGATTCTGCCCAAGTTCAAATTGTTTACGAAATGGATGCCTGGATCAATGGATATATTTAGAAATTGAAACTCTCTTTCTTTAATGTATATATAAACTGTACAAATATATTAAGGTATAGTTGGGGCATAACAGCCAGTAGAGTGCAAAGGAATAGCCAGAAAACTAAAGATATGATGAATTTCTAGTCCTTTGTATTGCACAAATATAAGTACAAAGGCAGCAAATACCAACATGCCAATCAAAGGGTTAAAGTCTTAAACCTTTTGGCAAAGGCAAGACCGCAATAAATGCAAGTGCCGCTATGAAGTGCCAGCAGGTGGTTTAAAAGACAACAACACTTTTGATGTTTTAACTTTTTCAGAACTGGCAAGAATTAGGATATTCACAAATGTAAAGTGTCGAGGTGGGGGCCGATCATCTTTCCATTTCTAACTTTGTGTATTAAAGCCAGATTTCCAGTTCTTTTTATTAAACCTTTTTTTGTTTTTAAATGTTTTATAAATATTGGTAGAAAGTATGATTTGTTTTCTTATTATTTATTTTCTTAATGAAGTTTTAAGTTATTGTTTAATGCAATGATTTGTCCTTTTTGTTGTGTATTGAATAAGAAGCCCAGAGGGTGGAACCTCCTGACATTGAAGCTGGGGGGCCACCACAGTGCTACTAAGACCCCAGCAGACCACTAGATGGTCGCTGCACCACTAGTTACAACATCTGTCTTTCAGCTTCTCATTATGGTGGAGTAGCCTGTTTTGAGTACTACTTTAGTCCCTTTTTGATCTCCTAGGGCCTCATGTATAAACAGTGTGTACGTACAGAAAAGTTGCGTAAGAACGTTTCCACGTTCAATTCACGATGTATAAAATCTAAACTTGGCATAAAGCCATGCACTTTTCCACGGTACCTCATACCCTGTTGTACGCATGTTCTCCGCTCAGTTTTGCAGACTGGCGTCAGCCAGCATCAAAGCAGTGCTACTGTTCCTGTGTGGTTATCCTTTCCTTTCCTGACACGGCTTTATAAATACACTGAAATTAACCACATATTGTTTATTAGTTGCATCTGATTGTAATTAACCTGTAACAGTATATTGGTCCACGGAATGGCCAAACTATTCTAAATACCATAGCTGCTTTAGCGTTGTTACTCTCACCACACCTTCTTTTTCTTCTTTCAGCTAATCCCGTTAGGGGTCGCCACAGCAGATCATCTTTTTTCCATATTACTCTCACTGCACCACTTGCATCAGCTGATCCGAAAGAGAATTATCGGTATACAGCATTAAGCACACGCTGACTCAGCCATGCTGCCTATTTGAACTGCTGCTCACAAGGCAAATGCTTCAAACCTTTACTTTACTTGTGGTTCAGAAAGAGTTTCATCCCAAGAGCTCTAAACGCACTCAATCAACTGCTCCTTGTAGAACTATCTGTACTTATAATTAGAATTACCTCACTGTAAACTTGCACTACAGTTATAATATTGCACAACCTGAGCCACTGTATAAAGCACATATTTACATATGATGACAATTTCATTTTTAAGATGAAATGCAGCCAAATATGTTTATTATATTATACAGATAAAACTTTAACTTCATTTAAATAATCTATATTGTTAATAATTAAAGGTTGTTCCTGCCTTGCACTGTATGCTTCACTGGGAATGGCGTGAAGGATAGAAGAATTAAACATGTACTACAAAGATATTTCAATGTTCCATTAAAAGTTTTAAAGAATCGCCGTTATAAGCTTACAGATGGCTTAATGTCCATTACAGAGCTGATTGTGTGGCAATCGGTTACTTGGAGAAAGAAAAGGAAGGACAGGAATTGGAGGTTAGTACGTTTGAAAGAGACAGTATTGCAGGGACAGCCCTGTGCAAGTGCACAGTTTGCACCTGCACAGGGCCGCCATATCCCAGGGGAAGCCATGCCAATATATATTGAATATAAAACAGAAAGAGAAAATAACGACACAGCTAAAAATGCAGCGGCAAATTTCGAGAAAAGCTAAACGCTTGTGTCATGAGCATGAGGCGGCTATGCAGTGTCCGCAACGGACGTGGCCATCCGCCGTGCATAAGATACCATATTGACATTGGCGGGTGAAGGGGCCACCGATTCTTTCTCTGCCTTGGGCCGCCACGAGCCTAGAGCCACCCATGAGTACTGCTGCAACAAATTATTTCATCGAAGGTCGCGCACAATCACTGCACCACCATGTTTCCATGTTTAATAACCTGCTTTAACTCCTATCATCATGAAAATGATATCACGTATACATCTCAGTATTTTAGTTATTCAGAGAGCTGTAATATCACAAATGTAATGGACTCTGTGTCCAGTTGGAGGAAGAGAAGGCCAGTTTTAGAAGCATGTAGTGATTCACACACATAGAGCACATAGAAGAACACATACAAAAAATTTAACATGCTACTTTACTTACGATGTGATTTGAGAAACTAGTTAATTAAACGATTTTAAGATGAAGTTTATGATGCTCAACGTTAATAACAAAATAAACTACATGATTAAAGTGGAAATTTCCAGATTGAAGTTGACATTTCGTGCTTTTTCCCCACTGTGTGCCTTTTTGTTCTCTTTAACCTAATAAACTTTCATATGACACTCAGACGGTGGGCTACGACTTGCCTTATTACAGCGACTTTGATATCTGACAACTTCTTTTTTATTTCGGGCACTGTGCGACTTTGTAAACTTGAGCTTTCGAGTTTCTCAGACACGCTATGTCACTCAATCAGCTTTCCTGCATCTGGATTTTAAGCACATTTTGGCTTTTGTGCTTACATCATGTTATAGTGCGAATTTTAAGCACGCAGTTATTCATGAGGCCCCTGATCTTTTGCTGCTTTGAAAAAAAAAAACTGTCTTTCCTAAAATTTTAAATTTGTAAAATTTATTATATCGGTTTTGAGTACCCATAAACAAGGCACTAATTCTAGTCATAATCTAAGGAATCTAGAAATGTGTATTGCTCAGGTCATAGCTAAATAGGTTTCTTGTATATTTTATGAATGGGTATTCATCTGTGGAGATCAAAATGCTATGTGGCAACCTGGTCAAGACACATTACACTGCCTTTTACTTTAATAGACAATGTGATTCTGCAAATATAAAACCATTACCCTATTTGAGCCGTTGATGTTGCTTTGGGCAGTGATCACTTCACACCTGCTTGTCAGGAAAAGCTTTCAGCAGTCTAACAGCAATGGCCTGATAAGGGACACTAATGGAACAGAAGACATGCCGAAGAAGGTACTGAATGCTGTTGATCATTGAACCTTGAACTCTGGTTCTTCATAGTGACTTGTCATGCTGAACAAAAATAGGTTCAAGGAGCCAACTCCCCCCTCTCGGTAGACTGTGGCCAGTCATTGCTGTAGAAGAGTTGTAGCTAAAGAACAAACAACAGCCTTTATCACTGGAGCACATGATGGACTGCCTGAAAAATATAAATGTTCACTAAACAGGTAAAATTTAAATGTTCACGAATAGATGACCATTTCGATGTTCATTTAACAGATAACTGTTTAAACAGAAAGACGGGTTCACTCACCATTGTCTGTTGTAAATGCTGCAGAACTAAGCTAGCATTAGGTGGCAAGAAGAGTGTTGGGCTGATTTACTGATTTTAATTATGCCTGTGTTGAGTTTTTACTTGTTACTTCTTATATCGAGCAGCTCAAGAGATGTCATTCTTAACCAAGCTATATTATGGAGAAATAAAATAAAAGTTTAAATGATGCATGGACTGGCCAAGAAAATAAAATAAAAACATCCTTTCTCACAATGCATGATGTCATTGAGTAACTGCACAAAATCAATTACTCTTAACTGAATAATATGATTAAGTATGTGCATATACATTGTATGCCGTTTAATATTTAAATATGTAAAGACAAGTGGCTTAATTTATTACTGTTGAAAAATTGCATTTACTATCTTGCAGCACTAACGAGCTGCTGCTGAGGGACCTCTAATTAGATTCCCTTTATTTGTGCCATTTTAATTATGGTCCCCAGCAATGGCCAGCAGTGAGCTGACTATTCGCAGAAAGCTTTTAAATAGTCTGTCTCGGTAAACTTCAACTTATTTTCGTCACTACATTATTTTGAATGTAAAAACTTCAACTTGCCATCTTAAAGGAAATTGTACAGCCATAGTTGAGAGACTCAATCCAGCGGCAGCAGTAAAGTGGCCTTTGTAAGAGTTGTCACAGGACAGAAAACAGAAAGCAATTCACCTCAGAGGATGCGAAACCTGACTTTGGAATTCATCTCGTCTGTTTTTTTTATGTGAGTAAAGCTTTCAGACAGCCAGGCAAAACACACAGAATACCATCCTGTAAGATACACAGACATTGATGCAACCAAGAGAGATGCTGGCTTTACATATTCACGCTTTAAATGGTTATGCAGACATATGTAATTATTTCCTACATTTGTATATTTACATAGAGATTTA
The DNA here is from genome assembly GCF_016835505.1 of Polypterus senegalus. Taxonomy (NCBI): domain Eukaryota; kingdom Metazoa; phylum Chordata; class Cladistia; order Polypteriformes; family Polypteridae; genus Polypterus; species Polypterus senegalus. The sequence goes on from NC_053154.1 coordinate 112,514,832, forward strand.
CATTGCAGTTTTGCTTACATATGAAAGGCTTTTATCTTGCACTATGAAAAAAAAACTAACTATAATGCATCATTTATTTCATTGTGATGCAAGGCATTTGAAGTGTAAACAAACAGAGTTACAAGTCAAGTACATGATTTATATGATTCGGTAGATCAGCTGCCATTCTTAGCATTTTTAGTAATGAACACTTCTGCCAGGGATCTACGTTTTAAATAATGCTATGATGTGAGCCAGGAGGAAAGCCAAAATACCAGTCCCAATATGAAACTTTTAACATTTCAGTTTATTCATTTAAATCCAAGGAGACAAGTTTCAAAAATCAAAAACACTAAGTTCAAAAACTAATATATAATTCACAAAATAATTGAACTGACAGCACAGGGTGGCAACAGTTTAAAGTAAGATGGACTCAGAAGATGAATCGTGAATGTAAGAACAGGCGCAACTCACAACTGGAAGGGCAGGAATTAAATAAATAAAACACAACAAAATTGTACAACAAGAAATGAAGTAAGAAAGTCAATAACCAGAATATTTTATGTAGCCTAAGCCAAAATATACATTAAAAATTAAAGAACAGAAAAGAATTCATAACCAGAGATATCTTATAAAATAATGAGATTTTTTTTGTTTGTTTGTTTAGATTTATCCACCGATTTGGACAGTTAGGACCATTATACTGTCACATTTAAGACATCACACGTCACACACTAGCAATAGCCTGGCAACCCTACATCAAAAAACGCAAACGATGATAGTACTCATAGTAAAACAAGATGGCAAATTTCAAACACGTTCTAAATCAAAAAAAACCTGAGTATTTAAATCCTCTAAAACCACTAGAACAATAGCTGTAATATTTTTAGAGACCACAGCAAAGGCTACAAAATCAAAACTATAGATCATGACAAAAACATGAAAAAGAACAGAGCAAAAGCAAAATTGGCTATTTAATTTAAAAGCACAACCGTAGTTACAATAAAAGAGGCAATTAAGCAATCAGGTTTGAGTGACTAAAGGGAAAAAAATACAAAACAGTCATTCAAATTGCAATGCTAAATTTTCATTAAAAAGAGGGTCATGAAGATTCAAAAATACCTACAAAAGAAGGAATACCAAAAGCTACTATCATAGAATTTAAAAAATGAGCAGGAACACAAGATAAATAAAGTAGATCACAGCATTGCAGTCAGCAGATGCTGAGAATGCATGCGTCTTAAATGCTCCTCTCAGGTTACTGCACTTCATGGAGCACCTGAGAATAATCTTGCATCAAGAGGCCTTGTCCAATAAAGCAAAAAAAAAAAAAAAAGACTGAAGATAAAGGTTTTAGGAAAAATTAAAACATAAAATATAAAAAAAATAAGTAAGAGAGTGGGGTAAAAATAACAAACAATGAAAATAGGACCAGCATTAGAACTCGGGCCCTGAGGTTGAGCAGTAATCTCACCCCAGAGCCCTGAAGTTAAACTTTAAACCACCTAAAAAACGTTTTTAACCCTAATCCCTCTTTCCCGCCCCTAATAAAATACATCTGATTAGTTTTAAATCCTTTTTAAGAATTATAACCCTAATTTAATGTGAAATCCTTATAGTATCTCCAAAAATTATGAGTGCCCAGGGATTTCTAATTTTAACCATATTTTAATGTGCCTCAATTTTAGTACCTGAATTAATTTATTTTTGAAACACTTTATTAACCTTTTTTAATATGTCCTTTTAAAATTCTATATTTGTATAAATTTTAATCCTTATAAATTTTCAATTTTAGTGTAGTTTTATATGGGGTATTATTTTCTGAAAAAACCCTCCTTTCAAGTCGAACTTTTAAATACATAGGAAATTAAATTTTATAAGGATATATAAATTATTTTATTTAATTTAAGAACATTTTAGGACATTTTAATGGGGTTTTATTGTGTTTTTAATAACTTGAAGGTAGAGGGTGTGTTTCGCTTTAAGAATTTTTAAATATTTGGAAATTTGTGTGCCCGTGCATGCCAGTCCTGGCCATATCCCCTACCCTAATCCTAATCAGTACTGTGTTAGTGATTGCACTTTTAAAATCTGAGCTGGTCAACAGTGAGCATGTTTGTCATGTTTTCTTAAGTTGGAGGAGGTGGAGAAGTAATCGCAAAAGCTCGGATTTACTCCTAAATTAAGCACAGAATGATGAAATCAAGGACAACTCAAAAATGAGGTCTACTTAATAGGCTTCAGAGTAGAACTGACACAAACACTAAAAACTGAGCACCAGCGAGGCGAACACAACACATTTCTACTCAAGATTTAATTAAGGACAGATTTCTGTTAGGTGAAAGTTACGTAAAGTAGCAATCAAAAAAAGCAACTTGCTAAGATTAATAAAGAGTAATGGGTGGAACTGGATATAGGACATCCCAAATTGTTTGTATTTTACTACTTTGCTTACAGTTTATTTGTTCTTCTAAATCTCACCGTCCTGAAAGGTAACCATGCTGTTACAATATGTGTGTAGTCTGAAGCTGGTGGGCCTCGTCTCACCCTTCTGGCATGTCCAGCCTTTCAGTCCCATTTCTTCAATGTGGCAGGCTGATCCCAAGGGTCTCTGTCCAGTGTTTAGTGTAAATATGCCTATCTTCTAGAAGTCCTCCATTTGAATAGAACAACCTTCTAATAAAAACTACGGTACATCTTGAGGGTCAGAACATAAGAAACTTGACAAACAACCGGAGATCATTCAGTCCATCAAGCCTGTTTGTTTAGGTAATGACTAAGCTGTCCCAATATCTAATCCTGATTATTCTTAAAGGTTGTCAAGGTTTCTGCTTCAACCACATGTCTTGGTAGTTTTTCTAGAGTCTCACAACTGTTTGCATAAAGAAGTTGTTCCTAGCTTTAATTTTAAATGCACTTCCCCGTAACTTCTGCTAGAGAAAAATGAAAATACCAGCAAGCACTTACTGATCAACTTTCATCATCCATTTATTTATTTTCAAAACCAATCTCGCATCTCTTGCTGTGGTCATGCTAACCCATTACACATACACACTCATGCATACATGCATATGCATATGTAGGTAATCACTAACAACAAAAAAAACAAACTAAAAGCATTTCTTTATGAGGTGGGGGAAAAGTCCACAAGAAGATAAGGAGTCCACACTGTCTGCAATAACAGGCATCCATTCCAGCATAAACTTGAAACCAACCATGCAAAACAGAACTGCTGATCACTTCTCCATTCACAAAATGTGGTTGCAGTTTGGGAGATCATCGTGCACAGCACCGAGAGGTCCACTGAAGTCTACCTAGAAAGGTGCAGAGTGGCCAGCTGGCTTCAGGACCAGCATTTTGAACCCCAAAGATTTAATTTGACTGAATTTAGTTTCATGCTACTCTCTTCTGTTTGCACTAACTTAAAGCTTATACAATCGTATACAAATTTAGATTTTATTTATATGTTCTTAGTTTTTTATGTTAACATGAAGAATGTTATTCAAAGTGGTATACCATGGAGTGTTTGTGTACCCCTCTTCAATTTCCAGCTGGTGTGCCATCTGCCATTTTTTGTCCTTCTTCTAAGAACTTCTGTTTCTTCCAAATGCTGTTGGGTTCATTTTCATACATTCATTTACTACTCTAGCTTATTCCAGGGGGTGAAGCCCCTTTGGGACACCAGTCTTTTGCATACTCACTAATAAACACATTTACATTTGCGGTCATTTATGGTCTAATGGGTATTTCATTAGGACTTTCATATGGACATGAGGAAAACTGGACACAGACATTGATTTCCTAGGAGTCACATCCAGGTCTCTGGGGCAGTGAAATAGCTGTGCTGGCCACAGTACTACAGCGCCACACAAGAAAGATCATTTTTGTGCTCTAAATTGGTCTACGTGTAGATATGGATCAATGTGATTGGCACCCCCTTCAGCAAGGACTGATGGGAGAGGCTCCAGCTGCCATGAGTTGGCATGGAAACAGAACAGAATAATATGTACAAATTACTAACAGACTTCCCTTACAAAATGCTTCTGAGAAAGCAGAGACAACTAAAACATGACAATACACATAAAAAAACATTTGTGCATATAGATTTGCTATTAAACAATTGTTAAATATGCTCTTTAGGCTAAGTGATTTTTTTCAAGACTGCATAATTTATCATTTGCCTGAATCTTTCTATAGAGACACCAAGATAAATATCCATAAATGTCCCAGAATTGTTTAAATTTGCATTAAATAACACAATTTCCCAGAGGAACTTGCCCCAGGCTTCATTCTAATGATTCTTTTCCAGGGGACTGAGGTGACAATATCAGCCCCAATTCAAAATGAAATGTATTTGAAGAAGAAAAAAAGAAAACACGGCTTCAGCAAGTACTGTCTTGTTGCACTTCGGCTTGCTTCTGCTCCAATGGACACTCGGGCAGGGACAGGTGACACATTCACAGAGTTACGCTTTTTGTCACTTTTGTCAAGGTTTTCTCCAGAACTCTTAGCCAGGCCAGTTATGTCATGCTTTGGATACAATCTGATCTTCTCCTCCTAGAAATGTACCCACCATTTTATTATAACCTCTCCAGTGTCATGTGCACTCAAGAAACCGCATGTAGAATTAAAAGGGTCCATTTATAATCGGTTTGGGGTGGGAAAGGGTGCTTTCTGTAGAAATGTTCAAGCTATTTCATGCCAAAAATTTCATGCTTAATGCCTTTGTGGTCTTCCACAGATTTCAGGAAGCAACGATAATGCACAAAACACTTGCCGCACACTTCAAATTATGATATCTAAATACATAATGGATGTGTTAATGTGTGCAGATGACACAGCTCGGGTTCCCCTGCTTATCTACTGCGCTGCCAGTTTGTTTTAGATGGCCATCTTTTTCACAGAAAAGGAAATCTGAACTGTTAAATTCAGTATATGCGTTCAGTATGTATATATATTTTATCTATCTATTGACCATTTTCTAGACCCTCTTTATCCATTATGTGGTTATGTCTATATATAGGTTGCTGTGAAAATGTGAATGAACTACTAAAAATTGTTGGATGTTTTAGCATTTGTGAAAGGATGGAAATCCGATCCACACACAATCCAATCATTTGATTAAAATAGCTTAATGCAATTAATAGCACTGAAATGTTACACTTAACCGTTCGGTCAAAAAAAAAAAATCCACAGGAATGCAGTCTCCCAGAAAAAGTTGGCATGAAGGTGTTCAAATAATAAGAAATACTAAGAGATGAATGAACTGAGGAAGAACACAAAATACTTACAAATATTTGTAAAACAAAGGTTCTGGTTTTAATTCATAGCCCCTCTGTGACCAGTGGAGAAGCAGACATCTCTGCAGCTCCTATGAGGTGGTGAGGCCTCCACACCCACTAGATTACCACCAAGCCAGCCACAAAAATATATAATTAAGTTTTGAAAACAGAAAACATATTTGCACATTTTTAAGTTAAACAAAACAGAGAAAATGTCTATGTTGTGCTGCGTGATGTTACAGGCAACAGGCTCATGGGTGGGTTCCGTAATACTTGATATCTACAAAAGTTAGTGAGTAGACAACAAAGTGGTGCATTATGACAAGAAAAAGAAAATAAGCACTGCTCAGAACAAACAAATGGCACAACAAGCTATTGCCAAACTATGCCTAAGAGAAGATCTATGCTTAATTCATAATTGGGAGACAGAATTGGCAAAATGCTGTCAAAGAGTGCCATGACTAGAGATTACTATATGTCAGGGAACTTGAACATCACGGCGAGCTCAACAGAAGAGGCTTCTTCTCCTCGTCCCCTTACTCACTTCTTCCCATTGTAGATGAAGATGAGCTTATTAATAAAGATGTGCAGTGCAACTTCCAGCCCCAGAAAAGGTAGAAATGCAAAATATGGAGTATTTAAATAAAAATAATTAAATGATAACATTGGGTTCTCAGAAATGTTTTATAAGTTAACTTTATATCAGTTTTTTACCAAAATGCAACATAACTGCAAGACACATCACGGGTTTCGTTTAATTTGATATCCGAGGAAATCTTGCATTTGAATAGTTACTGACGTCAGCAAGAAGGTAGGCCTACACTAATTTGAAATAAAATACGGCAGAATACTCAAGTAGTGTTTTTCTAGGGACTGATGACAAAAGGGAAGTACTAACCTCAGGGATTCTCGTTAATGCAGGTCTGAGTTCACTGTGTTTAGAGTTTTTTTTAAATATATTTTCAATATTTTTTTTCATGATTAATAGTTATGATCATGTCTGAAGTATCCTGATTTCGTCTATTCAATTTGTGGAATTATTATTGTAATTTTACTTGTTTCAAATTGTTGTATCTTTTCATGTTGTTGACAGCAGCTGCGCCATTTTTGAACCACCACGTGCATTGTGTTGATTTTTAAAACCAAAAAAGGGCTCCATTCAGGCTGTAGCTCCATTCCCAATTTTTCAGTCATATGTTACACGGATGTGATGTTTTCGGAGAAGTGTGATTAGCAAAAGAGACGTGGAATCAAAACTTATCAGAAAGAATTTACACTCCTCTCCTAATGTTTTGCATCCAGACTTCTATGTGCAAAACATCAGCAGTAATAAATATGTACAAACCAACATCTCTGATTATTCTTTTCCTTGCCATCATATACAGTACTTACGAATTTGCATTCTGTTCTGAAACAGTGTGAAGTAGTGCATCAGCTAGCATCTATCTGACAAAATTGTTTTATTCATTTATTCATAAGGAGCACTCTCAGGATAGATCGCTGCACTCATATTAGATTTGGATCAGTCGCAAAATTAATTTGAGCATAAAAAAAAAAAGAATCAGATACGAAGCAACAATCAGGATCTTTAGTTGCAATGTGAACATAGCCTTGACAAACTCATGGAATGTTAGATCAAGGGTTCCACTGCAAATGCCCACCTGTGCTATTGAGAGCCACGCATTTCCCACTATACCAGTGTCTAGGCCTTGTTGACCAGGCAGAACAGCTTCCAGTGTCACACATCAAGACATACAAAGTGTATCATTCCCTGTCAGCTCCACTTTCTTTCTCACTTAGCTCCACCATCATTTCATTCTCCCAGCAAATCTTTATCCATCTCAACTCTTGGTTCTTCACTCTGGCCTGCCATGTCTAACATCAGCTTTTAAAGACCATCCAGACACTGGTTTAAGGTCAAGTCCTACAATAATTTCCAGAATCAAAGACATCCTATGAAAGTCAAGGGCACCAAAACCCACCATGGAGTTTCTATACCACTGAGACCTCTGTTTCCATTCATTCTAGGTCATGTTATTGTTATATACAGTATAACCACTTTATAGGAATTTGTTTGATCATTTCATTCTTAAAATGACTTTAATATGAAAAAGAAATGAATACTCTAGAAGATAGGTGCCCATGTGGATAGATATTTGCACTCCACTGTACTAGGCCAGCCATGTCTGGCTCATGCTGTATCTGCAGTTCTCTCGCTCTTGCTTTTTAACCTTTAAAGCATCCTTTCCAAGACAACACTGTTACCAGCAAAACTTACCAGAACCTTGAACATGGTGGACAACATATAGCCTGCTGACCAATGAAAGATGACCTTCCAGACTGTGAACAGCATGAAAGCTGTATCTGTTTTATAGTTAGAATAAATTTTCACTTATAACTATATTAAATAAACAAAATATGCGGTGTTGCAAAACAGGAGCAGGAAGGATCATATGCCTTCTGCCATGCTTTAATGTACTAAACAGGTGAGAAAACAAGAATCTGGTCCAAATTCAAAAAGTGGCTGTGAACCCATGCCCTGGACAGTCCTGAGATCACTCTCTAGAGCCCTCCAGCAAGCCCAGATGCCCCCTGTACTCTAGCTTATCTACTCTTAGACATCAGGTCAGGTAGGCACAATGGCCTCCAGGTTTCCTGCCCACACTTGCTCAGGTGCTTCTAGCAAGAATTTACTTCTGAGGCACCACATTGAAATGCAGAGTTTACTGCCACCTGCAGGGCCCTAACTACCCACAGTGGCATGACCAGATGCCATGCTGCTACCTGGGTGGTTTGTATCTCTGTCTCTCTAATTCTATTCAGATATCTTCCCTGGGCTACTCTTTTGACTTTTTGCCTTTTTATGTTATAAAGTTGGCGCAAGAGGAAAGCCATAAATAATAAAAACCTCCCAAAAGCCAACATCACCACCAAAAAATAGTTTAATTATGTTTCTTGAGAGTTTCATAGAATAAAACAGAGCTTTAGAATGATCACACTAAATAAACTGAGTATAAAGGTGGGTTTACTTTTAAATAGGACAAAGGGACAGACAGAAACAAATATTATCTTTAAACTTCTCTTTAGTTATCACAGAAAACAACCAAGTAAGAACTATAATAAAATACTTTCTGTTTTATGATAGGGCAAAATGGAAAGAAAGGAATGTGGCTGGATAAACAGCATCATCCTCAAAGCAGGTACCTGCACTGACCTGCTTACTCCTGCCACAGTTCACTTTCTGGTTTCTCTGAATTCTAAGTCCTCCATATTTTGTCCCTCTTCTCTAGCAGGACTACTATTTTGGACCAAACAAAAAAACGAAATTGTTCACTAAATTAAATTACAAATTGCATAATTTATTTCAACTTATTAATGGCTTGATTATTAAATTTGTAGATAATTGACCACAAGGTTGCTGCCTCTGACTCATTTCGGGGCTCAGTGGTGACACTCTTAACCCCACAGCATGCATAAATGAATATGTAATTGTGTATTTTTAAAACATTTCTGCAACACAGGGTTCATTCTATCAAAAACCTTGTTACACTTTATAATACTTTAATTAATAAACCTGTACAAACAATTGCAATGGTTGTATAGTTTTTACTTTAAACTACCTATGCTACCCATTTGTGGTGGAGGGATATGTTGCATATAAGCTGGTAAATATTGTGCATGTCTTTATATGCAGAATTAGAATTTTACTTGTTATAATGTTTAAACATGAAGCAAAATGGACAGACCTATTTTTTTTTTCTCTACCCCCAAAACTTTAGGAATGCTGGTTTTTATGATTGAACTGCTGGCCACTTGTGACGAACAGGGCTAGTTTTATCGCTTAATGTCTTGCAATTCTTTTATTGATTCTTTACTTGACGGATGCTAACAAATAAAATTACTTGAGGTTTGGGTCTGTGCCTGAGTCTTCGATTGGTGAAAGGTCCAGAAAGATGTGTTTGTGTCAGGGGCCACGCAGTGACAATAAAGAGAGCGGCTTACAAAGGCATCCTGTCTCTGCCATGTTGCATCCTGACGAAAGCAGACCAGATGATGACCTGAAGAAAGCAGGCTGCCTGGGCCTCTGCACATGAACAGCTGACTGAAAAGAATCAAATGCAATTCTAAGTTATTGCACCACCTGAATTTACATATCCAGCATCATCAGGTTGTATAGTCTTGGTTTGCAAAGCCACCTCCTATTTGCTTGTATAGCACTAGTTATGATAACACATAGTTAAAAGTGTAGCTCTGTGTCCTGCCTGTTCTTTCACTCTGTTTAATTGCCGGAGGTTATAGATAAAAGAGAGAAGAGGGAGGAATTGCTGAAATGAAGTAGTGTATTTGACCACACAGTGTTAAGTGTATGGGATTTGAGGCACAATAAAGAATATAAAGGGGAAAATAGGGTCACCATTGGACCCTACATGACAAAACACCATCTAAGATGGGTTGAAATGTATGTAATCAACATAGGCCTTATGTGTTTCATTTGATACATGGGTTATCCATTTGGTCTCATATAATAATACAAATACAATTTATTTTGCCTTTCCCTTTACCTTTTTGAATAGAGGTGCTGTTTTTGCCTACAGTGGGCTGGCGCCCTGATTGGGGTTTGTTTCCTGCCTTGTGCCCTGTGCTGGGTGGGATTGGCTCCAGCAGACCCCCATGACCCTGTAGTTATGATATAGCGGGTTGGATTATGGATGGATGGATGGATGAATGGACACTGTTTTTGCTGTTTCCTTTCAACATTGTGTATCAAAGTGGCCATTCTTATAGGCAAAGTGTTTCGTTGGGAAAAAGTGGTGGTGGTTGATACCACATTGGCCAGGTTTAGCAATTATAACCTGGTCATGTAGGGGCTTTGGCTTTGCGCCTTGATTTATTGTTATTTTCACTCATCCATTGCCCACCAGTCATTAGCATTACAGCTACAAATCTCATTCACATGACCCAGTCACGTGCAAGAAAGTTGCTACCACACTGCTGTAGCCGGTGTATAACATCAGACAACAGAATAGGCCGATGAGACCAATCTTCTTATTTTTAGACCCTTATTTGAAATTTTTATTAGCATTTTTTATTTTTTTGATCATTGTTCTACATGTTTAGCCTATCTTTAAAACTTTCTTCCTAATGCTTTGTCATTAAAAACAATTTTCATTTATTTTAAATTTATACCCAGTCAGCCATCCTTAAATGGGACATTAACCCCTTGCCCGCTAATAATAATGCCCAACCATCTATCAACACATTCTCTGAACAGCTTATTCAGTTTACAGGTATACATTGAAAATAAACACAATATTATTGTCTAAAAAAGGGTTTGATTACATGTATCTTGTTTTCCTATTAACATATTTTCTGTTTAAAGATTCTTGACGTAAAACATCAATTTTTCTAAGACATGAATATTACAAACACTTAAAAATACAGATTTTCCTGTTTAACACAAGCCTTAAAGCACACTGGCATTCATCCATTATCCAACCCGCTATATCCGAGCAAATCCCAGGGCACAAGGCAGGAAACAAACCCCGGGTAGGGTGCCAGCCCACCGCAGGGCATGCACACACACACACACACACACACACACACTAGGGACAATTTAGGCTCGCCAATGCACCTAACCTGCATGTCTTTGGACTGTGAGAGAAAACCGGAGTACCCAGAGGAAACCCATGCAGACACGGGGAGAACATGCAAACTCTACATTGGGAGGACTCAGGAAGCGAACCCAGGTCTCCTAACTGCGATGCAGCAGCGCTACCCACTGCACCACCGTGCCGCCCACACTGGTATTCAGAAAATACAAACTAAAAATGTAAAAGTGCCAAGTAGTATGGATCTCAAGCATTCAGAGGTTCCATTTCATTTACAATTGTATATTGACAGAATACTCCGAGGCTGAGAGATCAAGAGACAGAGAGCTACCGCTTTACAGTTCCTCACTCATGCTAGTTTAACCAAACCCTATATGGATCTGCCAAGTGAACTCAATTTTAGCTCAACATGGAAATCTTTTCTAACAAATACCGTTAACATTTGCCACCTATTACTTGTTTAAAAAACTGAAGTTCATCAAGAGATACTTGTAAAGCTGGGGCTTGTTGCAAATAGTCTTTCCGTGTGATCATTTCTACGAAGTGAAAGCCATCATTTGTGCAATTCACATTTCAAAGATGTAAAATAATGTGCAAAATTAACTGATATGTACAGTGCAGATTGCAAATCACAACTTGGGCAACAAGCAAAATCCCATGGAAATTTTAAAATGTGGAGTTTACAGGGCAAACAGCAGAGTGAAATCTTAAGAGCGAGGATTATTTTTTTCATGCTCTTTAAAAAAAAAACAAAAAAAAAAACATGAGTTTCCTGACTAGAGGCCATGAAGAATTAGATTAAGCCACATTGAATGTTGCAGGATATATATACACTTTTTGAAAAATACTTTAACAATGAATAATGCTCCATGTTTATTTATATAATGTCTTTCACAAAACACCATACAAAAATGTGATTAGAAAAAGAGGGTATGTGTAACCAAACAGGGTAATCACCAGCATGGCAGCAATGCCAATGTCAAAGATTTAAACAAGAATAGCATGGAACAAGAAAATGAAGAGGCTGCAATTTTGCAGGAAGTCACTGACATTTTTTTTTGAAAAGATTCAGAGCAGAGGCTGGTCTTTTATTGAAAAATGAGGTGGAACATCCAACAATTATGGTTCTCTCTGCTGTCTTCCAGCATGTCCTCTGTAAGTATTCTTTACGAATGTGACTTTATGTCAATAAGTTAGCATAAGCATATGGGAAAACAAGCAAGCACAAAACAATATTCATTGGTTTCTGGGAAGTATTATGGTTTGGTGGTCAGTACTCATGGACCAATGTCCGACAACTTCATCCCATACCTGTCTGCAGTCTGTGTAATGTGTGTATGAGGATGGATGGCACTTCTAAATTCTCCCCATATGTGAGAATTGGCGCACCTTGCACCTAGTGCTAGCGGCATGTACTCTGAGCCCCTACCATTCTGAATTAGACTTAGCAGATTTCAGAATGTCGGTTTAGGTTGGCTAGTGCTTTCCTCAAAGTCAAAGAATCTCTCTCTTTCTGGAGCTCACCTTTCCAAACAGCATTGTTATCAATTTGGGTATTATGAGACCCTCTGTAATATCATTTCGAAGCTCCTGTGATAAAGTGCCAGTGAGCAGCTTTACCTCCTAATGGTCCAGAAATGCCTGCTTAGTACAGTGGTGGAAAGTACCACTGACAGACATCGAAGAGTAAGCTTAACTAAATAAAACTAAATTATTAACTCTAAACCAACTCTACCCAAAAAGTATTGACTTTATTAACAGCAGAGTTTACCAGACTGCATAGAGAAGGCCTAATATTGTTTATTATTGCTATTGTTTCAGTTGGATAAAGCCTGCTACAAAAGATATAAAATACTGTAAAAGATAGATTGTCACTTGAGGGAGCCAATGCAGTGGATTAAGGGAAACAGATAAACGCATGTATGTTTAAGACATAGTTAAAAGACAAAGTTAAAAAAAAAACAGCTAGTATGTACATCACTATTTCAGGGCACTGTTTTGTTGTTTTTTTTTTTTTTTTTCTATTTCAATCAAAATAACCGTCAGGTCCGGAATCCACATCCAGTATGTACATTGTAAAAGCAAACCTCAGGGCTTGCTTTGATACACCAGCTTACCCCAGAGGCAAGCACTTCCTCTGAAGGACTGTTTGTCTCGCAGAGCTAGTAGTCTATTCTGTGTTTATCCTTGTCTTTCCCTTCCACTGATGTTCAGGCTCTCGGTGTTTACACTCAGACGCTCTTTAAGTGCACAATTCTATCACATCTCATGAAGGTTAATCTTTCTGAAGTACCTGCTAAGATAAATTTGGTTTGCTTTTCATGTTTACTTGGTTGATTGACAAATAGACAGACTTTCAGAATAGTGTATAAGATATATGGACATGTGGTTTACAGTATATCATATAGAAATATAATATAGCTATATATTGAGGGGTGCTCTTGAGCTACCCTTACCCAAATAAAATAACAAAAAGGGAAGGAGTAAATATAAAAGGTGCAACAAAAAAGAAAAAAAAAAAGAAAAAATAATCTCTCAGGGCCTACCTGCACCAATTGTTACCCCTGAATACCACATGTGGTGACTGGTAAAATGGGCACCTTACCCCTCAGTCCTCCTTCTTTAAATGCACATATACTGTACTCCTCTGCAGCTTCTAGTTCATTTATTCTGAGAGCTTCAGAAATACCAAATGGCCAAAATGCTCATAATATTAGTAGGCATTGAACCTTTCTTCCGCAGGAGCAAATTTCCCAACGATGATTAGGATCACCAAGTGATCACACAATAAAATGTAGTCCAGAAGAACCTGCAACTCTGTGATAACCTGTGGATGGATCTGTATGACTTGTACCCAACCCTTCCCTAGTAATCAAATGTATACTCTCTCTTTATATAAATATACTTTTTACTAGGGGCTTTGCCCCCTGCTCACTTCTCTCGCCAAACCCTCAAACCACCCCCCACCCCCCGCCACCACTACGTGCCGATGTGAACAAGGGGGCTGAACACAACCCAAGGAAACGGGGTTGCTCTTTCGAAACCCCTGTGATATAATGGGAAACAAATAGCTTTATTTTACCTCCTCTTTGCTCTATAATTTGCTGGCTTGCTGCTGCTGCCGTGCCGCGTGATCTGTATCTTTTACGGCACTTTGAACATTTAAAAACCTGTACAGCAGCTGTCCATTTGTCTCACTGCCTTGTTTCTCTTCTTCCCCAGAGATCCTCAAACACTATTGGATCTCTTCTCGCTGTTCCGTTATTTCACAGAGTAATAATTTCCATTTGTTTGTACTAATGCAATCTTTACTATCATTTTTTTGAGACTTTCGAATTTTCGTACTTCCATTATCTCTAACCTGCTGTGCATGTGTATCGCACAAATGTTTTTGAATTCTTTATGATGTTCTACTTTGTATTTTTCCGGCCCTGGGTATGACCTCAGAGCACAGGAATTGTGTCTTCCAAAAGCATTCCAACAACTGAGAGGTTAGATGACCGTGATCTTGTTTGAAAATGGTTGTAAGTATGACGTGACTTGACCGTCTCGTGGGGCGTGAAAGTGTCTCTCTGTCTCTCTTCAAAAGATCACGTTTCGTTGCAGGAAAAAAAATCTTGTCTCGTCCCAAGATTTTTTTTTATAGTAGAGAGATATATATATGTATATATATATATATATATATATATATATATATATATATATATATATATATATATATATATATATATATTATATATATACAAATGTAGCTTAGTGGCTAAGGAATTGTGCTATAAACTAGAGACATCTACTGTAGTTTCAATCCATACTATGGCTCCACTTCAGCTACCAATGCTTAAATTTCAAGACCACCGACACAATTGTGCTGTGCCTTTGTAATTTGAATGTGCCTTTAGATAAAAGTATTAGCTAAAGATGTAAGTATAAATAAAAACTCCCCGATACATTTATTTACTGTTTATACTATTTATACTATCATTGTATACTAAATATAGTTTGCAGGGGTTCCAAGGCCAAAAAGACCACCCAGCCAAAACTGGGTATTCTGCCTAACATAAATGTTCCTAAATCAGTCATCTTTGTGTTCAGGCTTCACATGATAGGATTCTAATGAAGTTGGTCTTGTCAACAATTGAGACACCCACCTTCATTCCATCATCTCAGGGTGCTGCTTGGATTTCATATGAAGATGTCCACTTCTCTCTTGAGGGCACACTGGATTTAACCAGGATACATAAAGGCCCAGATGAACAAGACAATAAGTACACCAGACTCTGTAGCTTGATAAACAGACACCCTACTGTTCCTTAGTAGGTTGCTTCCTTGAATATAAATGGTAAACGGCAGGGCAACAGTGAAAAAAAGGTTTAAACGGGCAAAAGAATACAAACAATGGAAATGGGTTATTTCACACTTTTGGCCATTCTAACCTGAGTCTTTTTATTTGCCAGTTATATAACGTAAATTCATCTTTTTTTTCAGTGCCTATTCACTGTTCGCTGCTCCACTTCTTGGGGTGATTTCAAGCATCTGCCCATTTTAACCTTTTCTTTTTAATTCTTTTTCTTTGACACTCTATCTCTAAGGCCAACATCCCAGAGTCACCTTTTCGTTGCCCTCTGTTCAGATTCCTTGAGTGATTCCAAACTTCTGAATGCTGGTATATATAATGATATTAATTAGTCCCTTTTTTTGAATGTTCGCAAAAGGTTTTACCCCACAAATGGCTGGCTATACTTTGCTTGGCCACTCACTCAGTATTTGCAGTATTTTTTACCATGATATAAATACAGTAATGCTTAATCACAAACTGTATGTTGCCTTGTGATGGGCTATAAAGACTATAACAACACAGGACAAATTGCCTTATAACACAAAATCTTACAAATTTAAATGAAAAATAAAACATAGCTGTCCATAATTTATTGATAGATTTATATGAGGCCACCATTAGTGTCATGTTTACAGAGTACACTGAAATTCTTACTTGCATGTGCTAATCAACGTGTAACACATCCACTCTTACCTCAAAGTAAGTGTCTTCTTTACCTGAAAAATCTCGGCAATTTATAGTTAGGCCTGACATTTGGACTTCTTAACATAAGGCACAATTAATTTTTTATATTTATATTACTCTTTTTGGCCATCCCATATCGTCTAGCACAGGGGTCTTCAATCACAGTTCCTGGAGGGCCGCAGTGGCTGCAGTTTTTTTGTTCCAACCCAGTTGCTTAATAAGACGCAGTTATTGCTCAAGTAACCCTTCTGCTTCACTTTAGTTGTCTCGCTCGTTAAGATTTTGAACCCGTATTGCTTATTTTAGTCTTAAACAGCTGTATTCTTGGTTTTTAATTGCTTCTAATTAGCAATAACATGCAAATGACAAAGAGACCAGCATTTCTCAGTTTAGCTTGTTACCATTTACACCTGTGTGTGTATTAATCGTGCACTATTGGGTTTAATTAAATACTTGGAAGGAAATTGAAGAAAAAAAAGTGAAGGACTGAGAATTATTCCTCAGTTTTAGCCTTCAAATCATTTGGATGATATTATTAGAAAGGAGTGAAAATCCAGGATATAAGAATGACCTGACATGGCAGAGTTAAAGCAGTAATAAGCCATGAAATTAAATTATTAGCAAGAATTGCTTTCTAATTAAGCAACCGGGTTAGAACAAAAACCTGCAGCCACTGCGGCCCTCCAGGACTGGGACTGAGGACCCCTGGTCTAGCGCATATCATTTCTGCTTGACGTTCATTGTGGGTGTGTCATGTTAAAAAAACTTGTTCATGTCTCTTTTTCTCGGCTCTCAGCTGACACAGAGGTTAGCACTGCTGTCTCATGGCTTCAGGACATTGTGTTTGAATCTGCCTCTACGTAGTCTACCAAGGTTTTCTCCCTTCCATTTCCCAAAGGCATGTTTTTCAGATTGATTGGTGTCTCTGACTTAGCAAGATGTGAGTGGCTTTGAGCATTATGTGAGTGTGTGTGTGTGTGTACATGGAATTACACCCAGTGCTGCCAGGATAGACTCCAGACCATACAAATCTAAAGTAGGATTGAGCAGCTTTAGAAGATTAATTAGTGTTTGCTTTCTGAATTATCTTGTGAAGGCAGTTCTATATAAAGCTTGAACTGATTGACTGTCATGGGAATTCTTCCATGCTGCAAATTCTGCACATGTAAAGTGCTTAATGATTCCTGATCCCTTGAAGGGTTCTACTGTATATAGTTTTGACTGATTGACAATCATTGGTTTTTTTTTTTTTTTGCGTTGAAATAAATGTACATAAAAAGTGCTTTGCTGCTACAATTAACGGCACTATGTAAAATATTAGTTATCACAGAGTTCTTCTATATTAGAATAACAGTATTTATAAAATGCTTCAAATTGTTCCTACTAAGATGTTATTCTAAAGATCTGAGCTAAATTCTATTTACTGCTGTTGTATGAAATGATATAAGACATTGGGGGATATTTTGTTCTATTCTGGCCATGAGAACAAAGCATCTGACACTATAGTCAGCTGCAGGCATGCTTTATCCCTACGCATCCACTCTGTTTGCTTTAAGAACTTTTTTTTTTTTTTTACTTTTCGGCTTTTACACTAGCTTCACAGATGTAGCATGCCGGATAAGAGCTTTTCTGTCCAAGGCCACAGGAAAGATGATTGTGATTTTCGTCCCTCGGTGGTCCTGTGAAGTAGCATTAGAGCAAAACACATACATATCTGGCTGTAAGATTTTGCTAAAGTTGAAAAAGAAGCTAACTTAAAAAACACGACTTTGTGTGGCTAATGTAATGTAAGCAAATATATTGTGACCAAAAGGGGGCGCCCCAGACTCCACACACAAGCGCAAAAACATGGTCGAGGGTTCAAATGAAGTGTATTTTATTACACAAAATACCTTTTTTATGGCCTTCACACATGGCTATGTCCACACTTATAACAAAACCTATCTCTGTCCACGTTGGGGTTTTCACATCATTTACAAAAGGATCCCTGTCCATACTGACATATCATAAGGGGGGGAAAGCCTAGCTTCATGAGTTAGCAACCAAACAGTCTGTTGGCGCACTAATAAGCTTGGCCTAGGGTGCATCGGCACTGCTGACATATCCCCAAAACGCATATGAGGTAAACCTTCATCTAGACTGAGTATAAACGCGTTAAGTGGCAGACTTTAAGAAGGGACTGTGCAGTGAAAATCAGGCTCTTCATGTGTTTTAAAACTATCAGCACTCTCAGGGCTCTGCATGTTCACAGCATAGAAAACAAAAGAAGCCACAGCAAATTGCGCCTGAGTTAACGCACTGATTACAGTTGAATGGAGCAGTCTTCAGAATTGGCGACGGTCATCTTGTCATTAAATGAAAACGTCAAAGCGTTTAGCTCTGTGTTCATTCACAACAGCAAAAGGAGCACATCTTGTACCAAACAACATTTGTAAAATGAACTCAACAGAGAAAATAAATAAATATGTGTGTGTGTGTATCTTCGTCTTACTGCATTGTGCTTTTGTGTCTCTCTCTCTGTGCTGTAATATTGTGAGCTTGGCTGCATTCTACATCCGTTCAGTTTGTTACTTGCCTTGTTATTAATTTTGCTGCAGAATGCGCACCTCCCTACTAAACAGATTAAGTTTAAGTAATAAATGTTGATTATTAGAAGCTGTCAGTTATTTACAATGTGATTTTCATAGGACTCTGAATTTTTCACTACAACAGTAACGCTGCCAGACATGGGATTAATCGCAGAACTGTAGCAACCGATAAGTAAGTTGCCTTTTATGCATGTTTAGAGCATTTAAACTATACAAAATGCAATTCAGATGCATAGAAGTGCCAAGGAAAGCAATTCTTCTATGCCTGTTATGTTCGAAAATGTTTTCTGTGTTTTTTCTGTGAAGGGTGACCAATCAGTGAATGAGATGTTTGTTGTGTATGAGCAAAATCCAATCTGGGAAGGGCCACAAAATAAGCAGGAGCCAATCATAGTGCGATTAGAGCAGTGTTGCGCGAGTTCACACCTCACGAGAAAGAGCTCAAAGTTCAGTTCACACAGATTAAAAGGAATAAATTCATGTTCTGAGTTCACCATTTCAATTATGAACTAGTTCATGTTCAGTTCATTTTGTATTTCTTAAGGAGTGAGAATAAATGACCCATGAGATTACTTTTTTCAATTTTCCATGCCTTATATTAGGCTATTACAGTGTTCTTGAATAAATACATTATGAAGACTTTTTTATTTAAATACACTTTATTGAGTTCCAGCAACAAACACATATAACCATATACTGTATGCTAATATCATCCGGGTCAAAAAAGAAATTAAACAGATGCAAGTATACATATAAACTACTGCTCTGTTTCCAACAGTGTGACACAAATGGTAACTGTAGGTGAACTAACCTATTACACTGCCGGTCAAAATTTGCATCACATATTGCATGTTCAACGTGGAAAAATATAAAGTGGCCTTCAAACATACAACGTTTTCCTAAAAGCAAAAGCAGAGCTTCACCGTGTGCTCGTGTCAATGGGGGTGCCGGTTAAGCACAAGCAGGCAGACACAGACAGTGTCTATTTGATTTTACGTTATTTATTCTGAATACAAATAAATGTCAAAAAACTCATTCGAAATAAATATTCATAAAAATCCACTACTTGCAGAATATCGGAATACCATATTCGGATTCGGCTCTACCCCTACATTACAGGGTAAGGCAAAACGTTTAATCTGAACCTAAACCAGATGCAGAATGTGACATAAACATGAACTAGCTCACCTTTCAAGGTCTTCACTTGCAAATATGTTAGGTTAAGTTCACCATCCTTAGAAAAATGAGCTTGTTCAATGAACACACTTTAAAACTAGATTGTGAACAACACTGGATTAGAGTATTGCTTTTGAAAAACTTCATTTTTGCCTATCCACACCACAACGTGGATGCTGTGTTTACAAAAATATCTGGTTCTGTAGAGCATTTTTTAAATTCTTTGTTTTTGAGGGTCAGAAATGACGTGTCAGTGTGGACAAAAAGAAAAAAAAAAGGAGAAAAATGTGTATGTTTTTAAAAGAAAATGGTGGACGGGGCCTTAGAGTTGTGGGCTATTCTTAGATTTGTGTCTTTGAGCCAAATGAAACTAAAGACCTCTTGAGACTGTGTGCAAAGAAACTGAGACAGTGAATTGAACTCGTAGTCCTAGAGCTGGGAGGCAGCAGCACTCATCGCATGAAGCTGCATAGGTTTAACATTATCTCTTTTAATTTCCTTAATACGTCTACTGCTTTCTTACCTGTGGCCTTCAGTCTGCTTCGTTTAATTCTTTCATTTTTTTCATTTAGTTAACACCATGTTCTTAGTTTTCCCTTAGGTGCACTCTAATCTTTCTTCTCAAACCCGAAAAAATATTAATAATTAAATATTGACTTCAAAATGGCCCTGTGCTTGTGTGAGAGTGTGCTCTGGGATGGACTACCGTTTCCACCTTGTGCACTGTTATAGTCTGCTGCTCTCTTTCACCCTGAGCTGGATTAGCAGGTCAGGATATCAGCGGGAGTCCAGACTTATAAATGGTCAGATCTGGGGGTGGATTCAGTCAGAGGCCAAGAACAATTGATTTGAAATCTTTCATTCTGCACATTGTATGAGTTCAGTTTATTTTTTAGTCTAAAAAGAGTGCATTGTGCTGATGACGCTTCATTTACTGTAATTCTAAACACAACTAGATATTTTGTGAAAAAGAAAAGGTAAAAATGTACACTGTCTTTTGCGCAGGTGAAATCCTCCATGGATAAAGTGTTGACAGAGAATCCCCATGTTTAATTCTCAGAGGAGAGAGGCCAGCTCAATTAAGAAGTAACATGTTCTCCTAAGTTATACTAAACGATACGGCAGCAGGAGCTGAGCCACTGGCCTAAACAGCAACTGAGAAATGAGAATTTTAAGCATGCATGCCTGAGCATGAAAGAATTAATTATTACACATCCCTGAGCTGGGTCCCCATTCAACTTGTTTGTTTTATTCTTTTATGGGAAATTAATTAGGCAAACAAATTGGATAATTAACAAATCACTTATTTATATATCTGACACTTCTTTCCAAGGCAGCATACAAGGGTGCAAAGAAAGAATCAGTACGTGCATTACAAGTCAAATACCGGAAAGGAAAGCAGATGGAAAATACATTTCAAATCAAACAGAAGCTTCTGTACACAGGCTGCATACAAAACACTTAATGGAGGCACACATAAAAATAAGGCATGCAAAACATTTCAGTAAACACCTGATCATGAGGTCAGTCTTGTGTTACTACTGCAATTAAATGTATTTTAGAAAAATTAAAAGTGACGTTTCACCAGTGGCTGCTTTACAACTACAAACAGAGCATCATAAAACCTGCTGCTACAAAAGAAAAGAGAGAGCAGTATTTGTGCGATGGAGTGGCTATCTCTTCAAAGCTGGGGTCCTGCCTCATGTCCTACTTAGACAGGGGGCCTCTTGAGACCCTCACCTGGATTAAGAAGGTTTGCAAATATTATGTTATGTTATAGCATTGGATGTGCTGAGAGAGGACATGCAGGAGATGGGTGTGACAGGGCAACAAGCAGAAGACAGCACGACATAGAACAAGATGATCCACTGTCGCAACCCCTAAAGGGAGCAGCCAAAAGAAGATTGTTATTAGAATAATACCCACATTTATAATGTTTCTATCATAACATTGGGAAAATATCCAAAACATGGCATTCGTTGCTCTTTTATTGTTAACTAACTATGTTACCTGATGAAACAGGTATTAGAATACATTTAAAAAGAAATCTTTTGCCCTACGTGTCTCCTTGGCATCCTCATGTGTCTGAACCTCTCTTGCTTGGTGCATCCTCTCTCGCGTTCCCGTAAAGACTGCTTCTCAGACTCTGTCATTGCGAGACATGCTCCTCGGCTCCTGTCTGCTTTTTCGGCTAACCCCAGTGGTACCTGGGCCCTCATTACTCATTGTCTTTGAAGGAAACTCGTGTTGCACCTCATTAGTATTTAGTGACCCAACGTCGTTCAGTATATTATATGCTTTGTAGTCACTGAAATTTGCCATTTTTACTCATCAAAGCCAAACTGACCAATCAGATTGCTCAGCAGGACCGAACACACACACACACATACACATACAGATAATATAATCTAATATATAGTAGAAGTCTGGCACTGTGTCCTTTCTTTATCTAACTTTTAATAGATTTTTATTTACTGAATACACTATACAGGGTGGTCCAGATCGAATTATGCAGTTCCAGATCGTCTGGATGACTTTGATTTATGCGGGGACGATTCCAGTTCGGCGCAAAGATGATTCTTCATGTCGTCAGTTCGCACACTTCTCAATGGTCCGGGATTTTTCGGGTGATTTTCTATGTAATAAACTTTATAATTTATAGTGTAATAAAAATTGCATAATTAGATCTGGACCACCCTATATATGGGTGGCATGGTATAATAGAAGTAGTGGTACTCCTTACAGTAAGGATATCAGGGTATGTGTCCTAAATCCTTCCTTTGTGGAGTTTGTATCTTCTCCCTGTATCTGTGTGGGTTTCCTCTAGCAGTCCAAAGAAATGTAGATTAAGTGATTTTCCTATACTGTTCCTAGTGTGTGGTTGAGGTGTGTGTGTGTGTTTGCCATGCGATGGACTGGCGCCCTGTCAATGGTTTGTTCCTGCCTTGCTCCCTATGCTAGCTGGGATAGGCTAGCAACACATACCACCCTGTTCAGGACTAAGCGGGTGTGACAGATATGGGGCGCTATCGCTCCCTTGAACCCCTGTCCATGACTCCAGACACCAGGTAAAAGTCCAAATACTGACTTTATTTAAATTCCACAGTGCACAAAGCACCCTCTCCTCCACTATACTCATACACAAACACCAATACACAATAATAACAATCCTCCGTCTCCCAGATGCATTGCCACCCTTCCACCCAGCTCAGCTCGCCATCTGGGAGCTCCCACAATCCTTTTATATTCCCTGACCCAGAAGTGTTCTCAATCCCCAGTCCATGTGATCCTGTATCACTTCTGGGTCAGGCAAAAGTTCTTTTCTTCACCCCAGAAGCACGTCATTCCTCTTGTCCACATGTGCTTCCGGGGCGTAGGGAAAATATCCGTTATTCCTCCCTGCAGCATCCCCTAGTGCTGCATCCAGTAGGGCTGCGTATAACAACTACAATGTCCATGATGCACTGCTGGTCTTCTGGGGACCTCCATGACTGAATACACTGTGGAAGAGAGGTGAAAAAGAGAGTGCAGGCAAGGTGGAATGGGTGGAGAAGAGTGTCAGGAGTAATTTGTGACAGACGGGTATCAGCAAGAGTGAAAGGGAAGGTGTACAGGACGGTAGTGAGACCTGCTATGTTATGTGGGTTGTAGAGCAATATATTCACTCCGGTGGCAAGATTTTCAATTCAGTTTCAGTGCTTCTATTTATTCGCTGATTTAGTTAACAGAAATATGTTTGATGAAACAGCAGAAGGGTTTAATAATGCTAATGCTTATTTTTAGGCATTGCCCATCTACTGATTTTCTAAACCCACTTATTCTATTACAGTGTTGAAGACAATCCTATATTATTATATTATCTCATTCTCAAACTATCTTAACCTAATTCAGGGTTGTGGGTGCTGGAGTTCATCTAGTCAGCACTGGACAGAAGGCTGCAAGCAATCCTCAACAAGGCACCAGCCCGTCGCACCTATGCTTACACTGGGCCAGTTGAGAGTTTCCACTTAACCTAATCTTAACATCATTCTGGAAGTGGGAGCAAATCCAGAATAGCAGGACAGAAATCCATGAAGACACGAGCAGAACATGCAAACTTCATACAGACAAGGATTGAACCTGGGATTCAAATCCAAGATGCTGAATCTGTGAGGCAGCAGTGCCAGCACTCTTGTTTTCCACAGGACCATTAACAGAATGCATCAATGGAAGGTGCTTTACAGGGAATACAAGATTATAACAAACATTTAAAGGTATGATCAATAAGATGAAATCAGCTCAAGAAATATAGTTAAAAGCACAAGCATTGCTGAGCTATCCTAAGAGGAACCTGTTAATATATTTTTTCAAGTACAGTTTATAATTACTAAGCACAGAATGACATAGCAGTAATGCTAGACAAGTAAAAGCAGACCAAACATTAATACTGTACATTTTGGATATTACTTGCAAAGCTAGTAGATCAAGTTAGTACAACATACAATGCGTCTAAATATCAGGATGGGCACAATGTCACAAACCTCCCAAAGCAGAGCTGACCCGAGGGTGAGAGCCACAGCAGGGAGTACGGAGAAGGCCTGCGCCAGAGGACAATTTATGGGATGTAAGCTGCAATTAGTGCAATCAAGCATATAAGTTAGCGTTATTTTTATTTTTATTGATTTTATCTTTTCACTACCCTAAATTGGACTAAGCAGGTTTAAATGTGGTTTGTTTATTTATTTATCATTTTTGTTATTCAAGTGTTTTATTCATCTTCATTATCATTCCATGTGGGTGACATTTTCATTTATTTCATTTTCATCGCCAACCTGAATTGAAAAAATAAGTTAGAAGATGGATGGATGAATAGATAAATGGATGGGTAATTTTACTTTTTGAGTGAGTTTTGTTTTTTATTTTACCTGGCATAAAATCCAAAAATCCGAATAATTTGTCACTCTCTCATTAGCATGGCTGTTATTGTGATTATTATTTTTTTTTTTTCTTGTTTTAGAGTGTGCACAGCATCATTATGGAAATAAAAGGCAAATTGCTTCACTAAGATTTTCTGGCATTTTAAGAAGCTTCAGTTCAAAAGAAACCCCATTTAAATGTAGTGTTGTTTGATTGTTAAAACTGTTCTGATGTTCTTTCTGCATTGGGCTTAATAGTGTCTCCATTTCATAAGCTTTCTGCTTTATTATTTTTTTTCTCCTCTCCAACTAAAAAGCGCTTTGATTTGCGAACTGGGACTCGAGTTTACAGTGCTAAGTGTTCACATAGCATGGTAAATGCTTCTTTTATCCAACATTTTACTTAAATTTTGTAGGATCGTTTAACATATCTTCTTCAGTGTCAGCTTTAATCTTGAAAATTCCTTTGTGGCCTGAATATCAAAATAGCAATCCACATTCCACCCATTTTCACTGATGTTTGCGCTTTTAATTAAAATGCGGCACTGATAAAAGTTCAGATGTTGTCCCTCCTCCTGGTCCCCAATTCGCCTTTATCCAGGCCTCTGCCAAGTGTTTTGTGTTGCTGTTTACCTTAAAGATGTGTATGACAAAAAAAATGTCTAGATATTGTCACACAGAAACTGATAAAGTCCAACCTTTCCATTCTGTTAAAGAATGAGATCTAAGCAAACCATGATCTCATCTTCAGCACCCACATAGCACTCATGTTCACAACATGAATCAGCAGACAGCATGGAGACTCTTCTTAAGCTCAGCATAGCTACAGTATGCAGAAAAAGGCCAATCTCTCTTTCAAATATAACTCCCAAAATCAATAACAGTCATACAGTTCTTGGCTGCATTATCGAGAGAGAAAAACTCCTTTCTAAACACCTTAATGAGAACTGAAAAGCAATGCACCCCACATTGTGCCACCATGTAATGCTTTGACTGCTATACAGTCAACAGAAGCTGAAAAATAGCAGAGAAAAACATCTTGCCTATCTACTTGGTTTAAAAAAAATTAAATAAATCGCTTAAGAGCAAAAAAATGGAAGACTAAGACTACCCATATCATTTAACTGGTACACCTTCACAGCTTTATAGTGTCCAGTTTATATCTGAAAAACATTTGCAATTAGACACATTAATTGCATTGCACCTAGAGGTGTTCACGGGGACTATGTCAAGCAAATGCATGGCACCTTTTTTGTAGTTTTTTTCTTTCAACCATAATCTTCATGACTTTGATCCAAAACTCTAATATGGTGTCGTGTGAAGCGTGTTAAAGAATGCTGGTCAGTAACACGCAGTGTTACAGCATACATTGGTGCTTTAGCCTATTAATTAGGCTACATAATTTCAGCCTCCTGTGTTTCTTGAGTGATGATTTTCTAACCTTGTCAGTTCCGTTATGTGATGCGTTTAATGACATGTCCTGTATTTCTGTCAGTTCTTGCTAAGTGGGAACATGTCGCTACACCCTCTGGTTGTTCTTCTGCATATTAGCCACTGGGCATTCAAGACTCATTTGTCTTAATTGTCATTTTTAATTCTGAATTATTTCAGTTACTGTATATTTATTGCATATTCCTTAAGTTTTTTGTTCATATTTTCGACATCATTACAATGCCTTTTTGTATATTTGTTTTTGTGTCCTTCACCATCTTCTTAGAAATGTTTTAATGGCCATAACTATATGGTTTACTGCTGCTTGGTGCTCACAGGATGTCCAGCTCGTTTGAGATATTGCATCATCTCATCCCACCTTTGTAAGACTGCAGTGCGGTACTAACAATGTCCAAGGTTAGGGATAAACATGTCTAAAAAGCAAAACTTGATTCATGATTTAGATAGAGCAAGGTTTATAAACTCTTGGCTGTTATAATTGTTTGTTTTTTTCTTTATTCTTAGGCTGTTTATTTACATATTTCATTTTTCTTACTTTAGTATTTTTTCTGATGAATCAAGTTTTGTGGTTTATTTATGTTGAAGTAAATTATATCAGCATTTATACTTTCTAACATTTAACATTATATGATTCTGTGGTTATACAATACTGTCTGGGGCAGCACGATGGCACATTGGTAGCGCTGCTGCCTTGCAGTTAGGAGACCTGGATTTGCTTCCCGGGTCCTCCCTGCATGGAGTTTGCATGTTCTCCCCATGTCTGTGTGGGTTTCCTCCCATAGTCCAAAGACATGCAGGTTAGGTGGATTGGCGATTCTAAATTGTCCCTAGTGTGTGCTTGGTGTGTGGTTGTGTGTGTGTGTACGCGTGTGCCCTGCAGTGGGCTGGCGCCCTGCCCGGAGATTTGTTCCTGGATTGGCTCCTGTGGTTAGGATATAGCAGGTTGGGTAATGACTGACTGACTGACAATACTGTCTAGATATCATGTGACTCGTCTTGTCGCATCTATGATGTGGCAGTCAGTGCATATAAATTCAGTACTTGTGAAACTCAAAATTATCTTTCAGTGGATAAAAAATGACTCCCTCATGGTGTGCGGTGGCTTAGTGTTCAAATACCAAGTAGAGAGGCTCACTTCAGCATTGTGACTTTGGCTTTGTTTTGGGGTCTCCCATCAGATTGGACAGCCAGCACAGACTCCACACAGGGCGTGTAGGCGGCCAGTTGGCTGAGGTGTCCAGGATTGTGATTTTGTCTTTGACTTTCTCTTTTATAGTTTTGATCTTCTGTGTTGTCACCTGGCCATAGTTCATCAGTTAACTAATAGACAGATACTGTTTGTTTCATAAAATCAGTTTCTACCTTGTTCCCTGTGTGTTTTAACAAATCTGCATTTATATGTCTGCCAGTTCTGTATTTAGTAACTAGTATTATCCATACCTGTATTTTAACTGAGAACTGTTCACAGTGCTCCGTGCCTGGCGCTATACAAAAACTGAGTTTCTAGTTATTGGATTGGATTTCTGACTGTTCTCTTGGCATTCCCCTTGGCACTCAGTTTAATTTTGTCTTCTCTGTTTCAAACTTTGCTTGTTTGACTTTGTAGGTAGGTCTTTGCTGTTCATCTTCTGGGCCCTTTTGCCCTCACTATTACTAATGTGTATCTTACAGAACACACACACATTTGGTATTATTACTCTGATTTTATTCATGATTTATCATTTTAGGGTTTGTCAGTCTTTTTCGGTTTGACTTACAGGCATTATAATTCTGGCTTGTTTTGATACTACAACTCCCACTCTCTTTGTTCTGTTTTAGTATTTCATGTCAGTTTTTTCCTTTTTCATACTAAGTTACTTCTCTTTTATCTCTTTTTAATGAGAGAATTATATCATTAAGTCACATATGACTTAATGAAACAAAATGCAAAGCTCCCTGGTATTAGAACCCTCTGAAATTCAGAGACATTTTTCCATTTGGAAAAGGCACAAAATGAGTGATGGATTATTTAGTTATGTTCATCCACCACTATGCTTACTTGACTTAACACATGCATGAAACCAAACACCATTTTTGTTTTTTGGTAATATGCACACATCTGTTTGGCCTACATTAATATGTATTTCCTTACTCATTAAGGCCATTCATTGGCATGTCTCATGTTTTCATTTGCTCCTGCTTTGTTTGGTAATGGTAGCTTTAAAATGAAAGCTCTTTAAACAGTTGTCTACATTCATCCACTCATTATCCATATTGTTTCATACATTTTGACTATTTGATACCCAAGATAACACACTATGAAAAATACCTAAAACGTTTAAATACTTGCCAGAGCAAAGTGTCTGCTACAAACATTTATTTCTAAAGTGCCACATGACAAATGGTTTTCAATTACTAACATACTGATATTTTCTTTTCTTTCTTTCTTTCTTTCTTTCTCTTTCTTTCTTTCTTTCTTTAATGTCCTACAGTATGTGATCTGAGATTTTAAAGCTGCCACATATTTTTTTTCTCTGTATAATGGTACCACGATTTTTCAGAAAGTGCTCGATGTCGGTTTCTCTCATAACCTCTTCGGCACTGCAAAGCAAACTAATTTCTTTGGAAAGTTGTTCCTGGGTCGTTGATTCTCAAATTTCACCACATGTAAATGTAGTCAAGCTTTCAGTGGAGAAGCAGTACAACAAATGATTTTATATTTTGTATTAGGCTTAATATTTAAAATTGTACTCAATCATAATTGCACACTCATTAGGAACAGAACATTTGTCACATTTGGTTTATTCTTCACATCCATTCTACTGTGTGACACAATTCATACTCTAATAGTAATTGTATTTATGTTAGGTAGAATGCCCAGAGGGGACTGGGCAGTCTCGTGGCCTGGTACCCCTGCAGATTTTATTTTTTCTCTCCAGCCGTCTGGAGTTTTTTTTTTTGTTTTTTCTGTCCTCCATGGCCTTCGGACCTTACTTTTATTCTATGTTAATTAGTGTTGACTTATTTTAATTCTTACTTTGTCTTTTTATTTCTCTTTTCTTCATCAAATAAAGCACTTTGAGCTACATTATTTGTATGAAAATGTACTATATAAATAAATGTTGTTTTTGGTGACATTTGTAATCAGTTAATCAAATATCGATTTGTCCTGTAAAATGTAGTTATGGCCGATCTAAGAAATTCCCGTAAACATTTGCAATGTTACTACCAAGTGATCCTTTCCAAATAAAAAGGATTGAATCTCTAGTTATTTGTTTTTCGAGTGGAAGAGACTTGAAAATGCAACCCAGAAATCATAGTCTACGAATAAGTAAAGGACAACTGCTTGAGAGAAATGTTATTAGAGGCAGAACCCAAAAAACTTTAATATATAACTTTAATACCTTTAATATTTGTAATTCGTAAAAAAATATATATATATCTTTCTCATCAATTCTTTTAAAGAGAGTGTTTCATTTTATTATTAGATAAATTACAGACACATTCTGTGCTGCAACCTTTGGTGAAAACGTCACAGAATGAGCATGTGCAGTGACCCCATGCAATGAGCCAAGTGTCCTTAGGTGTGAAGGCACAGCATGGCATCCTCAAGTCAAAGACAAAAGTGAGAATTGAAAAAAAGTTTGTTTTTTTTCAAGAAATCAAATGTAGAAAAAATTCCCAAAATAGATTTAGCTTGTACAAGATTCCAACAGGCAAGCGGCATGTACAGCAGCTTTAAACAGAAATTACACACAGCTAATTTGTTAATTTACATTTTTTGAAGCAGTTAGCATCACTTAATGCATCCATTTATTGTTTATTGGAACACATCCTTGGATACAAATCACACATCTTATAATTTGCTCTTTGTACTGTAACAATAGTAAATTATTCATTTTCTTAATTTTCCCTCAGGCTGCATGGCTCCCTTTCAGACTTGTATCTCTACTCACTATTTTGGCCTCATTTCCACCACTTTGCATTTAGCCAATATATTCTTACAGTTCCCTATTTTTGTCACGTCATTGTTAATTGGCAAAATTCCATAAATATTATTTATTCAGGCTGAAATGATTTTAAATGAGAATCCCTATCCAGTTTGTCTCTGAATTTTTCTGATTTAATACAACTTGGTTTTACTGTAAGGCCTGCTGTACATCACATGTTTTACAGTACTTTTAATGCTTAAAATGTGCCCTTAATTTCTAAAATTGTGAAAAACATTGTGCCACAGGGGTTTTTGGGAAGTGGGTTTGATTAATTCTGCATTTATGTATTTAAAGTGGCACTGAGTGGGGAAGAGCAGACATATTTAAAAAAAAATGAAAAATAAAAAAGTTAATGACTTCTTGTAGCATAGCTAACCCTTCATCATTCTCACCCCAATCTCAGTCAGCAACATCCAGATCAACCAGAAATGTAAAAACGTACGTTTTATTCATGAAGCATCATTTAAAGCATTTAAGGAGTGATGGTCGCATAAGCAATGTGTGACCTTAATGGAAGGCTAGCAATTGGGGTGAAGTAAAGGCCCTGAGTTCAAAGATTACATTTCATGTGGCGCCTTTTCAAAAGTATGATATCATATGCACCTCTCTGATTTTAAACTTGTGTCCTTCCCCATGGAATTACAGCATAATGGTGAAACACAGCCTTCCTTGTCTGAACCCATTTTGAGTATTTACTAACACTCCTGTTCTTGTCATGTAGTCCTCCATCTTGTGCTTAATAATTGATTCCATTAATTTCCTTGTGATGCAAGCTAAGCTTACTGGTTATTTGGATCATCCCAATCAGCCATTTAATACAAAGTTACAATATTTGCTAGTCTCCAGTCTTTAGGACTTTCCCCAGTGTGCTGAGATTTTTAAAAAATATGAGCCGGGGTTTTTATATTGTGGAAGCCGGCCCAGACGCAGACAGGCGGACACGTTTGTAACACCCAACACATGTTTATTATACGTAGTACAGTGCAACACAAACCCCTACAAGTCCCCAAAGTCCAAGCCAACTGAAATCAATGCCTTCTCTTCCTTCAGGCTGCCTCCTTGCCTCTCCTCCCGAGCTCCGTCCTTCTCCACTCCCGACTCAAGCCAACGAACAGAGGAAGGCGGCCCCCCAGCGGGAGTCACGAGACTTGGTGTTGCAGTCCTTGGTGTGGGTGTCCTGGAGACCAAGGAGCCCAAGTCTCAGGTCTGGGATGAGTGCCAGACCGAAGCCAGGATCAGGAGGTCTCCAGACCTGTGTTTGTGATAGAAAAGGGCAGCTGCAGAGAGAGAGCGTCTCGCCTGTTGAAGGGCCCGTATGGGAGAAGCAGGTGAGATGCTAACCAAAAAGTAGCACCGAGCTTGGTATTGTCGTTTGTTTTAAAAACTGCTTCCTGTTGAACGTTTTAACCTCGTTTTGAAGGATTGTGTTTTTTCTATTGTTTTAAACCTCCACATTTCTTTTATGGATTATTGATTTGATGAAGAGTTTTGGATCACTGCACTATTTATTTGA
Source organism: Polypterus senegalus (assembly GCF_016835505.1). NCBI lineage: Eukaryota > Metazoa > Chordata > Cladistia > Polypteriformes > Polypteridae > Polypterus > Polypterus senegalus. The sequence goes on from NC_053154.1 coordinate 112,546,317, forward strand.
ACACTTTGTTTTGTTGACTATTTTAATAAAAGCACCTTTTATACCATCCCCTTGCTCAATTGTTTATTGCCTCAACTGTCTAGCTCATTGGTGACATTACCAACAGTGTTGGGTTGAAGGGCTTCCAAGCAGCAGATGGGAGTGTGGAGCCGAACCCGCATCGTCACAGTCACACACATACACATCAATTTAAAAAATATTGGTCTGCAGAAAGGGTTCTAGTAATGATCAACCAAAATGAACATTGCTGGTCAAAGCTAAAGCCAAATCTAAGGAAACACAGGGCTAAATACCGAATGTTGAAAACTTATTTTCATTTATTTTTTCCTTATTTGCATTTTTGCCATTGAATAAGGCCAACTTTAAATTAATTTAAATTTCGATATACAGTATACTTTCCAGTGAAAATGAATTATAAAATTGAAAATTATTGAAAACTCTTTCTATTTTTGAAGTCATTCTTTCAAAAGGAGCAAATTTAAAAATAGATAAATAAATGATAAAATAAATAAATAGGAAGACTGACAAAATATATGTAGTTTTGTAAACAATAAATGGTGACTTATATATTAGAGAATATAAGTCCATCAGTCAATTTGACACTTTCTTCTCATCCTGACAAATAGAAAAAAACAGTTAAACCAGCATAACAGAGTAGGCGAAGAAGTACCACCAATTTGGTCTTCTTACTCCCACAGTTTACTGGCTAATAAAAGTAAAGATCTCGCACCCGGCCATAAGTAAATGGTTTGTGTGATTTCATTGAGTCATACAGTAAGTCCAAACACAATGTCAATGCATGTGAGAGGAATCCATTCATCATCAATGTATGTCAGCAGAGTTAGTTTGTTGGTGCGTTTGGTTCCTTTCTTGACCAGCAAGTCACATAGATCCATACTGATTATTACGCTAAACATATTTAAATATGTTGCTTTGCGTTCTGATTTAATTTGTCTCGATATGCTAGCTTTACCTTTTCCCTTCTTTTGCCCATTTGAGTTTATCCACTTCAGTTTCTCACAATATGGCACTTCTACTGGTGCTCCTTGCTGTAAACTAACTAATACAATCTTCTAAACATGGTACTGCACTCCACAAAGCAATGCAAATTGAAATATTACTTATTACCTGTAGAATTGGAAGCTCTGTTTGAAAAAGTCAACCATAACCAGCTCAGGGAAGCAATGGAAAGAATGTCACATATTCAGGCAAAACAATCAACATTTGTACTCATTCAACAAGTGTGTCATTTTTTGATATCTTCGGTGGCCAAGCATTATGTGCATATCTCTGCACATGAAAAAACAGAATTTCAAATTCAGCAGTAACTGTAACAAAGCAAATACTAGCATGTCTTATTAATTGAGATGCAGACCTTAAGAACTATATGAGTCCTCTTGTGGTAGACCACCTGGACCCACTGCAGTTTGCCTATCGGACAAAGATAGGTGTGGAGGATGCAATTATTTGTGTGCTTCATAAGGCTTATTCTCACCTGGACAAAGCTGGCAAATCTGGCTAGCTGGGTGAATTATGTTTTTCAGTTTCTCTGCCACCTTCAGTACCATCCAGCCATTCCTGCTAAGAGGTAAACTGAGAGATATGTAGGTGGATGAGCCTATGGTGTTCTGGATAATGGACTGCCTGTCAGGTACACCCCAGTCTGGGAGGACTCAAGGACTGTGTTTCTGATGAGGCAACACTGGAACACCACAAGGAAGAGTCCTGTCTCCTTTCTCTTCACTGTACACCTTCAACTACAAATATAGCACCAGGTAATTTCACTCACAGAAATAATCAGATGATTCTGTACTTATGGGGGTTTATTAATATAAGGGGTGAGACAGTGTATAGGAGTAAGGTGTATAAAGTTTGTTTCTTGGTGCAAAGAGAATTCTCTGCATCTTAACTTCAGCAAAACCAAGACACTGGTAATTGAATTTCACTGCACTAAAGAGCCTCTATGTTCAGTCACTGTTCAAGGAATGGATGTGGAGGTCGTCCACTCCTACAAATCCACATCAATTGGACTGGTCTCAGAACACAGAGAAACTATATAAGAAAGGATAGAGCAGGCTCATTTTTCTTAGGAGATTGGATTCCTTTAATTTAGGAAGTGACGTCTTTCTACAATTTTATGATAGCCAGTGCAGTTTTCTACACAGTGGTGTGCTGGGCTGGAAACATCACTTCAAGAGAGGCCCACCAAATCAACAAGCTAATTAAAATGGCCACACTGTGGACCCCCCTGGAGGTAACAGAGAATTGAAACAAAACTGAGTGTCATTATAAACAAGGCAGCATATCCTCTCTGTGACACACTAACACTGAGAACTTTTAGACATCAAATTATTCAGCATAAATGTGTCAGGAAATGCTACTGGAGCTCCTCTATACCATCAGCAATACGTCTGCATAACACCTCACTGTGACTGGGACTACAAGTCAGAAGTTTTCTTTCTTTTTTATTTTTCTTCCTTTTTAGTCATTCTGGTGGTTGTTCAGACCATTTATTTATCTATTTATGTATTTATTTATTCAAAGGGATTCTGTAAAAAGCTACTTTTCTACCTTGGGGGAAAAATAAAGTTCTATCTATCTATCTATCTATCTATCTATCTATCTATCTATCTATCTATCTATCTATCTATCTATCTATCTATCTTAGAAAAACATTGTCTGCTGTTCTGTTTGGAGTTAATTTGCTGCCAGTTCATCACTGACCATGCTTCATAAATGGCCAGTGTGTCAGAAAAACAAAACCCTTGAAGTCTATACACATGAGAAGGACAGTTTAGTATATAAAGTCCACCTATCCATATATCCTTTCTTTGCCTGTTCAATCCCATTCTCTTTCTATTGTACACAGAGACCAATCTGATGCTATGCATAACTCACCTCCCAGTTCATCAATGAACATACTAAGTCACAACCACTTAGACAGTAAGACACTTCCACAGTTTGTACCACCTTCTCAGGAATGAGCTGTGAACAAAGAGGAAACCACATGGAAAAACACTGAGGGCTCCAGAGATCACAGACTATGTATTTTTTCCCTTTGTAGGGGGAACCTGAAGCATCTAAGAAAAGACACAACCCAGAGGAGAGCCAGACATTCTCAGTAGTCTATCCAGTCTAATAAGGTCGCCTCAATGGAGTCTGTCCCTTCCAGTCATGTTGGCTGTAGTGCATCAATTAAAGGAGCCAGAAAGTCAGTTCATTCCTGATCTTCGTTAAGGAAGGAACTCCACCTTAGAAATGTACACAGGTGACGTGGCAAAGTACTAAAAGTTAAGCCTACTCTGCTAACTAGGACTGAAGCTTTCAAACAGCCTACTTACAGTAAACCAGTAATAACAACTGAGATGCTGTCAAGGAGAGGCTAATTCTGATAACTAGGTAAAGCTAAGACTTTTTTACTTACTGAAAGCCTTTATTTTCTGAAAAGAAAAAAAAAAACTTTATTATCGTAGTCAGACAAGACTGGGCTGTAAGGACCGTTTAAGGAGTTTATGTTTTGGTTGGCTAAGGGCCCCCATTAGTAATAAGAAATCATTTTAGCTGCATGTTTCAGGCCTGTCAGAGAAAACACACACACACACACACACAACATATGAAATCCACAGAGAAATTACTTGAGCTTACTGAGATCAAAGTACAATGAGGCCCTCTAGAAACCCAACAACAAAAGCAGGTGCCATGTGCTGGGAGACATATTCTGTCACCCCATGTATCTGTGCTGCTGTCACATTACCATTTTAATTTAACCTATATGTCCACTCCTTTATTTCACCCTTTGCATCTCAGTGCATACTTTTTTAGGTAAATACTTTCTCATATGGAATTCTGTCCAGAATTTCTTTTCTCCAATTGTTTGTATCTTGCTGTTCAACCAGCATATTGATATTTAAAATTTCCTAACTCGCCTATAAATGTCACAGCCTTTTTCTAGTCTGCACTCCAATCCATTCCTATTATTCTTCATGCCCACTTGTTATTCCTAACATGCATCCTTCTCCACCTCTTTCTTTACATTTTTTTATGTGAAAAAAGGAACTGAACAAATAAAGCAGCATGGTCATATTTAAAGATCAAATATGGAATCAAATATATTGCACCCTTTATTATATTCTGGACAATGAAAAACTGTGTGAGCTATGCTAAAAAACAAGTATTTTGAAAAAAATTTAATAACATCTGAAAAGGGTTACTGAAAAATCATTTAAAAAAAGCCACAAAAATAACATATGCTTGTGTAACTAAAAAGGGCTAGTAAAAATATCCATCCATCCATTATTCTACCCACTGTATCCTAACTACAGGGTCACGGGGGTCTGCTGGACCCAATCGCAGCCAACACAGGAAACAAACCCCGGGCAGGGCACCAGCCCACCACAGGGCATGCACACGCACAATTTAGGATTGCCAATGCAGCTAACCTGTGTGTCTTTGGACTGTGGGAGGAAACCAGAGCACCCAGAGGAAACCCACACAGACACGGGTAGAAGATGCAAACTCCATGCAGGGAGGACCCAGGAAGCAAACCCAGGTCTCCTAACTGCGATGCAGCAGCACTACCCACTGTGCCACTGTGCCGCACGAGTAAAAATATCTGCAATTTTATTAGTTATTATTTTTTAAGGGTGCATTTTAAGGTAGCATTACCAGCTTACAGCACTATAAATCACTTCACTTTCTGACTGGGGTGCCTTTTACTGGATTCCTGCTCTCCACATTCTCAACATGCTCTTCAGTGCGTACATTTGCTCTGTGAGCTACTGGCTTGCCAACCTCTAGGTCAGGCTGCTTCACTGAACTCAATGTCTCTACAAATGTGAGCATGATTAAGTAAATCTTCTTGTCTTGTATCCAAACATCCAATCATAGGTGTATATTGTAGCATAACTTACAATCCTCAAACCCACTTAATCCAATTCAGGGTCATGGGGGACCCTGGCAAAAAAGCATTTCTGAGGGCAATACCACTCCATCATGGTGTCCACTCCAGTTCACTCAGGGAATATTTTACAAACTCTCAGACGGTGATGTCATCACTGTTGCTGTATTTAAACCATCACATATTGTTGGGAGCATCCAAGATTGTGGATTTTGTAAAAACCTTTGTACAAAAAGTTAATGCTCTTTCTGATTTTTTGACAGAACCTTATGTTAATTTTGAATAAGATTTAAATTTACATATGGGCTTTTGGTATTTCTGGTTTATTTAGGTACTTTTGGCTTTTAACCTTACTAGATTTTTTACTTTGATTTTTCTCCTCATTTCCTAGCCCACATTTTATTTCTCCTTGCTGTTCTTCACTTTGGAATGACATAAACACAAGGAAAAAAAAAAAACAAAACAGGAAATCCACCCATCACAGATGTCACTACTCACAAGTTTAATTTACATTGGCCAGTTGACATGTCTCTCTCTCTCTCTCTCTCTCTCTCTCTCGTTCTCTGTCTTTAACGTGATTGGGTAAGGAATTAAACCCAGAATAGGGAAGTGATACAGTGAGGCAGCAATGCAAACAATTCTTTGAGGGTGCTGCTATTATCCCATATATAAATGTCTACGTGTGGAAGTGTTTGTGTCTGTTTGTCTGGCCCGGAACTGAGAGGTGGAGTTGGGGTAAGGGCTTCGAGGATACACAAGTGAGGCCAGCACATCGTCAAAACGAAACCTCTGAAGAAAGTCACTCGCTTAGCCGCTAATACAGAAGCAAGGTGAGCATGTTGGCAAAACAGTATCCCTTTTACTTTTTTCTTGCCGCTAATACACAAGTGAGGGGAGCACATCTGCAAAATGAATCCTCCTAGGAGAGAGATGCTCAGAAAAGTTCCTTTCAAGTACGTGACATCTCTGCACTTCAATTTTTTTTTCTAACGATTTCAATAGTTTCTAGGATCCTGGACTTTTTACAGCACGGGCTTACACAGCTAGTATTATAATATTTTCAAACCCTTTTACTTCAAATCAAGGTCATACAGGGCTGGCCACCACCCTGGCAGTGCTGGAAGCAAATGAGGAAATTGTGCTCACTCATGCACACGCCTTCTCTCACACTGATAAAAAGTTTGAAAAGTTCTAGACACAATAGGCTTCAGTGGGAACAAACAGCAAACAATATCAAAACATCTATGAAAAAAAGTCTTTAATTATTCATGTTGTATAATTCTCATGTCAGAAATCCATTCCAATGGTAACACTGCCCCAAACATCCATTCATTATCCAAACCGCTATATCCTAACACAGGGTCACAGGGGTCTGCTGGAGCCAATCCCAGCCAACACAGGGTGCAAGTCAGAAAACAAGCCCTGGGCAGGGCGCCAGCCCACCACAGTACTAATATTATATTATATTATATTATATTATATTATATTATATTATATTATATTATATTATATTATATTATATTATATTATATTATATTATATTATATTATATTAAAGCTAAAGGGCCTGAATGATGGCAATTCCATGCCAGACCAGGGGGTGGCGAAGTGTACTAATCCTTTCTCTCTTTTTATTGCAGACCACTGGCTGGAAATTCTGCCTGGCCCTAACGATGTCACTTCCAATGATGTCACTTCCGGCTCCACCTCAATGACGTCACTTCTTCTGCTTGCCCTTAAAACTGACATCTTTACCTCAGCGGTTCAGTTGTTTTGGATTCTAACCTGTACACATTTGTATATTAATTCAATCCATTTTACAGCCAAGTAAAATATACGGGTGGCTGCCCCAAACCTTTTTGTGGCTCCTTTTGTTTGTCTTTGACAACTGGTAAATCCAATTTAGAAGCCAGAGCCTACTATGACTACATTGCACACAAGTTAGAAAGTACCCCTGGACAAAGCACTAATTCATTTCAGGGCCCACTCACATTCACGCACACACTCACACTCCCACAGGGACAACTTTGAATTACCAATTAGCCTAACCCACTTTTGATGATCTGGGAAGAAAAGAAAGTATCTGTGGCTAAAAGTGCTCCAAGATTGCACCTTCTGAAAGGGATGGAGGGGATTTTATAATGATGGCATCCAGTTTTGCCATCATCCTCTTTTCCACAACAACTTCCAGAATGTCCCTTGTTAGCTCTGTAATGAAGCAGGCTTTCCTGATAAGTTTGTGGAGGCATTGTGCATCTTTTCAACTCAAGTTCCTTCCTCAGGACACCACAGCATAGAACAATACACTGGCTTTTATGGACTGGTAGAACATTTCCAGCACCTTGCTGTACATATCAAAAGACCTGAGTCTCCTTAGGAAGGACAGTCTACTCTGGCCCTTGTTTTACAGCACCACTTTGTTGTTAGACCAGTCTAGCTTGTTGTTGATGTGAACGCCCAGGTACTTGTAGCTCTGCACCACTTCCAAGTCCTCCTCCGAATGGTGACTGGTCTCAGAGGTTTCTTGGCAGGCTGGAAATTGAACGCCAGCTCTTTGGTCTTACTGATGTTGATTTGCAGGTTGTTGTCCATATACCAAAAGACAGTCCTCCACAGCATTCCTGTACTCTGACTCGTCTCCATCATTAATACAGCCTATAATGGCAAGTCATCTGAAAATTTCTGTAGCTGACATGAGCTGGTATTGTGCTAGAAGTCTGTTGTGTAGGGTAAACGGGAAGGGAGACAGGACAGTTCCCTGAGGTACACCACCATTTCTGACCGACAGTCCCTCAGCCTCACAAACTGCTGTCTGTTGATCAGACAGTGCATGATCCAGGAGACTGTGGGAGCATCAAGATTTAAAGCCTTCAGCTTTTCCCCAATCAATGAGGCAGAATGGTTTTAAAAGCATTGGAAAAGTCAAAGAACATTATCCTGATTATGGGAGTAGGCTGTAGGGAGCATGTAGATGAGAGCATCCTCTACACCTATATGTGTCTGATAGGCAAACTGCAGAGGAGCCAGATGTTCTTAAAGCAGGGTTCATAACTGTTTTTGGACCAGTGTCTCAAAGGACTTCTTGATTTATGAATTAAGAGCAACTGTTCAGAAGCCCTTGGGATCACTGGAATGCCCTTTTCTTTGGCTCTGGGACCACACAGTAATCTACTTTATATATATAAAATTCTAAGCATAAAAGTGCACTGATTTTATGTGACTTCTTTATGTCACATTTTTTATCACGCTTAAAAATCGAGCTTGTTTTAAAACTTACATATATACAGTATTGTAAAAGATAACCCGGCCACAGACAGACACGACAACGCAGTGTCCACCACCCACACGTTTATTTACAGAAATATTTACAAATACTATTTACAGTATCCAGTCCTTGGTTCTTCTGGCCGCCTCCACTTCTGTCTCTGGAGCTTCGTCCTGCTCCAGCTCCCGACTTTATCTCTCTGATTGGAGTGAGGCGGCCCCTTTTATCTTCTCTCGGATGTGCTCCAGGTGCCTAACGATGTACTTCCAGCAGCTCTCCCCAGGGTGGTGGAAGTGCTGCCCTTGCACCCGGAAGCACTCCGGGCATAAGCCATCCCTGGTCTGTCAGCACTTCCTGGTGTCCCAGAAGTGACGTCCCCCAGGGATCAAGGACCGGCCGAGTGCCCTGGGAAAAGAAGCACCGCTCTCCCGGTTCCTCCTTCCTCCAGGCATCCCGGCGGGGCTGGGTTCCTGGCCGTCTATCACAATATGTTTGGTATCGTTCTTTTCAGAATTTATTGAACTTTAATGTGATGTTGTTAGATTTTCAGATTCTTATTCCATTTTTAAATTATAAACTAAAAAATATCAAGAGCTCATGTCCCGCAAGACGAGACTTTGTGCCAAGAGATTTAACCACGCCGGGTCCAGAAATTAAAGACAAAAAGTAGGGCCGCTGCTGTACAGGCTTTGAAATGTTTGAAGAGCCGTGCATGATGCAGATCACACGGCACGGCAGCAGCCATAAGCCAGCAGCTCATCGAGCAAAGAGGAGATAAAAAAAAAACTGTATTTGTTTCCCATTGTATCACCATTTAAACAGGAGGTATTCAGAGGAGCACCCCCCTCTTCACAACACGAGCAGCAGAGACATGAAAAGGCTGGTGCATAGCGCAGATTGGGGGGGTTGGCGAGCGAAATGAGTAAGGGTCGAACCTCCTAGTACAATATAATATATCCTCTTTAATAAAATCTTTGTGCGCGTCCAGGTGTCTGTGTATGTGTGTCTTCTGGTGAAGTGCGCATTCGCGGGGCCACACGGCACGTGTTCAGTCTCTTCCTGTACATTCCCTGTGCAGAGAGAGAAAGAGACAGACACACACACAGGCGCACGTGAGACAGACACACACACACAGGCGCGTGTGAGACAGACACACACACACAGGCACATGAGACAGACACACACACACACAGGCGCATGCGAGACACACACACAGGCATGCGAGAGACAGACACACACAGGTGCGCACGAGACAGACACACACACAGGCAAGAGAGACACACACACAGACACAAAGGCACACGCTTAAGAGAGACACACACACGCAAGAGACAGACACACACACAAACGCAGGCCCATAAGACAGATACACACACAGGCGCGCATGCGTGCATTGTTGCAATGTTACTTTTCTTGGTTGTTTATTAAATTATGGATTTTTCAAACGTTCATTTTTTTTCCTGTGCTTAAAATTAAAAAAAAGTTTTTAGCGAGCGGGTCGTAAGGCTATAGCGCGAACTCTTGCAGTGTTAGTTTTCTCTGTTGTTCAAGGTTTTCTTAGTGTTATTCAATGTTTTTACAATTAGTTTACTATTACGCTGTGCATTCTATGGTATAATTAACTATTTGTACTTAAAAACCTATATTAATTATTAATTAATAATTAATTAAAAAATATATATTTACATACAGTTCGTTCGGTCTAGAACAGATTAATTGTATTTACATACAATCCTATGGGGGAAATTACTTCGTTTCCACTGTATTACTGTCAGACAAAATTACAGCCATTTTACGAAAATACAAACCAGTATTACTGCGAGAGAAAATTAAAGGCACACAATACACTGACGCATATTACAGCCACATACAAGGTCCCTTGCCATTTAATATAGACTGTTCCTACTAATGTTTATGCACTACTGTTCTAGCACCCGTTATTGTAACAGGCTTAATGTCTAGTATTGTAATAATATATTATAAATGGGGTGGCACAATAGGTAACATTGCCACCTATAAGGTTTGAACCTCAAATTGGTTAAAGCTAATGTGCCTTTCATGCATGGTGTGAATGCTTTCAATCTATTTACATTCCAGTAGCTTCCTGCTACAGACAACTGGTAATTCTAAGTATATGTTTATGTTTGTGTGTGTCCTGTGGTGATTGAGCTTCTCATCCATAGCTTGTACTAGATTTTTGCCATTGTTGGAGGGACATTTTTTTATTTTTTGTCATGCTGCAATAGTAATTGAATGCTAAAAAGATGATTTTGTTCAAGAGGCCATTACACTGTAAAGAACAGCGGAGCAAATCTGCATGAATGATGCTCAAATAGGCTGAACATTTCAATGAACAAAGATGCCAAGACACATTGTTTAAATAAGTATGGCATGAAATCATTCCCTAAGCTCAAAATGCCGCGAAGAAGCTGAAACTCTTTAGTGTGCTAAATGCTGCATTCACTTCCAGCCATTTTCAACATCCGGCAAGCATGGAAAGGCTTGCAGATTCCTACCTAGTGTTGCCCTGTCTCTCTTATCAGGGTATCTGGTGGCAGGCTTGCTGACAGTGAATCTCAAAGCCCCTCCATCTCCCCTGCCCTGTAACACACAGACCCCACACAGAATCATTCATCCACTTAGTCTCCTGCCAAGCTGACGGCTTGCATGTACTTTGTAATGAACGTAGTAGACGTGCTTGCTGTTAAAGCTGTTATATAATACAGAGTCTGACTGATTTGATATTTGTTAATAAACAACCTTGGAATTTGTGTTTGTTTTGCTGAAATGATAATCTTACAAGCACTATTGATTGATAGTAGGTCTGCCAGGGACAGCATTCATCTAAGCTAAAAAAATAAACTTGAAATTTTAAATGATGTTCTGCTGCTCTTGTGGAGCTGTGTCACCTTGCACAAACCCTTCCAGCAAACCCCCACCAACCCTTACATCATGCTTTGCCATCTCTGTATGGCTGCACACTTTCCCCTTCATCTGTGATATATGAGATCAGATGCAAGGTGCCTATGGTGAATTTCATTTTGTGTTTAATTACTTCTAATAGACACATCCCCAGACGTATTTGCTACATGCGCCGTTTTAAAGGCTCTGATGAGCGCAGCTAGGCTCGCGTCTGACATACAATAAAATGCATGTCAGACATATTAAAGATAGTGCAGTAGATAGCTAGAAATTTACATTCAAACTGGGCTTTTGACAAAGCCTTAGCAACAGGCACCTAATCAGGTCTCAAGACCCAGCCTGCCCCCTCTTTAAACCTGTGATCTTGAAAAGGAGCTTTAAATTGGAAATTATTACACATTAAAACCTCGACACAGGCAGGATCGAAGCAGATCGATATCTTGCCGAGCACAATAAATCAGCCGCTTTGCTCTGCGGTTACTGTTTGCTGAACATATTTAAATTTTCTTGTAACAAATTAATTCCAACATTTTCTCTTGATTGAATTAGGGCAAGTGCTGGTGCTGTCACAAGTATTTCGCTGCTTCAGGGAGACAAATTGCTCGTCTGGACACGGGTAACAAGCCAAAGTGTTGAGTCCCTGATAATCTTCCCACTAATTCTCCATTACAGCAAAATGAAGCCATAAATCACCGTGACAGCTGATCGATGTAAACATTGTTTCCGCCATGATTGCCAGGGCTCCCTGCGGAGTTACCGTCCGCTTACAATTCGTTGAAATTACTCCCAGTGCTGCCTCCCTGGAAACTAAGTGAGCCTTGAAACCAAAGTCACTCCTGTCTAAAAAGTAACCATCTCATTTTAGCTTTCAGCCCACTTACAAAATAGAAAATATTAATCAAAATGCCCTATTTAGCTACAAGTCAGGCAATTTTTTAAAGCTAAGAAGTATTCCTCAGGCAATCACTCTTACTGCAAACAAAAAATGAAATTTTAAATTCCTATTTGATAAAATATATTTACGGAAATGTAACAATGTCAGCCTCGAGTATTGTCACTTTGTCTTAACTAACTAGTGGCAACTTGGATAAAATTACTTGACCCTTTATCGAGTTCTGCTAATGCGTTCTAAAAAAGAAATTAAAGCACCTTGTGGCTTGCCCTGTGGCAGCTTTCCATGTGCACTTAATTCTAGAAAAGATACTTTAAGTACTTCTCTTCGGAAATGATCCCCAGTTTGAGCTCAATTCGTCTTTCTTGGGGTAGGAACACACAAGGCCAGCAAATTGAACATGCACTGATGGCCAGGCATACTGCATTAAACAATGGAGGGCTGCTTAAACAATTGCATTGTCTGTGTCAGACAGCGGCCCCACCACGGTAGGGTACTGCTGGTATTGGCATAGGCTCCTGAAAACTCTGACCAGTAAAAAAGAAAGTGGAAGGAACGATTATGGGAAGAAAAATAATAGGACACTAGTCAATCACTTGGCACATTCATTCAGACTTGCCAGCCATTCTCTGAACTATAAAAACACCAGGAAAGTGCCCAGCATTTGGTGCTGAAATGAACTTTGACTGCCATTGACACCGCCTTGAATAAGTGAGCATTCAAATGTATTGTTATAATACAACTGCTTGACTATTTAAATTGCTTATGATTCTTACATGAAACCTGATATGAAACAGACCACATCCAACATGACTGAGATGGGCTGTAAAAGACCAGTTGATTTGGTCTACTGATGTGGCCAGCCACTGTGCTACACCAAAATTAAAATAAAAAAGGGACTCCGACGTAATGCCAAGCCCAGGTTGGTGATGAATGTAAATTACCTGCCTGGCTTACTAGTGGGAAACACAGTGGGCAGAAAAATGGGTGCACTAAGGACAAAGTTAACGCCCACTGTAGGAGCTTTCCACTGCCCATGCAACAAGCCACTTCAGTAGTTGACCTCTAGATCCTCATAAACAATAGTGAGGCTGTGACATTTTACAAACCCAAAATAGAACTATTTTGTGTAGGTAGAAGTTGGGCCTCCTTCTTTATGACTTTATATTACAGCAGAGGAAAATTCAGTAAAAGAATGTGAGAACTTAAAGAATTCAACATAATTGCCATTTTCATTTACTAATTAGAATTTATTAAAATTCTGCAATACACTTTTATTCTTCGGAGTTATAAATATTTGAGCAAAATTTTCTCATTACACCCTACATATAATAGCTAACATGATGTATGTCATCATTCCGTTAAGTGTTAGTTCCCATCTTGAACCCAGTTTTATTGGGGTAGGCATCAGCTTTCTTTAGACTTCAACCAGATAAGCATTTAAGAAAATGGATGGAAGGATAGATGGTGTCATGCATGTGCATCATTCAAGCTCTTTCCAGGTATGTGATACCACCCCGGGCCAAGAGAGGGCGCTGCCACTAACTGTCTTGTCATTTTATTCCGCTACAGGCTCAAGAAACAGCCAATTGAGGGCAACTGACCCTGCCCCTTCCAGTCCCGGAGCTTCAAAAGGATGACCGCCATCGAGCATTATTGGAATCTGTCAGTAAACAGCAAGGGCCATGTTGGCCTAAAATATTCTTGTGTTGTCAACCCTCCACAACTCAGGCAACTATAATGGATGGATGGATGGATGGATGGATGGATGGATGGATGGATGGATGGATGTATGCTGATTCTTTCCACAATCCAAAGCCATACTGCCAGGTTAATTAGCACATGAAATAAGGCCCAGTTTTAGTCAGTTGTCCTGGGATTGACTGCTGCCCCAATCAGACTTGGATCCTTGTCTTGAACCCATTCTTGCTAGGATAGCTCTTGTTCTCCATACCTCTGCTTGTGATAGAGCAAGTTTATTAAACTGAAAAATATTAAGTATAGTGAAGATATATTATAGTATAATGAAGCATATGTAGAGGGGAGAGGGAAAATCTAATGAAACAGCTTTGTTTTGTCTTTGCATGTAACTGCATTTTATTGCTAAAATACAAACAGATGCCAGCAATGGCGATTTTGTCACTTATCATACTGTGTCCATCTCATCTAATTTAACCCAAGTATTAAATTCAATACACCAGTAATTAAAGAACATTTTGATGTCTCTCTCAAATGATGGCAAATGTCCTTAATTAAAATGTAATTTTATAGTAAGTAATAAACGATTTTGTATCAAATGTCTTTAATTCACTTTGAACTCCCTGAAGGAAGCATCATTTAATGAGGCATTCCTCCAGATGAACACAAAACACTTTGAAAATAGTGTGGTGATTAATATATCTGAAATGTTCCATCCATAATGATTTTTTTCCAGGATGCCTTCATAAATTATTATATATTAAACCATTATTGTGTGAACTGCTCTTGACGTCAAAAACAACTCTTGAACAGATATAGTCAGATTTTCAGATAGACTTGGAACTGATTAGAAATGCCCATTCTGATAATACTAAAGTGACTGCATTTGGTTTTGTTTTGTGTGATACAATCAAATGAGGAAAAAAGAATGATACCAGGAGTAAGGTGACATTTGCTGAGTTACAAATGGATGGCATGGACTGTCTAGTAAAGGAGAAGGTTTATCTAGAATCCCAAGATAAAGGACTTGAGATGAAATAAACTGGAATGCCCTCAGCCACTAAAGGGACGAAAAATGCACAAAGTAGGACATTTGGTGTCAAAAACTAACTAAACCTAATATACTAAAAACAAACATTTGAGGTATGAAATATGATTGCGTAAGGCAAGAAGCAACATTTGTCACTTTGGTAAAGGCATGCTTCAGCTATGCACATGTGTTGATGGGATCCCACCTCTATAGCCTGTTTGGTACCAACTCTCAAATGATGAGATTACGGCAGCAGTTTTGCAATATTAATCAAAATGAAACATGAATAAGCCTTTTAGTAAAGATAGAAAGTTTTCTTAGATTCTGATTTTAACTGGATATCAAATTAGGAGAGATCAGCAGAGCACAGTCTTGACTGTGCATTTTCCAATCATGGCATGTAGCTACTAAATACAAGAAGACAGGATCAGCCAAATTTGATTGAACCTGACCTCACCTAGACATCTAATCAGCAAGCGTTAAGACTATAGAATGACATGGGCCATTGCTGATTGATGCATTAAGGCTGCACACCATGGAGGAGGGGTTCAGGCCTGCTGGACCCTACCTGAACTCACCATGTGAACTCTTTATGGTAATCAGCAGAGTCTGAACAGCTGACTTAAGTCACAAGAAAGTGCAAGCTGAAAGAGGCTAAGCTCTTAAATCCATAATATTTTTTTTGCTGTAGGATAACTCTGAACCTACCTCTGTCGGTTCCGCGTTCACCCAGCACAACCACCAATAAAATCCACTTTGTAACATTTAAACCTCTGATAAAGCAACGTCAAATCACCAGAAAGACAGACCTAGACTTTATCTTTAAAGCTTCAGAAATGAATTCTTTGGAAAAGATCCACTCTGTTCGACACTTTCCAAATCAGATCTGTGGAAACTGAGGACATACAAGGCCAGTGCTGAAAGCCAAATAATCAAAAATGAGGCAAGGTTTTGGCAATCTCTACTCTGGGGTGTCATACTGCCAGGCATTCATGATATCCCTGCACTAAAGCATAAGAAAATACAGCAGAGCTTCAGATGTTCAGAATTCATTCATGCTCTGTGATGTCAGGTGTCCTTGGGGAGACTTGGCCCCTCTCCAGAGTTTTGTCACATGTTTAACACTCATTATATACATTGCTTTGTGTACATATTGTTATGGCACACTGGTGTCAAAGGATTATTGTGGGATAAGAAGATACCAGGAGATGGTAGTGTAAAGCAAAAATTGTAGTCAGAAGGGAAAACCAGAAAGCTCAAAGAATAAGACGACCAAAACACAAGGGTAATCAAGAAGCAAAACGGAGATCAAAACCCAAAAGCAAGACCACACTCTAGGGCCTACTTGGTGAAGCAGCTAACCATACTACGATTTAAGGGAAAATGTGAAATGTGATCATTGCCTTATTTGTAGGTGTTACATCCCATGACATAACTGATGTGACGTCATACATCCTACTGTGTCACATAAACATAAACGCGAAATGGGAAAACAATGATACTTTCTCAATGAAGCTTGAATTACTCAAGCAACCAACATAACAGATTGTACAAGGCAAGAAACCATAAAAAACACCAAAATACACATTTAAAATGTGTTAATTGTTATACATAGTGCCCTGCGGTGGGCTGGCGCCATGCCCGGGGTTTGTTTCCTGCCTTGCACCCTGTGTTAGCTGGGATTGGCTTCAGCAGACCCCTGTCATCTTGTAGTTAGGATATAACGGGTTGGATAATGGATTGATGGATGTTATACATAGTAGACATGTGAATGATGAAGGAGATGGTGGGTATATTGTGAACCATTCCACAAGCTCTTGGCGTGCAACAGAAGTGCTTTAGATTAAGCAAAATATCACATTGTCAAACTCCCATTTTCATCATTAATAGCCTTCACATAGATGATGAAGCATGCAGTTGTTCTCTCTTTGCCTCTGAGAGAGGTACTTTCACTAAAAAGCATGTTCTTAAAGTAATCTGGGGTGTGTGTTTTCAACAAATCAACATCCTTCTTTCACTCCCTACCTCATCCTTCTTATATTGCTTCTATTTTCACTATATCTTTAAAAACTTTGGTAACTCCTTCCATTCTAATTTCCTTTCTAGCCAAATAACACCCTGATGGCACAAGCTTTGTATCACTGCTCTTTTCATTCCTTTACAAAGACCTAAGATGGTTCCCAATACTGAAATACGATAGAGAGTTACCCATGCTAAATTATAACAATATTTTGTGACACAGCCGGCTTTCCCAAAAGCCTTAATGCCATTATTTGCAGTAAATCCACTAATAATAACTGCCCTCTTGTGCACACAATATAATGGGTTATAGTCCTGATGCTGTATGTCATCTATACTCTTGGAGCCTTAGCCTTCTGTCAGTTATTTCATTTGGAGTTTACTTCTCCTCAGATTAACAACTCATCCTCCAAGACCATATGCCTATGGGACAAATGAACCACTGCTGTTTTAAAAAATGCTGGCCCTCAGTGCTTCCAAGTAAGACAGAGGGATAGCAAAATATTAAGGCTATGATTCTGGCTGTTTGATCCTTCCTGCTACTTTATTCTATTCTGTTTATGTTCTATACCCTTGACTCCCTGGGGAGGGATCGTAGATAGAAGTCTTTTATGAAAGCTGTGCTTGTTTTGTTGGTTGGGTAGTTTGGGGGGAGGCTCCGCAGAGTTGTTTGCCAACTGGAGAGAGAGGGTATCTTGAATGGGTAGAAGTTTTGTTTGAAGAAATGAGAGGGTGCCGATGGGGGATTTGTTATTTATACTTCTCACAATGTTTCTTTATACTGCACATGTGTACTACTCTTCGTCATCTGTGTTGTGTAAATAAAGAATTGATCGCTAAAATGATACAAAACACTGAACTCCAAAAGGTTATCAAAAATTCTAATTATGGTAGTGTAAGTTTTTTAGTTTTGGTCATTTTTATAGTATATAGAAATTTTATCCAGGCAAAATCATTATGAAGTTTCAATCGGATTTTCATTCTCTTCTGCTGGAGCAATATGTTTGACCAAGAGGGAACAGAGCAGCCTTCCTAAATCTCTCAGATAAATTAAAAATTACCCCTTCTTTATGAGGCCCTTCTCTGGGATACCAATAACAGACTCTCAGGCTAAATTCTTCCTATCTTTCCCCTGAATAGCAAACTGATAGTCTAGTTCAACTTCAACTTTATTGTCATCTGTACATAATACAAAGAAATTGTTACTTGTATGTAGACAATTATACAGTACCAAATTTGTATATAATTTATATACAATTATATATACAGTGTGAAGTGTGTTGCATGCCATGTATAGTTTTTATGTTTGTGTGTGTGTGTGTGTATATATATATATATATATATATATATATATATATATATATATATATATATATATATATATATATATATATACAAAATACCCGAGAGAAGTAGTGTGTTAAAGAAGTTATGAAAAAGAAAAGGAAACATTTTAAAAATAACGTAACATGATTGTCCATGTAATTGTTTTGTGAGTGTTATGAGTGTTGCTGTCATCAAGGATTTGATTATCATTATGTCTTTCAGTCAGGTTCGTATTTGGAGGACGTGTTGTATTCAAGTTACATTCCGTGTTTGTCAACCGTTGTAAAGATAACAGGTTTCATTCATCGAAGTGTTCACTACCCAAATCACTAAAGACAAGGAGGCGCATATTTTGAACGAAAAGGTAGAAGACATCGAAGGAGCGGAAAAGTGAGAAGGAAAACTGTTTAAATAAAGAGCTGGGAAGGTGAATGGACAGAAGCAGCCAGTGGTACAGCAAGGAAGACTCCGTAATAAGGACGGTTGGGTGTACGTAGAAGGTGTAACAATAGGATTGTTAAGCCTTATGATAATGTTCCCACACAGAGGGTTTAGAGAGACGCACCGGGAGAAGTATAGAATAGGGAACCCCGTGTGACTGTTCTGCTGTTCTCCTTTGACTTTTCTGTGGCTCTGCATATTTGTATGCACCTCTCTAAACTTGCATCACTGGTTCTGCACACAATTCAGTCATGTATAAGGCAACTTTTAATCTCATCGAAATTGCATGTGCCTGCTAACACTCTCAGATCTGTGACGTAGTCGTCTATATTTTCTCCCCTTGCCTGACCTCTCTATAGTTTCGTTTATTTTCGGGTTGTAATGTTCATCAAATTTATGTATCATCAAGCTCATGGTTAAATCATCAGGTCTTACATCACCGGTCAGCGCCTGACACAATTCTCTGCTGCTCTCTCCAATAAGATAACAGAATAGTCTGACCTTAGTGTTTTCCTCTGCCTTCGGCATTGCAAGTTCTGTGAATAATCAGAACTCTTCCTTCCATGTTCTCCATGATTTTGCCAGGTCCTTAGCATCGTGGCCTAATGTCAGCGGCGGTCTCAGACCCTCCATTTTCCTTTCGTGTGAGCATCTCCACGTCCTGAACTTTTAACAGCAAACTGCCATGACTTTCCGCGCAGTTCCGTCACCTACGCTGCCACCATGTTTCTCTCTCGAGATTATTAAAAGGCACAGACTCACGCTTCCAGTTTATGTCTGTTTATTTCACAGTAGTTAAAACCAGAACAAAGTCAGTTCATGTGATCCGCTCGGAGTACATGCATCAAAGCTTCTCAGCTGTGCTTGTGCTATCTAGTGCGATCTATCTCACAAATATTGTATTCGTCTTAGGCATGACAAACACCAGCGGCAGCGTGTCTATGAACCTAATTTATAGTTAAGCTTTACACCTTGCTTTCCTATTCGTTTGCATAAGCACAGTCCTTCACCAGCAATTTTAACTCCGTTACAGCAATTTTAACTCTCCTACAAAGTGATCAAAAGTCTCATTTATACCCTGAGTCTTCTCATTATACTTTTATCTCGCAAATATCGTATTCGTCGTAGGCATGTCAAATGCCAGCGGCAGCCTGTCTATGAACTTAATTTAAACTTAAGGTCAGAGGGTTGTTTCATCACACACTGCATGCACGGGTTTACCTTTCCCAGTCCTGCAAAGTCAGTTCACGTGAGTCGCTCGGAGTACATGCATCGAAGGTTCTCAGCTGTGCTTGTGCTATGTTGTGCGATCTTTCGATGTCCATGGTTTTATTTAATGTTAGCTAAGACCCGGCACTTAAAAGTTTCTCTCGCACTTTCGGTGAGTTTGTGCCTGACCATCTTATCTTCGTTTGCATAAGAACAGTCCTTCACCCACGAATATTTCACGGCAGTGTGTCTATTGGATAGCTGCTGACGGACGGCCTTATATGGGCAGGCACAACTCCGCCTCAGCTGCAGGCTATAGCCGTATATATGGACGAAAGTAGATTCCAGTTATGACCGTTACTCATTGAATTTCGAAATGAAACCTGCCCAACTTTTGTAAGTAAGCTGTAAGGAATGAGCCTGCCAAATTACAGTCTTCCACCTACACGGGAAGTTGGAGAATTAGTGATGAGTCAGTCAGTGAGTCAGTCAGTGAGTCAGTGAGTCAGTCAGTGAGGGCTTTGCCTTTTATTAGTATAGATAGATGCATAGATGCATACATATAATTTTATATATATATATATATATATACATATATACAATATATATATATATATATATGCATACATACACACACATATATAGTTACGCATGCATATTAGAAGATCATCCTCTGGGTTTCTACCATGTATGTAGTTCTAACCCAGACTGATAAGGGACACCGCCACTAACTGTCTTGTCCTCCTTTTCCTCCATAGTATGGAGAAACTGCTCAGTGAGGGTAACTGACGCCGCCCCTTGAGGTCCCTGGGCCATTAAAGCAAGACGTCCCCGATGATGGTGTCACTTCACAACCAAGTGATCAAAAAGAAGGAGCTTCTCTTTAACCTAGATGGAAACACCTACTGTATATTTTTTCTGCCCACATTATTTAGTGGTTGTTTTGAACTGTTTTGTTCTATTTTAACACCATCAAGTTTTCATTTTTGTTTTTGCTATAAAGAAACTAGGAAAAAAGGGTTGATGCTCCAAAATTTATTTTTTGTCAAGCTTGTTATTCCCTCCGATGACCACTATGCATTTATATATACTGTATAGTACTATAGTATATACCATGTAAGCAAATACTACCAAATATATTGTATATGCAGTTACATATTTGTAAATATCTATACAGTATATATGTATAGAGAGTGTTTTATATGTTAAAATATTTATTATTATGACTACCTGTTCAGTAACCTTACTACTTGTGTGTAGAAACTGTTCCTGAATCTTCAGGTGTGAATTCCAATGGCCCTGCACCCTTTGCCAGATGAAAGAAGTGAGAAAAGCAGCTGGGCAGGATGGCTGATGTCTTTAAATATACTTTCTGCCACTTTCGGCTGTTAGTGTTGTACATATCCTGAAGAGAAGGCAGCTGGGTGCTGATAATGTTCTATACCACCATCAGTACTCCCTGTAGTGCTTTATATTCTCGAGCTGAGCAAGTACCATGCCAGAATGTTATGTAGTTAATGAGAACAAATGGAGAAATGCATGCTTTCTTCAGAGATGTAAAGTTAATTGTGAACAAGACATAGCTGTACTGTACATATCAATTTTCAGTGTCATTCTCTGATCTCCTTTGAAATGGTAGGGCAAATGTATGTGCTGCATTTTATTATAAATAATATTTATTATATATACTGTCTCTGTATCTATTCATGTGCATACACTATATATATATATATATATATATATATATATATATATATATATATATATATATATATATATATATATATATACTGTATATCCATCCATCCATTATCCAATCCGCTATATTCTTACTACAGGATCAGGGGGGTCTGCTGGAGCCAATCCCAGCCAACACAGGGCACAAGGCAGGAAACAAACCCTGCCAGCCCACCGCAGTGCACACACACCCCCACACCAAGCACACATTAGGGACAATTTAGGATCACCTAACCTGCATGTCTTTGGACTGTGGGAGGAAACCTGGACATGGGGAGAACATGCAAACTCCATGCAGAGAGGACCAGGGAAGTGAACCCTGGTCTCCTAACTGCAAGGCAGCAGTGCTACCCACTGCACCACCGTGCCGCCATATATATATATATATATATATATATATATATATATATAGGTAGACATTGTTTTATCACCCAACACATGTTTATTTACAATATTATTTACACAAGTGAAACACACACAACCCACTTTCACCCCAAAATCCAGGCCTCACACAATGCCTCTCTTTCTCCACAGGTCCACCTCCACTCCTCTCCTCCAAGCTCCATCCTCTTCCACCCGACTCCAGCCATCGAATGGAAGGAGGCGGCCCCTTTTATGCTCACCCAGAGAAGCTCCAGGTGCCTCCTGATAACCTTCCACTGGCCCTCCTAGGTGTGGCGGAAGTGCTGGCTGTGCACCCGGAAGCACTCCGGGTGTCCCTAGTCTTCTTCCCCCCAGCACCTCTGGGTCTGGTGGAAGTGTTGAGAGCCAGGGCTCCTCAGGCATCTGGGCACCCTCCGGCAGTGACCACGAGCCCCTATAGGGTTGAGCTTCAAAGCTCTGTTCCCGTGGTCCCCAAAGCCACCATTGTGGTTGCCCCCTCGTGGTCTGGAGGAGGTATAAGCCCTCCTCTGGTCCTTCCGGGCATCCCGGCTGGGTGCCACAATATATATTTATATATATATATATATATATATATATATTGTGATCCAGGAGGGCGAGAGGAGGGCTGGTGCATCCCCCAGACAGCGAGGGTGCGTCCGTCCTGGTTATGTTGGGGGCCTCGGGTAGAGAGCTTGGAAGCCCAGCCCTGCAGGGACCGTGGCCACTGCCAGGCGGCGCCCGATGCCGGTTTATCCCGTGTGGTCCAGCCCCGGCCGGGACACCTTGGAGGACCAGAGGAGGGCGTGTGCCTCCTCCAGACCGAGAGGGGGCGTCCGTCCTGGTTATGCAGGAGGCCTCGGGTAGGGGACTTGGAAGCCCAGCCCTGGAAGTGTGGGGGGGAAGACGACAGGGGACACCCGGACGGCTTCTGGGTGCGCAGCCGGCACTTCTGCCACACAGGGGTGTGGCCAAGTCTAATTGCCGGGAAGCAGCTGGAGCCCATCCGGGTTCCCATAAGAGGGGCCACCTCCCTCCAGTCATTGGTGGATGTCGGTAGGTAGTTGGCAGAGCTGGAGAGAGGACTGGAGGCGGCCAGAGGAAAGGCACAAGGACTGTGAGCCCTGGTCTTTGGGGGAATCGGTGCAAGAGGCACTGGGGTTGCACGTGAGCAAATTGTAAATATTGTAAATAAACAGTGTGTGGTGATGAACAATATGGTGTCCGTCTGTGTGTGTCCGGGCCAGCGTTCACAATATATATATATATATATATACACTCACACATACACTTACAGTTTACATTAAATATAAGAAGTGAACAGTGGACCAACCAGCAATTGGTTTTCAGAATCTAGGGCACTGCCAGGTTGGCACAGGACAACAGGAATAACCTAGAATAAAGGAACAGCCATAGGGACAGCAGATGAGGTCTGTTCTGTCAGCATCAAGAGGAAAAAAAGAAAGAAAAGCACCAACTCCAGACAAGGTGATGACAGCCCATTCCAGACAACATTATTTCATACTGGTGTGCCCAATTACCATAACTGACATGTCTTTAAAATGTGACTGGAGAACAACTCATTTAGACACGGGGATCATGAGAAAACTCTACACTGACTCATACCATGTTTATTAAGAGCCACCAATAAATCTATTACATACAATACATGTTTGGGTGTAGATGGACATATCAAGTAGAAAAGTCACACTGAAAGTTCACACAGATAGTGACCGGGCTAGGATTTGAACCCAGTCTTCTGGAGATGTGAGGCAGCAGCACCAACATGCTTTCCAACTGATCACCCACCAGGTTAAATAAATATTTGTACAGAGCTGAGAAACAAAATGCTTTGAGCTTCTCCAGACATTAGGAGAGTCATTATCATTAACTCACAGCCAAAAAAAAAAACTGCTGAGAAGTGTTTGCGGTGAATGTCTTTAAACCTGCATTAGTTAAAAAGGTTGCTTTGAATTGGTCCCAGTCTGGCAATGTCACTTGTATTAGGACTTCATCACGAGGAGAGACTAGGAAAAGAAAAACAGTTCAAAACCATTTGTCAATGTCCGTCTCAAATTACTGCTCAACCAATCACCAGCCTCAATCAATAAGTAATCATTAGGGAGGAGGAAAAGAATGCTAGAGGTTGCCATTGGAAGATGCAAGAATAACTAATCAATATGGAGGGATGGATTTTATCATTTTGAAAACAGCTGTCAGGAGGGACGAGTCCTTCTGATTTTACCATATTTAAAGAAAAAGTAACATCTCTTGATCGAATTTCCTTTATGTCAGGTGCAGTTCACATAAGCAAGTCTGAAGATTTTTTTTTTGTCTTTTCATTTAACAGATAAGAAAAAAATGTCATTTTAAAGATTAATTTCACTTGTATTTGATTAAAAGGAAAATTATCTTTAGTAAGAGATTTTAAATAAATGAAATCTTATAACTCTTGAAAAGGAAAACATGGATACTGATCTTCCAAAAAAGAAGAAAAAGTAATAAAATGCAAAGAAAATCAGCATTAAAATTACAAAAAATGCATATTTACTTCACATATTGCCTGTTTTCAGTGTTATAATTCTATGATATGTAATATTCCTATGACATAAATATTGGAAATCCTACAGTAAACATTTTTTTAAGTTTTTTTATGGAGCATTGTGTAAATTGTATCACAGAATAATCAAGAACAACACAGCATAATGGATGAAACAAACCACCCAATAACCTCTCTGTTTTCTAACCTGCATATCCTGCTCATGGACGCTCAGGCTGAAGCCTGTCTCGGCAGCATTAAGAACATTCAGAAATATAAAATCACAGGCAAACAATCTCTTTCACTCACACAGGGCCAGCCAGTTTAGAAGCTCTAAAGGGTCCCACATACACATTTTTTTTTGGGATGTGTGAGAAAATCAAAGTGATCAAAGGAAAACCCAACCTACACTCAGAGAGAAGGTCCAAACTACACACAGTCAATGTCCAGGCTGGGATTCAAAGCCAGAATTTTGGAGCTATGAGGGAGCAGCACTAACCTCTGTGCCACCATACCACTACCTTGAAATATGCAATATGAAACAGTTAAGAAGATATATATAGCAACGATGTGGAAATGGGTACAATTGGGCTTACAAGAAAGCAAAAAATAACTTTTGAGAAAAGGTATCAGTAAGCCACATTTTAGTTAATGATTTTTCATATTTTGTAAATGCTGTGAAATCTGCCAACTAAATGTGACCACAATAAGTGGTGATCAGGACCACTTTAAAGCAGTCAAGTCCCAAACTGATTGACTTTGTTAAGTTGGCATGTTCTCTCAGTGTTTCAATGGGTTTCCTCACACAGTGTGATAATATGCCAGGGGTTCCAACACAAGGGGAAAGAAGAGCACTTGTCTCAGACCCTGGACGTCTGGGGGGGCCAGGAAGGTCTGTGCAGAAATTCAGTTTTCATTATCAATAATAATATCAACAACACCAACCATATGGGGATACGGAAAGTGGGAATGCATAATGACTTGAACCATTCACGCCATGTAAATCAGCTCCCTGCATCTAGTGTGTAGAGCCCCATTGCCCACCACAGGATAAAAGTGGCCTCCTACCTCAGTCAGATTGCAGTTATTCATAGTGGCTGACCATGCAGTCCTTTCAAAAAATATATTGGTTTGAAATCTGTGGGAAATTACTTGTTTACATGTAATGATGTACCAAGAAAGGCTGAACTGTCTGGCAGTCTTGTCCTTCAAATGGGATCTTGTAGACCGAATGAATTTTATGGCTCTCATTAATGACTTCACACATGCAAAAGCTTGAAGATGGATTCTGTATATATAAGAATGATGTTACTTACTGTACTTTATTTGTTTTACATGATGTTTAAAAGATATTTTGATGCATTTGCTTTGCAGCATCAAAAATCTTTTACACTTGGTTTAAAATGTAGAAAAATACATGCTGGGAATGTTTTTCAGTTGGGTTGAAATGTAACTTACTATACAATGGTAATGTTTTGCATTTGGTTTATAATGTTAAAAAATGCACATTGGTAAACTTTCACTTCAAATTTTTTTCTTGGCACCTCCTGACTTAGCAGTACAAGAAAATAACACATATGATAAATCGTTCAACTCAATCTGATGTCTAGTTATTGAAGACCTCAAGGTTTTTTGGAGTTCCCTGCAATTTTTGTCTTACTATGCCCGAAACTCCCTAATGGTAGGTTATTTTAGATCATATTGTGTGCAAGAAATTGCATCCTTATGATAAAGAGTAAACCAATAGGTGTCTTCAATAAAAATGATCAGAAGGACTTGAAGCTGTGTAGGCCACATCAACCAATCCCAGGGGTTCACCCCCTAATAGGAAACGAGGAGTCAAAGTTACTCCTTTTCACAAAATTTTTAAAAAATGGCAATCAATAATATAGGCATGTGGAATGCCATTTTATGCCATTACAAGGTTGTTGATAATAAATATGATTATATTTTTTGAAATGTAATTCTTTCCTGGTAGTCCTAGTCCTCTCCTAAGAGCCACTCCCAAAAGGATAACCAAAATTAATAGACACAAGCACGTGGGGTATCGTTTTGGACTATTTCAAGGTCAGTGATTACAAATATGATGTTAATTTTGATTTTTGATCTATTACTATGGCTCTAGCTGTCGTAGTTTATCATAGGACTAAATTATAAAAAATAATGGAGATTACCTGAAGAGAATACGCAAAGATCAAAATCGAACATCAGTCCTATCTTACAAATGTACCAAAACATTAATCAAGAATCAGAATCTAAGAAACAGAAAGGGAACACAAGAACAAAGGATTTTTATCCACAAACAAATTGAGAACTTTATGAGTTTGACCTTGGAAGTGTAAACATGCAATTTCCAGGTCAACTACCTAGCAACAAATACACAGCATAGTGGCTGTCAAACTTCACAAAACACTGTCAAAATGGCAGTAAAAAAGCAATAATACCTGAAATTACAACTCTAATCTTCCATGGGTCTCTATCAGAAAGTGAAAAATTTGAAATTTATATTACAAATCGTGAATATTTACACTTTAAATGTTTAAATGGAAGCACACATTTTAATATTTCAAATATCTGATACAACTATTCTTGTTTATTATGTATTTCTACCTCATGAAGTAAATAACTACATTTTTATGAACATCCCAAACTAGGTCGGTCTATTCTAATTCGAACTTATTTTATACCTTCAACAGTACCTTTGCATTTACGACTTGCATCATATTCTTCTATTATGAATGCATAAAGTCCTCCATACAGAGGTATGGTAAGCATTGCCACACACATGTGAATAGGAGGACTTTGTATGGACCAAGCAAAGATAATTCCACACCAGGCCAGGGGGTGGCAGGGTGCACTAAACCTTCTACTGTTATCTCTGCAGACCAGCCGCAGGAAAATCTATCTGATTCAGAGCAGATGACGTCACTTCCAGTTCCAGCGCCCAGAAGAACGTCACTTCCAGCACACAAACTGACATCAGAAGAACATCACTTCTGGTTCCCTTACATCACTTCCTGTCTGATCCCTTAAAGCTGCCATCTTTGCAAACTCTCTGCAGTTCTGTTTTGGACTCCATACTGAGAACATGTGTGTGCTATTTAAAAAGCCTTTTGCAGCCAGGAATAATATACAGTCATTCACACCAGGGCCAAGTTCAAGTCACCAATCAACCTAAACTTCAAGAAAAAGTTGAGCATCTGGAGAAAACCCACACGTTCAACCGACTTCATTATTTTATATGTGAGTGACTCCTTAACCCAAGACTAATTACAGGAGGAAATTGAAGCTCATGTTCATTTCGCAGCTTGCTTAGAGTCAAATGATGAGTCACAGGTAGGAATTGAACTGTCAATGTGGAGCTTAAAGTACAAGGCTCTATCCATACAACACCCTAGCAACCATAAGAGTTCAAAGAATATAACTGAAATGCACAAGCATCAAGTACAGTAATAGCATAAAATGTTTGTATAATGCTGCTTCAGACACCCAATTTAGAAATTCAGCTCCCTTCCAGGTTTCTTTCTGGAGTTTGCACATTCTCCCTATAGTGTATATCTGCAGGTCTGCTTGTTTAGTTAATCATTTTTTGTTTGTTTTTTTTCATTTGTACTATGTTTTACTAAAGAAAGTTGAATTGTTTAGAAATACTACCTGCATAGAAATCCCATGCTGGATAAACATACATTGACTCAGAGATCCCCAACCAACTAAGTATGATTCAGGTTCACAAAGGTCCAAAGCGTACCTGACAACAATTTTGCAGGAAGCGGATCTGTACAAACGGCACCAGTCCATTGTGTCAGATGCTCTCACAAACAAAACCCCATTTGGCCATTTTCGAGTATCTATTTAATCCAACCAGCTTATTTTTGGGTATTTGGAGACACAGGGAGAATATGCTAACTCCTCCAGGACAATGGCTGGATTCAAACCTGGGACTCTGAATCCATGAAGCAGCAGTGCTACCCATTCTACCAACATGTCCTCCCCTAAAAATCAAAAGATAGTATTGCAAATGTATGCTGCAAAATTGTTAATTCTAGCTAAAATGAGTATCCACAGGAGTCTGTCACATTATCGCATTCTTATATCAAAGAATATAATGACCATGTAATGGATCGGTCCACTTAATTTCCCTGCTTCTTTATTTGCAATAATGTTTAATTATATTGTTCTGTGAAACTGATGATGTATTGAAAACTTGCAAAGAATGAATCATCTGAAATGGTTATGATCATTAAGCTTAATTAAAATGTGAGACAGAACAGAAGGTGAAAACAGACAGTAGTTTAATGACACTCTCAGAAACTGTGTTTTATTAGCTAGTACAAATTATGTTTACCCACCAAGCTAGCAGATAAAATTGCTGAAAATTGCCTCACATGATCTGAATGTCTTATGTTCACCTCTAATGCGAAATGTCATAACCTCCCTGGCTATAAACCACGTGGTATTTGTTCACACAGCTTATGGTGAAGGAAACAGAGGTGACATATGCCCTGTGTGTTGCCCTATCTGATGAACAGCATCCCCATTTATCATTTATGATGTGTGATCAGAAAGGTGTTTTTTTTTTTTTTTTTTTTTTTATTTTATTAATTTTATTACAATCAATACATAGCAATCACATTTTTACAAAAAAAAAGAAAAAAAAAGAATTATGCTAAGAACAGATCGATCCCCACCCTTGAGAGAGAGAGCAAGCCAAACGGTGTAAAATCAGAAAGGTGTTTAGAGTTCACACATCCCACAATGTAATACTTAGCACCTATATGGTTCAACAACAGAAAACCCGAGATGATATTTACTAATGATCTAATTGCCTTTGGTCCAGTAGCCTTCCCTTATTAATTCATCAAATACCATTTGAACGTTTACTGATTTTGAACAACAGCAATCCATACATTTTACACAAATGTGTTGAAAAGTAATTTGTCCCTTTTGCCAACTCGGAAGCCATTGGTGGGCATTCATAAACTAATGATGCTACACTGCTTTGTAGTATATTTACTGTCTAGTGTTTAGAGAGAAAATGGACATGCATGGAATTTCTGATTAGAGGAGTGGATTTCACTTGCTGCCAGTTGATTTTTGGACTTTTCAATCTGAATGGATACTGAGTGGATGTAGAAAGAAAGAGTTACTTGTTGTATGACAGTGTACAGGAAACAAACTCTCAATGACACAGGATGCCACCGTGGAAAGGGCTCTGGTCCATCATAGAGTATTGTCCCACTCACTGATACACAGCCAGTATACAGTTACCATGGGATATAATTTGAAAGATTCTGGGATCGGGAGAAAAACATCCAGTAACTCATGGAAGTGCACCATTAAGATGCAAACTCCTTACAGATAGTGAGCTAAATGTTGGACTTTGGAGGTGTGACCCAACTGCACAAAAACCTGTACCACCATTATAACAATATACTAAAAGCTGCAGTAGATTCAGTATTCATCATGCAGTTTTCTAAGCTACAGCTGATAATTATAACATTTATTGATCCATTTTCTGTATGTAAGCATGCCTGGTTATTTACCAAAACTTTCCTTTATACTTTTTGCTATATGATTAGATGATAAGTACATCACAAACATAAATTTAAACATATTCAATTTTGGCTTTAACTTACACTTGTTGCAGATTTCAAAGTTTTCCTGTTAACTTATCAGGCATTAAATGGCTTCTACCCACTTTTACTTATTTACAAAATTTCTGTCTTACAAAATAATCCAAGGGTCTGTAAAACAATAGCAATTTAAATCCCTTAAATACAGGTACCAAAACTGCAGAATGACACACTGTATAAGTTCTAACGTTTAAATCTCGCCTGAAGACTCGCTAATTTAGTCTAGCATACCTTGAATATGTTTGGAATATGCTCTTAATTTATTTACATCATTTGTACGTGTTTTTTCACATGTGCGCTGTCATTTTCTGGGTTATTATCCACTGAATCAACAAGGTATTTAAAAGGGCAGGCTCAGTTATAGGATGCATGCCGGACCACCTGGACGTGAGAGGAAAGCAGAGAATTAAAACATAACTGAGCATCTTGATGAACAATGCTGCACATCCTCTCTCTGACACACTAACACTGAAGACTTTCAGAGAAGGAATTATTCAGCAGAAACGCTAAGGGAGCTCCTTTATACCAACAGCAATATGCCTGCATAATGATGCACTGTGACTGGGACTGACAAGTCAAAAGTTTCCTTTCTTTTCAAATTTTCTTGTTTTCTAGTCATTCTGGTGTGTTTTCAAGCCATTGTGTATGTGTGTGTATAAATTTCCCCCTGGGGACAAATAAAGTTTTATCTATCTATCTATCTATCTATCTATCTATCTATCTATCTATCTATCTATCTATCTATCTATCTATCTATCTATCTATCTATCTATCTATCTATCTATCTATCTATCTATCTAACTGCTAGACAAACGTGTTGAGAGCAAGTGCAGCCAATGATATAGGTGGGGCTAAGAACTTTAAGACTCAATGACAAACAACTTTGTAAAAGATTTCTCTTTAGCAGTTAAAACCATTTAAGAGGAGGAGGATGTTGGGAGCATGCACTGATAGCGAACTACCTGGATTGGAACCCAAGTGCAATGGGTGACATCTCAGCACCACACTGAAACAGTATGAGTTTTTTATGGCAGCTGAAGTGTCAATCCTGCTACCAACTGCCAAGTTTTCCCTGTAAGCAGGAGGACCTGCTTGATTGTATGGTAAAACCAATTAGGAATTTATTTTTTACTTTTCTTTCATTACAGCTTTTATTTCAGCTTAGCCCATTTCTATTTAATGATCATCTCTGTCTTTAGTATATAGATTCAGTTCTTCACATTTTCTGTCCATTCTTTTAGATACCGCTCTCAACCTAGATGATTAATCAGTCATCTACCACTCTTTAACAGATTATGGCTGGTGATGAACGGTTCATTTTGAAGTTACGGTATGCTAGGTATTTATTTGATAAAATATAAAAGCTCGGTATTAATTGCCAGATATCCCTGACCCTTTTTGATTCCATTTATCTTCTTGGTGTCCTACGGAGCCATTTGGTGTTAAAGGTACATTGACTCAGCTACTATGTCTCTAGATTGAAAACTCAGAGTGGCTGGGAGCCTTTGGTATCAATGTTTACTAACACAGAACCAGGAAGCCATTTTATTACAGCTATGGGCTCGATGTAGTGGCATTAAAGTGGAAGAATGGCATATAATGGCAAATAAAGCATTGTGGTAGAATGGCCAGCAGGGAATGTTGGCCAGCTGGTCACCCGAACTTATTTTCATTGATCCAGAGGGCTTTGAACTTTATTTTTCCTGTTCTTGTCTGCCTGATCATAACTACAGTATACTGAACTATATTTACTATACTTAACATGTGTTGACATATTTTAACTGATGACATTTTCCTCTAAATTAGTCATATGTGTGTGTATAAAAGTAATTATTGTAAGTTCATGTACCTTACTGTTAATAAATTACATTTGTAAATCTTTATAAGCTCTCAAATTTAGTAATCAGTGAAAAGTGTTGTTTAAAAATAATCAGAAGTGAATTGAATAAGCTGTATATAAAATAGTTCTATACCCTTTATTATTGAGAAATGTTTACATGACTAGGCTAAACAACCAATCGTACAAATCCATCCATCCATCCATTTTCTAACCCGCTGAATCCGAACACAGGGTCACGGGGGTCTGCGGGAGCCAATTCCAGCCAACACAGGGCACAAGGCAGGAACTAATCCTGGGCAGGGTGCCAACCCACCGCAGGACACACACAAACACACCCACACACCAAGCACACACTAAGGCCGATTTAGAGTCGCCAATCCACCTAACCTGCATGTCTTCGGACTGTGGGAGGAAACCGGAGTACCCGGAGGAAACCCACGCAGACACGGGGAGAACATGCAAACTCCACGCAGGGAGGACCCGGGAAGCGAACCTGGGTCTCCTAACTGCGAGGCAGCAGCGCTACCACTGCGCCACCGTGCTGCCCATCATACAAATCCTGAACTAGAATTATGTGCTAAATTGTTATTTATCTGTCCATTTTCCAAATCTGTTTATATTTTTATAGGGTTCTTGGGGAGTTAACTTATTCCATCAGCATCAGGTCCAGTGTAGAAACCACTGCAGGATATGCACACGCCTTCACTCACGCAAATTTAGAGTCACTAGTTAAATGAATAAGTAACTTTTGAAAAGTGTATTTTAATTAATGTGCTAACACATTGTTTAAAGCTATACTGTACGCATACTGTACATGAAGGCTTAGAGGTCACAGTGCAATTACATCCCATCAAGGGACAAACTGAAAGTATGCGGCCCCATTTTCTGCTTATTGTTTGTTCTTTTAGGCTTTGGCTCTCTTTCTTCAGCCAGTTTTCAGCTAGGAGTGTCTGAATGACCTAAGATGAAGTAATACCAAGACAAAATGTGCTCACTAGTGATTAATCTGGGCAATACAGAGTGTATCAAAAAGTACACTGGAAATATTAACTGTTAATTTCTGTGAGACAATCTATTTTTTTAATACAATTACTTCATTTAATAACTTGTTTTTGATTCTAATTTTTTTCCTGCTCTCAGACAGGTCAGAAATATTCAATTACCAATTGCTATTAGAATCTGGATTTGGATTTGATGATGTACAACTCTTATTACTTTGTCACTTGTGTCACACAGCCGACAGTTTAAGGGCTCCAGTGATGGTAATTCCACCACTCCAGGGCTTGGTGCTCGATGAAGACTGGAAGATTGACGGCTTTTCCACCACTGAAGTCACTTCCAGTGTCTGTCCAACTGGACAAACTTCTTCCTGTCACTGTCTTTGGCAGCCGCCATATCCAAACTTTCCTCTGAAAAGACGCAATGTAACACTTTTTTTTTTTATTTCTCTTTTTTAAGACATCATTTACGCAGGGTTTGCCTACAGGAGCTCCAAAACTTCTCACTGTCTTTGCTTTGTTATTGCAATAGTAAAATGCACAAAAATAAACGTTTAGTCTAAAAGCCAATATAATATGTTAAGAATTTAAAAATGAAAAACTGTCAAATCCTGTTTAATTTTTCTAAAATTTATCACCATCTCCCTCTTAATTTATTTTTGGAACTTTATGCTGGCAGTGGACACTAAATGAGCTGCCTTCTCTGTTCTTCCATGTTAGCTTCACTGTTGAAAGATCTTTTTTATTGGAAAAATTAATAAAGCAATGATGCTTTTGACAAGCAAAAGAGTTCATTGATCCATCCATCCATTATAGGGTAATGAGGAAAAGACCACCTGTTAGCCACAGCATGGCACACTAACCATCACACTCTTACCAAGAACAGAGTAACTGGCAATATAACCATGCAATTATGGCTCAAAAGACCTACATTTTGTTCTTGTTCTGGTCCCTGTCTGTCTACACTTTGCATTTACTTTTATTTTCTATGGATACACTGCAAAAAATGCATAAGCAAAAACTAGACAAAAACTTTAAATGGGAGTTGTTTTGCTTTTATTTAGCCAAAAAAAATCTGCCAATGGGGTAAGCAAAATTTACTTGACATGATTTCTTAAAGTAAGCTAAATAATCCTAAATTTAAATTTTTTGATAAGCCAATAATTCTTGTAAGATTTAATATCACAATATAAGTACTTTTCACTTGCTTAGATTTCATTTTTTGCAGTGTACTCCATTTTTCTTGCTCTGTGTATGTCAGGTAATTTGTTGATTCTAAACTATTCCAAAATGGTAGAGGATGCTGAGTATGCCCTGGGATGAACAGACACCCCTTTCTGGTTTGGTTTGTGCTTTGTGCTTTTTTGATACCATAATAGGTTCCTACTTCATGTAACCATGGACTGGAAAAATGGTTGAATTAGCAAGATAAGAGAAGAATCATGTGTATTAAACCATAGGTCTTAATTATGTTTTAGAATTTAATAGGCTATTAATAAAAAAAGAAAAAAATGAGAAGCAGCCCTAAAGAACAAAGCTTAACTCATTTAAAAAATAAACAACACTTTCGCAAAGAAGTCTTGTCCAGGCAATTGAAGGACTAATCACTTAAATGCTCTTATTATGTTTATCAAATTTTGGACAACTTTATATTTACGATAAAAAAGGGATACGATCTCACAACAACATTAATTTCCAATCACCCCCAGCCTCCATTCACAGACACAAACAATTTATCAGGCATTTTGTCTCCCAGTATATTTTGTTTATTACACACTGAAGTGATTCCCCCAGTGTGATGCTCCACATGCAGCCAACGTGGTATTGATAGAGACGGGCAGGCCTCTACATGCTGGCAGCATCGAGGAAATGGCGAGCAACACTAATACATTTTTGTCCTGTGAAATGATAGAGCGTGGCTTTTTGAAATAGTTGGTCTTGATGTTTTTTTGCCCCACAGGGGGTCAGCCATGTAAGAAACATAAAGGCCAATTTAATTTGCGCATCCGCGGCTACAAAGTATTTTAATTCAGACAGCTGTGACTGAAGAGTTAATATTTTACTTGTCAAAATCCAAACGAAGGCTAGTGAATCACTGTAATTCTCATTAAGAGGCTTTCCCCCAGTAGCACCCTAATTCAAAATAATGAAAGTAAAGACGGAGTGAGATTCTAATACCAGTTGAGGCCTATCTTTTAATATTTCTCCTGTGATGGATTAGGGATTGGGGAAATTCATCTCAGATCATAGAGCCTAATTTAATAAGGGATCATTCCAAGAGTATTGCATTTTATAATAATGTCATTTAATGTGTCGCCTTCCATTTTTACTGTCCCATATGTATGCTTATATAATGGTGCCAGAGGGATAAACTTTTAAAGCAGCAGCATCACTTTTTTATTT
This sequence comes from Polypterus senegalus, assembly GCF_016835505.1. Lineage (NCBI taxonomy): Eukaryota > Metazoa > Chordata > Cladistia > Polypteriformes > Polypteridae > Polypterus > Polypterus senegalus. The sequence goes on from NC_053154.1 coordinate 112,581,546, forward strand.
TCTTGAAGAGACTCTTTCGCAAAGATTAAAGTCCATCAGCAGTGGTATACACTGGCCTAAGCCAGAAAACATCACAACAGATTGAAATAGTCTCTCCCTCTCCCTCTCCCTCGCTCAATCCCTCGCTCAGCTTTTTTCTTTTATATTACAGTATATTTAAACCAAATTATATTCATAACAGGATGGTACAATGGCAGATTAGTTAGCATTGCTAACACACTCCTGCTGACATCCAGGTTCAGGTCCCAGTCATTCACTGCATGCCTGGTTAAAGTTTGCAAATGTGTGTTGTGTTCTTGTTTACTGGAGGGGCTGAGGGTTTGGGTAGTTTAGTTACATCCAACTGCTCTAAAATTGGTTTGCGCAAGAGTTTTTTAAGGCTTGAACTCTCTACTTCATTTCTACTGAAGGTTCAACAGCTGAAATTTTAAATTCACTTTTTTATTGTTCATCATGAAATCTTTATTGACTTTTTTTGCAGATGCACAATGAAGTAATTCTTCTCTAACGCATCCAAAAAAGTTTGATTTTATTCTAGTTTGCATTTTAGTAATTTATTATAGAATTCTCTGAGCATCATCATAGCATAATTAGACATCATCTAGGAAGAAAAGAAGAGCACGTACTGTATAGCCTTTTTGTCCCAGTCTTAATGCTGCATTTGAGTCTCTTCTCTTGTTCAATAACCTCATTATAGCTCAGAATTGTTTTGTCACAATTGGCATCTTTAAGAGCTTTAAAGAGATGGAAATCTGCAGAAGGCAGATCTTTGCTGTGCTTTAAAACACATGGTTGTGCATTGAGGAAGCAACATTTTTGTGGGGCTGAGCTGTTCTTAAATGCTTCTGCAGCTTTTTGAGAGTGTCAAGTCAAAGATCTGTTAAATGTTTGACCAGTTCGTATGATGTCTACCAAAATCACCCAATCTGCCTCACAAAAAGTGTCGCTATGACATTTCCTGCTGAAGATGTAAAATTTACTAATCCATGTGGTGATATTCCATTGACTTTTCTTTGGTCTCAATCCATGAGAGAATAATTTCACTCTCAGCTTTAAAACAGAACAGAAAATCTGCACACCTCAGTTTTGTGATGTAACCCAATTTGTACACACTTTAATGTCTTTATAAAATGTTCTTCACACTTTCCTTGGATACAGAGAGCTCAGTTGCAATTCTTCCGGTTGTATTCCATCAGTCCTATCAGGTAAGTTCATCAGTGTGCTGAGCCACTGATGTTGCTAGTTGGCTAGATTGACGTTCATCAATCAGTTCCTCTTGGTTTTACGCATAAAAGCTAATATCAAACAGTGTAGGAGAACACTCTGAGATAAACTCTGCACAATGGTGGAACAGGTGTTTAGAACACCAGAAAATGAATTGTTACTCTTTCTGGGAGAAGATGGGTACTTAGTCAGAGGACAGTCATCAGGCTAAAACTAAAAATCAAAAGTTTACTGTTAAGTTCAAAACCAAAGGCAAACATCAGTGGTCAAAATGAAAACTAACAAATTAAAGTCTGTAAAAAGATACTATTTACGAAAGAAAATATGTTTGTATTATCTAAAAGCCAGGATAACTTTCTTACTGTGCTGCCAAAAGCTAAAATAGTACCACAGGGATGAAATCACATCAGCAATTATGTGACCAGCAATGGTCCTTGCCTTTTTAACTAATATGAGTTCATCAATGGAAAATATAACTAAAATTACAGGGCCTGCATGAAAAACCAGTTCCAAAATGACATTGAAATAGACATTATCATCATAATAACAATAAAACTAAGAAATTACTTAATTACTTAAATTCAAGAAAAGCCCACTGTGTTGTGCTAGTATATGGATTGCTGCATTGCACTGTGGCTGCAAGCTGACTGTTTCAAAATGACAACAGATTAAGTTGTAGACATAAGTAAAGTATACAAAGTGTTTTTGGGCATCCCTTATATAATATAAAGATTAATTGACTTGCTGACTTGGCATCTTTAATTTGCTGAGTGTACTTGTGAGCTCAGTAGTATGATGCTGCCCCTACAGGGTGGATTCTTGCATAACACCCTTGACTATTACTCCCTTTGTCTGTACAACAGATTTAGCAAGTAAAACAAATGCAATGTGATCTGTACCATTTAAAATGCTTCTTAATATGCAGCGGACAGGCATCACCCGCACAGATATCCAAACAGACACTGGGGTTTTCATATCTTTCCATTAAGTCCAATTTTAACTCCAGCACAACCTCCCAAAGAATCTGCATCACAATTTAACAACGATGTGATTTTCACCACAAAGTGCATTTCATGACCATTCTATTAAAAATGTTTTTTTGTCTTCTTTGTAGTTTTCCCCTGCGCCTGGATTGTTCTGTTTTTTATATTTCTTCTAATTTTACCCAGTCCTTTTCCTCATAATTATGTGTTTATTGACCAAATTTATATTCCACCTGTTGACTTAGCTTTTTGCAGAAGCATTAGCTGTTCCAGCTTTTGTTGTTCAACTACTGTTTGATGATTGCTCTTTCCAGGTTTGTGCTGTTTCATAGATCATGTTTGGTTTGGAATCCTTTGGTTTCAACTCTATAAAGATTTTGGTTTTTTGGATTTTGGATTTTGGCCTTAGTTTAGTTAATTGTTTATTGTGTTATGCTACTTTGAAGGAATTCTGTCCTTCTTCTGTCATATTCTTGATTTTAACTTTGGGACTTTTTGAATTTTCATTTTAGAAAATTTAAATTCTGGACTTTTGTATTTTTGGATATTTTTTAATTCTGCTGAATTTGCTTTTAGCAAATGTAATTCATTATAATAATATTGTTTATTTAGGTTGGGAGTTTAACAGTTTTCCTGTCCCTTTTGAGATGTTTAGGTCTTTTCTGGAGTGTGATACACCTAAACCATGTGTTTTCTCCAAAACAAAATATGTGAGGCCTCCAAAGTTCAGGTAAGAAGCAGGCCAGGACTTTTAATGATCTTCCCAGTAGAAGCTCACTTAATCCAACCAAGCACCAAATACTACTAATATCAGCTGGAACAGGCACAAAAAAATGAGGGCGTTAGCAAAATAACTATAAACATAACAAAAATAAATTGAAAGCCTCACAAGGAGGAGGGTCGCCGTAACCCTCTGGGTTGACCACAAAAAGGGCAACAAAGAAACTTTATAAATAAAAGATTTATTACAAAACAGGTGATTCACAGAACAAAAGCTCAGAAGAGTCAAAGAAGACAAATAAAGAGTTGCCTAAAAGGGCAGTCCACAGTAACCCAATTCTTAAAACAAAAGTCCATATCCTTAAAGAGTGCAAAAATGTCAAAAAGCCGGAATATCCAAAGAGCAACAATATACAACAAGACAAGAACTCATCAGCTCCAAAGCACATACAATGTATGACAGAGGGACAACAATTCAGCCTTTACAGGGCTGGGAGCAGTTACTCAACAGAGATTGACAGGTGGCCACATATCTTGAAGAACTACCTACAAAACACAAGGGATATGGCAGTACCAATTTAAGTACATAGAAACTACATAATAAACAAAATTAAAATAAAGTACATAATTAGGCAAATAATAAAAACAAACAACATCAACACAAACTATGATAATCAAACAATCAAAAATGAACAAAATGGACATAGAAAAGAAATTTAAGAGTTTCTGGGACTGTGAAGCCCTTTTTATCATCTGGTCAGCTTACTTTGCTTCAGTCAGTTGATCTAACATGTGGTATAAACATGTCTCTGGTTTTATAAGACAAATACTGTATGTTACACTTCAATTTCTATAAACCAAATGGAACATATTTAGCTTTGCAAAGGTTTGCTTACAGCCAAATAGAAAACACTTCACTTATTTAAATACATGTCCTTTCATTAAAATGTCATCCTAGGCATAGCTACGCCCAACAAACCTTTTTGGTGAAGGTGGCCGTGTGTTAGAGTGTCTATTGAAAGACTGGTGTGCCTTCTGAGTTTGCTTTCTACCTTGCACTGATGGTATCTCGGGTAAGCAATGAACTGGATATGTTGCTTAGAAAATAAATTAATGATGTATAGAGGTGATAACAATAAAAAGAATGAAAATATGTGCAGGAAAATAGAAAGTGGCTGTAGAGTTGAAGTTGGACCTGGCAAACTAAACAGATACTTTGACATCTTGGCCCAAACCATTCAGTTACAATCTATTGGAAATTGGCTTTGGTGACCACCTGGCAGCACGTTACCACACATACACACATAAAAACATACATTTTGTACTTTTCTCTTACAGCCATAACCATAAAAACTAAGAATTATTAGAAATATATGTATAAAACAAAGAATTGACACTCATCACAATTGCATGTAGCACTTGTTACAACTCATTTCTCCTGTCTGCCATTCGAACTCATATAATTTTTTCCTTAAATGTGTTAGGAAATGTTATTTTTGAAATGACATGACCAAAAGGAATTATTAAAGCTTCACTCTCGCACCCCCTTCAGAAAGGTTTTCCTGTTCTTACAGTCATATTTACATAATCATTTGTTTTATTACATGTAAACCTGAGGAGTGCAGGCCAAACTCTCAGTGCCTGGGAGCGCAGAGTCTGTGAATCTAATGTGATCAGCTCCTCCCCACCTGTCTGGTTACCACAGGTAGATCTGCCCACAATTGTAATGTTAACTTCTACAATCACAGCACTTCAGAACCTGTCAAAACATGGAAGTCTTGCATTTTTATTTTCTTCATATTGCCTGTTTTTCATAACTGCCACTTATCTGTTGATTTCAGACCATTTGCCAGTGTTCATCTCACATTAAGTCTTCACAGGCATATTTCATTCTTGCTTTCCAGACAAATATTGTTTTTTTTTCTCCATGAATTCAACAAATAAATTATTTTTCATGCTATCTAATAATATCTTGTTCCATAGTTGTCCTGGGGAGGGCTAGAGAGAGATTTTTTTTAAGAAACACAGTACATTAACTCATATTCAGACTACAAAAGAGGTGAAATAATTGGTGCATCTGTTCAACATTTATTTATTTTTCTGATTGCATTATGCTAAATTCAGAGTAGGTTTGTACCTTGTTATATGTGATTGGGATATGTTCTGTGTTCCTGAAAGGCTGAATTTGATTTAAGTGGGTAAATAAAATGAAGAGCTGTGTATGATACATGACCATCAAATACAGTGTGTAGTGCTGAGGACTAAACTAGCAGTCTTGAGGTTTCCAATCCAACACTGACCAACTAGTCACCAATTATCCCAGCACGCACAAGTTTTGAATGTTGAAAGAAACCGGAGTACCAAAGAAAATTTACACAAAAACAGGAAGAATATGCAAACTGTGACATAAATTGGATTTGAAACAAAGCCACTTGTACTCTGCAGTAGCAACAATGTGCCTTGCTTATATGGCTCTTCTCATCTTTTGATTTGACCTTCCACCTCACATTTCAACCCAGACCCTTCTCTTTGATTGATCTCCAAGTTATGACTCCTTGCTATGTTTTTCTGCATCACAGTCTGTCGTTCTGTTCCTTATCTTTTCCTCCCTTCACTCCCTGTCTGCACATCAAACAGTATAGAACTTTAACAGTAGTGGCTAGAATTCTAAAATTATTTCAAGGATAGTGTGCAAAATTTTCCAGAAAGTCACAAAGAATCCTAAACAGTTCCAAAGAATTTTAGCAGATTTCTTATGTCCCTGCAAAGTTCAATGTTTAGGATTTGTCAATGAACTGAGGGATCACACACATCTACCAAAGAAAGGTTGGGACAGAAAACAGGTCACTCATTTTAATAACTAAGTTCCAAAAAAAACACCCACCCGATAGTGTAAATAAAAAGAACAGAAAAAAAACATATTGCCAGGTAAGACTGGCAGATGAATCAAAGCTCTGTAGGGTGGTCATGTTATCACGTCCTGCAGTCTGCTCTTCCTGGAATGAGTCAGACCCTGCTGGGTGCATCTCGGTTTTATAGTCGATGGACCAGGAGGAACAGATTCAGTTGACCTCATTGGGCGATTTCTCTAAATTATGTGTGAAAGAAGACAATGCCATCAGCGACAGTGACCCCTTGTGTCCCGGAGTGGTAGTGCTTACCTTTCATGAGCCTGGAAGGTGACCGTCTGATGCACATGGTTAAAAGATTCAAAAAGACATTGGGCAGATACAGTATAGATCTCTCTTGAGAATATTAAAGCAAACACTACTGCGAACCAAACATAAATAATATCTTGCATTTACCAGAAATCAGAAATCACCTGGTTGATTCCCAAAGGCTTTTGGGAATGTATTCTTTGAACAGATGACTTCATCGTTGGACTTTTTGTATGACACGAGTCACATTATGTCTGACATAAAGCAAACACGAGAGCATTATACCAACATCCACACAAAGTAGCATGATGTGGCAGGGATGTTTTACTTTCTCAGAACTTGGGCCATTTGCTATAACTGAAGAAACCAAGAATTCTGCTCTGCATCAGAAAATGTATAAGAATAATGTCTGATTATCTAACCATGAGCTAAAGCTTATGCTAAGTAATGCAGAAAGACAATAATCCAAGAACATAAAAGCAAGTCCACATCAGAAGACTTGAAAAGAAGCAAAATTCAAATGTTAGACTGACCTAGTCAAAGTCTAGACCATAACTGAATAGAGATGCTGTGGCAGGACCTGAAATGAGCAGTCCATGCTTGAAAACTACCAAAATTTCTGAGCTAAAGCTGTTCTGTAAAGAAAAGTTGGCTAAAATTTCTTCATCATAATATGAAAGACTGACATTTACTCTTAAGGAAGCATTTGGTGGCATTCATTGAAGCTAAAGGTGCCACAAGCAGGTATCAATTGTAAGGTTGGTACTTACGTTTTCACACAGTGAGGATGGTTTTGTACAGCCTTTTGCTTTTAATCAATGACATCACCCTAATATTGGATTTTGTATAGACACATTAAAACAATCATTGTCAAGAATTTGCAGTAATAAAGAAAATCAGGAAATATGTCCAAGATTGGATCATGCCTTGTGATGCAATATTCTGGCTTCAGGAAATCCTCAGTCACACTAAGCAAGTTTAAAACCTGGAACATGTCATGATTTAGGCTGAAAAGTGATGCTTTGTAGCCTTTTCCTTTAAAAGAAGCCATATTGGGTACTGTTGTCAGGATCACATCCTTTGTTTCAGTGCCCATTACTAGCCCTGTGGGCTGATGGCAACCCAACATTCGATGTCATGACTCTTCAGATGTAAAAGATGATAGCACACAATGCTATCACATATCTAAACTTTGAATAAAAAAAATGTAAAGCTGAAGTAACAACAAAAATAGAAAATAAAAGTACTAGTTGCATAATAACTTGTGAGTGAAGAGCAATATTTGGTTTTTGGGAATAGTTTGAGAAAATAAAAGAAATAAGGAACAGTTCAGTTTGGTAATGACTATTCAGACTTGACTATGACTATTGGTTAATGGTTTGATTTTGACAAACAACTTCACAAGACATTAAAGGCATTTGACATTTACCTGTTTCAAGAGAATCCATTTAGAAGATCCTCTCTGTCACTGACAACATACCCCAAAGGTCCATTATCATTAAACAACCTTAATAACAATGGTTCTAAACTACGTGACTCCATCTCTCTGTAGTGAGAGTGGTGAGAGCCAGAGTCCGGAACTATGGGTTAAACCATAAAGGCAAGGAACTTCATATGCCTCAGAATGTACTGTTTCTTTCTTTTCAGGGATGACTAGAAGAATCATAAAGAAGACACACCCCAAAAAGTTGCAAAAAATACTGCAGAGGTGTCCTGTCCCATTAAGGTCATTATATTTTTCCAGGTTCCAGAAGAGGTGAGATCGAAGTTAAATACTAGCAGTGAGGAAGGTAGGACCTCTGTGTAAGACTAGTCCTGATGATATTTGAAGAGCACGTTTTGGAAAGGTCTCTACCAGATGTCAGGAATTTTGACAGGATGAAAGCATTGTTGAGTTTGAATATTCTTTTCCAGGATTTTTTATGTTGAGAGGACAAACACCCTCCAACTTTGCAAAGTCTATACATTATTCCTAACTTACTTATTTGAGACCATATTTGGACCATTAAAGTCATTGCTGTTATTTTGGTTGGCCGACTGCCATAATATGGCCATGTGTGAAATCCTTACTGACATTTGTGCAAAATGCATTCATAACTGTGGCAGAAAAAAAATGATGTGTGGGTGATGTCATTGTAATAGAATAATGTGAAAGTAGCTATAGCTATGGCTTCAGCATTCAGCATGCACAGTGGTGAAGTGCAGCTTCTAACTTTGTGGAGTTGGCATTTTCTCCTATGACTTTAAACTCTTTTCTCAAGGCTCTGTGGTGGTTTTCTCCCAAATCTCAAAGACATGTGTGTTAGACTAGTAGGTGATACTAAATTGGCCTATCAGAAGTGAGGCAAAATGTATGCAGAGAATTACCTTTCAAATCACGGACACCCAACCCAGAATTGGTCCCTGCCCTGCTTCTGGTGCTATACAGATTGTCACGTCACTTGCCCTGCTTGACCCTAGATTGTACCGATCAAGCTTCAAAATTAATGGATGCCACAATCTGTTTATGATTTGAATCAATTAAGTTTGCTGTATTATTTTGGTGAAATAACTTTATTTTTAAAACTACTTAAGGTTCAAGTGTTTCTTCTATTATTTTAAATGTATCTATGTTACATTTTCCTTCTTTTTTATGGCGTACATAATAATACCATTACATCCTTAATGACTGAATTCAATAATCGTGAACTTGCACAGTTTAGCTACTTGGAGCTTCAAAAGGATTTCAAAAGTGTGCTGAAAAATGTGTTGTTGTTTGAACACTGCGCTTGAGATGACCCATCTGATAAAGTTAATAGGATTACAATATATGCATCTTTCAATATTTTCCTTAATAAAAAGAGATCAAAAATATGCAAGATGCCATCAGCAGGTGTATTTTCAAGGAAAATTTGAAAAGAACGGCTTATAGCTGTAAGAGGGAAAATGATTGTCTGTTGCAGTAACATATTAATACTGTAAATGAACTGCAGCTATCATGTTATTATATTATGAGAATGAAGGGGTGATGCAGTTTTAATGGCTGCAGAGTCATCATTTTGAATTCCAGGCCATTCATATTCCCCTCATGCACTCATAGATCTTTCTCTGGCTTTACAGATTTTCCTCACACAGCATTGTCTCTGTTAAGGAATTTGATCAGGGTGTCACTCCCACCCTCAACTGCTATCCTCCCTGAAATGAAACTGCCGGGATGTGAATTCAGGATCTTGGAATTACTAGCAGCAAGTTTAAAATGAAAATTGGAGAAGTGACAACCTAAGCAAATTCATTACTCATGGTATGGTTAGATGGATTAGTAACTCTAAATGGGCCTGCCACAAATGCGTGTGAGATGGTATGGTGCTTCATTTATGGTTGGTCCCTGCATACATCTGATACTTTGATCTCTAGTTTCCTGAAACCTTTAAACTGCATTAATCAAGTTCAGTAAATGAATGAATGGACTCCATATGTAGTGTTTTACAAAGTGCAGATTTATTAATATCTTTTTTTTTTTATTTATTTATGTGACTTTCTGAGTAGCATCAAATGACCACAGTAGTCCTGTCAATTATTTTACTAGAGATGACATGGTAGCAATCATAGGGCATGTCATCCCTTGATAGATTCTCTTTGAATAACTTCTCAAGACACTTAGTGTTTGTTAGCTCCTTTACAACTAGGCCTGAGCATTAGAGTTTTTAAACTCTGTTTTGATCTTTGACACTGATTTTGATTTTGCCCTCTTGTTTGGTTGTGCTGTCCTTTGTCTTAATGGTTACAACCTTTGCCTGTTTTTTTGTTTTTTTTGACTTTGTGTTTGCTCAAGTTTTCATTTCCTGGTCAATTCTTATTCTTACAATAATTCCCAGGCACTTTGCATCTTGTCGCGCCGTACAGTCGAATGATCCGATGCAGTATCAATAAGCATTTTTTGTAATGGAAAAAGAACCAAATGTTAATTAAGGAAAACAGTAACATTAAGATTACTATTGCTGCTTTATAGCTCTGGTAAATTAATTTCCTGAATTTATCGATGTCTATGTGGAGTACGTGGGCGAAGTGGTGGCTATGAGGCTAGGGATCTGCACTGGTAATCGGAAGGTTGCCAGTTCAAATCCCATAAATGCCAAAAGTGACTCTACTCCATTGGGCCCTTGAAAAAACTTGGTGGTTGGTGGCAGAATTGGCACTCCAGACACCATGAAAAACCTCACACTGGTTCCATTCCATCTGATCTAGTGTGGTACTGAGGTGTCACCCATTGCATGGCTGCACTCAGGTCCTAATCTGGGATCCTGAGTTGGTTTGTCAAGTGGTGAGTGCAGCAATGGACTGTATCAGCGTGTGATCCTAACCTCTCTCTCTTGACACATCCACATTGATAATCCAGTTTCCTTTTCACCCAAAAGATGTGCAGGTACTCTGGCTCAGTATCAGGATGTATTGATGTGTATATGAGTATGATTGTGGACTGTAAAGGGTGTGCATCCTGTCAGCATTGGGTCCTACATTGAGAGTTATGTTTCTGGCATGGTTACCACCATCTAGTCACGATAATTGAAGTGAGCCTGGAACTGATGGGTGTCTAATTGTTGACTATAAATTAGCCATGTGCGAAGTAACAGTAATATATAAACATAAATTTCAGTTTTCATATCACCATTCCACAAAGAATACCATCTCAAGGGTGTTACAGAGTAGGACATAACAAGTGTTTTCTTCTTTCCCTATTTGTATCAAGTAAGGTTATGGAGCTAAAGAGTATTTTAGTGTTGGCAATGAATTCATACACAGGTTTCCGCCTTACACCCTTTGCTGTCAGCATTTGAATACCGCAATATCAAATAAAAAAATGTGTGTTTGTAAATGAATGCATGGGTAGGTCAAAAAAATAGGTGATTAAAAATAACATTTAAAACATTTCTGCTCTGTTGCTTACTATTGATGCAGTTTAATTCACATGAAGGCACTTCAGTGAGTAATAAACAGAGCCCCTTGCTTTATTGTGAAACACCTCAGCGGCCTTTACAGGAGCTGCTCAATAGGACTGCTGAAAAACATCCTTGCTAACAACCCCACTAGGACAATAACAAAATAGGACAACAACAATTCCTTTTGCTTCATGACTAAAAGGTTTTGCTGTATTTGATTTTCCTTTTACTGCTAACAATCAATTTTCCTGGGTGGATAAGACTATTAGAAATAATAACCTCATTATTTTTGTTTTCATTTTCGCCTGAAATGAACATAAGAGACCTAACTCAAAAAAAAAAAGAAACACAGGCATCACTGAATCTGAGTGAAGCCCCCAGAGGTTTGAATCTTCTTCTGAATAAACATTACAGTCACATAAAGCAAATTACCTTAGTGGATGATGCTTATTGAACAAAATGATACTTCCCCCTAGACCAAAAATTATTTATAATGCAATGTTTTATATTAATAGGTCTGGCGTTTACTTATTTTCTTTTTTGGGTCAAATCCATGCTACTGCCGATAATTGTATGCATGTTGGATTATTTTGAAAGATTAAACACATAGCAAAACAATCCAATTTAACTGAAACAAAGAAATGTTGGGTAATTAACGTAAAGTTAATTAATGTTTGGAAACATAAACTTAAAAATTGATTACCAAGAAGGCTCAGACAAACCTGGCATTAACAAAAAACACATAAACAAAAGTATTTAATGATAATGGAGCCTCAATGGTAATGCCTAATTACACATAACTGTCAAGACTTCCATACAGGGCTCTCTGGACATGATGTGAAGACCTGCATAATCATTCTTAAATGGGTGCAAAACTCATTTTCTGGGCTTATTTCTTCCTTTGCTAAAATAATGAGGTTAACTGGAATATTTAGAGATTAACAAACTGAAATGCGGTACTGACTGTTTTTTGTTAATCAGTGGCAGAGAAGGGTAGCCATGCTGACACATACACTGGTAACTTAAGAATGGGATATTTGGTGAATGGATGATCAGAATGACCCCGTTTAACTTTCATTTAACTGGTCTTCACATCCAGAAGCCACTATGGCTGGGAATGGAGGGAAGCTTTCATAAGGACCATACTACTGCGCTAAGTGTGTGTAGGAGGCCCTCTAACTGGCTGTGCAGTCATATGTCAGATTAGACAAATCTGAAGCTACAGCATATATTTTCAAATTTAAATCAAAATCCCCAGACAAGCTGAATTGCTTCCACTCATTCTAAGAGAGGAATATTTGCCTCTAAGTGTGCAAACAGGATGGCACAGAGGTTAGTCACCATTCCAAAGGTCTGGATCATAATTTATAAGTGAGTACACTATGTCCAGGTCTGTGCAAGGGATCCCCTGGTCATCATCCTAAAGATATGCCTAACTGTTTTAACTGGCACCCTTAAAGTGACCACTCCTCACCAGTGAGTGAGCGTGCCCTCCAATGTACTGGTGCCTATTCATAGCTGATTCAGTGCAGCAGGGCTGGTGCTTTTAGCTCCAGTGACTCCAAATGTGATTAAGCTCATTTGACAATTCTATGGCTATATTTGAGTGTATTAAAATTAGTGATAAGAAAAAATATTTATGAAAAATTGAATTCACAGAGAAACTCAATGTTTCACTTTGCAAAAAAATCTTTTTTGTTGCTTAGGCAGATTTGTACGTTGTGCATTTTATTTTATTTTTATATTTGTTGCCTCCTTGGCATCCTTCCTGGTGTGGTGATTTGCTATAAGAATGCTCTCAGCTCTTACACTATATAAAATAAATAAAGATTGATTGATAAATTAGCTGTTTAATTGACCTTTACATAAAATTAGAGATGAAGTACAGTATATGAAATGGGTGGAATTCTAAAATTAACTAAAGCACCTGCAGGAAACTAAATATTTTTGAAGTGTTATTAAAATTACATCAGCCAGGTTAAACAGGACATTAAAATTTATGATTGAATTATTTTTATTGTTTTTTACAAGTTAAATGAACCCTGCTTAGAATTAGCTAATGGAAAAATTAGCTTAAATTTTATTTTCTTACTACGGAGTTCCCCCTGCTCGCTTCGCTCACCTGCCACCCTGGCCTGCGCTACACACCAGCCACATCGCGTCTCTGCCGCTCGCATTGTGAAGAGAGGGGCTGATGCGGTCGCTCCTCCAAAACCCCCTCTTAAACGGTGATACAACGAGAAACAAATACAGTTTGGTTTTTTTTACCTCCTCTTTGCTTGATCAGCTGCTGGCTTGCTGCTGCTGCTGCCATGCAGTGTGATCTGCATCTCGCATGGTGCTTTGAAAATTTCAAAGCCTGTGCAGCAGCTGTCCTACTCTTTGTCTTTTATTTCCAGACCCAGGCATGGTTGGCACAAAGACTCGTCTTGTGGGACATGAGTTCATGACATTTTTTAGTTTATAATTTAAAAAAGGAATAGGAACCTGAAAATCTAACATCACATTAAGGTTCGATAAATTCTGAAAAGAATGATACCGAACATATACTGTATATGTAGGTTTTAAAATAAGCCCAATTTAAAGCGTGACAAAAAAGTGACATAAAAACTCACATAAAATCATTGCACTTTTAGGTTTAGGATTTTATATATAGACAAGTAGATATCACATGAAAGTGGGCAAAATAAAAAAAATAAATAAATTAAAGAGCATTAATCTATTAAATTTCTTACCTTTCATTTTATTCACTGGTTTTCATAATATAACATAATATGCCTAACCTGCTTCTTATAAGTCACGGTTGTGGGAACCAGAGCTTATCCTGACAGCACTGAGCATAAGGCAAGAATCAGCCCTGGGCAGGGCAGCAGTTTAGCACTGGAGCCACTGGTGCACACACCCACACTTACACAGGGCCAGTTTGGAATCACTGAATCAACTTAACTTGTCTTCAGAGATCTGGGACGAGAACCAGAGTACCTGGTGGAAATCCCACACAGACATGGGGAGAACATGCACATCTCAACATGTACAGATAGAAACTGAGTGAGGTATTTGAATCTATGCTGCTGGATCCTTGATGAGTCAGTGCAACCCCTGTGCCACCATGCCACACTACTGAAAAGTGATATAAGTACATTTTTTATGATGTATAAAAATCATAATCAGTGTTTAGTAAATGCTTGTTAGATGGTGGTAGAGCAGTTAATGTCCCTGTTGGGTTCATCCGATAATTGTATGCATGTTGGATTATTTTGAAAGATTAAACACATAGCAAAACAATCCAATTTAACTGAAACAAAGAAATGTTGGGTAATTAACGTAAAGTTAATTAATGTTTGGAAACATAAACTTAAAAATTGATTACCAAGAAGGCTCAGACAAACCTGGCATTAACAAAAAACACATAAACAAAAGTATTTAATGATAATGGAGCCTCAATGGTAATGCCTAATTACACATAACTGTCAAGACTTCCATACAGGGCTCTCTGGACATGATGTGAAGACCTGCATAATCATTCTTAAATGGGTGCAAAACTCATTTTCTGGGCTTATTTCTTCCTTTGCTAAAATAATGAGGTTAACTGGAATATTTAGAGATTAACAAACTGAAATGCGGTACTGACTGTTTTTTGTTAATCAGTGGCAGAGAAGGGTAGCCATGCTGACACATACACTGGTAACTTAAGAATGGGATATTTGGTGAATGGATGATCAGAATGACCCCGTTTAACTTTCATTTAACTGGTCTTCACATCCAGAAGCCACTATGGCTGGGAATGGAGGGAAGCTTTCATAAGGACCATACTACTGCGCTAAGTGTGTGTAGGAGGCCCTCTAACTGGCTGTGCAGTCATATGTCAGATTAGACAAATCTGAAGCTACAGCATATATTTTCAAATTTAAATCAAAATCCCCAGACAAGCTGAATTGCTTCCACTCATTCTAAGAGAGGAATATTTGCCTCTAAGTGTGCAAACAGGATGGCACAGAGGTTAGTCACCATTCCAAAGGTCTGGATCATAATTTATAAGTGAGTACACTATGTCCAGGTCTGTGCAAGGGATCCCCTGGTCATCATCCTAAAGATATGCCTAACTGTTTTAACTGGCACCCTTAAAGTGACCACTCCTCACCAGTGAGTGAGCGTGCCCTCCAATGTACTGGTGCCTATTCATAGCTGATTCAGTGCAGCAGGGCTGGTGCTTTTAGCTCCAGTGACTCCAAATGTGATTAAGCTCATTTGACAATTCTATGGCTATATTTGAGTGTATTAAAATTAGTGATAAGAAAAAATATTTATGAAAAATTGAATTCACAGAGAAACTCAATGTTTCACTTTGCAAAAAAATCTTTTTTGTTGCTTAGGCAGATTTGTACGTTGTGCATTTTATTTTATTTTTATATTTGTTGCCTCCTTGGCATCCTTCCTGGTGTGGTGATTTGCTATAAGAATGCTCTCAGCTCTTACACTATATAAAATAAATAAAGATTGATTGATAAATTAGCTGTTTAATTGACCTTTACATAAAATTAGAGATGAAGTACAGTATATGAAATGGGTGGAATTCTAAAATTAACTAAAGCACCTGCAGGAAACTAAATATTTTTGAAGTGTTATTAAAATTACATCAGCCAGGTTAAACAGGACATTAAAATTTATGATTGAATTATTTTTATTGTTTTTTACAAGTTAAATGAACCCTGCTTAGAATTAGCTAATGGAAAAATTAGCTTAAATTTTATTTTCTTACTACGGAGTTCCCCCTGCTCGCTTCGCTCACCTGCCACCCTGGCCTGCGCTACACACCAGCCACATCGCCTCTGCCGCCGATTGTGAAGAGAGGGGCTGATGCGTCGCTCCTCCAAAACCCCCTCTTAAACGGTGATACAACGAGAAACAAATACAGTTTGGTTTTTTTTACCTCCTCTTTGCTTGATCAGCTGCTGGCTTGCTGCTGCTGCTGCCATGCAGTGTGATCTGCATCTCGCATGGTGCTTTGAAAATTTCAAAGCCTGTGCAGCAGCTGTCCTACTCTTTGTCTTTTATTTCCAGACCCAGGCATGGTTGGCACAAAGACTCGCCTTGTGGGACATGAGTTCATGACATTTTTTAGTTTATAATTTAAAAAAGGAATAGGAACCTGAAAATCTAACATCACATTAAGGTTCGATAAATTCTGAAAAGAATGATACCGAACATATACTGTATATGTAGGTTTTAAAATAAGCCCAATTTAAAGCGTGACAAAAAAGTGACATAAAAACTCACATAAAATCATTGCACTTTTAGGTTTAGGATTTTATATATAGACAAGTAGATATCACATGAAAGTGGGCAAAATAAAAAAAATAAATAAATTAAAGAGCATTAATCTATTAAATTTCTTACCTTTCATTTTATTCACTGGTTTTCATAATATAACATAATATGCCTAACCTGCTTCTTATAAGTCACGGTTGTGGGAACCAGAGCTTATCCTGACAGCACTGAGCATAAGGCAAGAATCAGCCCTGGGCAGGGCAGCAGTTTAGCACTGGAGCCACTGGTGCACACACCCACACTTACACAGGGCCAGTTTGGAATCACTGAATCAACTTAACTTGTCTTCAGAGATCTGGGACGAGAACCAGAGTACCTGGTGGAAATCCCACACAGACATGGGGAGAACATGCACATCTCAACATGTACAGATAGAAACTGAGTGAGGTATTTGAATCTATGCTGCTGGATCCTTGATGAGTCAGTGCAACCCCTGTGCCACCATGCCACACTACTGAAAAGTGATATAAGTACATTTTTTATGATGTATAAAAATCATAATCAGTGTTTAGTAAATGCTTGTTAGATGGTGGTAGAGCAGTTAATGTCCCTGTTGGGTTCATCCGGCCTCCTCAATCTCTGTGTTCATGTTCTCCCTGTGCTATAGTTAGTCTTCCCTGTTAGCCCACCTTCCTTCCGTATTCTAAAAATGTTCAGGTTATATTAGCTTGCATTACCAAATGTCCCATCTCTACATGCAACTGTGTTACACCTGATATTGCTAAAAGTAACTGCACCTTGCCTTTTGATTGGAAATCCACTTGATTTTACTTAAACTGTACTTCAGAGACATTTGATGCTAGCTATACTGCCTGGCACAGAGAGTTAACATTGATGTTCAGAATTCAATTGCCGCTCTCACAATTTTCTTTATACTCCATACAACAAAAACATATTTTGTAATACTTTGGCTTATATCTAAACATTTATACTGCATTTTCCCCAACGCTACCTGTACCACTAGATTTTTTAAATGGACTTACACTGTATCTCAATTGATAGGATAGGTATTACATCATGAAGCTTGGAATTAAACATGTAATGTATATTTATGATTCAGATTACTCTTCTTACTTAGACTGTACATTATTTTGAAGTACCGTAGTTATTCAGTTTTCAAACTTTCCTTCTTTCCACTTTCTCACCTAAACCAACATTGGGTAACTCAGCTAGTTTTTTACATTGCATATTCAGTTGTAGCAACTGCTAACTCACATTGATTAAAATCCAGCTTAATGCAAGGCTTGGGTGCTTTTCTGTGTGGTATATACATTTTTTCTGGGAGTTTCCTCCCACAGTTCAAGGGCATGCTGTTTGTTTAATAGGTGAAACCAAATCAGCCCATTTTAATTAACTTGGTAGGAATAAGTGCAATGCAATGTTGATCCATTCAAACTCAATTTCTGTCTTTAGGAAATGGATGCATAGATTGATGAATGGCATTTTTAAAACATTACACATTATGTTTTTATTGAGGCAAGACCTGGAGCACTGAAGGAAGCTTCAGAGAGTCTGTAACCCTGTCAAACTTGGGACTGTATTGGTAGGTAAAGAAAGGGTGTTTGATTAGCCAGGACCTCAGCTTGAACTTATTTTCTTATAAACTCCACTGTACTAACAGATGAGACAGCCTAGGCCACTGTAAATGCTAGAAGAAGGCTCTTTACAGCCTGTCATATTATTTACTTGAGACCAACAGTGGCATCCCTATTTGCCAGAGACGGAAAATGTATTCAAAGTATTAATGCGGGGTTTGGTGATATGCCTCACACAATTACATTATACAGTATTACTTAGTAATAAATACTGTACACTTGATTCTAATATTGATTTTAATATTTTTAATATGAATGGTATGTGCACAGCAATTTAGTAGCTCCCCGACCATGGATGTCTTCAGTGCTGTATTTGTATGGCTAGAATGTATTATGAATGATTATGTTTAAAACTTATTTGCACCTTTCCCTTTCCCTTTAGATTATATTTTTCTGTTTTCTGCAGTGGTGTTTGAGGATGCTGAATCCAAACGTTATGCTTATTTGCTAATTAGATCCCATTTTGAAGATGTTAAAACATTTTTGCATCTTCCAGCAATGCCATCTTGAACTTCGATGGGTTGATATTTCTGTTCACAGTTCCTACCACCCAGCTGAAGTGGGATGAACAGAAGTGTGCAACGAGTGATGTTGCATAAGTGACACTATAAAGTTCAGCATTAGGCACATCCTGGTCACCCAAGTTTGCACATATGACTCAGAAGCTAAACAACAACTGTAGTGTGTTTTTCTAGCTTTTCTGGTTTCTGAAATTTTGAGTGTGTTTTTCTGACTTTGACTAACTTTGGTTAGTATCTTAGCACTACAACTCTGGCAGTACAATATTTTCAAAACCAATGGCCTGGTATTTAATAATTTGTCATCCCCTTTTCATTAATTGTGTATACAAAGCCCATAAAAAGTATTTGTCCTCTCCAAAGTTTGTACATTGTATTGTTTTACACAATGAATCACAGTGGATTTAATTTGGCTTTTTTTTGATGCAGATCAACAGAAAGAGACTCTTTGTCAAAGTGAAAAGAAATGTGTGCAAAGCCGTCTAAATTCATTGTAAAAATAAATACAAAATAACATTATATCAGTATTTACCCCCTTTTAAATCAGTTTGGCAGCCATGACAGCCTTGAATCTGTGTGGACAGATATCTGGCAGATTTTCACATCTACACACTAAATTTTTTCTGCCAACTACCAACGCTCTATCAGGCTGCATGGAGATCGTGAGTGAACAGCCTTTTTCAAGTCCAGGCACAAATTCGTAATTAGAATGAGATCTGGACTCTAACTGAGCCATTCCAAGACCTTAAGACATTAAAGTTGTTGTTTTTGTGCCATTCCTGTGTAGCACTGGTTTTAAACTTGGGGTTGCTTTCTTGCCAGAAAACAAATCTTCTTCCAAATTGTAGAATTCCTGCAGACTGCCTTGGGCTTTCCTCCAGGATTTCCATGTATTTTGCTGCATCCATTTCATCCTCTACCCTCACAAACCTTCCAGGGCCTGCTGCAGACAGCATTCCCAATGCATGATGCTAACACCCCATGTTTCACAGTGGGGTTCGTGTTCTTTTGTTTGTTATGAGCAATGTTAGGCTTATGCCAAATGTGGTGTTTGGTCAGATGTCCAATAAGCTAAATGGTAGTCTTATCAGGTCATAGAACCTTCTTCCATCTGACCTCAGAGGCTCCCATGTGCCTTCTGGCACACTGTAGCCAATATGTCATGTGTGTGTTTTTTACCAATAGCCTTCTCTTTGTCATTCCCTATGTGTTATATGCAAAATCTTTCCAGTTTAGTCCACTGTAGCTGGTAGCTCGTTCAGAGTTCTCATAGGTCTCTTGGTGGCCTCCCTCATCAGTTTTCTTGTAAGACCACTCAGTTTTGTGGATGGATTGCTCGAGGCAGATTTCCAGCTGTGCCATACTCTTTCCATATCTTAAGGGTTAATTTAACTGAACTCCACGGGCATATTTGGTGACTTTGATATTTTCTTGTCTCCGTCCCCTGACTTGTGCTTTTCAATACTTTTCCAAAGAGATGCTTTGAGTTGTTCTATATTCTACATTGTGTAGGTTAGGTCACAATACTAATTTATGATAAGTTGGACCTTCCAAGAAAGGTGCATTTATACTACAATGAATTAAAACCCCTTGACTAAAGACATATGATCTCCATTGAACTAATTACGTTAGTTCTAATACCAACTGACTGCACTAGTAATGATTTAGATGTGTCATATTAAAAGGGGTGAGTAATTTTATGATTAGTAATTTCATTTTTTATATTTGTAATTAATTTAAACCACTTTGCAGGGATCTTTCACTTTCACTTTGATACTAAAGATCAACTTTTCTGTTGATCAGTGTAAAAAAAAAAAAATTAAATCTGTTGTGAATGTTGTATAGAATTACACAGAAAATTTTATATACTGAATATATAAAATTACTGGTGGACCTGTCAAGGATGTGGGTGACAACAGGAAAAGCTAGTCCAATGTAGAAGCATAAAGGCCTTTCACTGTATCAGTGCCCCAGAACAGTTTTAGGCAGAAGTGTTGTAGCTTGATAGGAAGTAAGCAGTGTTCCTCCAAGGTGGTAGATGGCCTTCAGTCTTATGAGCAGGAGTCTTTTTAAAGGGTGGGCTGGGAAAGTGTCAGTCTTAGAAACACATGCCTTTTTAGGGTTCCACAGTGCTTTGAGATGGAAGCACACAAAGAGTACTAGAGGATTTCTAGCTTGGTGTCCCTGTGGTAAAAGTAAGGCCACCTATAGTCTTGGCTTTCATTCTGGGGTTTGGTAGAAAATGACCCCAGACCAATGGCTAACTGTGTGCATAATCAATTGATGAACCAGGGCAAATGTTTCACTGCTGTAAAGAAGAGAGTCTAGAGAGTTAGATAGTAAGAAAGAGTGAGAGAGAGTAGAAAAGGAGAGAGCTCACTTTTGGGACTTTGCAGTAGACAAGGGGGTGAGCCTGTTCCAAAAAACACACTTGCAAACCCATGCAGAAAGGCACAAAAAGGCAGTGTCACTTATTTTTGCTTTGTTTATTTTACTCTATGTTTCTTTAGCTTTTCTTGTGTTTATTTTTTAAATAATAAACACACCATTTTGTACATTTTGAACTCTTTGGCATTATAATTAATAGAACAACATTGAGGTTGTTTCTTTCCTCTCTATTCTCTATTTTGTAGTGGAGCACACCTTGGAAAAAACTGCTGAAGATCATACACTGAATCAGAGAGAGGTGCTGAACTGGCATACTTGTGGTTTCCATTTAGTCACCTTATTTGAAAATAAAAGAATTCAAAGAAATTTATGGTAGGTCTTCATCATGAATTATAGAACGCCTAGCTACATCATTCCTACATGGAGCAAGAATACAGTAGTAAGTGGAACTGAGTTATCAGAGTGGTGGATGAGAAAAACTTCACAAGTTAAAGACAGGAAGTACATTATTTAGTCTAGATGAGTATTTTACAGCAAATACCTTTAAACTCTCTAGTAACCTAAATATTCTAATCAGTTTTACTTTCTACTTTTTGTATAAAAAAAAATTCAAAAGTTTACTTCATGTCTACTCATATCTCATATCTACTTTACAGATTTTGTTCAAATACAATCAAGGAAAATAAAAGTAATGCACTGAATGCACAGATATTGTAGACATCAACAACAACAACAACAACATTTATTTATATAGCACATTTTCATACAAAACAGTAGCTCAAAGTGCTTTACATATTAAAGAATAGAAAAATGAAAGACATAATTATAAAAAATAAATCAACATTAACATCGAATAAGAGTAAGGTTCAATGGCCAGGGGACAGAAAAAACAAAAAAAACTCCAGACGGCTGGAGAAAAAATAAAATCTGTAGGGATTCCAGACCATGAGACCGCCCAGTCCCCTCTGGGCATTCTACCTAACATAAATGAAACAGTCCTCTTTGGATTTAGGGTTCTCGCGGAAGGGCTTGATGATGATGATGGTCACGTAGACTTCTTCCTTTTAATCCGTCCATCATTGTTGGAGCATCATGAAGCTTTGAGTAGGTGGAGGTGGCGCAGGCCACCACCACAAAGAAACCGGAAAAAGAAACAGAAAAGAGAGTAGGGTCAGTACGATTTTAGAGCCACCATGAATAGTTGTTATGATGAATTGAACATACAGAGTATCAGGATTAAGTTAAATTACGATTAAAATGAAGTTATAAAAGGCCATGTTAAAGTAATGTGTTTTCAGCAGTGTTTTAAAGTGCTCTACTGTATCAGCCTGGCGAATTCCTATTGGCAGGCTATTCCAGATTTTAGGTGCATAACAGCAGAAGGCCGCCTCACCACTTCTTTTAAGTTTTGTTCTTGGAATTCTAAGGAGACACTCATTTGAGGATCTGAGGTTACGATTTGGAATATAAGGTGTCAGACATTCCGATATATAAGATGGGGCGAGATTATTTAAGGCTTTATAAACCATAAGCAGAATTTTAAAGTCAATTCTGAATGACACAGGTAACCAGTGTAGTGACATCAAAACTGGAGTAATGTGTTCTGATTTTCTTTTCCTAGTTAGGATTCTAGCAGCTGCATTCTGCACTAGTTGTTACAGTAATCTAGTCGACTTGAACTAATTTCTCAGCATCTTTCAGTGATATAAGAGGTCTAACTTTACTTATGTTTCTTAAGTGAAAAATGCTGTCCTAATGATCTGATTAATATGTGATTTAAAATTCAGATTACAGTCAACAATCACCCCTAAGCTTTTTACCTCCGTCTTGACTTTTAATCCTAATGTATCCAGTTTATTTCTAATAGCCTCATTGTATCCATTATTGCTGATCACTAAAATTTCAGTTTTCTTTATTTAATGAAAATTACTATTCATCCATTCTGAGATACTAGTCAGACATTGTGTTAGTGAATCAATAGAATCGGGGTCATCAGGTGCTATTGATAAGTACAGCTGTGTGTCATCAGCATAGCTGTGGTAGCTCACGTTGTGCCCTGAGATAATCTGACCTAACGGAAGCAATAACAGCGACCCAGGATAGAGCCTTGTGGAACACCATATTGATATCATGTGTCTTCGAGTTGTAATTCCCACAACTAACAAAATATTTTCTCCCTGTCAGGTAGGATTCAAACCAATTTAAGACACTGCCAGAGAGGCCCACCCATTGACTAAATTTCTATGTTGTGATCAATGGTGTCAAAAGCACTCAGATCTATTTTCATTTACTACTTTAACGAAGTTTCTGTGCTGTGATTTGTTCTAAAACCTGACTGAAATTTATCAGGAATAGCATGTTTATTTAGGTGGTCATTTAACTGCATAATGGCTGCCTTCTCTAGAACTTTACTTAAGAAGGGCAAGTTAGAGATGGGTCTAAAATTTTCAAGAGCGAGGGTCAAGATTATGTTTCTTAAGTAGGGGTTTAACTACAGCAGTCTTAAGACAGTCTGGGAAGACCCCAGTATCTAGTGACAATTTACTATGTCAAGGCACGCCTGATACTTCTTTGAAAACCTTGTTGGTATTCAAGGACGAGGTGGAGGGTTTTAATTGAGATATTATTTTTTGTAAATCAGGTAAATCTATCCTAGTGAAAGAGTGACATCAAACATCCCAATGAAAGCTAAATATAATAATAATAATACAAAAAGAAAAAAATTATGTCTTGAAGAATATTAAGTTCCATAATATTGCCACCTGGATTTCATACCCACATTCAGAAAGTATTTGTCTTGTTGCCAGGCATAATGCATTCACAGTTCAATGGAATAAAGTATTTTCCACAGGGGGATACTGCAGGTACTGGAGATACTAAGCTTCAGGTAATTGGATTGATATTTGATAGTCTAAATTGGTAGCTCCCTAGAACAAAAGCACAGGTCACAGTTCTCTCTTTCCAGTCATGAAACAATTGCGCTAAGACGTAAACAGTTGTCAAGTATACTAATGTTCCATGTGCACTAAATTGTACTCAATGTACAAAGCTCATTGTTACATATCTCACAAGCTCTGATGAACAGAAACATGAGGGTGCTGCACATTTGCCAACCTCTTTGTTGTTTTCATCCTTAAAGGGGAGGTGATACCTCTTAGAAAATGTCTGACACTTTTTTTATCACTATAACATTTTATGTTCCCGGAAGTTGGCATTCATTACCGGAACAGCTTCTAAGGAGGATGGACATACTTGTACAGTTAAAAGGCTCTGCTTTGTCATAATGAATGTTGATTTATTATTCTTTGTCCTTTTGGCAAACTACACATTAAATGAGCAACCCTATACCCATTTCATTGTACTGTTTTTGCATAACTCATATGTCATTGTTGAAATATTTCATCATTTTAAGGTAACTGAAATACTCTTATTGAAAAAAATAGTTGTACGTGTCAAATCTCTCTCTCTCTCTCTATATATATATATATATATATATATATATGGACGGCCAGCATTTCAGTTTGGGTGGGGAAGTCCCTCAACAGAAAGAAGGAGGAAGAGCAGCCTTTGCAGGGCATTGCATCCCCCGGGACACTAGATGGCAGCTCCCCTGGATGAAAATGGTTTCTCGGATTCCTTCAGGGCAGCATGGGACATGGAGTCCGTTTCTTCAGCCCTGTGGGTGCCATGGGTGCCGCCACGGGGAGCTCACAAGGAACTTGGGGACTCCTACTGTCATTACAACCCAGAAGTACTTCGGAGGCATGAGGACGGAAGCCCACAGTACTTCCGGGCTACCTGAGGAAGGAGGATGTGGTGTTTGACCCAAAGAAGGAACACTTCCAGGTCAATGACTATTTAAAGGACTGGTTGAGACCCAGCAAAGAGAACCAGAGTTGGGTGGTAGAGAGATGGAGCTGCTGGGTGGAGAGGAGGATATTGATTATTGCTTGGAAAATTGTGGAGTGTGCGGTGCTTTGTTCACTTTATTTAAGAAAATTATTAAAATTATTCTTGGTGCTTTTTATAAGTGTGTCTTGGACGTCTGTCTGGTGAGTTCAACTGGGCAACAGCACCTCTAGCGTTCACAATATATATATATTGTGACAGATAGGGGGCGCTATCGCTTCCTTGAACCCCTGTCCATGACTCCAGACACCAGGTAAAAGTCCAATAATCGACTTTATTAAATCTCCACAGTGCACAAAGCACCCTCTCCTCCACTATACTCATGCAATAACAATAATCAATCACAAATAAACAATCCTCCAACTTCCAGACGCATTGCCACCCTTCCACCCAGCTCAGCTCAGCTCTCTGGGAGCTCCCACAATCCTTTTATATTCCCTGACACGGAAGTGTTCCCAATCCCCACTCCATGTGATCTTGTATCACTTCCGGGTCAGGTAAAAAGTCTTTTTCTTCTCACCCCGGAAGCACATCGCTCTTCCTCTGACACACTTCCGAGCTATAGAGCACAAAGAAGTCTTCGGTCCTCCCTGCAGCTTCCTTTTGCTGCCCCTGTGGTATCCAGCAGGGTCTTGTATAAAAACTACATATCCCATGATTCCCTGCTGGTCTTCGGGGCACCTCCATACTGCAGGAGGGCTCCATCTGGTGGCCTGGGGGTATTGGCCGGGATGATAAGCCGGCCAAAGATAACAATATATACTGTATATATATATATACTGTATATATATATATATATAAATATATAAAATTCATCAACAGTCTATGTCTGTTTGCTTTTCACGAGAGAACTACTTAACAGATTTAGAGTTAGTTTTTCTCTATAATTTGTTTGAACATTCCAGTTGAGGTTGCAAAGTTTCTCATCGCACTAAGTATCATAGTTTGATTGCGGCACCAATTTATTTGCACAAATCTGAGAGGCCAAGGGGAGGGGGAGGTGGGACCTCAGGAGTAGGGAGCTGGCTCCACTTAGCTAGCAATACCTGTTTGTTCAGCAGACATAATCATCTAGAGATTGTTAAAGAGTATCGTGATGTTTTTGAGAGAGAGATCACAGCTACACATATTTTAGAGGGTACCTGCTAATTGGCAGAGACTTCACGGCCACATGCTCTTCTCCCCATGCAGGAGACGCTCTCCCATCAGAAACAGTGCCAACATTTGACATTAGAGTGTACCTGCTTTCCAACTTTTTACATTTTTGGCAAAGAGATCACAGCTACATTCTCGCCCCGATAGCAAAACCAAAAATATTATATAACAAGAGGCCCTCGGATAAGAAAGCTATCAATACAAATTCTTCTCGATGCAAATTTTTTTTTTTTTCATTGATTTTTAATGTTTGTCCTGTTTCACTACTACGCGGGCGGAGCCATGGGGGACAGCTAGTAATTAATAAATGTAACCTTTTTCCTAAAAAGAATAACTTATCCTAAAAAGTTGTAACAATAAACAAGTGTAATTTACTGGCTAAAACCATATTCACTTTCAAGTTTCAAGATGACTGTACAATGCAACTGCTGTACTGTTGCGATAATTCATTTTTATGAAATGTATGAACACAATAAAATGTGTCAAAAATCACTGGATTCAGTAGTACTGTTTTTCATACTGTCAGCTAAGTGTAAACATTCCAGAATAATCTGAGCAGTAAATTTAATGATGAAACAGGAGGTTACTTGTTACAGTAACGTTTACGATTAGGTACTACTTATAATGCATCTATTAGTCACTTACTGTTATTAAACAAGACATCAACAAAGACTTCTTTGGTCAAAATGTAAATGTCAAAGCATCAGTAAAGCAGTTATTTATCTCTGTTTAATGTGTCATACTAAAATACCTGTTTGCTTAAGTGGGTGATAATGTGTCTCTCAATATTTCATAGTTTAGTATAAGCCCTGTGAATCCATATTTAAGGTTTAAAAAGACCAAATGAAGCTCTTACATTCACAAGTAATTTTACCAGGCTATCACATACTCTTAACATGCCACACTGCATAGAGATGAATAACCTCATTACTGATGCTTTGTAAGTGTTATTAAGACCAAAAGAAGACTTTGTTAAGGTCATATTATGTAAGAGCATGTGATGAATAGATGCATTATTTGTAGTACCTAATCTAGAGTGTTAATCCTTGTTACTTTATTATTATGTACAGTATCCTTAATTAATTTATCATTATTTCATTTGCTTAGTCAGGAAAGCCAACAGGTGTCTTACCAGTATTGGGAATCATTATAGGGCAAACTCTGCCTGCATGTGTTTAGATTGTGGAAGGAGCCTGGAGCTCATATATATTGTCATAATTCACCTTGCTTCCCCCGTGAGATCCAGCACGGGAGCAAAGGCAAAACCATAGTTTCAAAATGAGGGGCTTCAGGTGCCTCAGAGCATGACCCTTCCTCTTCCCAAGAGAAGGCCAAAAGACTGCCTCCTGGACAGGTCACCAGCACTCTACAGAATAATGTCCACCTAGTGAGTCCCCTGAAAGTAATACTGTATTCCATTTGAACTGGGAAGTCGGAAATACCAAGTTCCCAGTAGAAAGTTTCAACTGGCACACCCCACAGGTTAGATTTCCTTCTCAGAATCAATCGGAGAGCCTTACCAAACCTGACTTCAATAAGCAAGACTGCACCGTGCATCAACAGAAGTGAAAACTGTAGTATTATTCTGTTCATTAGCACTTCTGCCTATTTGTGTTTTATTAAATCAGTCATATACATAGTACTATCAAACTTCTATCAGTGAATATGCTGCTACAGTGTTTGGATGCACAAAATACTGTGTAATCTGTTGTTCAGTACTTGTCTACACTCCAAAAGAGCAAGCACAACAAAGGTTTTCAGTTTTGGTATAAAAGAACAGACAGGAAGAGGGCCAGGGAATTCTGGTTAAACTGCAAGTTGAAAAAGAATGCCACCTTTTAGAAGGTGTCAAATTTGTCAGCAGAGGAACCAAGCTGATAATCCCAAAGTCTACAAAAGATAAAAAATAGAGCTGAAAACTGGGAACAGAGTGAGGTTAAGACTACAACCACAATGAATAAACTGAAGGGCAAAAACTTAATACACAACTAAAATAAAAAAATGCAACAAGTCCTAATTCCAAACATTTCTTGTGTCACAATTACATCACATGTTGCAAATTCTGGGTCTCACAGGATAAAACTGAAAGTCATTGTCAGCAACAAAATGACACTGGTTGTTGTAAAATGGCAGTGCTAGGGCTACAAAATTATAAACAAATGGCATTAACATAATGACGATATATTATTTTATGATATATGACAATAAAAGTTACTATGATTATAAACAAACTCATACAAAAACAATAGATGCAGAAATAGATTATTCATATTTTATTACCCAAAATTCATAACCGTTATATATATATATATATATATATATATATATATATATATATATATATATATATATATATATATTCTTAGGTCTGAATAACAATCTGATTTTTGGGTGGTTACCTGCCAGGTAATACTTGTGGTTGGTCTACTAGTCAGCAAACATCCACCACATCCTCTCAGTTGCAAGAAGCAGATTGTAGATATACTGTAATACAGCATGTACCAAATCAACAAAAGAGTATATAACATGTGTTTCGCCCTTATTTGG
The DNA here is from genome assembly GCF_016835505.1 of Polypterus senegalus. Lineage (NCBI taxonomy): Eukaryota > Metazoa > Chordata > Cladistia > Polypteriformes > Polypteridae > Polypterus > Polypterus senegalus. Next base: position 112,609,987 of record NC_053154.1, read on the forward strand.
GGCTTGTCAGGTGTACACACATTTGCAAACCTTGGATGTCAACACCTGAGGCAAAGCCTCTGATGTTGTGCCAAAGTGGCCGGTTTGCTTATTTGACAGGGTGAAGATTGGAATATTATATTCTTAGGTCTGAATTGCAATCTGATTATCTGAGTAGTAACCTACCAGGTAATGCTTGTGATGGTCAGCCATTTGGCAAACATCCATCACAATCTCTCAGAAGCAGATCATAGATAAGTAAGACCAAGGAGAACCAGCTAATTTTATCTTTGGCCGGGAAAACTTACGAGGCTAGGATATAGTGAGTTGGAAGCACTTCCAGCTTATAGGGAAGTTCCACAAAGTAAACACCATATCTCCTTGCAGTGTTCCTTGGAGGCACCCATGGATCTCAACAAGGCTATACTCTGGGACTCCAACTCCCATGATACCCTGTGGTTATTCGAAAGGGACCAGAATCCCAGAGATGGTGCCCCCAAGCATATTGTGGAATACAGTATCTACATGCTGTTTTGTACCCTGGCCCTGTTCCCATCTGAAAGCCTGTCCTTCCATTCTCCTTTATTGTGGTGTCCCATCTGGGCAAGGAACGTACAGTCATATGAAAAAGTTTGGGAGCCCCTCTCAGCCTGCATAATAATTTACTTTCAACAAAAAAGATAACAGTGCCATGTCTTTCATTTCCTAGGAACATCTGAGTACTGGGGTGTTTTCCGAACAAAGATTTTTAGTGAAGCAGTATTTAGTTGTATGAAATTAAATCAAATGTGAAAAACTGGCTCAATACTGAGTACTTGCAACAACAAATTGGTTGGATTAGCTCATTAAGCCTTGAACTTCACAGACAGGTGTGTCCAGTCATGAGAAAAGTTATTTAAGGTGGTCAATTGCAAGTTGTGCTTCCCTTTGACTATCCTCTGAAGAGTGACAGCATGGAATCCTCAAAGTAACTCTCAAAAGATCTGAAAGCAAAGATTGTTCAGTATCATGGTTTAGGGGAAGGCTACAAAAAGCTATCTCAGAGGTTTAAACTGTCAATTTCAACTGAAAGGAATGTAATCAGGAAATGGAAGGCCACAGATACAGATGCTATTAAACCCAGATCTGGCAGGCCAAGAAAAATAAAGGACCAGCATATGCGCAGGATTGTGAGAATGGTTACTGACATCCCACAGATCACCTCCAAAGACCTGCAAGAACATCTTGCTGCAGAGGGTGTATCTGTACATCGTTCTACAATTCAGCGCAATTTGCACAAAGAACATCTGTATGGCAGGGTGATGAGAAAGAAGCCCTTGCTGCACTCACGTCACTAACAGAGTGGCTTGTTGTATGCAAATGCTTATTTAAACAAGCCAGATTCATTTTGGAACAAAGTGCTTTGGATTGATCAGACAAAAATTGAGTTATTTGGTCATAACAAAAAGCGCTTTGCATGGCGGAAGAAGAACACCACATTCCATGAAAAACACCAGCTAACTAGTGTCAAATTTGGTGGAGGTTCGATCATGCTGTAGGGCTGTGTTGCTAGTTCAGGGACTGGGGCCCTTGTTAAATTTGAGGGTCAGATGAATTCAACCCAATATCATCAAATTCAGGATAATATTCAAGCATCAGTCACAAAGTTGAAGTTACGGATGGGTTGGATATTTCAACAAGACAATGACCCAAAACACAGTTTGAAATCTACAAAGGCATTCATGCAAAGGGAGAAGTACAATGTTCTGGAATGGCCGTCACAGTCCCCTGACTTGAATATCATCGAAAATCTTTGGGATGATTTGAAAAAGGCTTTCCATGCTTGGCATCCATCAAATTTAACTGAACTGGAAATATTTTTTATGGAAGAATGGTCAAAAATACCTCCATCCAGAATCTAGACACTCATCAAAATCTATAGGAGGTGTCTAGAGGCTGTTATATTTGCAAAAGGAGGCTCAACTAAATATTGATGTAATATCTCTGTTGGGGTGCCCAACTTTATGCACCGGTCTAATTTTGTTTTGATGCATATTGCATATTTTCTGTTAATCCAATAAACTTAATGTCACTGCTGAAATGCTACTGTTTCCATAAGGCATGTTGTATATTAAATGGAAGTTGCTTCTTTGAAAGCTCAGCCAATGATAAACAAAAATCCAAAGAATTAAGAGGGGTTACCAAACTTTTTCATGTGACTGTACAAATATCACCATTGTTTGCTTGCTTTGATTGTGCTGCTAAGTTATGATAAAGTGTTCAGGAAGTCAAACAATTCATAGTAAGGTAGTTATATTTACCACTCCTGTCTCTGGAGAGTGTGTTGCATGTTGTTATAGATATTATATACACTGCTCACAAAAATTAAAGGAACACTTTAAAGAAACACATTAGATACATCAGATCTCAATATGAAGTTGGATATCTATACAAATAACGACAGGGCAATGTCTTAGGAACAAAAGGATGCCAAGTCTTTTAATGGAAATAAAAGTTTTCTGCCTACAGAGGGCTCAATTGTGTAGACACCCTAAAATCAGAGTGAAATGAAGATGTGGCAGGCTAGTCCATTTTTTCAAAAACTTAATTTCTGCTACTCAAAATGCTTTTCAGTATCTTGTGTGGCCCCACGAGCTTGTATGCATGCTTGACAACGTCGGGGCATGCTCCTAATGAGACGACGGATGGTGTCTTGTGGCATTTCCTCCCAGATCTGCATGAGGGCATCCCTGAGCTGTTGTACAGTCTGAGGAGCAACCTGGCGGCGCCTAATGGACCGAAACATAATGTCCCACAGATGTTCTATTGGGTTTAAGTCAGGGGATCGTGAAGGCCATTCAATTGTTTCAATTCCTTCATCCTCCAGGTACTGCCTGCATACTCTTGCCACATGAGGCCGGGCATTGTCGTGCATTAGGAGGAAACCAGGACCTACTGCACCAGCGTAGGGTCTGACAATGGGTCCAAGGATTTCATCCTGATACCTAATGGCAGTCAAGGTGTCTTTGTCTAGCTTGTAGAAGTCTGTGCGTCCCTCCATGGATATGCCTCCCCAGACCATCACTGACCCACCACCAAACTGGTCATGCCGAATGATGTTACAGACAGCATAACATTCTCCATGGCTTCTGCAGACCCTTCAACGTCTGTCACATGTGCTCAGGGTGAACCTGCTCTCATCTGTGAAAACACAGGGTGCCATTGGTGGACCTGACAATTTGGTATTCTATGGTAAATGCCGATCGAGCTCCACTGCGCTGGGTTGTGAGCACAGGGCCCACTAGAGGACGTTGGGCCCTCAGACCACCCTCAAGAAGTCTGTTTCTGATTGTTTGGTCAGAGACATTCACACCAGTGGCCTGCTGGAGGTCATTTTGTAGAGCTCTGGAAATGCTCATCCTGTTTTCCTTGTCCAAAGGAGCAGATACCAGTCCTGCTGATGGGTTAAGGACCTTCTATGGTCCTGTCCAGCTCTCCTAGACTAACTGCCTGTCTCCTGGAATCTCCTCCATGCCCTTGAGACAGTGCTGGGAGACACTGCAAACCTTCTGGCAATGAACACATTGATGTGCCATCCTGGAGAAGTTGGATTTCCTGTGCAACCTCTGTAGAATCCAGGTTTAGCCTCATGCTACCAGAAGTTACACTGACCATAGCAAATGCAAAACTAGTGAAAAAACAGTCAGAAAAGATGAGGAGGGAAAATGTCAGTGGCTTCCACCTGTTAAACCATTCCTGTTGTTGGGGTCATCTCATTGTTGCCCCTCTACTGCACCTGTTGTTAATTTCATTAACAGCAAAGCAGCTGAAACTGATTAACAACCCCTGTGCTACTTAACTGACCAAATCAATATCCCAGAAGTTTCATTGACTTGATGCTATACTCTGATTAAAAAGTGTTCCTTTAATTTTTTTGAGCAGTATATATATATATATATATATATATATATATATATATATATATATATATATATATATATATATATATATAGATATGTTCATTGTATTCATAGTTTGAGTCATGACCTGAATTGTGTGGATGGTTACCTACCAGGTAACACTTGTGGTTGGTCTGCCATTCGCTAAACAGCCGCCACTGTGCCCTCTTCAGTTGCAAGAAGCAGATCATGGAATGTTGCATAATATTACTGTCAAATAATGCATAGAGTACGCTACACGTGTTTCGCCCTAATTTGGGCTCATCAGGCATACACACTCTACTGCTCACCTCTCGGGGATCGAACCTCGGACGTCAGTGTCAGAGACAAGCCCCTTTACGCTGCGCCACGGCGTGTGGTTTGTTTATTTGACAGCCTGTAGGTCCGGAGTAATTACATTAATTGAATTCGTAGTCTGAGTCCCAACCTGAATTGTGTGGTATATATATATATATATATATATATATATATATATATATATATATATATATATATATATATATATATATACAGTACACCCCAAAATTTGAGGGGGTTACATTCCTAGAGCACCCGCAAATTGTCAAAAACCATGACTTTTGGATGTGGTTAAAAATGCCTTTTAAATGCCTATTTAATGTAAAATACTGATGTTAGTGCTATACATACTGTAATTCATGCAAGCATGTTTTCTTTGGTATGCGCTGTTGTTTTTTTGTTATAAGTAAATACATAATAATTTAATTTAATTAAAATACAGTAAAATGTACGGGTACTCACCAATGATGAATGATATTGATGATGATGATGATGATGATGAAGTAGCTGTGCAGTACGATGCAGAGGATTTAAAACTCCTCAGGTGGCGCCTCTTCTTCAGGCGCTTCAGGAGGAGTCATGTCATTGGACAGGTCTTCTTCTGGTGGGGTTTTGTACTGGCTTTTCTTTATAGGTTTCAGGATCATTGTGATGGGAAGTTGCTACATTGTTTCCTGTAGCGAACTGCTTGTATAATTTCTTTGCTTTCTTACGGATGATTTACCATCCAAGGGGATGTTCTTCTTCCTGCAGTCAGTGATCCACAATGCCAAGGCAGATTCCATCCTGATGATATTTTTATTCCTTACGGTCATTACCTTTTTGGCACTATCACAGAAACTTACAGATACGATACTCCAGATCGCTTCTTCGCTCTTCTTTATGTAGCGTGCTGTGATTTCATTAATGCCATAGTGGCATGCTACTACAGCATAACTTTTTAGTTCCCGGAGCAAATCCAGTAGTTCAGCCTTCTCCTGGAGTGTTTTAAACTTCTTCTGGCACTTAGGCTCAGTGCCAGAAGCCTTAGAAGGTGCAGGGTGATTCGGCGACATCTTGTGCGTTTAAGAATAACAATATGAATACAATAACAAAATGGAAAACACGAGGATACTCTGCTGGAATCGTGTCACAGGGCAGCAATCAATCAGGAGCAAGGAGAAATGAATAACGCGCTCGGATTGGCTACTTTCACCATCCCAAACCGCGTTTCCCTCATCGGTGGTAAACCCACTCAGCTGGAGACGCATCACAGGGCAGCTGTCAATCAGCAGCAAGGAGAAATGAATAACGCGCTCGGATTGGCTACTTTCACCATCCCAAACCGCATTTCCCTCAGTGGTTGTTTCCTGTTCTCTCTACAGCACAGTATTACCATGAAAAAAGCCATAAAAATTTGCGGAGGATTTTTGTGCTTTCTGCTAACAATTAATAGTTAGATTCTAAGGATAAATCCACGAATGACTGAGTCAGTGAACCCTGAACCGCAACTTTGCGGGTGTCTACAATATATATACTGTATATATACAGTATATATATATATATATATATATATATATATATATATATATATATATATATATATATATATATATATATAGTATGTATATACAGTACTTGAAGTGTGCCATCACTTTCCTGTTCTTGCCTTATTAGTACCCCACATTATCAACCCTTATTTAGAAAAACAAACTGTCCTTTAACCAATTGTTCACACTACCAAGAGGGCCCCCCTTCACCAACAGCTTTTCAATATGAACTTTGCATATATGTGCATCTTCTGACCTCGAAGGAAACCGTTATTCAACAAATGCAACAAGGAATACTGGAAGTTCTCTTTTACAACTTCACCCACTGTATATATTATATAAAGTATATTTTAATATAGGAAATGAGTTGCCACCCTTTAATGCTTGATTTTGAACTGTTATGATACATTTTATAATTTTCTAATCTCAAACATCAAAATGGATAATGAATTTCAGAAGCACTGAAAGGTTTACTCTGAAATTACTTTTTTATCCTCAGAATGAGACTTCACCCTATGATGCTGTTATTATATTACTCTGCAAAAGTAAACTTCATTAAAATTGTCAGACCTGTTTTTTTGTAACATAATATAAGTGTGTGGGAGCATTTTCTACTAATTGCACTCACCCTTCGTTTTGGGGATAGCGGATTCTATGTGAAGTTTGTTAAAAAAAATGAAGAAAATGAGATCTGTCTGTCTCATCAGACAAGTAAGAGGACACTGCCCCACTAAAATTGAACTTAACCTATTCATAACTTGGAGGTAGAGCTAACTGTGACTGGAGTCTGAAAAGGCTCATGAAAAAAATCATAATATGGTAAATTGGATGGATTAGATAGATAGATAGATAGATAGATAGATAGATAGATAGATAGATAGATAGATAGATAGATAGATAGATAGATAGATAGATAGATAGATAGATAAAACTTGATTTATCTCCATGGGGAAATTTGTCTTTTTAAGAAACTTGCAATAGAAAATATTGTTGCTAAGCAACTACACTCGAACTGCTGACTGAATGATGCCCAAAGAGGCCAAAAAGCACAAACGGCTAACATACATGTGATTCTCAATGTACATTTAAAGTAACTATAACTAAGATGTACTTAATGAATTGTATTGCATCACTTTTGAAATGATAATCTCCATTTTTAGTGTGCATGATTACCAATGTCATGCAGTAGTTGCTTTCCTTTGTGTCATAAAGTGCTTTCCTGTACTCCTTAGGGACTCAGAACAGCAAAAAATAAAAAAAATTAAAAAATATTCCTATTGTGCATTTTGATGGTTTAATGTACAAACTGATGTTAACATTACTGGTAAAATACCCATTACCTTAACTTTATGGTATATTCTACTTTTTTAAATATTTCTTTAAGACCACCAATGCCACAAATGTTTAAACTTCAGCTAAGAAACTTTTTTTCATAACAAATGGCAAAAATGGTGCTGCTTCTCAAACTCAGGAATGTTTATCTTTATTAAATGTAAAATAGACTCAGAGAAAGCATAAATGTTTCATCTTGTGAAAGAACTGTAGCTAAATAAATATATTACAATGTGGTTTGCTGTAAATGGGAATTGCACACACTGAAGTGACTCTTTTTACATATACTGTGATGGCATGATATCTGTTATTCTCATTTAAGTGTGCATCAAAGCTACAGCAGCTAATGCTGAGTGAAGATGTTACCTAATAAAGGATCACATTCATCACTGGGTGTCATAAAATGATTAGACTTTATCAAAAATCTGATATAAATGGTGAGAATATTAGGGGAAAATAAAAATAACCACCAAAATAATCATCCTGTTAAAAACTTATGGGAAATTTAACTGACTTTACAATCTTATTGTTCTTATTACAAAGCATTAAAACTTTATATTCCTCCAGGTCAGTGAGCATGAAATACACAAAAAGCTAGATTTTGTTTCTCTCTCTCAGAGCATGTTTTTGCATTCATAATTATAATGCAGCCATATATAGTCAATATATGATCTTAAATGTATGTAGAATGGAATTAAAATCAGGTTTGTATGATTTATGTTGTCAACATAGTTATTCAAAACAAATCTGAACAAAATAAACAAATCCTGTAAATACTTGCATGCTAAAGAATACAAATAAAGTTAGGCATACCACAAAATGTTGCATCTAATGTTGTATTTGTGTGGCCTATAATGGACCAATACCCCATCTGTGGATGGCTCCTAGGAAAAGTAATGATGGCTGAAAAATCTATGGGAGTAACACCATGCAGCCTAAAAAAAGGTGCGAGTCTGAGATGTATTGCTGTTGCATGCTGGATACCACTTCTACATTCAGCTCTCCATCAAAATATGTTTTTACCTTTGACTTTTGCAATTTTATGTGAGTATTTGTAATACAATTCTCACTCTTTCAAAGATCGAAGCAATAATTTCATGTGGCAAATAGTATCTTTCCCTGGATACTGTCTTTTCATAATGACATATTTGAAATATTTCTTACTAAATTAGTAATTCTTAAATTCTTAAAAACATCCAGGTTTGTTAAACAGGAGACATAGTTAGTCAAAGCATATTTTTATGCTGTTTTTTTGTTTTTGTTTGGTTCTTTCTATTCTGCTAAGAAAAGTCTGTAAATGTCAGAACAGGTTAGTGTTCAGTTAATCTATATATAAAGTAAGGAGAGTTCAGGTCTCCCATGTATGGAGTTTGCTTGTTCTCCTCATGTCCATTTGGGTTTCCTCCAGATGCTCCAGTTTCTCCCCACAGTTCAGTGACATGCAGTTTAGGTGGCCGGTGTGTCTGTGTGTTTGCCCTGAGATGGATTGACACCCACTCCTGAGTTATTCCTGCTTTGTGCCCTGTGCTTGCTAGGATAGGCACCAGCTCCTCCTCATGCCCGCTCAGGCTACAGGGGGTTTAAAAGATGGATGGATGGATGGATGGATAGGTGGATGTAGAAACATATGCATTCACGAGAACAATGGGGGGAAATATGTGATTAAAATGACCCAAAATAGTAGCTTTAGAGGTAACACTTTAAATAAAATGACAATTTATTCAAATTCAGAAAAGAAAAAATGTATGAAAATGAGTGGATAATTAAGTAATTGTTTAATTGTATCCACTTTGCAATTCTAAGGAATGTACTACATATCCCTAAACATTTATTGGTTAACATGGACAATCTTATCTTCGTTTTTTTTTCTTTTTGCTGCATATTTTCTCTGATTATTGTAATAAATTTTAGAGTCATTTTAATTATTTATATAAATAACTTTCTTACATTTTATTACTATAGGATAAAGTGTTCTGAGTCATACTGATGTTAAAGAATGCAAGCTTGGCAGAAGTGAATTCATAAAAGGATGCTATAAATTTGTTTTTTGTAAAAAAAAAAAAAAAAAGTAATGTAGTGTTTGTAATTTATTAGATTTATTTTAAAACACTTGTATTTAAAAGAACACCAATGGAAGCAATTCTCTTGAGTTGCAACTTTTAGTGCCCTTTCATGTTACTCAAGCTACTCAAGAGTCACAAAAATAGCTCCAAAATAGGACATATTGTCATTTTCACACAAACCTTAATATTTGTACTTTTTTGCTCTGGTTTCGAGTCAAAATGTGTGCCTCCAACGTCAGCCTGCTCATTGCATTTTTGTGTGTGTTTGGCTGCCCCTTTGCTTTTCAAAAACATTTGCTTTCTTAGTATTATCTACCAGAAAATATTATAACTGCTATACACATATCCCATTCAAGACACTTTTTGAGAAAATAAATTCTACACAATCATAAAATGTTCACTCTAGTACCTTATTATGAAAGAGTAAAACTCAAACTGGCACAATGTATGGGGGTTGTTGCTAACTTACACCTCCTACTTTGCTGGGATGGATACCTGCTTTCTACAACCCTGAAGGATATTTAATGTTAAAGAGAATGGATAGATGGATGGATGGTCCTCCAAAAAAGCACGCTAAATGCATGCATAACAGCGGATAACACGGCACAAGTGTGATTGTGAAAAACTGCCTCATAGAGGTCTGTAGTTCTTCACTTTCCTAACTTCCCATTGTTAGTAATATATATTTCAGTTTCACTTCAGGTATTTCTCAGATGTCGTTATTATCCATTTTATTTCTATTGCCACATTTCTGTCTTAGCATCATTTTATCTGAAGACTGCAAAAGAGGTTTTGTGAAGCAATCACATACAAACTCCCAGCATCAGTTTTGAGGCTGACTCATGAGCCAACAGCTGGTGAATTCAAAAACATGTAGTTATAAATGTATTGACTTTTTAAATTACTTGATTTTTTATATCCATATTACCACAAGGTGTAATGAAAATATGAACTTTAACAGCATTATAAGAAAAGATCAAGTACCCAGTAAGCAAACAAGAGCAGTCTAATGAAACAGAGCAACCCTTCAACCAAGTTTCAATTCATTACGATATATTGAAAAAGGCACTTTTAGTCCATTTTATGCTGCTTGTCGACATTTCAACGTTATCCCTCTTTAGCGTTTACTATCAGTTTAAAAATAAAACACAATAGCAAGAAGAAAGGGGAAATCGATTCATATACCCTTGAGACTCATTTCATGTATTATTTACACGAAGACAAACTTAACAACTTTAGCCTCATTCTTTCATTTATTTTTTCATTTGGGCTTTCAAATCATACTATGTTAAATATTATACATATACATATTTAAAATAGGATTAAAAACACTACATACTTTTTTCAGTGATCTTTGTTGTCTTGAAAGCTCGTCTTAACCTTTCGTATAGAGAAAGTTAGCAAATAAACTCCGCACCATGGCAACGCAAAGACAACAACAAAAGTTTACCGCAATAGCAGCAGCAGCCTCACAAGCCCTATCTTGAAATGCGCTCCGGCAAGTCTCTCTCTCTCCTTACTGGCCAGCACTTCTGCTCCAGCCTCGTCTTTCAGTGTTCGGTTTCGAAGTAGCTGGTGAATTTTACCTTGGAAGTATACCTCCGGATCGAGAAAAAGTTAAAGTTGTTTTTTTTTTCCATGTTCTTCTTTTAAAAGTAAATGAACACTGATGCGAATGCAAAAAAAAAAAAACAACAGTTCGCTGCGAGTTTGTATTATATAAATATTTAACTACACATCTAAATTATCTTCTTGTAGTCATATCGCCAGTGCAAGGTTTCAAGCAGATCTTGTACAAATTTAACAGAGAAAGATAAATAAATCCCGACTCCTAGTACGAGCGCTGAGAACACTGTCAAGGACAAAAGAGGATTGGCACTTCAGGCGACGTAATTATGGATTCAAGAAAAGCTGCTGCATTAAATGATATTGATTCTCTAAAGGGCTGCGTATTATGTTCACAAAATAAACAAATTCTCTTCGCACTTCATTTTAAAAGTTGCCCTGACACAATTGCGCTCTACAGAGCAGGAAAGGAAAAAGGAGGGGCCGAGCAGGTTGGTTAATAGTATATTTGACGGGTCATTTTAGCACTGCGTTTCAGTGTGCTTAAACCGAGGTGCGAAAGGTAAAATAGTGAAAGCCTTAATATATCCATTATTATTATTATCATTAATAGGAAGTGAAAAGTTAATAACAGACAAATAACGGAAACTACATAAACACGACACATGACTGCTTTTGAACATCAGCCTATTTGGATGATCTTCTGGTTTTCTGTAGTAAGCTTTCAGACAGGTTTGATGCACTAACAAAATAAAGCCAACTTTTGAATAAAACACAAACCAATGCTATGCCATATAGTCATTGTATTTGTTAACTGCTATAGGAGGAAAAGAAGGCCAGGACTGCCTTTCCACGAGCGTAAAGGTACGAATGTTTTTCTTGTGTTCAGCGAATTGCCTGTCTTAACTGGCGTTTTTACTTCTGATCTTCAGTTTTAAAGAGCGACTAACACTGTAAACCAGATGACTAAATATTATTATATATCTCTCATTTGTTAAACGCATATTTGATAAATCCTGTTTGTTCAAATGAATGTTCTATTTTCAAGAAGACATTAAAACGAACAAGTTTAAGCAATTTACAGTCATGATTAGACTCAAATCCGTTAAACGCTTATTTTTTAAGTCTGGTGGTGTCAATGTACAGTTTAATTTCGAAAAGAAAATATTAACGGCTGTACACTTTTAACGAAACACATTTGTGGTCAATTATTAAATCATTATTTTAAACGCAAGTACATTATTGAAAAGGTTTGCGAAAATTTATATCACCGCTCTTGACTGAAATCGTAAGAAATACAAATAAAGAGTACATTATAAAGTTAAAATTACATGGCAGAATTAGAAAAATTAGAGCTCAAAAGTCTAATTTATGTCCCCTGCAAAGTCTCGATTCATGGAGAATTTACGTCCAGACAGTAAATTATATAAAGAAAACTTTTCCTCAAGCGTAACACAGAACCTTATTACTAATTGATCTTTGTAGGAATATATTAATAATTATGCAGTAATAACAGCAATCAGAACTCTTTCACAACGAATGGAGCTGATAAAAGGGCTAAACTTTTGTCAAGAGTAGCTTAGTAGGACACGACCTCCCCGCAAAGGCAGAGTCAATTAAAATAAAACCACTCAGTGGGTGCTTTTGGCCAGAATGCCTGTTTAATTATGAATTGACAGGAACGCGAGAAATAAGAACCTCCATGGTATACCATCACTTCTGCCATTTAGATATGCTCGGTTATCCTCTTCACTCCGAATTTTTAAAGTGCTGAACATCGCCAAGTGACCTCATGGTTTGAATGCATAACATGGAAAAAAAAGATTTAAAAACTGATTTGACTCAAACTCACTGAAACAAAATAGATACTGTATTGACATCAAAATGCAAAAGCCAACAACAGCAGGTGTTTTGCATCATTAAATAACATACAAATATTGGGGCATTTGTAAAGGAAATCTATAGAGAGCAACACAGCTCATTTGCTAAAGTTTGTTTATTTCAGGAGCTGATGTTGTTCGGAGTTGCTGATCACTTGAAACTTTAAGATTACACTTGTTATAATAATGTGGATCCTTGTGGAATTGGACTAGGAAATTAAAAATAAAAAACACCAATGTCACAGTAAAGTAAACGTAATTCTATTAAGTCACGTTAAGATTTGGAAATGTAATAAACCACATAGCCAAAATAAATTTTGTTTTCTGCATATCAACGTATTTTACAAGGGTTGTACCTTTTTCAGAGTTTAAGATTATGACTGAGGAAATACATCGTACACATCTGAATGGTAAAAATCCACACAATCAACACTGGTAAAAGTCTGCATATATGTCTGGTTTTTGTTTCAGAATAAGACATAAAACAGTACATTATCTCCCAGTTTAAGTGAGAGCAGAATATTTATTAAAAAAGAAAAATCATGAAAAATATTATTTCTGAAACTCTTGCCCACTAAAATGTACGTGAAGTGCAACTGGTTCAAGTGATGTCATTGATGAACAAAAGGACATGCAAATACTGTTCTTTGAGTCGAGTATCAACTCTCTTCAGGAGAATAACAATAATAATAATAATATTAATAATAATAAAAAAATTTCCAACATTTAGTCTTTTTCTTCACAACTGCACAGTTTTTCCCCTGTGGAAAAAAACTTTAAATGAATGTCTGAATGTGAAAGAAGACCAGCCTCTTTGTTTATTTCAAATAATAAAGTTAAACTTCGCAGAATTGTTCAGCTTATTAAACAAAAGCCCGAACGTTCCAGCTGCGCAGCTTTTATTTTCAGTATACTTTTTTTTATAAACTTCTTGTTTTCAATGCGTTTAGTGCATCTTCTCCTCATCAGCTTGACAGATGACAAGTAACAACGTTCATATAAATATAACTTTTTTTTTGCTTGCTCCAAACTCCAGTTGAAATCACTCCCCTTTAAATAAATAGCTTATACAATACTTGTTTCCATTTTAAAAGAGTTCTTCTTCTGTCCTTCATCATTAAAAACATAAATAAAGTGGTTTGGGGGCCCATCAATTTTTAGCCTCCATTGAAACTGAACGGCATTCATTTGAATGTCTCTTCGATTGTCACAGTCCCAGAGCGGCCGCGTGTTTTTTGGCCTTCAGTCTCAGATCTGCGATGCTGGAGTTCTTGTTGGTGTTCTTGGCGGCGGCAGCAGCCGCCACTACAGATGCAGCAGACGCGGATTCGGCAGCCAGCGTAGCCAGTGGCAAACCAAATGGTGGCGCTGGGAACATCATGTAGGGGGCGTGAGCAGCGAGGTGCGAGTGCAGGTGATGGTGGGCGTGAGCCACGGCGCTGTCCAGCTGCAGCTGCGCCTGAACCTGAAAGGACAAGGGCGGCACGTTGCAATGACTATCCTAAAGACACACGCAAAAGGGAGGAAGAAAGGGGAAAATAGCATTAACACCTGAAAGGCTGCTTGAAGAAAGAATACAGGAAAAGAGAGCAGCATTTGAGGTGACACTTTGTTCAAAAATTGTACAGTAAATACCAATACTCCCGAAAGCAATAAACGTTTAACTTCTATAATTAGTAAAGCTACACTGATTTCACCACGACTAAGATACAACCTCAATCCATGCAATACAAAATGCACAAATATTTAAAGATCACTTGAAACATTATATAACTGACAATTCATGGCGGATTTTTTTATTAGTTTTATTATTACAAGCGCTCTTTGTTTGTGTTAAACCACGGTGTTTACATTTCATTGACTCTGAATGCGGGCTTTTAGATTTATCCAAAAATAGAAGTTTCCGATCCGAAGGTTTTGCTCACGAAGTGGCTATTGTATCTTTTCGACAGGAAAATGAGTTTTCGGGTTTTTTAGTCAATACTCATTGAGAAAGCCAATAAGAGCACACCATACCAACAAACACGACATCTGGCGAAGTTCTGTTTAGAGCATATTGGCAAGCTGTATTCATTTTGCCTCAATTTTTTTACACTTTCCTTTGATGTCGTTTATCTTAATTATATCAGTGGAAATTGTTTAAAACGCAATCTTAAATGCTAAAGTTGCTGGATTTTAGTAGTGATTAATACTCGACACCAGCGTTTCACTATATGTATGTGCACATATAAATAATTGTTCAGAAACTTTAAACTATGAACAACCATCTGCAAATAATCACCTAAATAAACCGACACTGGAAACTCAAAAAATACTTTAAAATTACATCTATGCGTTTTAATCATGATCTGCATTGCGTATGGCAAAACATGTAGAAAATTGTTCAGATGGTAATACTTGCCTGCTGAAATGGCATCCTTAATGCTCCAACATTGACATATGGGGCTACTCTGCACGCTTCAAATTGACTGGCAGCTCCAATGAGGACGCCTGAAATTGTAAAGTAATATCAAGAAACGGCTTTCCTTGACAAATAATTTTTAATAAATGCATATACGTACATTACTGACCTTTTCATACAAATTCAGATTAATTGTCATACAAATTTTAGCTTGTATATAAACCGATTTCTGATATTCGGCGAGCGAGGTTTAACCATTGATTTCAATTTAAGTCATATAGAACATAAACATACCTTTATGAAGCTGGTTTTCTTGTTTTCTGCATTTTGCTCTCCTGTTCTGAAACCAGACCTTGAAGAAGAAGGGAAACAAATTGATTGACAGCTACATGTGCAAAGTGCGTTTACTCTTCATATATAACATTGAGCAGAAAAAAGCTCTTTTGAAATATTAATGATGTTAATCTCTTGCATTAATTATACATTTCAAGATATATATATATATATATATATATATATATATATATATATATATATATATATATATATATATATATATATATATATAAATAAATAAAAGTATAGTCGAGGCCAAAGGATCGCAACTTCAATAGATTATAATATCTAAGCAGTGTGATCGACACAACTGAACAAAACAAATGTTTTGTCCATGTTGGCTATATTTTTTTATATGCATCACAGTTGTTCCTGATATACAACACCGGCATGACAAAATAGTTTTGGACATCTGAGCAACGGGATCTAAGAAAATGATGCTGAATAATACCCTGTAAAATTAATTAGCTTTATCATCTAGAAAGAGACATTAGTGAAGCGTTTAATGCCCCGCAGTTTAGTTTAATTAGAGTCATAACAAGGATCGTAGAAAAGAATTTTCTGATAATAGTTATGTCTCAGATAATTCCTCATTGCAGCTATTTTTGTTAGCATAGCAGGCAAAAGCTGATTAACCGCTTCGTTATGGTAATCTGAAACCGATCCTTATGAAAACGATGGATGAATTACAAAACAAAAATGTACTGTTGTAAATGGGATTATTAAGAGGATTTTGGAAATGAAGAATAGTTTATTATTTCTAAAATAGCACTATAACATCGAAAATAGGTACAGCTAAAATACGCTATTTTTTAAAAGTATGTATCAGATTATCCATGCGAACTCCTTTCTTTGCTGTTCACACTTGTGAGTAAAGACATTTACTTCAAAATTATACAATTATACAAAAGGCAACATTATAATGTTTGTAAATCGGTTTTTAAAATTACTCGTGTGGATAAGCAATGCAGCATAAGCAAATTGTCATATCAAAACCAAATGATCTTTTTCGATTTAAACTCTTTTTGTTCGTCCTCTTGACTGCTTTGAAAGGTTCCCGTCGCACATTAGAGGATTCAATCCCTTTAAGTTGTAAGACGATTTAATTTTTTTATTTATTTTTTGTTTTAGCTAATGTTCATCATAATGTATTCTTGGAAAAATTGTAACTCGGCTCTAAACATATCCCCTTAAATCATATTTAACTATAACATAACCATGTGGGAAAGATAAAATACATTATAATATTTTGTTTACATACCACATAAAGAAAAAAAGTATTTTATTTAAGAAATGCTTTTATATAAACAGACTTTCATTTTCTTGTCAGAACTGAATGTCAGAATAAAACACTTAAAGGGATTGATTTCTAAGGGATTGATTCCTAATAACCACTGTCTGCTTGAAGGGTGTAACAAGAGGAACAGTTGACATAATATCACAGACACAAATTAACAATGCATTATTTAAATAAAGACACAATTTATTTAATTTATCTTTAGTAAAACTGAAAAAAAAAACTGATGGTTAAATTTAAGTCAGATTGTATCCACTTTTTAAAAGGCGAGACTTTCCCCAACTTTTGCATTATACTTTTCATATTTCTTTCTGTCATTGGGGATAAAAGAAAGTTTGAAACACGCTTTAGTCCCATTCAGACTCTTTCAAAGGAATTCTGACTTGTATTGATTCAGTTTCTGTGATGCAGGTGGCCTTCGACTATACGCTCCTGCATTAACCGAATTACGGTTGCTTTGATCAGAAAAAATTATTTGATTAAAAAACAGTCCTAAAGGGATGTAACATGTGAATTATAAATAAAGAATTAAAGAGTAAATATGGTTCAGTCATTAAAATGTAAATATTTGAAATTAAGTGAAAATTATTTCTCATTTTATTGTAAGTGTATCGACTATAATATTTTAAGAAATACTAAGAAGATGCGTGAATTAACTGGTGTACGAAAATGTCTAATAAATTATTGAACAGCATCCAAGCATGCATCCCTCCCCTTACTCCCCACCCTGATGCTCGCCGGCGCTTTTAGTATATTGCACCAGACTCGAGTCCTTTCAATTCACTTTGAGATAAGCACGGTAACTTTCGTTTTTGATTCATGTTTGCACGCTTTATAAAAAAAGGTTAAAAAACATTTAGACATTCAAAAAACAAAAATGCAAAAATATAATTTTGGTAGCCAGAGCATAAATACACATAATTCATTCACACACACTATTGCCAAATCTGCGTATGTGCACATGGAGGATGCAACTGTCAGAGAGATAGAACTCGAACACTTTATTTGCTTTGTGTAATAAATAATTCAAGTATAGACCCTAACAGAAGAGTGAAAGCTGTACACTTCACACAAAGCATTAGGTGTACCGTGCGTACATTTTTACTTTTGTATTTTTCTTTCAAAAAAAGCACAGGTGTCAATTAATTAACTGATCTTACCTGGACCCTTGCTTCAGACAGACCTAACCGTTGGCTTAGCTCTTCTCTCATAAAGGCATCTGGATAGTGTGTTTCATCGAAAAGTCTCTCTAATTCGTTCAGTTGCTCCAAAGTAAAGTTTGTCCGACTTCTTCTCTGCTTTATTTTGGTCTGTGTCTCGTCTTCCATTGGTTTTGAGTCTTCTTTTCTTTCCTTCATATCCGTGGCACCTTGTAAAACAAAAACTACACCATTAGGACTGATAGAGGATTAAATAAGCAAACACATGGGGATGCTCACTTTATAGAAACAGCTGAAGATTTGCCTTAAACACAACCCCACATTTGTATACCGATTAGGTTTTAAATAATTAAATCCTTATAAATATGTATGCGCCTGTTACACCATTGGACCTCTGATAGCGGCTGTGAGGTATTGTTTCTTTTTTAAGCTACATTTGGCGCATAATAAAAGCTTCTATTCTACTTGATAAACCTTTACAGTTTGATATATTCAGATGATGACAGGAATAATTCTGCGTGACTACTTTACAAAATATGCTTCAGAACACATATTTTGATTGATGTCTCTGGGCATCAAAGGCAAGGGCGTAGATCGTTCAGTGTTAATTCGGACTACATTACCTGCACTTAGCACAAGACAAATGCAGATTTAAATTGCAATATTGTGTTATGGTGCTTCCATTAATAGTCATATTTTAACTATTGCAGTATACATTCTACACATAATACGTGACAAGTCTTGCACCAGATTAATAACACTTTCTTTTCTTAATTAACTAAATAAGCATATTACATATAACCAATAATGATTTGTTTTATGCAGACATTAAATATGGGTAACAACAATAACCTTGGATTTTAAAAACAATCACAAGAAATAGTGTAGAAATATGCATATTTCATTTTTAAATTTTTCATATTTCTGTTTCATTGTTCGGCAATACTATGATAATCAGTAAAAGAAAAAAAAACATATGCAAAAGTAAAGCTTCGATTGCTCATGAAACGTGGCTCAGATACTAGGCCTGTGCTTTATTGGTTTTCGGGTTTAAAAGACAGCAAATGTAATCCATCTGAGACGCTTCCCCTTGGTCCAATGTAAATATGAAAAGAACGATCAAAATACCAAAGTAAACACTAACTGCATTATATCTGATTCGTTTAAAACTGTCCATACTGTGGACAACTTCGAAAGATAACTTCCGCGATCTCTGTATCAACAGCATGCTTCGGTTATCAGTTATAATATAAATTATAGGGCTAGGATTTTCTTTTTTCATTCAGACATTTACTGTAAGATTTTTTTTCCTAAAAGTGCAGTACATTTTACGAAAGGAATTTATTTTCCCAAGGTGCCAGATGTCTCTTCAATAGAACAAGTATATCAGAAATACGACAATGCAAATTAAGTGCAGTTTAACAGTATTTGTATTTGCTTCTTTGTTGCTGTTTATGCATTACCTGAATCTATACATATGATCCAGTAACTCTGTTAGTGATCCCTGGTAAAAAATAATGTTTCTCCGCTGTTAACGAATTTAAAGCATTCTTATTTATTTAAATGTTTACATAAAATATTTGTGTTGTTATCACGATGCCTAAAGGTTGGTCTTAATAAAACTAAAAATACTTGACAAACACTATACGTAGATTTGCAAAAAAATACATAATTCTGATATTCATATTTAAAATAATCTGATAACGCATCGGAAACCATTTTAATATTATCCCATTAAGCTACTGCATCGATTTTCTGTTTTGACTGAGAATAATTTCATCATTCTACGTTTTATTCTAAAAATCACTCTTTTATATCTAACAAATCAAGCATATATACGCTTGAATGAATTTAGCAGCTTTTTTACGAGGTGGCACGGGCGCACGCGCTAATTATATGACTTAACTGTAAAATTAACAGCTGGCTGTATAGTATAACTTGACATTTATAGCAAAAAGAAAAAATATGTGAAATAGTCACAGCAGGTAAACTCAAGAGTAGTATTATTTTAGTCTTACTTTATCGAAAAATAATATGTTAACTAGGCAGAGAAAGCTATGCAGATTTACTTGTTACACAGTTGAATTTCTTGTTGGTTTACTCACTTATACCTCATCCCAGCTCAGTTATACGTAACTCAATGCTGCCATTCCCCTGACAAGTTGCAAGGTTGTTTGTTTGTTTGAATGCTTGCGGTTTCTGTCGTTTTAGCAGAAAAACGTGTACTCAGCCGGTTACCATCAATGAGTTTCGGACTGCCCGCGTCCCTGGTCCTCTCTGGCCCAAGGATGTCCGTCTCCCTGCTTGGCGATCGTGCGCTTCCACGGGTGAATGCGTTCACTTCTTCCCGACTGGGTTCACTGGCGCTCGGATCCCTCACTCTCACTGGTCCACTCTCCAGAACCTCCCTGTACGTGATTATCTCCTTCTTTTCCTTCACTTTCTGATCAAAAGATTTGGACACAAAGGCGGTAAGTTCTTCCATCGCTGCTTAAAAATTTCCCTTCTCGCTCGCTCTCTCAGTTCCACAACAGCCACCAATAACACATCAATAGTGCTTTTCCCCCCCTCGCTCTCTCGACCTAAATGCAGGGTGATGTTTGCCAACTCTAGATCTCGACTTAAATGAATAGATCTCGGCCAATTCTTCTTGCTACAGAGTTCAGACCTGCTGATGATGTGCTATTGAAGTCACACTATTTATACTTTGCAATGCCTGCCCCTTGATCCGTGCAAATTACCTCCCCTTAGGAAATCTGGATGAGCCCCCTCTTTCTTCCGCGCACTGTCAGAAAACACTCACACACATACACATACACAAACACACACACATCAGCCCCTTCAGGCTTCCTATCATCTTTACCACGTTGCTATTGGTCATTAATCCAGGATTGACAAGAGCCACTAATTAATTTAATTAAGCGTAGATTCAGTGCTATTGTCCCGAGTTAGTTTTTAAGCACAGGGGAGAAGGGCTCGATCTGCAGGGGTGTGGCTAAAACGAAAATGACAAGCAAGGCAGCACATGGAGTGAAACCTCCTCTAAATATCAGATCTAGGAAGAGCCACCAGTGGTAATCACACAGGTAAAGAAAGAAAGAAAGAAAGAAAAAGAAAGAAAGAAAGAAAGAAAGAAAAAAAGAAAGAAAACATCAGTTGTATTGCAAAAGGCAGTCTGAATAAGCTTAACGTTCACACGAACACGCAACGGATTTCGGTCATTTCTATTTTATTACGAGGAATTCATTGAGGCGTCACGCATGTAAAATATCTACAGTCTGTGTATAATGCAGTGTTATTTTTAAATATTTTTGGAGGTGTATGTTAACAATGCTTATACAAGTTGATGTTATGTCTATAGCCTATAAGAAAAAAACAATTCTGATAATAGCTTTCATTAGCAATATTACTGTATCTTTAATTATTTTCTTTACATTTACTGCTAATACAATAATTCATAATACAATATAATAATACAAAAAACCCTCAAAATTATAAGGTGCATATTTAATACAATTTTAAAATTGGTTTAATTATGAGTGAGAAAACTTATCATTCAGAAAATACAAAGCTCTTTTTATACAAAACACACTTAAATATGTGAAAGAAGTGGGTATTGATAGCTGAGACGTGTTTAAGATATTGGTTTCGTTTATTGGATGCATTATTTTATTCTCTATTCCGTAATGAGATTTCTGAAAGATAAAGTTACTATAAATATTTTTGCTTACTTTTCAAATTTATGACGTTATTAGGTGTACAATAACGTGAAATTTAAATATATATATTTGAAGCAAATGTCATTATTGAACTTTGTCGTAAATTGGAAAGTGGATTGTTTTCATAGAAGAGAGATGATGTAGTCTGGGAAATCAGGTTTCCAACACTTCATCTGATAAAATATTTATATCGTTTATCACCTTCTGTAATCTCTATTGATTTTTTTCTTGTTGTATTCATTTTACATTAAACAGAATTATGTACACTATTCTAAGTGAATACCAATTAAGACGACTACCTAAATGTATAGCTTCTGTTTCGAATTAAAAAAGAATAAACTGTTTACAGAAAATGAAGTTTCGTCCAGTTTATGATTAATCGCTTAACAATAAATTTTGACTATTTCAGTGTCATACCTCATGATCAGTAATTATATTTTTATCACGTTATATTTTTATCTGAATAATGTCTTGAAATATTTCAGTATTGTCTTCATTATTGTTTCAGGAGATTAAAATGCTTTAATTGGTGGTACGTTCAATTAGTATTTTATCAAGCGACCTGCTAAATTAGATCAGTTTAATGGAAATTCCTTATAGATTAATAACGCTCGACTGTAATTCAACTGAATAAAAAAGGGGTAAAATGTTATTTTACCAGGCAACACAAGCAAATAGGAATATACACTGAAACCTATCTATTTTGTATTTTTCAAACTTAAGAACTGTACTGATGCTTGTTTGCGTTCAAGTCATACTTCAATATACAGTAAATGAATTTCACAGAAAAAACATATATATATATATATACTACAACATTAAGGGTTGCCTAAATTGTTTATGTAACAATTCCATTTTCTTTTGAAGAAAATATTTTTTGCACTAGACAGCCTTTTTATTATATACGTTTTATTTATTTGTATACATATTCTACTTTATACTTACCTTTCAAATCACATTTCCATTAAGATAGGCTGCAGATGAAATTATGTGATATTACATATAGACGCAAATCACTGAAAAATAGAAAGCAAACCCGCTATATTGACAGGTGTCTTAATCCATAAACAGACTTATTTAATTTTAAAAATATTTTTGAAATTTGATAGACATGTCTATTATAATTAAATTTAATTTGCATGTGGTTCCAGAAATAAATCATTATGCTTAACATTCTCCCCAGGGTAATATATCAAAGTTTGTTAGTTAATATCTGTTAGGAAAGTTGTTTTCTGTTAGTAGCGTAATTTATAGATTTTTTTTAATTAAAAGTTGTAAAAGTATACATTTTGAAATATTTCTCACATGCCGAAACAATACATGTTTGAAAAAATGTTTTCTTCATGATTTATTGCCAATAAAAAAGAACGGATATTTAGATAATTTGTTCCTACATTCGAATTTTGCTTACCATTGATATTTTGACATAATTCATTATTTTGACATTTGTAAATTAATGTAAATAAGGAAGCAATTTGATGCGTGTGGGCCAGTAGTTATACCGTGCAGAGATTCTCAAGATTAACAATACAGTATATACTTTTGTAAATCATAAATGGGTTGGCAGAATTGTTTAAACTGCTTATAGCAAAAAAAGGGCTCCATAGCTTATAATCACATTAACATTTGTATTTAAAAAATACGTAGAAAATAGCACTCTGATATATTAATGGATGTAAGGCACACATGATATTCCCGAGTTTATTCTGATATTATAGTGCAAGCACACATGCTCATATTCATTTATTTTGCTTATTTTGCTATGGCTACAAAAATACGTTATAAATACTAAATAACCAAAATAGTTATATACAGGATGTTTCAGCGCAGAGCCTTGAACGCGTCTTAGTGAATAACAAATGTAAATAATTTAATAAATAAGCATTATACGTTAAAAAGAGAAAAATGTAACAAGATAATACTTTGTATGTTATATGATGCGTTACATTCCGTGTTACTTCTCATTTCTCGTTTCTGATCGATTACTCTGGTATCGATTCTTTCACTGATGTTATTGACGATCTCTGAATTCAACAGCTAATGCCTGGATATTTCGTATATGGCGGTGTACTTGAAAGAACCCGGTGGCTCTGAAACAAAGGGATAATTAAAAACATTTAGAATATTCAGGTAAGTTCTAGACTTATTTTCACTTTTAGGATGACGAAGAATTGTACATGCGTGTCTTGACTTTTCGCTTTAAAGGCATGCCATGGCACGTGCAAGAAAGGCCCGAATGTTGACATGCTGCTGCTTTACTGTCGCCTCAGTTGTTACTGCGATTTCTAAACAGCACGCACGTTGTTTATTACTTTAACATGTTCACCGAAAAGCTAACGTCTACTTTGATGTCCGTAAATCGTTCTTCGCCATAAAATTATCTCCACTCAGATAAGGACACCGGGGACACATCTCATCCCCCACCTCACCTGCCTTGCACTACTCAAACCATTCTGCTTACGTTTCATCTGAAGCGACAGGTTGCTTAAGTCTTTACTAAAAGTACATCACTGCGAATAAATTAAAGGTTCCGCGCAGTTTAAACCTTGCCTTTTGTTGGTTCATCTCTTTTCGGGACCTGCTTAGTCCGATGCATTGTGCTAAAAAGCCGGAGCCTATCTTTGTAGCACCGAAGGGAAGGCAGCAAGCCGCCCCACACAGAGAGTCAGTCCTTGTAATAGGTCGTGCATATGCCCTTTGTAGGAGCCATTGGGATGTTTGTGGCAAGCACGGGGCATCACAGTCCACTGCAGGGCACAGTTAGCAACACCCATAAAGGCCCTCACATAGAGACAACACAACTAAACACATTCATCCTTACTGTTTTTTCTTAGCGTAACTACTACTTTTTATACAATGTAAGTAGTGGCATGTTTTTCCTCATGGAAAAGCCAGCAGACCCCCGCGCCCATGTTCAGGACTAAGCCGCTTTGAATATGACAGACTGACTCTGGAAATCATGGCAGTAGTGCAGGGTTGGAATGATACATTTTCCTTTAGGATTGTTGTTTGTTTTAAATATTTTAAATATTTATAATTATTTAATGTCTCTTTCATGTGTGAAATTTGTCAGCTGCAAGGAGTCTAAGGCATAATGTATGAATCAAACAAAAGTTTTGCATTAAGTTTGTGTTTTACTTTTTTCTTCTGCAATTCACCAATGTGAAAGACATATAGAGTAGGTTAGCTGGCAAGTCTAATTTCACTCAGTTAAAGTGAGTGGTATCCTATCCAGGACTGGTTGTTGCTTTGCAGCCAGAGCTATTTGTAAAAGTTCCAACACCCTCCAGTCCTAAATCGAATAAAGCAGGGGTTGCCAACTTCAGGCCTGGATGACCACTGCAGGTTTTCATTCTAGCACTTTTCTTAATGAGTAACCTGTTTTTGCTGCTAATTAACTTCTTTTGAAGTAATTTTATTTGACTTGCTCCTAAAGACTCAGACCCCTTAACTTTATCTTTTCCCTTAATTAGCACCCAAAAATAATGAGATACAAAATGAGCCAAAACAACTGGTGCCCATCATACAATATCCGAAAATAAAGAAAGATGAAGGTCTCAGGAATGTTGATCTGCTCAGGTCCCCAAAACATTTTAGCAGACCTCTTAGAAAGAGAAAATCAACAATTTTGGAAATGTCTGCTGATGTACCACAAGAGCAGCAACAACCCACGGAATTAAAGAACGATTTTAATTAACAACAACAATTGGTGCCTAATTAAGCAGCTGGTTGGAGTGAAGTTGGTTGGAGTTTGAGGCCCTGACTTAGTTGATCTTCTCTTAGCTCATTCACTTCACATTTTATTTCTGTTTGGGTGCAATTTAAGGAAAAGGGAATGAAGAAATTCAGAGGAATGATGAAATTGAGGGGAACAAATCTTAAAAAAAAAAAATTCAACTAAAATGAATTCTCTAATCACATCATAAAATTAGCAGATGACAAAACTGTGGTAGGTCTCATCGGCAACAACAATAAGTTGGCATACAGAGAGGAGGTGCAGTGGTTAATGGACTGATGTAAAGCCAATAACCTGTCTCTAAATGTAGACAAAACAAAGGAGATGATTGTTGACTTTAGGAAGACTAAGAGTGACCATCTGCCTCTGAACATTGATGGCTCAACTGCGGAGATCGTCAATAGCACCAAATTCCTGAGTGTCCGCCTGACAGAGAACCACACCTGGTCCTACAACACCAGCTCTTTAGCCAAGAAAGCCCAGCAGCGGCTCTACTCCCTGCGTAGGTTGAGAAAAGCCCATCTTCCACTAGCTATTCTAACAACATTCTACAGAGGAACCATAGAGAGCATCCTGAGCAACTGCATCACTGTCTGATTTGGAAATTGCATGGTCAGGGATTGTAAAGCCCTACAACAGATGGTGAAGACAGCTGAGAAGATCATCTGTGTCTCTCATCCTTCCATCATGGACGTTTACACCAAACGCTGCATCTGCAAAGCCACCAGCATTGTGAATGACCTAACACACCCTGCACACTCACTGTTTACACTTCTGCCATTGGGAAAAGGTAAGCATTCGGGCCCTTACCACCAGAATGTGTAACAGTTTTTTCCCCCAAGCAGTCAGATTCCTGAACACTCATGGACCGATCTGATATCTGATATATGTGTTCTGCTCTGCAATGTTGCACATGTTTGCACATTTGTCTCTCATGCACCTTGTTATATATGCACCTTGTTATATATTACGTGTCTTTATGCTATGTGTTGTGGATTCTTCGTTGTCCTGTGTTCTGTGTAGCACCATGGTCCTGGAGGAACGTTGTTTCATTTCACTGTATGCTGCACTACTGTATATGGATGAAATGACAATAAATACTCTTGAATCTTGAATTCACAAGAAGTTAATTAGCGGCACAAGCAGGGCATTCATTGATTAAGGGGTTAGAATAAAAACCTGCAGCCACGGTGGTATTCCAGGACCAGAGTTGGCAACACCTGGAATAAAGTTATTAGAAAAACCAATGACTTTCTCACTTAAGGTACTCATCAGTTCAACTTTTTATTCAGGGCTCTTGGCAGAAAACTGTTACAAGATTCTTTACAAAGAAGAGAATGTATGGATAAAAAGTAATAGATAACAATTTAAATAATATTACAATACATTCTAAATCCACCTAAGTGTAGACTATCACTATAATACTTATTTAAATAATATTACAATACATTCTAAATCCACCTAAGTGTAGACTATCACTATAATACTAAAGTGAGTTTTGAGTGGCATCCCTATGTTATTCAATCCAGTGACATTTTGTAATCTATTTAAGAGCTCAGTTTAACCTGGATCATCATATTAATTTACCTGCAACACCTGGGTTTAATGATTGTACAGCAAGTGTTCATATTTTAAAAAGTTATAGTTTGAAATTTGAATATAAAGATGTGAATGGAGTTTTGACATAATTTAAAGTGCTGCTTAGACAAAAGGGGCCTCCATGTACCATATTATGAATTTCCCACAGTTGCATTCGGCAGTCTTTAAATTTTCAGTTATTGAAATGTTGTTTTACAACTCAGAAAGAAATCTGAATAATTTATGCTTCAGCTTAATCCAGCTCAAGGATTAAGAGCTGCAGTTGGCATCATATGGCTCAAGGTAGTGACCATCAAAAGATGAGGAAACAATCCATTCCTAGAGCTAGTCAAGCACACAACAACCCACGCCTTTACCCAAAATGGGCCAATGAAGAGTTACTGGGTAACATAACTAAGGGCGTACATGTAGATTGGGTGCTGAATTAAACCCACGGTGGAGGATCTGTGAGATAGTAGAACATACAAATGAGGTGGTCTTCCCGACAAGTAACTAATTACAAAACTATGATTTAGTCAGTTTTGTAACTAGTATATAAGTTGTATAGTGTGTACAATTAAGCATCCATCCATCCATTATCTTAACCCGCTGAATCCGAATACAGGGTCACGGGGGTCTGCCGGAGCCAATCCCAGCCAACACAGGGCACAAGGCAGGAACCAATCCTGGGCAGGGTGCCAACCCACCGCAGACAATTAAGCAACATCTGTTAAATTCATATACATAGTAAAGCAGGAATATCTATTTTCTTCTTACTGTCATTACTTACTACCAGAGGTCATTATGTTTTGTACATGATCAAGTGGAGACATGTGTTTATCAGCCTTTTGAAGGTTGGAAGTAGGCTGGACGGAGCCACTGGTTCTTGCATTCGCAATGGGTTGGGCACAAATGACCTACTGATGCACACCCACTAGGAATTAAGGGTACCACAGAAATGTGCAAATTATTTATCTAATCCCAGCATAGGAAACATAAACTGTCAAAGTGGGTTTTGCGTTTAATACTTAGTACTACCTTTATTTGCAGTCATTCTTCAGAGCAGATAATGAAAACCTCTCACCGTATTTGCTAATGTGTAGCCTTGGTAAGCACACATATGGTTGTTACTGTGCCTCAAACTCAGAGTAATTATAGGTGGATATAAAGCTGGCCATTGCTTTTTGTAGTGCTTTACTGAACCTAGGTCCTGTATTATGTCAACTTTATGGAAGATTTTTGAATGAATTACACTACACTTTTGAATGTAAGAGTACATTAACTGGAGGCAAATGTTGGTGTGAACTGGGAATTGTAACCATAGCTTGTAATGGAGGTATGAGCATTTCATATTAAAAGTCTTATTCTTTCAAATATATATGAATATAATTGCAAATTCTGGTGACTGTGTGGATGCAAAGTGCAATGAGAATATTAATTGGTACTCAAATTAAAAGTAATCATTTTTGCTCTTGTTATTTGTGGAATGTACATATAACACACTGGGTGTTCTGTCATTTTCTGCATGCCTTTTTTATTTAAGGACATTATTTTACTCTTTTGTTTTGGGAGTGAAGTAACTTCACAGGCTTATTTGCTTTACATATTGAGGTTTATACGGAGCATGCAAATTGGAGTGCTTATCGTATGTATGGTCTTATTATAGGACTGGTGTGTAATCTGTAACTGTCAGCCTTTTATAAAGCATTTGGGATACCACAGGATTGGTCTTGCCATTTTCCTTCTGTATTTACAGCTGCATGGACTCTATCAACTAGAACAGGTTTTGTCAAACTGTTAATACTTTCTCTGTTAGTCACTGAAATGCCTTTTATATCCATTTTTGTCTAAGTTGTATTTAAATATTTTTACTAAATAAATGTTGTAGCACTCATTGATCATTACAAAAAACAGCAGTGAGTACATTAAGTTTTTCATTTGTGAATCATGTAAAGACTGACAGTGCCTCTATTCATAGCAAGGAGTAACTGACTGAGACAATCTCTAAAGCACTCAGAAAGAATTAACTGTGGTAACAAAAATTAATTAAGTAACAATTCAGTCTAATGACTTTGACAAACCACAACCAGTTTAAATTCTTCAGTGTAGGGACCTTTATTCATAAATTGTTTTATTTTTTCCTTTTATCAATTATTCGGACTTTTCTCTTTTTGAGTATTTACCTATTTTTACTGTAAAAAAAGTATGCTTAAAATATAATGGCATATTAATGAAATAACACTTTTTTATTCTATTTAAATAGTACCTTGTATTTTTTTTAAGTTTCAAAATTTCACACATACCAGGAACAGATATTCACAAACAGTTGCTCTTAGTCATTGAAATTAGTTTTAACTTGGAGCTGTGCACCTTTCAGTGATTTTAATCTCTGACACCCATCCAAATTGAAGGACATGTTTGTGAGGCTGAAGGTTCTCTCACAGCTGACAGAGGTATTTGCAGGACAATACTGTCTCTGCATCCCTTGGAAATCAGTGTTTTGCAACCTTTCCAATAGTCCCTTGAAACATATTGAAGATATGCTTTAGAAAATCACCAGGATATTGTGCCCCAAATTTACACTTAAGTTTGTGTCTATTAGTTTTTAGTACACTGTTGGTGTACTTGACACTGGTGGCTTCAACGTTTTCCCCATTAGTCCCATGTGTCTAGCTAATCCACATGCCTTTGCTGACATTCAAGGACTGGATGTCTGCATCCCATGATATATAAATACACAAAGACACAGACACATGATGGTTCAATTGCAATTAGTTGGGAGATGCGTTCTGTGTTTTGGACTAGTTACTACGGTAATTTTTACATATCATTCCAGTTCTGAGCTGCAGTGAGGACGTAAGGACCAAACTTGGAGTACAGCTGCACTTGTGCTTAGTTCAGTTTCCAGTATCAAGGGCTCCGTTGTGGCTCCTTTGTTTAATGAGATATTATAGTGAATGCTTATTAAAATTTTATTGATGTAATTATTTAGCATCAGTTATATAAAAAAAGGTGATACTAAAAGTCCATTTCCTCTTGAGGATTAATGAAATATATCAAATCAAATAAAAAAAAAAAACAATCATGTTAGGCAAGTGCAGTATATTCTCCGTAGAGGAATATTTGTGTGGTACAACAATATTAAGATACTTATCTTACTTTCAGTAATTCTACAATTAAAAACAGAAATGAGATCATTTCAATAATCTGATATCACATGTGGTACTTTATTTGTGACAAAAGTGAATATGTACCACATACAGTGTCCTTTAGAAATCATTAGAGTCCAGCACACCCATCTCCCTCTTTGCAGTTGGTACAAAGAATATGATTATATAGTTAATAGTTATTAAAACTATTGTGCTTAAGTCCTGGAAATCTAAATTTGAAGTTTAAGAATAATATTTGAAACTGTGTCATAAAGAAGGCATCTATCTAGTTTGAGAAAATTAATGTTGAAAATGTAAATTAATGCTATGCTTTGCTAAAATTATATAAAAGTTTTTATAAAAGCAATAGGATTTTCTTGACTTTTCAGCACGGCAGATTCATTGATTGGATATCTGCTAGAAACATAAATCAAAGGAAATGTTCAGTAAACTTCCAAACAGAGGTTTGTATAAAAAAGTATGATTCTTGATTATTTGTCATAGATGTATGGGATCCTTTTATATTCAGTGAAACAAATTCATGGTTTTGAATATGGTTAGGAGATTTATCAGTTGGGAAAAAAATTGACATTGAGGCGTTACATGTTTATTATGTATCATCTCTTGAAAAGAGCCTGTTTATAAAATCTGACATTTTCAAGCCTACTTGACAGGAAATATTGATCCAGTTTTTAAACCAGTTATTTTTCAAGAGTGTTTTGGTGACCAGCAGCGCAAAGTTTTTTTTTCCTTATATAACAAATGTCTGTTTACTTGCTTTTGAATAAAAATGGTGGATTAGAATAGCATCTGACAAATGCACATCAATAACTGTACTGTATAAGTGCTTATTTCTTGCCTTATGCAGAAAAATAGTTTGTGGAACAGTTTAAAAATGACAAACAACTTATATCAGAATCTTTCTTTTATGGTGCAAATGCTATTTTTAGTTTATAGTAAAAGCCATATATATTCATGCTTTTTTTTTTTTTTGTAACTTTTGTATAATTGAATAATAAAATGTATTCATTAAATTGGACATGGTACTAAAGGTACAAGCAATTCTTTTCATTTTGGAAGAGAGATTTCAGGGTGCCCTCTCAATTTATTGCATGCTTATGAGGAAAGGGACTACCAGGGGGCATCTGGTGAGTACATTGCTTGAAGACATTTACATATTTAGAGTTGTACTGGAGTCTTGACTTTATGCATTATTTTTGGGGGTGGAGTATCCGATTGTAATCCTGCAGAGATTTAAGGATATGAGGAGAAGGTACACTGGTCATTGTGTTGACTCCATGATCTACAGTAGGCAACAAGGATATATATACAGTATATGTATATAAGAGATATATATAGATATATATATATGTCTTTTTATATAATACAGTACCGTACCACTATTGACCTGAAATTTGGTACACATATATTACGTGACATCTACTATCTGCTTACGGGGTGATGATTTTTATTACTCTTTTTATTTTTATTTTATTTTATTGTAGAATCAACTCTCGGCAGCGCGCAGCAGGGCAGCTGTATGGTGCATGCGTATGGGCGCCGTTTGCATTGCCTACCACCTTTGCTAATCATTCTTGAGGGAGATTGAAGACTTAAGTGCCAGCTTGAGTGAAAAATTTAAGTAATTGCAACACAAAAACAAACTTAGTCAGTTTTAATGTGAAAAGATGCCGACGAAAGAAGAAAAGCAGTGGGCCTCTAGGGTGGAGAAAAGAAGTGCTGCTCAGGAAGCAGCAAGTGCATCAACCTCTGAGCAAACGAATGCTAAACAGAGACAGAAAAAGAATATGAAAACTAGGAATGCTCAAGTCAAGTGTATTCACTGCACGTTATCTTGCAGTACACCGTTATCTATACTAATAAAAGGCAAAGCCCTCACTGACTGACTCACTGACTGACTCACTGACTCACTCACTGACTCACTCATTGACTGACTCACTGACTCACTGACTCACTCACTGACTCATCACTAATTCTCCAAGTTCCATTGTGGGTAGAAGGCTGAAATTTGGCAGGCTCATTCCTTACAGCTTACTTACAAAAGATGGGCAGGTTTCATTTCAAAATTCTACACGTAATGGTCATAACTGGAAGCTATTTTTCTACATATACTGTAGTGGAGTTGTAGTGGTCCTCAGGTTCACCCTGAGCAGCTGTGATAGACTTGAAAGAGTCTGGAGAAGACAAGGAGAACGATATGCTGCCTGCAACGTCGTTCAACATGACAGGTTTGGTGGTGGGTCGGTGATGGTCTGGGGAGGCATATCCATGGAGGGACGCACAGACATCTACTGCGTAGGAAATGGTGCTCTGACTGCCATAAGGTATCGAGATGAAATCCTTGAACCCATTGTCAGACCCTACGCTGGTGCAGTAGGTCCTGGTTTCCTCCTAATGCACGACAATGCCCGGCCTCATGTGGCAAGAGTATGCAGGCAGTACCTGGAGGATGAAGGAATTGAAACAATTGAATGGCCTTCACGATCCCCTGACTTAAACCCAATAGAACATCTGTGGGACATTATGTTTCGGTCCATTAGGCGCCAGGTTGCTCCTCAGACTGTACAACAGCTCAGGGATGCCCTCATACAGATCTGGGAGGAAATGCCACAAGACACCAACCGTCGTCTCATTAGGAGCATACCCCGACGTTGTCAAGCATGCATACAAGCTGTGGGGCCACACAAGATACTGAAAAGCATTTTGAGTAGCAGAAATTAAGTTTTTGAAAAAATGGACTAGCCTGCCACATCTTCATTTCACTCTGATTTTAGGAATGTCTACACAAATGAGCCCTCTGTAGGCAGAAAACTTTTATTTCCATTAAAAGACTTGGTATCCTTTTGTTCCTAAGACATTGCCCTGTCGTTATTTGTATAGATATCCAACTTCATATTGAGATCTGATGTATCTAATGTGTTTCTTTAAAGTGTTCTTTTAATTTTTGTGAGCAGTGTATATATAGATATGAGAACAACACTCATATCAATGACAAAACAATTACATTAACAATCATGTTATGTTATTTTTAAAATTTTTCCTTTTCTTTTTCATACCTTCTTTAACACACTACTTCTCCGCTGCGAAGCGCGGGTATTCTGCTAGTCTATACTAATAAAAGGCAAAGCCCTCACTCACTCACTCACTCACTCACTCACTCACTGACTCATCCACTAATTCTTCAACTTCCCGTGTAGGCTCATTCCTAACAGCTTACTTACAAAAGATGGGCAGGTTTCATTTCAAAATTCTACACGTAATGGTCATAACTGGAAGCTATTTTTCTACATATACTGTAGTGGAGTTGAGCTTGAAAGCCGTGGGGGGACGGGGTTTCGTGTGACATCATCATGCCTCCCACGTAATCACGTGAACTGACTGTCAATGCAGTACGTAGAAAACGCTGAAGAAAACATGCATTATTTAATACAGAAGTCAGAGAAACAATAAGAAGCGAGCGAGTGACATATACAACCATATTCATGAATGCTGCTACTTCGGAAACAAAGCACGGTGTGCGGGATGCAAGTTTAATGAGAGGACGCAGGATATAAACGAGAGTTTTGATCACTTTGTAACTAAGTTAAAATTGCAGGTGAGGGGCTGTGCTTATGCAAATTCCGAGAGACTGCGTTTGTGGGGGATTGACAGTTAAGGCGGGTGGGGGAGTCACGTCATCATCTCCCCTCCCATTCACCTCATTTCGCTCTGAGCTGCGCTCCGCAGCTAACGCAGTGTTACGACTTTGTGACGCTGCCATCAAATACTCACAGAAAAATCCACAAGTTAATACACACGCTGTGTCTAGAGTTTCTCCACACTGAATCCTCCAGGCACTACTTACAAAAGGTTACATTGACAACCGTGTTATTTTTAAAATGTTTCCTTTTCTTAGCACAAGCACAGCTGAGAAGCTTCGATGCATGTGCTCCATAACGCATTAAAAAATCACGCATTTAATCACAAGCAAAGGGGAACTTCTGTCAATGCATGATTTCTTCGTACACCGATTACATTGATCAGCGCTTCACGATTCGTTTTTCCCTCGCACCCCCTTGGTTTGAGAAGAAGTATGAAAAAATATGAGGTTAACACAGAAAAACAGATCACCAATTGAAGCTTTATGAATAATCGATTAAGCCATCAATAATTGTTTTGGTAAAGCCATACTCGGTGTAATCCTCCTTCCATTTTATAATTTTTCTGCCACTAGCCATGATTAAATGAACAGTAAAAAAGTAAGAGCGAAGCGAGGGTGATTTATTCAGGCAGGCAGGCGACATCTCAATAGCTCGAATTTGGATATGAGTAGCTTCTATTTAGTCACCAGAAATATCTTTGTTAGGAATGGAAGTTGAATTTAGTCCTTTAAATTTCTATGGTAAAGAAAAAGTTATGCAATGATGACTACATTTAACTATATAAAGTCAAAACTTGTATATATAAAGTCATTTGCGAATATATAAAGTCAATACTTGTTTCTGAATATATAAAGTCAAAACTTGAATATATAAAGTCAGCGTTGTAATATATAAAGTCAAAACTTCTATATATAAAGTCAGCGTCGGAATATACAAAGTCAGCGCTGGAATATCCATCTATTTCCCAACACATTGAATCCGACCACAGTGTCACGGGGGTCTGCTGGAGACAATCCCAGCCAACACTGGGCGCAAGGCAGGAACCAATCTTGGGCAGGGCACGTGCATCATTTTCAAAACATTAACCGAACAGTGTTTTTTTTATTTATTTTTCTGAATACGTTTTTGTTAACTTAGTTCAGTTCAGAGTCGTTTCAATCAATAGATTTTGACTTTCACTTTATATTTTCAGGAGTTAGTTTATATACTCCGATGCTGACTTTATATAATCAGGAATGACTTTATATATTCTAATGCTGACTTTATATATTCAAGTTTTGACTTTATATATTCACAAAATCAATTTATTTGCCTGTTTGGCACCCCATTGTATGTGTGTGTGTATATATGTACACATGTATTTATGTATGTATGTGTATATATATATATATAATTATGCCAGCAACACTTATGACAATGACAAAACAATTACATTCTCAATCATGTTACGTTATTATTAAAATGTTTCCTTTTCTTTTTACTTCTCCGCTGCCAAGCGCGGGTATTTTGCTATATATATATATATATATATATATATATATATATATATATATACTAATAAAAGGCAAAGACTGACTGACTCACTCACTCACTCATTACTAATTCTCCAACTTCCTGTGTAGGTAGAAGGCTGAAATTTGGCAGGCTCATTCCTTACAGCTTGCTTACAAAAGTTGGCCAGGTTTCATTTCGAAATTCTACGCGTAATGGTCATAACTGGAACCTATTTTCGTACATATACTGTAATAGACTGCAGCTCGATGCAACGCGCAACTCCGCCTCCCACATAATTGAGTGCCTGCCCATATAAGGCCCTTCGTCAGCGGCAATCCAATAGAAACACTGCCGCTAAATATTCACGGGTGAAGGACTGTGCTTATGCAGTGAAAGATGAGATGGTCAGGGTGGTGTTTGGCACAAACTCTGCGAAACTGTGAGAGAAACTTTTAAGTGCCGGGTCTTAGCTAACATTACATACAGCCGTGGACATCACACCAAATGGCACCAGCACAGCTAGGAACCTTTGATTCAAGAACACCAAGCGGCTCACGTGAACTGACGCAGTGCACAGAAAAAAAGCAACAGTTCCAAAGAGTGCTGAACAAAAACCGAATTACACAATTGAGAAGGCAGCAAAAAAATATGAAGCGTCTGATACATACAAGCATATTCATAAGTGCAGCTACTGCGGAAGCAAAGCACACGGTGGAAAAAGTCAATGTCCCGCTAAAGAAAGACAGTGTAAAAAAAAAAAAAAACCCGTGCATGCAGTGTGTCGCATCTCAGATAAAGAGGAAGACGAGCTGTTTATTGATGCAGTAAGAAACGAATCGATGAATGAAACCTCTTATCTTTACAACGATTGACAAACACGGAATGTAACTTGAAAACAACACATCGTACAAATACAACCCTGATTGAAAGAAATAATGATAATCAAATCCTTGATGACAGCAACACTCAATAACACTCACAAAACAATTACTGTATATTGACAATCATGTTACGTTATTTTTAAAATGTTCCCTTTTTCTTTTTCATAACTTCTTTAACACACTACTTCGCCGCTGCGAATATATATATATACACGATCTACATACACTCAAATAGATAAGCCACACGCCGTGGCGCAATTGTAGAGGCTTCGCCTCTAGTGCTGACATCCGAGGTTCGATTCCCGAGAATGGATGCACTGAGTATGTATGCGTGCTTCCCGATTCATTTTACCCTCGCATCTCCTTGGTTTGGGACGTATGAAAAAATATGCGGTTAACGAGAATCATGTTACGTTATTTTTAAAATGTTTCCTTTTCTTAGCACAAGCACAGCTGAGAAGCTTCGATGCATGTACTCCATAACGCGTTAAAAAAAAAAAACGCATTTAATCACACTTTCAATTCCAAGCAAAGGGGAACTTTTGTCAATGCATGATTTCCTGGTACATCGATTACACTGATGCACACATCACAGCTACAAAAATGTTAGAGTCGGAATAAAGCACGTTCCTACGACTGATTGGAGGAAAATTTCATTTCAAAACACATGGTTTTGTGTACACTGAAAAGCAAGCAAAATTAGATGCATTACAGAAAGCGGACTTTGTGGCTCTTACTGGGGATCATTGGACTTCTGGGACCGTTAGTAATTCTAATTACATCTAATTACAAAATGTTCAATGATCACACTGTTTTACTTAGCCTAATGTACAAAATAATTTTGGCTAAGCTTACTCAGAGTTTAA
The DNA here is from genome assembly GCF_016835505.1 of Polypterus senegalus. Classification (NCBI taxonomy): domain Eukaryota; kingdom Metazoa; phylum Chordata; class Cladistia; order Polypteriformes; family Polypteridae; genus Polypterus; species Polypterus senegalus. The sequence continues at coordinate 112,646,850 of NC_053154.1, forward strand.
AGATGAAGCTGGTCAAATTACCTTTTATGTTTCTGACTTATTTTTTTAAGAAGAAAAACTGCGCTTTATGTAGAAATTTTGGTTATTATTATTTAAAGACAATACCATTCTGAAAATGTACTTAAAGTACTTAAACTACCACTTTATTTTTAAGTCTGCCCAATTTTAACCAGGGATGATATTTTTGTTTCTGTTTTGAATTCAAATGCAGTTTAAAAGCATTTTTTTCAGAAATTAAAAGAGCTTGAGTTTACAATATTCATGTCCATGTCTATTATTTGATTCTGTCGCCCACTAAAACCCTTTTAAATTAAAAAAAAAAACATTTGTGATTTGGGGCAAAATGTGTGATTTACATGTCCTTGTGATTACCCCATGACCCTGCCCTGGATAAGTGAATTAGGAAGATGGATTGTTTTATTTACTGTTTATTCAGTTTTTGTCACTTGATGGAATATGAAGTGCCTCTTTAAAATTTTCTCTCAGTTAAGCACATGCATGCATTATCAATCTAGTGGCAGCAGGCAGTCTTTGAGACATAAAGAAATAAGCTTCAGTACAGTGAAAGAAATAAAACAATCAAAAAAGTGCCTTTTACATCAGTATTCAATAATGTCGATAATGGGTGCCATGATTTTCCAAGGTGAATTCATGGCCCTGGAGGTGAAACAAGGCTGCGAAGGACAACAAAGTTCATGAAGTAATGTACACAGTCTGTCCCCTTTTACCTTCATGCAGTGGTATGAAAAGTTTGGGCACTTTTGCTTCAAATGTCTATTACTGTGAATAGTTAAGAGAGCAGAAGATGAACTGATCACCAAAAGGTATAAAAATGACACATTTCTTTTCAGCTTTTTATGTAAGAGTAGTGTATTGTTTTTTGCTTGTACAGTTGTACAATGAAAAAGGGAAAGGTGGAGCATACAAAAATTTGGGCACCTGAAGATATTTGAGGTCTCAGATAACTTTTACCAAAGTCTCAGACCTTGACCAAACAGGAATGGTGGAGGAGAAGTTGAAGTCCGGAAGACCAAGAAAACTTTCTGAAATAACTGCTCATTGGATTGATAGAAAGGCAACTAAACCCCGCTGTTAGACTGCAAAAGACCTTCAGGAAGATTTATCAGACTTTGGGGTGGTGTGCACTGTTCTGTTATGCAGCAACACCTGAACAAATATCACCTTCATGGTAGAGTCAGCAAAAGAAAACAATTCTGCATCCTAGCCACAATCCTAGCCACAACAATTCAGCACCTGAAGTTTGCAAATGAACATCTAAACAAATGTAATGCATTTTGGAAACAAGTTCTGTGGATTGATGAAGTCAAAACAGAACTTTTTGACCACAATGTGCAAAGGTATGTTTGGAGTAAAACGGGTGTAGAATTCAAGGAAAAGAACACCTCTCTAACTATTAACACTAGAATTACCAGAGCCTACGAAAAAACTCGTAATTCCGTCCCACCTTAAACTGCTTCTTAAATCCCTTCACACCTCTCCGCCAGCGCCCTTTGTCTTCTAAATGTGCTGATAAAGAGAAGTCGGCTATTCCATCCCCCCACCAATTTAGAACGCGCACGAACTTCTCTCAGCTCATGCCTTGATTGAGTATCTGGGAGTGAAGTGGAGTTTTAGAGCGGAAATAATAGATCGTTGTTTGGAACACACGCATTTCATGTCTGTTCCGTTTCTACAGTAATCTGTGTCAACACATTGTTAAAACAGAAACTTTTTTATATTCTAGTAGTAGATGACAAAATGTAGGCATAAACTATATAATGTATGAAGCCTGAAGTCCAAATAGCAAAGAAACATTTTCACAAGAATAACACAATTGCACTTTTATTCAAACATATAACTGCAGAAACAAAAAGCCGCCTTAACATGCGACATTAACACCAGTTTATTGTAACTGACTCCGTGGCTCAATAGACTCAGCCACCGCTTGGGAATCAAGAGGTCGCGGGTTCGATCCTGCGCCCCTCCGTTTTGAGAAGTAAACTGCTCTTGTCTTACTGTTTTACAATAAAAGCATACATTTGATTTCAGTCTGTAACAGCCGGTGCAGTTTATGATCCTTGTAAAGGTTAGCTTTTTTTATTCACTTTTCACTCTCTCAGTCGCGTTCAGAATCAATCCATACAACCCCATCTGACACGGCTGTTTTCACTAAACCCCGGTTCTGACACACAAACGCTGGCGAAGCTGCCTTCTTCGTATCTCACCGTCACTTGCTTTTCGCCTTATTGAGTGTCCCTGCCAGTCCCCGCATGTTGCTGTATGCTTTTTCTTTTGTACTACAGGACATGCAGAGGAAAGAATGGTAAAGACCAGTAACTTCGGCGCTATATGCAATCATCAGACACTCCCCATCTGCCCGTGTCGTTCAAGCACAGGAACATATATTAGTGTAAAAGTATAACAAAAGTGCACTTTTATTCAAGTGCACTTTTTCCATTGCCTTTTCCTGTAAGAAGCAGTGTACACACTTCTCTCTATCCAGCATACAGCAACATGCGGGACTGGCAGGAACACTCAATAAAACTGAATAAAAAGAAAATCAAGTGACGGTGAGATACGAAGAAGGCAGCTTCGCCAGCGTCTGTGTGTCAGAACTGGGTGGGGGGGCGTTAGTATGCATCGTGGTACAACGCAGAGCTACAGTATAGCGCGTCTGTATTCTGTTTCTTTTGTACTCCAGGGCACGCAGAGGAGAGAATAGTAAAGAGCAGTAAGTTCGCGCTATATGCAATCATCAGACACTCCCCATCTGCCCGTTGTTTTGTTATACTTTTCAATACTTTTATACTGCTCAAACTGGCATGCTCAAAAAATACACGTGTAATGCCACGAAAAGTGCACGCAGACACTTCATTTCTCAAACAAAACAAGTGCACTTTTATTCAAAACTACCTGTATAACCAAGAAAAAAGAAAGCAAGTTACAGTAGGCGATTGATACGACACCTTGCATGGTGCAATGCTAAGAAGTGCAGATTTTCATTCCGCGCTATATGAAATCATCACATTCAAATATTAACAGTTCCCACACACCCAAGGACCGTCCTTCCTACATTTACGACACGTGTACTTGTTGCCGTGTACACACCTCTCTGTGCTTATGGTTTCTATTACACTGAATGAGCACCTGACACTGTACTTTCTTCCCTGGGGGAAGGTCCCGCATCAGAGAATTTCCAGTTCTTGCATAAATTCACACCCGATCTGACGCTGTTCGTTTTCAAATAATATTGCATTAGTGCGATTATATTTTCACATATATTGTCTCTTTCTTTCAGGTGTGTAATAGAAACCACAGCATAGAGAGAAGTGTGTACATTGCTTCTTACAGGAAAAGGCGATGGAAAAAGTGCACTTGAATAAAAGTGCACTTTTGTTATACTTTTACACCAATATATGTTCCTGTGCTTGAACGACACGGGCAGATGGGGAGTGTCTGATGATTGCATATAGCCGGTTACTGGTCTTTACCATTCTTTCCTCTGCATGTCCTGTAGTACAAAAGAAAAAGCATACAGCAACATGTGGGGACTGGCAGGGACACTCAATAAGACGAAAAGCAAGTGACGGTGAGATATGAAGAAGGCAGCTTCGCCAGCGTTTGTGTGTCAGAACCGGGGTTTAGTGAAAACAGCCGTGTCAGATGGGGTTGTATGGATTGATTCTGAACGCGACTGAGAGAGTGAAAAGTGAATAAAAAAAAAGCTAACCTTTACAAGGATCATAAACTGCACCGGCTGTTACAGACTGAAATCAAATGTATGCTTTTATTGTAAAACAGTAAGACAAGAGCAGTTTACTTCTCAAAACGGAGTTTACTTCTCAAAACGGAGGGGCGCAGGATCGAACCTGCGACCCCTTGATTCCCAAGCGGGCTGAGTCTATTGAACCACGGAGTCAATTACAGTATAATTGCTGTCAATGTCGCATGTTAAGGCGGGTTTTTGTTTCTGCAGTTATATGTTTGAATAAAAGTGCAATTGTGTTATTCTTGTGAAAATGTTTCTTTGCTATTTGGACTTCAGGCTTCATACATTATATAGTTTATGCCTACATTTTGTCATCTACTACTAGAATATAAAAAAGTTTCTGTTTTAACAATGTGTTGACACAGATTACTGTAGAAACGGAACAGACATGAAATGCGTGTGTTCCAAACAACGATCTATTATTTCCGCTCTAAAACTCCACTTCACTCCCAGATACTCAATCAAGGCACGAGTTGAGAGAAGTTCGTGCACGTTCTAAATTGGTGGGGGGATGGAATAGCCGGCTTCTCTTTATCAGCACATTTAGAAGACAAAGGGCGCTGGAGGAGAGGTGTGAAGGGATTTAAGAAGCAGTTTAAGGTGGGACGGAATTACGAGTTTTTTCGTAGGCTCTGGTAATTCTAGTGTTAAGCAGGGGGTTGATTAAAAAAAAAATAATAATTTGAAGTTTAAAAGTGGATGGTTCCTACAACAAGATTATTATCCAAAACACACCTCATAATCTATAATCAGATACCATAGCACCTTGCAGTCCCCCAACCTAAACATCATTGAAAATCTGTGGAAATATCTCAAAAGAGCAGGGCATGCAAAATGGAACAAGAATCTTGCAGAATTAGAAGCCTTTTGCAAGGATGAATGGGCGAAAATACCCCAACTAAGACTTGAAAGACTCTTAACTGGCTACAAAAAGCGTTTACAAGCTGTGATACCTTCCAAAGGTTGTCTTACTAAGTACTGATCATGCCGGGTGCCCAATATTAAAGAAATGTGCCTTCTTTAACTTTATGCCTTATGGCGATTGGTTCATCTTCTGCTCACATAACTATTCACAGTAATATACATTTTGGGCAAGGATGCCCAAACTTTTCCACTCCACTGTGGAATAACATGAATATGGTATTTGTGTGTTTGCTACTCTCAAGACGCATATCAATATTCTTAACATTTTTGTCTTGAAAATTGACATACTGTATTTAGTAAGTATTAAGGCATTTTTTTCATGTTTGGACTCCTGTATCTATTAGCCCAATTGTAAGCTGCAAAAACAAACAAGCTTCACTTTAAAAAACATTTTTATATGGCAAATTAATATATGCCATGATTATAAGGAAGTTATTTCAGCTTGAAAAATACTGAACATATCCTTGAAGTACGGTATGCTACAAACTTATATCATAGTAAAACAGTCCCTGATCTTCTTGAATACCATTAAACCTAATAGTTTCAGTAGGGTGCAGTTGAAATGGTTGCAATTGATAGGGCCACAAAAGTAAGAGAGTGTGATGCAGATGATAAGTAGTAATATCTTTTTATAACAAAATGAAGGTGAAATCTTCTTCTCAATAAATGGTTATTGGTTTAGCCAGGCTTAACAAGGTAAGTCAATATTGGTATTGCTATTATTTTATGTCCCGTGTTATCTTTTTCTTTTCATTTTTGACCCAAATTCCATAAAGTGTATGACAAAAACCAGTTAATAAATGCACCTGAATATTTTACTCTCCAAGATTTCTTAATCTATTTGGCTCTCAAAATATAAATATTTACTCAGTAACCATTAATTATAACCTGTTCATCTTGATGATATTCTCAAAACATAGTCTTTATTTTAAAGAAAGAAAGAAACTACTAGGTATTAGAAAGGGGTATTGTTGCTAAGTTTTGTGTTAAATATAATGCATTTTGTTTTGTGTGGATATAAATAGATTTTAAAACAAAAAGTAAGTATCAGTTAAATGTTTAGGCCCTTATAGGCATGTGGTAGTATTCCAGAATTTAATAAATATAATTGTAATCATTTGTTTAATATTTTCAGAACAACAGTTTACTATGGGCCGTCATTCATCAGACAGTGAAGATAGCAGGAGCCGTCGGAAAAAAAAATACCGTAAAAGGTCATCTTCTAGCAGCTCATCAGGAAGCAGAGTGACAAGTCGAAAGAAATCAGGAAGGCGATCTCGATCCCGGACGAGATCTCGGTCCCGATCGCTTTCACGTGCAAGAGACAGGAGGTATGTAAATTTTTGATAGCAGTATTTTTCCGAGCTAGTACAGTATCTTGCCATTTAGAATTAAACATACTTAAGTAAAAACAAAAATATGCTTAGAAAGTTCGAAGGTAATTTAGTTTGTGATGATTTAAAAAGAAAAATGGCATCTGTTATTCAGCTGAAATATTTTTTTGCTTTAGTGGATTCTATGATTACTATAACTTTTTATCACTGTTAAAACTGCATCTGTTTCTCTTTAAATCCCAAAATCAAAACTGTGTCTGCAGAGTAGTCTGTATGCATCTTTTTTATCACAAGATAGTGTTAGTTATATTCAAAGTCATATTCAGGCTTTTATCCATATTTTAGACTTTACAAATTCAGATAACTAATGTCAGTTAAAGTAAAACACAATAGTTTTCTTTCATTCTAAAGCTTTATGGAACAAAAAGTTTAACAGTAATATTTTTTCTTTTACCTGATAAATCTCTCTGAAAGATTTAAGCATTTATGTTCTCTAGCCCTGCTATTTTCTCATTGCATCAGTTACTGAAAATTATGTTGACACAGCTCCACAAGTTTTTATGTTACTTGTGCCATCTAGTTTTTAATGATGGGAGAGAAACTTTTTTAATGTAATGTTTTCCTGCAGAACAGAAATTAAAAAAGCTTAATATAATAGAAGGCAATGGTGACCAATGCTATGTAAAAATGTCCATGGGGTTAAAAGAAGAAAAAAAATCTCATGATATCCATGTCGCATGATTCATATGTCTGTTATTAAGTTGTATGCTCAAATCATGCAAAACACATGATTTTGGTTTTTTGGATAAAGTATTGTTAAATAGATACTCCCTGGAAAAATCAGAGTGCATTAAACTAATGTTCCATCCAATACTTATATATGTATACTAGCAAAATACACGCGCTTGGCAGCGGAGAAATGGTGTGTTAAAGAAGCAATGAAAAAGTAAAGGAAACATTTTGAAAATAACGTAACATGATTGTCAATGTAATTGTTTTGTCACTGTTGTGAGTGATGAGTGTTGTTGTCATATATATATATATATATATATATATATATATATATATATGTATGTATGTATGTATGTATGTATGTATGTATATATATATATATATATATATATATATATATATATATATATATATATATATATATATATATATATATATATATATATATATATATATATGTATATATATATATATATATGTATATATATATATATATATGTATATATATATGTATATATATATATATATATATATATATATGTATATATATATATATATATATATATATATATATATATATATATATATATATATATATATATATACACACACAGCTATTTCAGATCAGTGCAATACGCTGCTTGTTAAAACGGATGACTCCCGCTCTTACGCAAGTCTGCGTGGATATTATGAACTATCGATTTGTTCAAGTTCTATTTAAATTTTAAATAGAAGGAATTTTTATTTAGTCGACAGAAATATCTTTGGTAGGAATGGTAAAACAGACAGGAATATTATTCTGAATAAATCAACTCAAACCTTAAACAACTTATAATATTTTGCTCTCCATAAAAATATATCCTGTCTAAATTATACAAGTTAGAAATAAAGTAAACGTTAAAAGAACAAACATTCAAATTTCTTTACTCTTATGTAATTTTATATAAAAAATAAACTTAGATTTTAAATATCCCAAAAGATTTTGCTCTCCATAAAAATATATCCTGTCAAAATTATACAAATTCAAATATGAACATGCTGCATAACAAAACCTGGAAATATAAATAAAATGTGTTCCTTTCAGCAATAACAAATCAAATCATTCAGTTGTCTTTGCTCATATGTCATTTTAGAGCTGGACGCCTGGCATCTTTTTTGGCCACAGGTTCGCTTCTGTTTGGTGTGAGGTTCTGTGTTGTGGAGATTCTCAGGATGGATTGAAGGTGCTCATCAGTGAGGCGACTCCTGTGTGCTGTTTTGTTAGTCTTTATCACTGAGAAGAGCTTCTCACACAGATATGTGCTACCAAACATGCACAAGGTTCGAGCCGCATGTAGACGGACTTTTTGTTCTTCAAAGTCACCAAAGCCGCAAACTCAGTGCGCCAGTTTATCAGCAAAGTGCGATTTGGGAACACCGTAGTGACGACTTGGTTTAACATTACTTGGCAACAGGGAAAGTGGGGCAAGGTGCACTGGTGCATTTGTGTCTCCCATAAAAGCAGCTTCACTTGAAATCACTTTGTGATTGTGCACGGGTAAAACGTCCGCTGAAGTGTCAGATTCTTATTTAATTATCTGCTTTCTGTATCTTCTGCATTGCATTCAGGTTACCCTGATGTTTTGTCTCATAGTGCCGCCTTAGATTAAATTCTGTAATTACAGCCACATTAGCTCCACAAATGAGACACACGGGTTCAGTAAACATAAACTCAGCCTCCCATCGGTTTTTAAAGGCTCTATTTTCAGAATCAACTTTTCTCTTCAGCATCGTGAGCTAGCTTCGCAATAACTTGCAGCATCATAAGGTAGACTTGATTAACGCGTAAGTGTTCGCAAGGCAGCTGAAGCGCTGCATTATGGGATCTGTAGTTTATTGTGTTACCAGCGCTTCATATACCCGGCTTTAATAACAATAATACAGTATATAAAATGATCTCGCGGGTCGGATATAATTACACGCCGGGCCGGATGTGGCCCGCTGCCCTTGAGTTTGACACATATGGACTAAATAGAACTTGAAAAGATATATTTTTCAAATGTGATCGCTAATTCAGATAGAGTTGACGCAAGACTACAGCCTGCATGCCTCAATAAGTCATCCTCCCTCGCCTTACTTTTTACCGCTCATCTAATGAATACACTGAGTATGGCTTTACCAAAACAATCATTGATGGCTAATAAAGTATCCATTATTCGAGTATGTAGATCGGGATATATATATATACATATATATATATACCCGCGATCGCAGCGAGAAGTAGTGTGTTAAAAAGCTAGAAAAGAAAAGGGAACATTTTAAAATAACGTAACATGACTGTCAATATACAGTATTTGTTTTGTGAGTGTTACTGAGTGTTGCTGTCATCAAGGATTTGATTATCATTATTTCTTTCAATCAGGTTCGTATTTGTAGGATGTGTTGTGTTCAAGTTACATTCCGTGTTTGTCAATCGCTGTAAAGATGACAGGTTTCATTCATCGATTCGCTTCTTACTGCATCAATAAACAGCTCGCCTTCTTCTTTATCTGAGACCTGACACACTGCATGCACGGGTTTTTTACACTGTCTTCCTTTAGCGGACATTGACTTTTTCCAACGTGGTGCTTTGTTTCCGCAGTAGCTGGATTTATGAATATGCTGTATCAGACGCTCATATTTTTGCTGCCTTTTCAATTGTGTAATTCGGTTTTGTTCAGCCTTTGGAACTGTTGCTTTTATCTGTGCACGCGCCAGTTCACGGAGCCGCTCGTGTACATGCATCGGTTCCCAGCTGTGCTGGTGCCATCTCGCTATGTCCATGGCTGTATTTAATGTTACCTTAGTCCTGGCACTTAAAACTTTCTCTCGCAGTTTCGCTTGAGTTTGTGTCAAACACCACCCTGACCATCTCATCTTCCTCTCCATAAGCACAGTCCTTCACCCGTGAATATTTAGTGGCAGTTTGCTATTGATTGCCGCTGACGGACGGCCTTATATGGGCAGGCACTAAATTACAAACGCCAGCGCAGCCTGTCTATGAACTTAATTTAAAGTGTAGGTTTACATCGTGCTTTGTTTCCAAGTAGCAGAACTCATGAATATGGTTGTATATGTCACTCGCCGCTTCTTATTGTTTCGCTGCCTTCTCAATTATATAATGCATGTTTTCTTCAGCGCTTTTGAGGTCTTCCTGGTTTTCTATGTACTGCGTGATTACGGGAGGCGTGATGATGTCACACTAAACTCCCCCACGGCTTGAAGCTCATCTCCATTACAGTAAATGGAGAAAACTGCTTCCAGTTATGACCATTACGCGTAGAATTTCGATATAAAACCTGCCCAACTTTTGTAAGGAAGCTGTAAGGAATGAACCTGCCAAATTTCAGCCTTCCACCCACACGGGAAGTTGGAGAATTAGTGATGAGTCAGTGAGTGAGTGAGTGAGGGCTTTGCCTTTTATTAGTGTATATATATATATATATATATATATATATAATATGTGTGTGTGTGTGTGTGTGTGTGTGTGTGTGTATATATATATATATATATATATATATATATATATATATATATATATATATACTGCTCAAAAGAATTAAAGGAACACTTTTTAATCAGAGTATAGCATAAAGTCAGTGAAACTTATGGGATATTAAACAGATCAGTTAAGTAGCAGAGGGGATTGTTAATCAGTTTCAGCTGCTGTGGTGTTAATAAAAATTAACAACAGATGCACTAGAGGGGCAACAATGAGATGACCCTCAAAACAGGAATGGTTTAACAGGTGGAGGCCACTGACATTTTTCCCTCCTCATCTTTTCTGACTGTTTCTTCACTAGTTTTGCATTTGGCTACAGTCAGTGTCACTACTGGTAGCATGAGGCGATACCTGGACCCTACAGAGGTTGCACAGGTAGTCCAACTTCTCCAGGATGGCACATCAATACGTGTCAGTGCCAGAAGGTTTGCTGTGTCTCCCTGCACAGTCTCAAGGGCATGGAGGAGATTCTAGGAGACAAGCAGTTACTCTAGGAGAGCTGGAGAGGGCCATAGAAGGTCCATAACCCATCAGCAGGACCAGTATCTGCTCCTTTGGGCAAGGAGGAACAGGATGAGCACTGCCAGAGCCCTACAAAATGACCTCCAGCAGGCCACTGGTGTGAATGTCTCTGACCAAACAACCAGAAAGACTTCATGAGGGTGACCCAAGGGCCCCATGTCCTCTAATGGGCCCTGAGCTCACTGCCCAGCAGCATGCAGCTCGATTGGCATTCGCCATAGAATACCAGAATTGGCAGATGCACCACTGGTGCCCTGTGCTTTTTACAGATGAGAGCAGGTTCAACCTGAGCACGTGACAGAAGTGAAAGGGTCTGGAGAAGCCATGGAGAACATTATGCTGCCTGTAACATCATTCAGCATGAGCAGTTTGGTGGTGGGTTAATTATTGTCTGGGGAGGCATATCCATGGAGGGTCACACAGACCGCTACAGGCTTGACAAAGGCACCTTGGCTGCCATTAGGTATCAGGATGAAATCCTTGGACCCATTGTCAGACCCTATGCTGGTACAGTGGCTCCTGGTGCACGACAATTCCTGGCCTCATGTGGTGAGAGTATGCAGGCAGTTACTGGAGGATGAAGGAATTGATACCATTGACTGGCCACCACACTTTCCTGACCTAAATCCAATAGAACACCTCTGGGACATTATGTTTTGGTCCATCCAATGCCACCAGGTTGCACCTCAGACTGTCCAGGAGCTCAGTGATGCCCTGGTCCAGATCTGGGAGGAGATCCCCACAACACCATCTGTCATCTCATTAGAAGCATGCACCGATGTTGTCAGGCATGTATACAAGAACACAGGGGCCATACAAAGTGCTGTGTACAATTTTGAGTTGCTGCAATTAAATTTTGGCAAAATGGACTAGCCAGCCACATAATTTTTTCACTCTGATTTTTGGGGCATCTTTGAATTCAGGGCTCTGTAGGTTGATCATTTTCATTTCCATCAAACGATGTGGCATCCTTTCGTTCCTAACACATTACCCAGTCTATATCAGTATAGATATCCAGGAGGATTTTTTTTCCCATTGAGATCTGATGTGTTTTCAAAGTGTTCCTTTAATTTTTTTGAGCAGTTTATATATATATTGTAATAAGTAGAGACTTGAGGCGTGAAAGGTTTGGGGCAGCCACCCGCTTAAGTTTCCTGGCTGCAAAGCATTTGAGACATCATAGTCAAGTTTACACAACAGAGTCCAAAACAGAACTGCCTGCCTAAGCAAAGGCAGTGAGCTTTATAGCTCAGAGGGCGGAAATGATGTCGCCCTCTGGGCCGAACTGGAAGTGACATCATATATATATATATTTCCCTGTATACAGATGTATAAACCTGTAGCTTCCCCACAATAAATGCCCCCTTATTCTATAGACAAACGATAGGGATGAACCAACTGGATTCACTCCTGTTCTACATGATCCGCAGCCACAGCCGCACACATCGCCAGAAAAACATCAATAATAACTCATAAATGTGCAATATCATTTAGGAAAATCACAACATTTTACGGTAGTCACCAAAAATTGGACGGGCCAGGCCATTATGGCTTGCAACTTGGAACACTGTGGCCTCACAGTACCCCGCCCACTAGGTAGCCCAAATATTTGGATTATTTGCCAGTAATTTGGCTGGTCCCACAAAATAGCAATCAAGACGATGGGGCTGGACCATCGATCACTCCTAGTGCCAGCATTCGCTTGATTTCCAGTTCCACTTCTCTCCGGAGTCTGTAGGGTCGCCACGGACGATCACCCCGGTCAGTCAATATGTCGCGCGCAATCAGAGAGGTCCGACCTGGTTGTTCACTTACCACCTCTCCTCGCAAATTAAAAGGTTTACAGTCACCAATCCCTTCCTCTCCTTAATTTCAGAGGGGCCTAGCCAATGTGCGAGCAGTTTAGAGTGTGAAGTAGGAACCAATACCATGACGCGATCCCCGTTGGAACTCCCGGAGAGTCGTGCCACGGTCATACAGGCGGCCTGTGCTGATTGTGCCTCCTCGATTCATCTATCGCGCAATTTACTCTTTAAAATATCTAATAAGCCCCGGGCTGTAGGCAAAGAGGACAAGGGGAGGAGTTGGTCCCAATTCCTCCCATCCTTGCTGACTACCTTACGTAGGCTTGAGAGTTTGATTGAATTATCAGTAACTTGGCAGTCTCCTTGAACGCTTCCGAGGTGAAAGGCGCTTCAGTTTCATAAAACTCCTCACTTTCTATCGCCATCGAGTATATATTTTATCCTCGGCTGAGGGCTCCAGGGTGAAAGGCTTAACCCTAGGAATTTGCCGCAGTTGACATTCCTGGCAGGAAATGCAAAAGCGCTAACCTCCTCATTAATCCCCGCCAAAAAACGGAGCTTAATGCGCTCTAATGTTTTATCGGAGCCGAGATGGCCTCCAAGAAGGTGAGAGTGGGCTAACTCGCAAACCTGCCGCCGTAGGTCCGCGGGACTAGCAACAACTTCCGACCTTCCCTCATGTTCAGCAACCCGATAATAATTCATTATCCATGACAAAGTGAGGTCCCTGTGGCATGGGCAAATGCGCGCTGGCGCTAACGAGAACCACTGCATTCTTTATGTGCTTCAGAGAGTCGCCATTCCACTGTTCTCTTGAAAGAAGCCGGAGTCGCTCTAAACTGAAAGTGCAACTCAGAGAGCGGGTCCGTCTGACCTCAAGGGGCGGAGAATCCTCCTCGCTGCCGGGCGCTAGTGGATGACGTAGTAGCCCGCGACGGTCCGGGAGTATCTTCGCACTCTCTTGGCCTACCGCCCACTCCCGCTTTAGGGCTGATAAAATGTCCGCCGACAGAAGCAGTGTACTCGCCCCGTACTCACCCACGGAATGCTCACCGCCAAATATACCAATGTGAACAGAATGCTCACCGCCAAATATACCAATGTGAACAGCCCCCATGCTCTCATTCAGATTTTTCTGACGAAGCGAAGTCAAGGAGATCAGTGGGAGATTTTCCTGCAAAATCATCCATAGCATATATTACAGTCAGTTCCGTTTTTAGCCGAGACAGATGAAAAAGCGCTCCGTGGCTGCTGTGTTAAAGTGTAGAAGGCTGCATGCGTGAAATTTTTCTTGTATTCCCAAAACTTTTGGGGCTCGAGGAGCGTGACAAACATCAGGTTTTCATGGTCTTGAAATCTGGTCTTTTTCTGGCAAATTATATTGTCCAGAATCCTGCCATGGAATTGGCCGTAGTGCATGCAACGATCTTTCTCTCGGAGCGTTTGTTGTGCGTTCATTGGCGTCGTAGACTTCCTCATATCGGCTTCTATTCAATTAATGGGTCTGAATACGGTGACGTTGCCGTATGCCTGCAAAAGGGCCCTACTGACACCAACTCAAAATCTGATTGGTTGAAGCAATAGGTTAATCGACATTTATTCTGTGTTAGAGTGCCTCCACAACAGATTCTGAAAGCCTCTCTGCCTGGCAACCAAATGACGGCTGAAATGTGATTGGTTAAATATTTTAATACTAAACTCCTCCCACGGCTATCGAAGCTGCATTCTATTACAGTATATATGGACGAAAGTATGTTCCAGTTATGACCATTATGCGTAGAATTTCGAAATGAAACCTACCCAACTTTTCTAAGGAAGCTGTAAGGAATAAGCATGCCAGATTTCAGCCTTCTACCTACACGGGAAGTTGGAGAATTAGTGATGAGTGAGTGAGTGAGTGAATGAGTGAGGGCTTTGCCTTTTATTAGTATAGATTAAGCATTAATGGCCGCATTAATATATGCAGCTGGAGATCCACAAAGGGAGAAGATTGACTCGCTTTTCATAAAGTAGTTTTTATTCCTGAGCTTTCAACCCCTGCCAGGGGCCTTCATCAGAGGATAATGCTTAGACTTACAAGCATCAAAGGCAATATATAGCAAAAAATTACGCAGGGAGGTGGCTAAGTCAGTGTGATCTTTTCGCTTCAAACGGATTTTCAAAAACATTCATTAATCAAAGCTTACGCAGAAGACGCCAAAAAACTTGGCAAACAATCGACTTGAATCAGAACCCCCACCCCACCTGGTACTCACTGCCTTATCACCAGAAGGTGTCTGAAGGTGCAGCACACATCCTGGCCAAGTCAGGCGTCAGAATAGCGCACAAATCCACGAACAATCTGCGCACGGTCCTCTTTAATGCTAAAAACAAGAAATCGACATCAGAAACACGAAACACAGTTTACAGCATTCCGTGCAGTTCTTGCTCAGCGGTATACATAGGACAAACATCAAAAGGAATCTCGACCCGTATACATGAAAATCGCAACGCCATCAGAAAAAGGACTCATGATCACTGATCTATATGCATACTAAATCAACAGGATATACATTTAACTGGGACAATGTACAAGTAAAATTTAAAGCCAGTACTAAAAGTGCCAGAGAGCTGGCTGAATCTTGGCTATCAAATGAGAACTCCATCAACAGACACTTGGACATAAGTCCAGCATATGCAACCTTAAGAAGAACATGTTAGTAATAAACAACACTTTACTCCCAATAATCCCCCCACTTCTTGATCACACTGACTGATTATTTGCTGTATATTGCCTATGATTCTTGTAAGTCTAAGCATTATCCTCTGATGAAGGCCCCTGGCAGGGGTTGAAAGCTCAGGAATAAAAACTACTTCATGATACGTGATTCATTTTTCCCCCTTTGTGGATTTCCAGCTGCAAATATGCAAACCGTATCACAGACCTTCTCTTCCATATATATTGTGAAGAAACATCAGCATAAAGGTTTGGGGTTTTAGCCCTGTATACTGCAACAAAAAAAGAGTAACGCCTCCACGGATTTTGTTACAAAGTCAACATAAGACATATTATGAAGGGAACAGGGACAATTTATACAGGGGGACCGGAAATTAGAAGATGGAATGCTGGAAAAATCGTGATGCAGGATGGGTGATTGACGTCATCATAGGGGAACTGGAGGGTAGAAGGGAACCCGGAAATATGGCGGCTTTTTGGCTTGTCCGGGCGTTGTTACGGCGGCGATTCCTCATTCTGGCTGAGAAAACAAGAAAAGAAAGGTTAGTGTGCCGCCGTTGTCCCTTGGTATGACCTGTCGCAATGTGGCCCGGTAAACTGCTCCCCATGCGCTCGTGCGTGACTAGCCCATTCCTCCGTACAGAACAGCTTTAAGTCTGGGATGTTGGTGGGTTTCCTCACATTAACTGCCCGCTTCAGGTCCTTCCACAACATTTCGATTGGATTAAGGTCAGGACTTTGACTTGGCCATTCCAAAACATTAACTTTATTCTTCTTTAACCATTCTTTGGTAGAATGACTTGTGTGCTTAGGGTCGTTGTCTTGCTGCATGACCCACCTTCTCTTGAGATTCAGTTCATGGACAGATGTCCTGACATTTTCCTTTAAAATTCTCTGATATAATTCAGAATTCATTGTTCCATCAATGAAGACAAGCCGTCCTGGCCCAGATGCAGCAAAACAGACCCAAAAATGATACTACCACCACCATGTTTCACAGATGGGATAAGGTTCTTATGCTGGAATGCAGTGTTTTCCTTTATCCAAACATAACGCTTTTCATTTAAACCAAAAAGTTCTATTTTGGTCTCATCCGTCCACAAAACATTCTTCCAATAGATTTCTGGTTTGTCCACGTGATCTTTAGCAAACTGCAGACGAGCAGCAATGTTTTTTTTGGAGAGCAGTGGCTTTCTCCTTGCAACCCTGCCATGCACACCATTGTTGTTCAGTGTTCTCCTGATGGTGGGCTCATGAATATGAACATTAGCCAATGTGAAAGAGGTCTTCATTTGCTTAGAAGTTACCCTGGGGTCCTTTGTGACCTTGCTGACTATTACACGCCTTGCTCTTAGAGTGATCTTTGTTGGTCGCAAACTCCTGGGGAGGGTAACACAAGCCAGGTTTCCATCCAAGGAGTTTTTGCGAAAAAATATTTAGCGCTTCAAATTTTAGCTGATGAAAATGCTAATTATCGATAAAATGTTGTACATGTCAACATAATATTTTTCCGTTTAACTTTAGCGCATAAATTCCATATCGATACTTCAGATGTCGCAAAAACTACATTGGAAACATTTTTTGTTGGGGAAAAAAAGGGCTTTGACGCAAATAAATGTGTCACATGATACATTTTCATCACGTGCAATCAAAACGAGAATAGCGGAGCGGTTCGCATGGTCTGATGAAGAGCCTCGTTATTTCGTGATGAGCCAATGCAGTAGCGGATAGGCTGGGTCTCCTGCTACTAAAAGGGGTACCTGAACTCCCTCCACATCAACTGTAGCCTGGGGGTGTCTCTCAGGATGTCTAAATAATACAAAAACCGCAAAGGTAGTTTACTGTGCCAGTCAAAATATTTAATAAACCGTGTGTTTCATTATCTAAACATTTTTTTTCTTATTATTAAATGGCAGATGTTTTAGCATATATGAGAAATTCTCTCATTAATATTAACTTTAGGTTTTTTTTGATTAAACGTTGTTATTTTGTATTAATTTAAATTTCAGTTTTAATTAAAAACCTTAAGGGAAGCAGCTTACAGTACTAATTAAGTTGTTATCGCACAGAAAGGGATGTTGAAAGGTAGGCTCACCTGTACAGATCCGATGCTGCAAACACAGCTGCATCATGGGCACTTCCAGGAGTGTCAACGCAAATGTCTCGTATCGTGCACCTGTCATCAACAAGGGCCTGGAGAACAATAGATGGCCACCCTTTGCGAATGTAATCGCGTAGCCTTCCGTCGGGAAGAATAGGCACATGCGTGCCATCCAGCGACCGTAAATCTGTGGCACAAGATGCACCAAGGAATTGGCGGTATGCAATTTCATTGGCCTCCGCTACAGTCGGAAGTCTGATATAACGCCGCATTAATTTTTCTTTAATAGCGGTGAACACAGCATATACACATCGATGGATCGGTAGTTTTACCAACCCAAAGTTTCTCCAACTACTCTATACTCGCGCAGGTTGCCAGCTTGTAAAGGGCGATGGGAATCCGCTTTTGGGTTGGAACCGGTGGTTGATGGCAACCTGTGATTGGCGCAACATCAGGACTGATGAATCCACACAACATCTCAAACGTTGGCCGTGTCATTCTAAAATGTTGCAGCCAGAGATTTTCTGTAAAGTGTCTCTCCACCACCTCCTCCCAGAAGGTCTTATTTCGTCGTCTCTCCCATACCCGTGGGTTTCACAAGACTGGGGTACTTTCTTCGAGCTCTAGGGCTATCGGACAAGCAACTGCTTCATTCTGCTGTCGTCTTCGGATATTATGTACAATTCCAATTATTTGTGAAACAGAAATAACAGTAAGCTGGCAAATTTCAAAAAACTGTCTAAATAATCTCTCCATTTCTTTGTTTCTTGTTTAGTGGAGGGGGTGTAACGTGGAAAACAAAAGGTAGATAATTTGCGACATACACAAAATTATGTATGGAAACGGCGCACGGGCAGATTTTTTTTCACGATACAACAAAACTTATGTGACAGTTCGTTTTGGGGGGATGATGTCATCACGCACACCATTTTATCAATAAAAATCCAGTTGGATGGAAACAGGCTGGAGACAGCAAATATCGCACATTTTTTTTAAGTATATTCTGTTTGTCGATAACAAAACGTCGCAAAAAACTGGATGGAAACTTGGCTACAGGTCTTGAATTTCCTCCATTTGTAAAAAATCTGTCTGTCTGTGGATTGGTGGAGTCCAAACTTTTCAGATATGGTTTTGTAACCATTTCTAGCCTGATGAGCATCAACAGCTCTTTTTCTGAGGTCCTTAGAAATCTCGTTTGTTCATGCCATGATACACTTCCACAAACATGTGTTGTGAAGAGCAGACTTTAATAGATCCCTGTTCTTTAAATAACACAGGGTGCCCACTCACACCTGATTGTTATCCCATTGATTGAAAACACTGACTCTAATTTCACCTTTAAACTAACTGCTAATCCTAGAGGTTCACATACTTTTGCCACTCACAAATCTATACTAATAAAAGGCAAAGCCCTCACTCACTGACTCACTCACTGACTCATCACTAATTCTCCAACTTCCCGTGTAGGTAGAAGGCTGAAATTTGGCAGGCTTATTCCTTACAGCTTACTTACAAAAGTTGGGCAGGTTTCATTTCAAATTCTACATAAGGGTCATAACTGGAAGCTATTTTTCCCCATATAATGTAATGGAGTCTTGAGTTGGAGATGGCCGCGGGGGGCGGAGTTTCGTGTGACATCATCACGCCTCCTACGTAAGTACGTAGAGCACAAGGAAGAACTCCAAACAGCGATCAGCACAAAACGCCATTTCACAATTGAGAAGGCAGAAAAACATTATGAAGCAAATGATGCATACAAGCATATTCATAAGTACAGCTACTGCGGAAACAAAGCACGGCGTTAACCGTAAGTTTATATTAAATTAAGTTCATAGGCTACCACTAGCGTTTGTAATTTAGTGCCTGCCCATATAAGGCCGCCCATCAGCGCAATCCAATACAAACACTGCCGGTAAATATTCACGTGTGAAGGACTGTGCTTATGCAGAGGAAGATGAGATGGTCAGGGTGGTGTTTGGCACAAACTCATTGAAACTGCGAGAGAAAGTTTTAAGTGCCGGGTCTTAGCTGACATTACACGAGATGGCACCAGTACAGCTGGGAACCTTCGATGCAAGAACACCAAGCGGCTCACGTGAACTGACGACTGCACAGACAAAAGCAACAGTTCCAAAGAGTGCTGAACAAAAACCGAATTACACAATTGAGAAGGCAGCAAAAAAATATGAAGCGTCTTATACATAGAATCATATTCATAAGTGCAGCTACTGTGGAAACAAAGCACACGGTGGAAAAAGTGAATGTCCTGCTAAAGGAAGACAGTGTAAAAAAAAAAAAACCCGTGCATGCAGTTTGTCACATCACAGATAAAAGGAAGACGAAGCTGTTTATTGATGCAGTAAGGAACTAATCGATGAATGAAACCTCTTATCTTTACAACGATTGACAAACACGGAATGTAACTTGAACACATCCTACAAATACGAGCCTGATTGAAAGAAATAATGATAATCAAATCCTTGATGACAGCAACATTCAATAACACTCACAAAACAATTACTGTATATTGACAATCATGTTACGTTATTTTTAAAATGTTCCCTTTTCTTTTTCATAACTTCTACTTCTCCACTGCGATACACGGGTATATATATAAATGTATATATATACCCCGATCTACAATACATACTTTAGCATAGACAAGCCACACGCTGTGGCTAATTGTAGAGTCTTAAGCCTCTAGCCGATATTCGAGGTTCGATTCCCGAGAGGGGATGTACTGACTATGTACGCTGCTACCGATTCATTTTACCTTAGATCTCCTTGGTTTGGGACGTATGAAAAATATTAGGTTAACGCAGAATCATGTTACACTATTTTTAAAATTTTCCCTTTCTTAGCACAAGCACAGCTGAGAAGCTTCGATGCATGTACTCCATAACGCTGCTAAAAATAACGCATTTAATCACACTTTCAATTCCAAGCAAAGGGGAACTTTTGTCAATGCATGATTTCCTGGTACATCCATTACACTGATGCACACATCACAGCTACAAAAATGTTAGAGTCGGAATAAAGCGCGTTCCTACGACTGATCATTTCGACTTCCGAAGCCTTGATAAAAGCATGGTTTTGTGCACACTGAAAAGCAAGCAAAATTAGATGCATTACAGAAAGCGGACTTTGTGGCTCTTACTGGGGATCATTGGACTTCCGTGACCGTTAGTAATTCTAAATACATCTAATTACAAAATGTTCAATGATCACACTGTTTTAGCCTAATGTACAAAATAATTTTGGCTAATGTTACTCAGAGTTTAAAGAGTAAGCTGGTCAAATTACCTTTTATGTTTCTGACTTATTTTTTTAAGAAGAAAAACTGCACTTTATGGTGAAATTTTGGTTATTATTATTTAAAGACAATACTATTCTGAAAATGTACTTAAAGTACTTAAACTACCACTTTATTTTTAAGTCTGCCCAATTTTAACCAGGGATGATATTTTTGTTTCTGTTTTGAATTCAAATGCAGTTTAAAGGCTTTTTTTTTCAGAAATTAAAACAGCTTCAGTTTACAATATTCATGTCCATGTCTATTATTTGATTCTGTCGCCCACTAAAACCGTTTTAAATAAAAAATACAGCAATTTCCATCCGTGACAAACATGCGTCTTCTTAGATGCTCCTGCACTTTGTACACACCCCCCCTCCCACCTCGCTACTAACATGGTTGAGTGTCTTGGTGGATTATATATAGAAAGGCAGCCAAAACCGCACAGAGCAATGAAAAGTCTACGTGAGTCACAGTTGCATCTGGACTGTACAAAGACAACAACGACTCGAGTGACGAGTTGAAGGTGAGCACATGAGCAAGCAGTGCATGCTGAACGAGAAATCAGCAGACTAGCATGACGGAGGGAGCGGAGTGGATGTCCTTCTCCTCTCCTCCTGTTCCACCCTCCGCGCCACACGGACAATTGTGTGTTGGTTCATTCTGTGCATTGGTTAAAACCCAATGAAGGAAGCAGTCTTTAAAAAACAATAAGCCCTGTGCCTCTGTTTCATTACCGTCTCACCTGCTTCAGCAATGCAGGCCCCGCAACAGGGCAGCCAACCGGGTAACCAAAGTCTTTGGGTTCAGGGAGGAGTATGGTTACAAAGCTGAAACTTAAAGGAATTGATGGAAGGGCACCACCAGGTGTGAAGCCTTTTACTTCATTTGACTCAACACAGGAAACCTCACCCGGCCCGGACACGGAGAGGATTGACAGATTGATAGCTCTTTCTCGATTCTATGGGTGGTGGTGCATGGCAGTTCTTAGTTGGTGGAGCGATTTGGCTGGTTATTTCCGAAAATGAACGAGACTCCCACCTGCCAAATAGTTAAACGACCCAACAGCGGTCGGCGTCCAAATTCTTAGACGGACAAGTGGCTTTCAGCCACGTGAGATTGAGCATTAACAGGTCTGTGATGCACTTGTATGTCCAGTACTGCACGCGCGCTACACTGAATGGATCAACGTGTGTCTACCCGGCGAGGGGAGCCATGTGTAAGCCGTTGAACCCCATTCGTGATGGAGACCGTGGCTTGCAATTGTTCCCCACGAACGAGAAATTCCCAGTACGTGCGGGTCATACGCTCGCACTGATTACGTCCCTACCCTTTGTAAACCCCCTCCCCATGGTTGGGTGACTTGGTGGATTATATATAAAAAAGCAGCCGGAACCGCAAAGAACAATGAAAAATCAACATGGAAACCAACTGAGGCTGTGTTTGGAAAATTAACAGTCAACGTGACTCACAGGTGCGTGTGGACTGTACACAGACGAAAGCGACTCAGGTAGGGAGTTGGGGCGGGCACATAAGCGGGCAGTGCGTACTGAACGAGCGCCCGCTCAACCCGTCCTTCGCTTTGGAAGGAGAAGGCGCGACGGACAATTGTATGTTGGTTCGTAGCGTGCATTGTTGCAATGTTACTTTTCTTGGTGGTTTGTTAAATTACGGATTTTTCAAATGTTTATTTTTTCCTCAGTGCTTAAAAATCATTTAAACAGCGGCCTGATTATGCGGCGTATGGTACACCGCGGGTTGGCTAGTATATAATATTCGATCCTTTTCCTCAATAAATAAATGACCAAGTATAGTATTTTTGTCTCATTTGTTTAACTGGTTTCTCTTTATATACTTTTAGGACTTTAGTGAAACTCTGATGATGTTTTTTATATATATATATATATAAATGTGTATATATATATATATTATATATATATGTATATATATATATTATATATATATGTATATATATATATATATGTTTGTGTGTGTGTATACAATATATATACACAGTGGAACCTCAGATTTGGTCGTGAACCGAAGTAATTTCCCCCATAGGACTGTATGTAAATACAGTTAATCCGTTCGAGACCGTACGAACTGTATGTAAGTATTTTGTTTTTCATTTTTAAGCACAAATATAGTTAATTATACCATAGAATGCACAGAGTAATAGTAAACTAAATGTAAAAACATTGAATAACACTGAGAAAACCTTGAACAACAGAGAAAACTAACACTGCAAGAGTTCACGCTATAGCGCTATGAACCGCTCGCTAAAAACACTTTTTTTTAATGAGTTTTAAGCACAGGGAAAAAAATGAACGTTTGAAACATCCTTAATTTAATAAACCACCAAGAGAGTAACATTGCAACAATGCACGCTACGAATCGATCGCTGTAAACAGAAGTGAAGTGGAGGTTAAAATCTAATAGAAAAAAGTCTTCATTAAAAACAATACAGGGTAAAACAATGCTCGGATCTGTCTCTTTAAAAACAAGCCTGGTGCATTCTTTAACTGCCTTCTCGGTCTTATGCGTCCGGCCATCCTTCTCTCTCTCTCTCTCTCTCTCTCTCTCCCACCGCGCGTGTGCGTGTGTGTGCGTCTCTATCTCACACGCGTGTGTGTCTCTCTCTCTCTCTCGCTGCACAAGGAGAGACTAAACAATTACGATGAAGTATTTTTATGGTCCCGACAGTTTCCCCATATGAAGCGAGTTTATAGAAATCTTGTTACTACGAAGTAAATTCAGCAGATACTTTCATTATAACAAAGTGTCCAAAAGACCTTGAAATGCCTGAATAAATCATCCACACAGCAGCTAGTTCTGTGGCCGCTGCTCAGTTGCGCACAATGATCCCCAAACAGAAACATTATCAGTTTTTTTTTTTCTTCGAACTTTCCTCGTACTTTTTATTTATTTTTTTTTTTTTTCTTCCTTTTTTTGTTTCTTGATACCTTCTTCAGTGATACCTTTTGCTTATTGCTTGTCAACATTTGAAAAACATCCATTGAAATTTAACTCATTGTCACCCTCTGATAGAAACAGACACGAAAAAACGATAACAGTTCATATTAGAAAAAAAAACTTTACATTTTTGCAGCTGTCGATTGCGGCAAAAAGAAAAAAGATGTTGCCAGTGAATTTGGAATTTCGCAATCGACGCTGCCACCTTTCTTGAAAGTCCAAGCAAAAAAAGAAGGAAAATCTCGGGTTGCAAATGTATGTGAATTGCTGCATTTGAAGACGTCGAAAAAGCAGTTTTTATGTGGTTCAGTGATGCTTCTTCAAGAAACATTCAAATTAATGCGCACTCATTCAAGAAAACGTGAGGTTTGTAAACTCACTTGGGACCTCCCGTAACTAGACAGCATGCCGAAGAGCGTCCCAAGGTCCAATCTTTGCACCTATGGAAGATTGTTGCCCTGGCAAAAGATAAACAGCAAGCGCAAAGCTATGCTGTGTCTCTCAGCTATGTTGCATCTCTCTTATAGCGTGACCCCAATCTTTTATTATTTGCTTCTGTGTTGCTTCACTGCAGCGCTTGAGCCTGTTTTTGCCCTGCCTCGGCAAAGGACAAACTATTTTCCACAGACACTGCAATTGCACTTCGGGACGCACTTCAGCGTGTCATTCCCACTGGGTGAGGAGTGGGGGGAGGGTCTCAAAAGGGTTCAGAAACTTCACAATATGAAGAAGAAAAGGATGATTCGGCTCCTGATTGATAACTGTGCTACCCACAAAATGCTTCCACATCTCGATAATGTTCGTGTTGAATTCCTCCCACCCAATTGCACAGCAGTACTTCAGCCATTGGATTTGGGCACAATTTGCACCCTGAAAGTGTATTATGGCAAGGAAATGCTGAGAAAAATTCTCTTCAGCATAACTTGTAGGCAGAAGGAGATTAAAATTAATGTGAAAGAAGCTGTTGAAATGATTGCAAATGCCTGGGTGCAGGTTCAAGAAAGCACCATAGTAACAAATACAGAAGACTTTTTTCTATTGTTTTTAAACCTCTGTTTCACTTCTGATTTTATGGATTATTTATTGGAATTTTGGACACTGCACTTTAATTTGAACACCTTTTGTTGATTGTTTTAATAAAAGCACTTTGCACTTTTTCACCATCCCCATGCTTTGTTGTGCCTCACTGCTAAGCTCATCGGTAACGGTTCAAGGGCTCCCTGACAGTAGATGGGAGCATACAGCAAACCCGCATTGTCGCAACGCGATTTTTTTTCATGTAAATTTTAATTGATTATTGAAAAGTATGAAGGTGGCATGCGTATCCAGGACATGGCTGTTGGATATCGTTTACCAAGAACAATGGTATGTACGATTGTGAAAAGCAAAGACGTTATTAAAAAGTTAAATGAGGTTACATTTTTATTTATTTCATCTGATTGCTTTTGCATTTATGTATTTTAGTATTAAGCAGTGTTTAAATTATTTTATACAACCCCATCAATGTGGAACGGATTAATCATCCATCCATCCATTTTCTAACCCGCTGAATCCGAATACAGGGTCACGGGGGTCTGCCGGAGCCAATCCCAGCCAACACAGGGCACAAGGCAGGAACCAATCCTGGGCAGGGTGCCAACCCACCGCAGGACACACACAAACACACCCACACACCAGGGCCAATTTAGAATCGCCAATCCACCTAACCTGCATGTCTTTGGATTGTGGGAGGAAACCGAGCGCCGGAGGAAACCCACGAGACACGGGGAGAACATGCAAACTCCACGCAGGGAGGACCCGGGAAGCGAACCCGGATCTGCTAACTGCGAGGCAGCAGCGCTACCACTGCGCCACCATGCCGCCCTGGATTAATCATTTTCCCGTTATTTCTTATGGGAAAAATGAGTTTGGTATATGTCTTGTTTGGTACAAGTCCAAGGATCTGGAACGGATTAAGAACGTATACCGAGGTACCACTGTGTACCACTGTATGTATATATATATACAGTAATCCCTCCTCGATCGCAGGGGTTGCGTTCCAGAACCCCCTGCGATAGACGAAAATCCGCGAAGTAGAAACCATATGTTTGTATGGTTATTTTTATATATTTTAAGCCCTTATAAACTCTCCCACACTGTTAACATTATTAATCTAGACATTAAATAACATCCTTTAGTCAAACGTTTAAATTGTCCTCCATGACAAGACAGAGATGACAGTTCTTTCTCACAATTAAAAGAATGCAAATAGATCTTTTTTTCAGGAGCAGAGAATTTCAGAGGGAGAGAGAGAGAGAGCTCACAAAGAAAACAAAAACAATCAAAAAATCAATACTTGTGCTTTTAAGTTTGCAGCTGCATTTTTTAGAGGAGCGTTAGTATCTTCTAAGCAAACAGCACCTCTGCTCACATCTCCTCCGTCAGGCGCAGAGAACGTCAGAGAGAGAGAGAGCGAGATTAAAGCAACAATCAAAAATCAATACGTGTGCTTTTAAATATGTCGAGCACCGCAATAAAGCGGCATTTTTTTTAGAGGAGCGTCAGTATCTTTTAAGCAAACAGCCTCTGTGCAAACAGCCCCTCCGTCAGGCGCAGAGAATGTCAGAGAGGGTGAGAGAGAGGCAGAGACGAGCAAACAATCAAGCTCCGCGCGGGATGCATATCTTATAGCATTGAGGAGTTTTAGTTAATATGTAATACATGCTCTGATTGGGTAGCTTCTAAGCCATCCGCCAATAGCGTCCCTTGTATGAAATCAACAGGGCAAACAAACTGAGGAAGCGTGTAGCATAAATTAAAAGACCCACTGTCTGCAGAAATCCGTGAACCAGCTAAAAATCTGTGATATGTATTTAGATGTGCTTACATTTAAAATCATGATAGAGTGAAACCTGAAAAGTCGAGCCTTGTGATATAGCGAGGGATTACTGTATATAATATATATATGTATGTATGTATGTATGTGTGTATATATATATATATATGTGTGTATGTATGTATGTATGTATGTATGTATGTATGTGTGTATATATATATGTGTGTATGTATGTGTGTGTATATAAACTGCTCAAAAAAATTAAAGGAACACTTTGAAAACACATCAGATCTCAAGGGGAAAAAGAAATCCTCCTGGATATCTATACTGATATAGACTGGGTAATGTGTTAGGAACGAAAGGATGCCACATCGTTTGATGGAAATGAAAATGATCAACCTACAGAGCCCTGAATTCAAAGACGCCTCAAAAATCAGAGTTAAAAAAAATATGTGGCAGGCTAGTCCGTTTTGACAAAATGTAATTGCAGCAACTCAAAATTGTACACAGCACTTTGTATGGCCCCTGTGTTCTTGTATACATGCCTGACAACATCGGTGCATGCTTCTAATGAGATGACAGATGGTGTTGTGGGGGATCTCCTCCCAGATCTGGACCAGGGCATCACTGAGCTCCTGGACAGTCTGAGGTGCAACCTGGTGGCATTGGATGGACCAAAACATAATGTCCCAGAGGTGTTCTATTGGATTTAGGTCAGGAAAGTGTGGTGGCCAGTCAATGGTATCAATTCCTTCATCCTCCAGGAACTGCCTGCATACTCTCACCACATGAGGCCAGGAATTGTCGTGCACCAGGAGCCACTGTACCAGCATAGGGTCTGACAATGGGTCCAAGGATTTCATCCTGATACCTAATGGCAGCCAAGGTGCCTTTGTCAAGCCTGTAGCGGTCTGTGTGACCCTCCATGGATATGCCTCCCCAGACAATCATTAACCCACCACCAAACTGCTCATGCTGAATGATGTTACAGGCAGCATAATGTTCTCCATGGCTTCTCCAGACCCTTTCACTTCTGTCACGTGCTCAGGGTGAACCTGCTCTCATCTGTAAAGCACAGGGCACCAGTGGTGCATCTGCCAATTCTGGTATTCTATGGCGAATGCCAAATGAGCTGCATGCTGCTGGGCAGTGAGCTCAGGGCCCATTAGAGGACATGGGGCACTTGGGTCACCCTCATGAAGTCTTTTTGGTTGTTTGGTCAGAGACATTCACACCAGTGGCCTGCTGGAGGTCATTTTGTAGGGCTCTGGCAGTGCTCATCCTGTTCCTCCTTGCCCAAAGGAGCAGATACTGGTCCTGCTGATGGGTTATGGACCTTCTATGGCCCTCTCCAGCTCTCCTAGAGTAACTGCTTGTCTCCTAGAATCTCCTCCATGCCCTTGAGACTGTGCAGGGAGACGCAGCAAACCTTCTGGCAATGACACATATTGATGTGCTATCCTGGAGAAGTTGGACTACCCGTGCAACCTCTGTAGGGTCCTGGTATCGCCTCATGCTACCAGTAGTGACACTGACTGTAGCCAAATGCTAAACTAGTGAAGAAACAGTCAGAAAAGATGAGGAGGGAAAAATGTCAGTGGCCTCCACCTGTTAAACCATTCCTGTTTTGGGGGTCATCTCGTTGTTGCCCCTCTAGTGCATCTGTTGTTAATTTCATTAACACCACAGCAGCTGAAACTGATTAACAACCCCCTCTGCTACTTAACTGACCAGATTAATATCCCATAAGTTTCATTGACTTTATGCTATACTCTGATTAAAAAGTGTTCCTTTAATTTTTTGAGCAGTGTATATATATATATATATATATATATATATATATATATATATATATATATATATATATATATATATATATATATATATATATATATATATATACTAAAAGGCAAAGCCCTCACTCACTCACTCACTCATCACTAATTCTCCAACTTCCCGTGTGGGTGGAAGGCTGAAATTTGGCAGGTTCATCAATTCTACGCGTAATGGTCATAACTGGAAGCTGTTTTTCTCCATTTACTGTAATGGAGATGAGCTTGATGGGGGGGAGTTTCGTGTGACATCATCACGCCTCCCACGTAATCACGCAGTACATAGAAACCAGGAAGACCTCCAAAAGCACTGAAGAAAACATGCATTATATAATTGAGAAGGCAGCGAAACAATAAGAAGCGGCGAAAGTGACATATACAACCATGTTCATGAGTTCTGCTACTTGAAACAAAGCACGATGTAAATCTACACATTAAATTAAGTTCATAGACAGGCTGCGCTGGCGTTTGTAATTTAGTGCCTGCCCATATAAGGCCGTCCGTCAGCGGCAATCCAATAGCAAACTCCCACTAAATATTCACGGGTGAAGGACTGTGTTTATGGAGAGGAAGATGAGATGGTCAGGGTGGTGTTTGACACAAACTCAGCGAAACTGCGAGAGAATGTTTTAAGTGCCAGGACTAAGGTAACATTAAATACAGCCATGGACATAGCGAGATGGCACCAGCACAGCTGGGAACCTTCGATGCATGTACACCGAAGTGCTCACGTGAACTGACGCAGTGCACAGATAAAAGCAACAGTTCCAAAGAGCTGAACAAAACCGAATTACACAATTGAAAAGGCAGCAAAAATATGAAGCGCCTGATAAGCATATTCATAAATCCAGCTACTGCGAAACAAAGCACACGGTGGAAAAAGTCAATGTCCCGCTAAAGGAAGACAGTGTAAAAAAAAAAAAAACGTGCATGCAGTGTGTCAGGTCTCAGATAAAGAAGAAGACGAGCTGTTTATTGATGCAGTAAGAAACGAATCGATGAAAGAAACCTGTCATCTTTACAACGATTGACAAACACGGAATGTAACTTGAACACAACACATCCTACAAATACGAGCCTGATTGAAAGAAATAATGATAATCAAATCCTTGATGACAGCAACACTCAGTAACACTCACAAAACAAATACTGTATATTGACAGTCATGTTACGTTATTTTTAAAATGTTCCCTTTTCTTTTCTAGCTTTTTAACACACTACTTCTCCGCCACGTCACGCGGTGTAAAAGGCGCTATATAGCCCGACCCGCACAGACCACGCAGAGGCAACGGTACAAAAACACACAGGTTTATTTTCTTCAGCCGTGGGCACACGCCTTCCCCGTGTCCCACAGGCCCAACACAGTCCCAAACACAGTCCCAAAACACAATCTTACAATTCTCCACCACTCCTCCCAGGCAAGCTTCGTCTCCTTCTTCCTCCCAACTCTGGCTCGCCGAGTGGTGGTGGCTGGGCCTTTATAGCCCACCGAAGCATTCCAGGTGATTAACCACCTGGTCCCGATTGCACCTCCGGTGGGGCTGAAAGCTCGCCCAGCCGGGCTGTGGGAAGCAGGCAGCTCCCCTAGCGGCCACGCCGGCCCCAACCAAGCTGTGGAGGACTCCATCTCCCATGGAGCCCCTGCGGGTGGTTGGGGAGTCACTGACGGCCAGGGAGGCTGCCACCAAGCCGCCCCGGGAGGTATTGACTTCCCATGGCGGCTCCCCGAACATAAGCAACAGAGGCGTCCCTACCGGGCATGGGACCCGCTGTCCTTCACAGTTCCCTCCCTCAGATGAGGCTTGTGGGGATCATCGGCCTGCCCCCGAGGGCCGGTCCTCTCCAGGACAGGAGTCGGCATCCTTGGCTCCACGGCTGCGCCCTGTAAAAACATAATGAACAGGTCTGGGGTGCTGCCCGACGCCCCTGCCACTGGACGCCCTCCTTGGACAAACCCTCCAGACATGACCAGCGTGACCACAAGAAAAGCACAACCGACCCCCTCCAGCTCGACCCTTGCGGGAACGGAAGCAGGCAGGAAACTCCTGCCCCTCGCCCACTCCGGGAGGGCTGGTGACGTTAAGCTTCTCCGCAGCGTAGCCCTCCTGCAGTGCCACACCTAACGGGCTTACGCTGCATTTGTCAGGAGTCCCCACCTCTTTGTCCGGTCCTCCTCTTCCTCTGGGGTGCACGGACGGTCTGGGTCCCCTTATGGGAAGAAAGAGACCCTGTGCCGCCTGCACCCCTTTAGACGCATCATGAGACCGGTGCAGGCAGAGGGGACGGGGTTGTCTGGCAGCCAACATCCACCAGCTGCCTCTCCACACGCTCCTCTGCCACCGTGACGGTCCACACGGCGTCTTGTTAGTGGGCGGGCGACCTGGCAAGCAGCACTGATCATATCCGCAGCCGCTGCGCTCCGCCCCTTTCCTCTACGGCCCAGGCTTCACCTACCTGAACCGCTGTGTCCTGCAGGCAGGAGGTTGACGCCGCGTCCTCCAGCCATTTAACAACGGCCGCCATCGGGCGCCGATCTTCCTGTCCAAGTCCTCCTTCGCCTCCTGCAGGACCTGAAAACCTTAACTAAGGACTGCAGAGGAAGGAGAACATGTTTCAACTCCTCTACAGCCCAAGAAAAGTTAATGCTCGTCGGCGCTGGACTTGAAGTCCCCTTGTTTCCTCCCACCGACCGCTGAGCCAACAAGACCCTGCGGACCCTCCGCAGGTCCGCTTGGGAGTCCGAGAGGCTCGGGAGAAGGTCCGCCACCCCGCCTGCGAACTGTCCTCGGCGGGCGGCTGACACACTCCCCTTTACCTGTTTCGAGAGGAGCTCCTGCTCCTCTAGCTGAGCCACCGCGATCGGGAAACTCCTCCGGTTCTCCTCCTCCGCTCACTGGCCGCCCAAAGGGAAGACACAGCCCAGCCTCGCTCTCCCCGCCGCCTCTGCGCCCACGCCACCTAACAGAGGCCATCTGCCCACCAACAGGTGGTTCGTCCCTCGGGTCCAGGAGGTAGGCTGACGCAAACGCTGAAAACCCTTCCCGTGGCTCCTTCCCTCTTGAGCCCGCCACCTACCTCCGGTTGTGACCGTGGAGCGGGCCGGCATGCCGGCGCCTGGAGGCTGGCTTCTGTGTCCGCCCGCTTTTTTTCCCATGGCGCTGTGCCTGTAGGTGGTTTTTGCGGCCTCAGTTGCGCTTGTGTTGTGCTGTGCTGCGCTGGCTGGCTTGCTTGCAGCTGCGAGCGTGCTCTCAGCGCTGTGCTGCGCGTGTCCGCCGGCAAGTCGCAGGCGCGTGCCTCGCTCGCCTCGTGGCGCTCTCGCCGGGAGCGTGCCCTGCTGCAGTCCAAAGGCCGCCTCAGCGCTGTACTCACAATAGAGCACGCCTCTGCCTCGGGAGCGCCGGCACTGCGGTGCGGTGTGCGCCCTGCGCTGAGCTACACGTGCCCCCAGGTGTTGTGCCGGGCCGCTACACACATTTTTATGCAGGTCCCGTCCAAATGGACGGCCCGAATCCTGCCGCTACGCCAGATGTAAAGGCGCTATATAGTGCCCGACCCGCACAGACCACGCAGAGGCAACGGTACAAAACACACAGGTTTATTTTCTTCAGCCGTGGCACACGCCTTCCCCGTGTCCCACAGGCCCAACACAGTCCCAAACACAGTCCCAAAACACAATCTTACAATTCTCCACCACTCCTCCCAGGCAAGCTTGCCTCCTTCTTCCTCCCAACTCTGGCTCGCCGAGTGGTGGTGGCTGGGCCTTTATAGCCCACCCGAAGCATTCCAGGTGATTAACCACCTGGTCCCGATTGCACCTCCGGTGGGGCTGAAAGCTCGCCCAGCCGGGCTGTGGGAAGCAGGCAGCTCCCCTAGCGCCACGCCGGGCCCCAACCAAGCTGTGGAGGACTCCATCTCCCATGGAGCCCCGCGGGTGGTTGGGGAGTCACTGACGGCCAGGGAGGCTGCCACCAAGCGCCCCGGGGAGGTATTGGACTTCCCATGGCGGCTCCCCGGAGCATAAGCAACAGAGGCGCCCCTACCGGGCATGGGACCCGGCTGTCCTTCACAGCGGGTATATATATATATGTATATATGTATATGTATATATATATATATATATATATATATATATATATATATATATATATATATATATATATATATATATATATATATATATATATATTATATATATATATATATATATATATATATATATATATATATATATATATATATATATATATATATATATATATATATTTATATATATATATATATATATATATTTCAAGTTTATATATATATTTTCAAGTTTTATTTAGTCCATATTTGTCAAACTCAAGGGCCACGGGCCACATCCGGCCCGGCGTGTAATTATATCCGCCCGCGAGATCATTTTATATACTGTATTATTGTTATTAATGGCCCAGGTATATGAAGCGCTGGTAACACAATAAACTACAAATCCCATAATGCAGCGCTTCAGCTGCCTTGCCGAACACTTACCGCATTAATCAAGTCTAGCTTATGATGCTGCAAGTTATTGCGGCTAGCTCACACGATGCTGAAGAGAAAAGTTCATTCTGAAAATAGAGCCTTTAAAAACCGATGGGAGGCTGAGTATATGTTTACTGAACCCGTGTGTCTCATTTGTGGAGCTAATGTGGCTGTAATTACAGAATTTAATCTAAGACGGCACTATGACACAGAACATCAGGGTAATCTGAATGCAATGCAGAAGATACAGAAAGCAGAATAATTAAATAAGAACCTGACACTTCAGCGGACGTTTTTACCCGTGCACAATCACAAAGTGATTTCAAGTGAAGCTGCTTTTATGGGAGACACAAATGCACCAGTACACCTTGCCCCACTTTCCCTGTTGCCAAGTAATGTTAAACCAAGTCGCACACGGTGTTCCCAAATACGCACTTTGTTGATAAACTGAGCGCACTGAGTTTGCACGGCGCTTTGGTGACTTTGAAGAACAAAAAAAGTCTGTCTACATGCGGCTCGAACCTTGTGCATGTTTGGTAGCACATATCTGTGTGAGAAGCTCTTCCCAGTGATAAAGACTAACAAAACAGCACACAGGAGTCGCCTCACTGATGAGCACCTGCAATCCATCCTGAGAATCTCCACAACACAGAACCTCACACCAAACAGAAAAGAATTTGTTGCCAAAAAAAGATGCCAGGCGTCCAGCTCTAAAATGATATATGAGCAAAGACAACTGAATGATTTGATTTGTTATTGCTGAAAGGAACACATTTTATTTATATTTCCAGGTTTTGTTATGCAGCATGTTCATATTTGAATTTGTATAATTTTGACAGGATATATTTTATGGAGAGCAAAATCTTTTGGGATATTTAAAATCTAAGTTTATTTTTATATAAAATTACATAAGAGTAAAGAAATTTGAATGTTTGTTCTTTAATGTTTACTTTATTTCTAACTTGTATAATTTAGACAGGATATATTTTTATGGAGAGCAAAATATTATAAGTTGTTTAAGGTTTGAGTTGATTTATTCAGGAATAATATTCCTGTCTGTTTTTACCATTCCTACCAAAGATATTTCTGTCGACTAAATAAAAATTCCTTCTATTTAAATACGATAGTTCATAATATCCACGCAGACTTGCACGTAAGAGCGGGAGTTATCCATTTTAACAAGCAGCGTATTGCACTGATACGAAATAGCTGTGTGTGTATATATGTAGATATGTATGTATATGTATATATATGTTTATATATGTGTGTGTATGTTTATATATATATATATATATGTTTATGTGTGTGTGTAAATATATATATATATATATATATATATATATATATATATATATATATATATATATATGACAACAACGCCATCACTCACAACAGTGACAAAACAATTACATTGACAATCATGTTACGCTATTTTCAAAATGTTTCCTTTTCTTTTCATTGCTTCTTTAACACACTATCTGCCCGCTGCTGGTATTTTGCTAGTATATATATATATATATATATATATATATATATATATATATATATATATATATATATATATATGTATATGACAGCAACACTCATCACTCACAACAATGACAAAACAATTACATTGACAGTCATGTTATGTTATTTTCCAAATGTTTCCTTTTCTTTTTCATTACTTCTTTAACACACTACTTCTCCGCTGCGAAGTGCAGGTATTTTGCTAGTGCTGAATATTCAAGCTTAGTACTGGAGATTAATACTGGACAGTGCCAAATGAAGTGAAAAACATCCATGGAAAAAAGAAATAAATAAATTCTCACTTAATTTGTGTCACATAATCCACATGTCTGACATTCATTTGTATGGTCACAACACACAAGATGTCATTCCCACAGTGCTGTGTGTTTGAAAGAAAGTTTTTTTTTACTATTGAACAGTTTGGAGAGCCAGCTCTTCAATTACAATAAACAGCATTATGGGAATAACATCTTCCTTCTTGACATTTAAAATGGAGCTTTTAGAAAGTAACTGTTGTTGATAGTCTAACAAAAATGCACACATTTTGCACATTTTAACCATACAAATTGATATTGGACATGTGGATTATACCACATGAGTTGCATGAGAATTTTTATTTCCTTTATTGTGTGGGCTTTTTTCACTTCATTTGGCCATGATTTTCCATCACTGATCCCCTATCAATGCTTCTGAATTTTAATATTCAGCATTTAATTTCTTCATGAAAACACATGATTAAACATTTTACTCAGCCACTTGTATACTCGGATATAGGGATGGATATTTGAGGAGTAAGCCGCAAGACGATTATATTTTTTACCAGTAATGGCGTACTGCACGATAACTTGCAGTGAATACACTTGACTTGAGCATTCATAGTTTCATCGTCTTTCTTTCTCTGTATTTTCATCATTCGTTTGCTCAGAGGTTGATGCGCTTGTTGCTTCCTGAGCAGCTCTTCTTTTCTCCACCTTAGCAGCCCGCTGCTTCTCTTCTTTCATTGGCATCTTTTCACATTAAAACTGATTAAGTTAGTTTTTGTGTTGAAATTAAGCTGGTATTTGAATCTTCAATCTGCCTCAAGAATGATTAAAGATATGAAGAGATAGGGGAAGTGACCGCGAAGGTGGTAGAGAAGGAGAACGATGCACGGACGCATGTGCCACACGGCTGCCCTGCTGTGCACTGCTGAGAGTTGATTCTACAATAAAATAAAAATAAAAAGTAATAAAAATTATGACCCCAAAAGCGGATAGTAGACATCACGTAGTATATGTGTACCAAATATCAAGTCAATAGGTTTAACGGTTTGCGAGCTACAGGTGATTTAAAATCCTGGACAGCCACAGTAGCGTATTATATAAGAAGATGTGATGTACATTAAAGAACCATCAACAACAAATCAAATCAGACTGTACAGCTCCATGAGTAAAAGGTAAAATACCACTTCCGGTTAATGGAAATAGCACAAAAAATGATTGAAATTAATGTTTTGTACCTAATACTTGTATGCAAAATTTGGCTGACCTAAGTGAAAGCATTCTCAAGTTATTGTGATTACATACACACACACACACAGACGTACAAACGTAATTCCAAAAATGGTATTTTCAGTTTCCAGGAGGTCTGAAACGTCAAGATTCATCAAGATCTCAAATGAAATCTTTGGACGATTACAGTACTGTCCCTATACTTTGTATACCAAAAGTAAAAATATTTTTTTGTAATATTCTTTTTAAAGAAAGTAAGCTAATTCATGAGTTTGTAAAGCATTTTTATTCAAGGTTCTGTATACATAAAATATCAAAAACACTTTATGCACTGCTAAAATAAATCTCATAGGTGTATGTTTTTGCTAAACCTTTTTGTAGCATAGCGATATTAGAATAGTTTTAAAGTAATAAACACATCAGTGTTCATTTCTTAGTTTTATTATGAAAAGTTTAGCTAAGAGTTCATTGTACATGATACTGGTGAACCTAAAATTTGTTTAGTATTTTCGATTATTACACTACTCTTGGAGTACCTCTTTTCTGTGCTTAAAGCCTTTCAGCAAGTTTACAAAAGTATATTGTAGTATTTTGCTGGAGATGAACAAGCTAGTGCCTAACATATTGGCTGTTCTTTAATTCACTTTAGAACTTCTCCTACCATGTTGTTGTCTTCTCAGGCTATGCGATCCTGCATCGTCTTGATCTAGATAATCCTATTTAGTAAATTGAAGTGTATTTTATTAAAAGGTTTAATCATTTATTGACCATTATTTCCTCTATTCATTGATAGCTTAATAAGATAATATACACCACAAACATACACAAGATGGAACTAAAAGCAACTGCAGAATGCACATTTTTATCTCTAAATGCTCATAATTTATTAATAGAAATATCTAAATGTTTATACAAGACCCTGTAAGAAGTAAATTTCTATATTTTGAGTTCTTTTAATTTTTTAATTGTAAAATTAAATTTATGAAACAAAACTGATATTTTTGCAATAGTATTAATAGTGTGAAGTAAAAATAAAGCTTTATGTTTTCTGAAATGGTTCCTATGTTTCTGTTTTGCTTTAAATCTGTTGCATTCTCATAGGGAAATAAAGAGCTTACTGCTACTCTGATCACAGAGTTGGCAACACAAAGCTTAATGCTAGGTGTTGGGTTAGTGCCCGATGCACTGTCTGCACTGCCCACATCTTTCCAAGAATAACACAGAGTCTGTAGCTGCTGTCATGAAATGCCAAAATCATGGACGCATACAATCTCATAAGAACAATCTCATAAGAGCACAGTACACTTAACTGGTGTACAGTGCCCACTGTGCTTTTGTAAAGACATAATTGTTAAAGAAACCTCTAAATTATCACTTTTAATATACGGTACAGATCAGTGAGTATGACTATTTTAATGCTAACAGCCATTACGGTTTTTGTCTCTACTGCCTTTGCCATTCTAAAGTGTGGTTTTTAGAGTATATTGCTAGTTTGATGTATGTTTCTTCTTATTACAGTGCATTTAAATTTGAAATCTCTAATATTCTTCTTCAAATCCAACAAGGATTTCTCTCTTTCTCAATATCACCTTTGCTTCAGCTTTAATATTTTTAGATTTTCAATAAAATCCTAAAATTTCTTCCTTCCTTTTTTCTTTCTGATGCATCTTAATTACCCTTAAATTAATAATTTCTTCATTTGCAAAATTTTAACCTTTCCTTTGCTGTCATGAAGCTGTTGTGATTTGTAACTATGTTTCACTTAACAACAATGTAGAATTAGCTGATAATTGTTCTCAATGACATTATTAGAATGTCGTCAACCAAACCACTTATACATTTACCAAGACTATTTCTGTGCTGGAGATCATACATGAAAGTTTATGGTATTCATTGATCAGATAATTTCATATTTAACATTCAAAAGAAAACCATACTCAATTAGGATTCTTGAACTTTAGACATTATATTGGCATTTGACACTTGAAAGCATAAGTGTGCTTTCACTGCCTCTGATCTTTACAAAAAATGACTTCTGTTACAGACACAACTCAATGATTGATTACACGAAGCGCTCATTGCTTAAAATCATATTCTAAAACCACAAGAAAAATGTCTTTTAAATAGGAAGCATAGTTCTGTGTTCAAACCCGTCAAGGTAATGTCTGTGTAGGTTTTTCTCAGAGTAGGTCTTTCCTTTGACTGGGTCTTGTATGGGTCTTGGAAAGTGTGGAAAAATCATGAAATATTAACAAGCCTCAATCCAGTAATGAAAAGTCCTTGAAATTCTTAAAGAAAAAAATAAAATGGTACTGAAAAATATTAAAGAGAATTCCAATAATTGCATATCATGTGATTAAACATCTGATATTTTGCCAACAAAACGCACACATCTCGCATTAATATCACGTTTAGTGATCTTGCGCATTAATATCACAAAGCATTATGTTCAGCATGCAAGCACATCGGCAAACTGGTATAGATATAGTAGATATGTAGTAGCCTTTTTGCCTACACATTGAATTACTAGTGGTGAGTTAGCATTAAGTGGTAAATAGTTAGCAAGGTAAATTACATTGTGTATATTAGACTTGTCACTGTGATTTGTTGAGCAGACAAAATGTTAGGAAAGTGTGAATTTAACTCAGAATAGTTGGAAAATTCTCACTACAAAGATTGGCTTCAACAAGACAAATCAAATAAGCATATGGCTTGATGCAATTACTGGATGATTATTGTATGAAGAAGTTTGACATTGGGAACATGAATGAGTCCGCTTTGAAATGCCATATGAAAGGAAGTAAACATTCTGAACTGAGGAACAGCCAGGAAGTTAGTAGTACAGCTAAAAACATTTTTGGACCTTTTGTGGTTTTGTCATCACATGGGACCACCGCACCTGAAAGATGTTGAAGTGCCAGTATGATTAGCCCTCAACAACACTGGTGAGAGCTCCAGTTGGGCTAGTCATATTAGTACTGTATTGCATTCTTTTTATTTTGTTTTTATTTGTGTCAAAATGTGCATATCTGAAATCCTCTTGTTTGTAAATGTGATGGTCAAGCATTATTCATACAAGTCACAGCGAAGACATGGGTGTACTTTTCCAGGAAATGTTCCCAGTTGGTGAGAGTCCTACAGTGTGAGTGTACTCAAGGTACACCTTGTTCTTTTCATCCACAACTGTTTACAATCTAAAATATGCTATTTTTGAATTTTTTTATGATCATTTATTCTCCTTAAAGATGGAGGTGGTCGGAATACCAGTGTGACATTATGCTGCAGTCTGAATTCTGCAGTATTGTTAGTATTGGGATAAGCCTGGAAATAGTAAACCACTAATAACCTTTTCAAGACCATCAAAAGTTGAACTTAAAGAAGTTCACTAAATGTGTTTGAAATAAAAATATATATAGCATCAAATCAATGAGACTTGTGGGGATATTTATCTGGTCAGTTAAGTAGCAGAGGGGGTTGTTTATCAGTTTCAGCTGCTTTGGTGTTAATGAAATTAGCAGCAGGTTCACTAGAGGGGCAACAGTGCGATGGCCCCCAAAACAGGAATGGTTTAACAGGTGGAGGCCACTGACTTTTTTCCCTCCTCATCTTTTCTGACTGTTTTTTCTCTAGTTTTGCATTTGGCTACAGTCAGTGTCACTACTGGTAGCATGAGGCAATACCTGGACCCCACAGAGGTTGTACAGGTAGTCCAGCTTCTCCAGGATGTCACATCAGTATGTGCCATTCCCAGAAGTTTTGCTGTGTCTCCCGGCATAGTCTCAAGGGCATGGAGGAGATTTCAGGAGACAGGCAGTTACTCTAGGAGAGCTGGACAGGGCTGTAGAAGGTTATTAACCCATCAGCAGGACTGATATCTGCTGCCTTGAGCAAGGAGGAACAGGATGAGCACTACCAGAGCCCTCCAAAATGACCTCCATCAGGCTACTGGTGTGAATGTCTCTGACCAAACAATCAGAAACAGACTTCATCAGGGTGGCCTGAGTGCCCGCCATTCTCTAGTGGGCCCTGTGCTCACTGTCTGGCACTATGGAGCTCGTTTGGCATTTGCCATAGGATACCAGAATTGGCAGGTCCACCACTGGCACTCTGTGCTTTTCACAGGTGAGAGCAGGTTCACCCTGAGCACATGTGACAGACGTGAAAAGGTCTGGAGAAGCTGTGGAGAATGTTACGTTGCCTGTAACATCGTTCAGCATGACCAGTTTGGTGGTGGGTCAGTGATGGTATGGGGAGGTATACTGTATCATGGAGGGGCGCACAGACCTCTACAGGCTAGACAACAACACCTTGACTGCCATTAGGTATTAGGATAAAATCCTTGGATTCATTGTCAGACCCTGTGCTAGTGCAGTGGGTCCTGGGTTTCTCCAATGCACAGCCTCAAGTGGTGAGTGTATGCAGGCAGTTCCTGGAGGATGAAGAAACTAATACTATTGACTGGCCCCCACACTTGCCTGACCTAAATCCAATAGAACACCTCTGGGCCATTATGTTTCGGTCCATCTGATGTCGCCAGGTTGCACCTCAGACTGTCTAGGAGCTCAGTGATGCCCTGGTCCATATCTGGAAGGAGATCCCCCAGGACACCATCCGTCATATCATTACAGTAGGAGCATGCCCTGACATTGTCAGGCATGCATACAAGCATGTGGGGGCCATACAAACTACTGAGTATGATTTTGAGTTGCTGTACTGAAATTTTGGCAAAATGGACTAGCCTGCCGCATCAGTTTTTCACTTTCATTTTAGGGGTGTCTACGAATTCAGCCCTCTGTAGGTTGATAATTTTCTTTTCCCTCAAACGATTTAGCATCTTTTTGTTCCTAACAAATTACCCAGTCCATATCAGTATAGATATCCAGTAAAATTTGCTTCATATTTCGATCTGATGTGTTTTCAAAGTGTTCCTTTAATTTTTTTTAAGCAGTTTATAATGTCTTTAGAAATAGCAACCAGAAGTTCAGTTAATTTCATATTGCTGGAATGTATGAATAATTAAAGGCTATGAACAATCAAGAACATGGAACGACTTCACAGAGTCTGTCTTCCTTCGTGGTTTCGTGTCTTTGAGAATCTACAACTGCTCGTTCCCTATTCTTCTGCCATGCATGACCCTCAACCAGCCAGCGTTATTCCATTAATGAATCCGGATCAGATGTCTCTCATGATCATCACTTTCTTACTGCTTCCATTTAATTGCTGCTTCATATCCTGCTCCGTTTGCAATCTTACACCACACACTTCCATCTGTCTTTTACAGTGCTTCCTCACGTTAGGATAAGGCTTTAAATACTAGGGCAATTATGGGTGTTTAAATTGGTGGAATTGTGTAAGGTTTGCAAATTTTATTACTTAATTCTATTTTTGATAATACAATTTATTATATATATATTTAACTGATTGTAATGTTGCATCCGCATAAACTCAATTTGGAGTACATATTGATTTTTCTTTGAGCAAGCATAATACCAGAGTGGACTGAAAATCATTGTGTGAACACTGCATTTGCACGCTGAAACTCTGAATATACATTTCTCCTTGTGGCGCACCACTCATGTGTTCACGTTGCCTTGTTCATTTCCTTGCCTTAGCTTCTGTAGTGTAGAAACTCCTGAATAAAAGACTAAATCCTATTGTTGGCTAAAGTGGCAAACAGATTTTATTTTGGAGCGCAGTAAAAATAAAACACACAGTGCGGCTCATAATGTTGCAGAATTGTTTCTTTTTTTTAAGGCAGGTAGTTAGGATATAGTGGGATGGATGGAAGGTTGTTTGGAATTGGATTTGTTTCAATTTTTCCGAGTTTATCTTAGAAACAGTACATTTCATATTATGTTTTTGTGCTGTGGTGACTACAGGTAATACTACCACTGACCTTTTAAAATGCCTGAAAACCGCTTGTGTGCTTGAATTTGCAGAAGCTACTAAGCACATGACAGTCAGCACAGCAGTGGTGCTGTTCTTAAAGCATCAGGTTGCAACCAAATCATAGCATCATTGTTCGGCTGGCAAACCTTATTAGAGGATGAATGAACATTTGAGGAATATAATGTGCAATTGCCTAGCAAAAGGCATAGAACTGATTCGTTTCATAAAGTCGACTCAAACCTTGGACCCAGGATAGTACATTTTTTAGTCAAATGTGTACAGCAGAATGTCATGACCGGATTATGAGCAAAAGTAATGCTGCATTTTTTTTTTCTACAACAACCAACTTAATTGTGAAGCAGGGCCATTTGGTCACATTATTCACAGTAAGTCTCAGTATATTGAACATAACTGAAAACAAAAATCAGAAGCCTTCAGAATTCAAAAACAGAGCTGTTTCTTGCTATATGCGAACTATGCAGATGCATAGGGCCCTCGAAGCCACAAGAGCCCCCCAAGCTGCAAGTTCAGCCTCAAAATATTTGGGGAGTATTAACATTACCTGTCTGTTTGTAGCCAGCTAAGCCCCATCATGTGTTTCATGAAGCACTTGTATGCTTATAAATTAAATGTAGGATATGAATAAAACTAAGCGGAACTGATAGTGAAACGTTGGCTTCTGTTTGTGGGGTAATCAATTCAAAGTCAATGGTTATCAGTAGGCTGTTGTGTCATGCAATGAGTGACGTCTACTGACAGGGATGATAAAATGACTCACTGACAGCCGCACATCACGTGAGGAGGAAAATAACAGCAGCCAAAACCACAGTGATACCTAAGATGGCATCAAAAAGGGCTTATCCCTCTGGTGCTGAAAAATGTAAAAAGAATAAACTTGAAGAAGAAAAAATGTGCACAGAATAAAGGTAAAGTATTTGTTAATGATGTTGCAATTGATTGGAGGTGGGAAATAATGAAGTAAAACAATTTTATTGTTCTTAAGTAGAATTTTCATGTAGGCTATCTGTATCTTTACTTGAGAATTTTATTTGTTTGAGACTTTTTACTTTAATGTTCACTACATTTCAAAGGAAAAAAAAATCTGTGCTCCCTACAATAAAGAAAAATATATGTAACTTTCAATCTTGCCACAAGTTTCTGTGTCCAAAGAAAGGGGAATCTAGGCTAGATAATTTTATTAAATTATTCCTATATATATATATATATATATATATATATATATATATATATATATATATATATATATATATATATATATATATATATATATATATATATATAGAGAGAGAGAGATAACATAAGAAATTGAGAGACTACAATTATTTCTTTATTTGTGCATTTTACATCTTTGAATTCTTCATACACAAAACATTAAGAGCGTGGGAAAGAAACAAAAGGAACAGCGCAGGAAGCAAATGTGATGATTTAAACAGTGAAGATATGGTCAAACCAATGTCAAGCAACACTGGACTTATTAATGATATTAAGATTAAAGTAGGTCAGAAAATAAGCCCCATAAAAGTGGTTGGCACAAAAATGACCCTTGGTGAATTCATTGCCTTTTGTGCCAGAAATAAAAACATGAGGTGAAAACGTTCAAAACATACCCTCTCCTCTTAAAAAACACACAAGATAAGTGTGCTCACATGAACTTTTGTTTGACTTGCT
This sequence comes from Polypterus senegalus, assembly GCF_016835505.1. Taxonomy (NCBI): domain Eukaryota; kingdom Metazoa; phylum Chordata; class Cladistia; order Polypteriformes; family Polypteridae; genus Polypterus; species Polypterus senegalus. The sequence continues at coordinate 112,690,262 of NC_053154.1, forward strand.
GTTTGAATATATTGATTTTTAAAATAAATAAAAATTAAAGCAAACTATGCTATGAGAGGAGAAATATGATTTTTTAATGACATTATTTGGATAGACTACTGAGTTAATCTAAATATTGTGAGCACATGAATGTGCAAAACAGATTTTTACTTACATTGATATATATAAATATGTACACACACATATGTAGGCTAATGTTAATAATGATATCAGATGGCAGAGATATGGGGAGATAATTGACTGGAATGGAAGCCAAAGAAATAAGATGCATTCAAGCCCAATTGATTTTAATATTAAAATGTGTAATATTAAGATAAGATAAGAACTTTATTTATCCCGAGGGAAATTATTTTGTGAAGATTAGTTATCAGATTTATAAGTAATGTGTAAGACTTTTTGACAATTTTTTGTAACAGAAGCACTTAATGCATGTTTGTTTTCTTTGTATTTCTAATTTTGTATTTTCACTTTTACCACTTAAAATAAATAATTTCTTATTAAACATTTTTCCCATAACTTATTCTTAATCAGAGCAATTTTCAACTAAAGAAATTTTTTATTTGTATACTCAAAAGTAAATTTAAGAACATGTAATTTTATACTTGTGTACAAGTGATTCACACATACTTTGACGTTTGACTTTTACTAGAGTATTTTATAGATGAGGACTTGCACTTTTACTTATGTAATGCATTTCTGTACTTCTGTCACCTCTACGATGGGTAAATGTTTTAATTGTAAGCTGTGCAGTGCCCTGATACTCACAACTCTATCTGTCTGTCTTTTTCTCTCTCTGATTGCTTATTGCTGCAGTCATAATGACTCTCTCTTTCTGTATCACTCTATATTATTAATTTACTCTTGTTTTTATTACTTTAAAGAGATAAAAGCAGAATAAGTCTGAAAGTGGCAACTTTGAAATTGGGTGCATGCTTTAAAAGGACATTGTATATTGCAATGTTTAAATATATTTATTTAAAATAAATTTCTACATTAGTATGCCATAATTGACAATTTGAGGAAAATGCTGCATCTTTTGAATTTATGGATGTAGCGGAGCTTCCTTATTTACCTTTTATTGTCCTGTTCTGTAGGTTTAAATTGTTTGGATCAACTTGAAATCATTAATTTGAATTCTAGATTTGCAAATCTAGACTGATTTCTTCTTAAATTGATTGATTTGATGCATTGCCATGGATCATCTTAAAGGGATTGAACCACCCTCCAATTCGTGGTTTTATGAAATAGGGGTCCCCAAACAGAATCCTGCATAAGGCCCCCAAAAAGCTCAAAATGACCCTCTTCACAGAGGATTATGCCAGGCAATACTTCACAGATGATCACACCGGGGAAATAACTACTGGAGTGCTAATGGAGGTTATATCATCTTGGGGCTTGAAAGAATCGCACCATATTTGTATGAGATCTGACAATAGAACGAACGTCATACGATCATCGGGGCTGAACAAATGGACAAGACTAGGCTGTTTTGGATGCGGACTGCATGTTTCTATTGGTAAATTTAAATGGCCAAAGCACAATACTGATTAGAAACATAACCCAATATTATTCACAGCAGATATTTGAATCAATGCATACAAAATTTGTGTGCTTGCCTAACATCCAAATAGGCCATGGTTTGAATTGCTTTATTAATTATTAATGAATTAGATTGTGGTTTCTACTTATGTTTTATATTTATCTTTTAATAATAAATTAGTTATTCTGTAAAATAAATCTAGCTTTGAAATGAAAACAATTATTTTCATAACCTAATAGATGCATGTAAAATATATAATAAAAAACACATTAATGCCACATGTTATAGTAAATTAGTTATTTTGAGCTTGCAATAATCTTGTCACAATTCCACCTTCTGAATGGGCATTCAGCACTGGGAGAACTGGTTACATGCCACAAAGCGGCAATAAAGCCAGAAACCTTTAATAGGATGGTGCTTCTAGCAAAGAGGTTGTGAGGGACATACTGGTGAACTTGAATGATAAAAAAATTACCTTGAGTTCTAAAACTGGAACTTTTTAAAGTCAGAAAAAATTAAAGAAGTTCCAGTTTTCAGTAGCAATTTAGAATTAACAGTTCTGCATTCATTACAATTAGCAACACTATTTTTAAAAGGGAATCTTTTGCCTTTTTTTGTAATCAAGAAATAACAACTGTAATTATATATATTTTTATAACATCACAAAGACTTATAGGATGTTATTTTTTTTATTTTATTTTGGATAATTTATGATTCATAGTTATGCTGTTCCATCTCAGGTTTATCACAAAACCATTTACATAATAAATATTTTCAGCTGCATACTTTTTCTCACCATGTTTTTCTATAATTTATTAACTTTGAAGGGCTATAGCTATTAACTATAGTATCGGTATTGTCAGGGATGAGGAAAATATTGTTATCTCGGTTTGAGGTCATATTGGTCACCCCTAGTAATAAAGTCGGGTCATTAGCATGCCAGCACAGCAAAGTTTCTATATTTTTATATGTACTTTAAAGTGTTGCGTTTGTAAACAGCACTTGAAAAAAACATGCTTTTTACATGATTTATTTAATCATAATACTAATTATTTACATTTATATAGTTATTTCTCACTGCTTAAGCACATTTCGTAGTGAGTGAGGAGCCACTTCAACTTCCACCACTGTGTAGCATCCATCTAGATGATGCAACAGCACCCATTTAATGCTGGTACAATCACTACACAAGAGCTATTAGGTGTTGAAGGGGTGAGAGAGATATCTAATTATAGATAGGCTGATTAGGGGGCCATAATTACTAGGCCATGAAGGGCAATTTAGCAAGGACATCAGAATATACCCTTCTTTTTACAAAGGATGCTTAGGGATCTTTTTGACCACAGAGAGTCAGGATTCGGTTTTATGTCTTAATGTTTTGTTTGCACATGCCAAAATACTGACATGAGCTGGCTCTGCGCACACCACATGTATAATGGCACATTCGTTGTCCAGATGCATATCTGTTTTTAAAATGTTGCAAACCTGCCTAGAATCTCATAAATAGTGCGCAACTGTGCTATTACCCTTGATAAATACTGTGAGCTACAGTGCCAGTTTTAATAAGCGGTCAGCAATTTGAAACCGGCCTTGTGTTTGACTTCATATGTGCTCTTATTAGGTTCATGAAATTTTTATGTGAATATTGAGAAATGGAGTGTAAAGTAGTCCTAGCTCATTTTGCTAATTGATTTTGCAAAAATAAAATGTCTTCGAATTTGAAATGTATTGAAATGCTTGAGGCCTGTTTGACAAAAACAGATGTTATTATTGAACGTAGGTTGTCACTTCCTTTTCCTGTAGTGTTTTAAATACAATATCAAGTTGTAATTTCTTTCTGTTGAATAAATGTTTTCTACATTTTAAACAACTTTTTCTTTAACACATTTTCAGTTTTGAGTGTGTGTGCTGTTTGCAGAATTTACTTCATGTAACATTTGCCACTATCTTTATTAATTTTCTTCAGAATTCTTGTTTCCCTTTATGAAATCTCCACTTATTGTTTTGTTTAGGTTTTGTTGTCATCACTTTAAAAGAGAAATGAAAGTGTTGGTTCATTAAATGCTTTTTGATGGCACTGACTAAGATTATGAACTAAATGCTGCACAGGGACAATGAAAATTACTAATTATTACATCAACACATTTGTCTGAATAAAATATAATGAGATAAAAAATGGCATGTCCATATTAAGTATTCTGTAGTTTAGATTTTTTTGAATATTTGTTTAATACATCTGTTTAAACCATCACCCCATCTTTAAACCCCCATATGGAAATTCTAACTGTGGAAAAATCTTCAGATATAGTCCCTTCTGGGATAACATCTAACACTTCATTGTTGTTGATGGCTAGAGTTCAGGATTGTTTTACTAGCTCCAAACAGAACCGCTTTTTGACATTTATCAACAGCTTAGAAAAAGGGGACAACTTAGAGATGTTATTAACTCTGTAAAGAAGCTGCAGTATTCATTACCATAATCTGGGGACAACTTGGACTCTTACTGGAACTTCTGAAAATCTTCTCCTCATACATACTTTTCTGCAATAGAAATATAAGACTTTTCTGCAATAGAAATATAAGACATGGTCGATACAAATTGATAGAGCTCATTCCATCCATGTTTTGACAGACAACACGGAAAGCCAATGAAAATAGTGCGATGCTAAACATAATCATGTAGCTGGAGTGGAGTTGTAGCCACGTCAGGTTAGGTTGATGCACACTACAGTTAGTGTAGGAGCAGCAGCAGCATATGTATAATATTTGGACTACAGCAGCCATAAACACCAGTATGTCAGAAGAGGAAGCAAAATAAAAGAGAATATGACAACAGAAAATGCTAACAAACATTAGACACAGCCCAAGTCTCAAAAACAAGGGCATTGTTGAAAAAACATTGTCACAGGAATTCAGTATTGTAGAGGTATTTTGGCCTGTTATATTCCGACAAGAAGCAGAGTAGAGTGTACTGTAAATTGTGTAGAATGCAAGTTCCCACAAAGACAAGTAATACCACTAATCTTTTGTACCATCTGAAGCAGTGCCATCCTTTAGGGTTAGCAAGATTTTACAGTCCCAGACCCAAGCAAGTGCTGCACTAATGGGGATTTCTTGTGCCTTTTTTGCCTTGGAGCATACAATGACCACAATTGAATGACAATTTTGTTTATGTTCTCATTTGTTTACATTTGAAAGCTGCTTCAATTTCCACTGAGGATATATACAGAATGTTTTTGTCTATTTATTTGTAGGTTTGTTTTCCAACCATTTAAAACAGTTTGAATCCATACAAAGGAAAGATTGTCCAACAAATTTAGTGTGTTCTCCTGTAAAACTTAAAAGGTTTTTCACTTGTCAGAATTAAAATTTTAGTTTATCATGTATACCTATTTTATTTATTTGAAATACAGTTGTATAATGTTCTACAGTATATTTGTCATGTTCAAGTTCTGACAGAAGATAAATAATATTTAAACCAAAGTTAACCTTATTATATCTTCACATCTCACTTAGGATTAAAAAGGAACATTTAATCTTGACAGAAATAGTGATTTCATTTTATATCATGAAATATCTTAATATTGACTGATGTGAAAAAAAATTATCTTGATAATATTTTGTTTTCCATATTACTCAGCCCTACCCTGAACACAAATATGCAATCAGCTTGAGCATTTTGGAACTTAAATAGGGTACTGAGTAGGATAATCTAATCTTTTAATTTTCCTTATAAATGTTTACATCAAGTAGGTCCCATGTCTTTTCAACTTTTCACATTTTAATATGGTGCCTAGAAAAAGTATTCAACCCCTGGTAAGTTTTTCACATTTTATTATTGCACAAAATTGAATCACAGAGGATTTCATTTGCTATTTTGACATTGATCAACAGAAACACTCTTTAATGTCTAAGTGAAAACATATTTTTGCAAAGTGTTCTAGATATAAAACATAAAACAATTTATCAAATAAGTATTTAACCCCTTTAATCTCCTTGATGTTAAGCATGACAGTGACTCAAAACTCTATGTAACTATGGTTAAGTCTGAGGCAGACTCAGAGGATTTGCTTTATAGCGTAAAGCCCGTGAAACTCTTGAGGCAATATTTTGCTGCTATCTAGTGTTTGAAATAACATTACACTGTAAAATATCAGGAGTATTTCTTGTAATTCTGCCACTTTAAGGGAGCACTTTGGTAACTCATTAGTATTCATGAGTGGGGTGGATTCTTCAACCAAAGTGATCAGTATTCATGAGTGAGACGGTAATTTCAAACCAAAAAACAGTACAAAACAAAAAGCCCTAAAGGCACTTTTAGAACAAACTGAAAGTGAACCATTGTGTGAATTGACACTGATAGCTATAGTGCTGATGATACGAAGTGGTCATCATAAGGATGGTGAAACTATCACCTTTTCGGTAGATTCAGACCTGCCAAGTTTCAGTGATGTTTGTGTTAGGTGTCTGCTTCATACCACTGCTGACAATACCGTACCTCCCCGTGGCCCATTTATGGGTTGCCCTGGTCTAAAGATGTCTGTTGATCAATGATTATATGGACTATTTATGATTTGTTGATGATTGTCTTGTGGAGAAAATAGTTGTTGAAACGAACTGCTATTTCGAGCAGTGCCTGAAAAGTCACAGTAAACCAAGATAGATAGATGGATACTTTATTAATCTTGAGGGGAAATTCACATAATCCAGCAGCAGTATACTGATTCAAAAAACAATATTAAATTAAATAGTAATACAAATGCATGTAGAAACAGGCAATAACTTTGAATAATGTTAGCATTTACTCCCCCGGTTGGAACTGAAGAATCGCATAGTGTGGGGGAGGAACGATCTCCAAAAAGTCTCAAAAGTCTGTCACTGAAGCTGTTCCTCTGCCTGGAGATGACACTGTTAAGTGGATGCAGTGGATTCTTCATGATTGACAGGAGTTTGCTCAGTGCCCGTCGCTCTGCTACAGATGTTAAACTGTCCAGCTTTATTCCTACAATAGAGCCTGCCTTCTTCACAAGTTTGTCCAGGCGTGAGACGTCCTTCTCTTTATGCTGCCTCCCCAGCACACCACCGCGTAGGAGAGGGCACTCGCCACAACTTTCTGGTAGAACATCTGCAGCATCTTATTGCAGATGTTGAAGGATGCCAACCTTCTAAGAAAGCCTACTCTAGATGGTGGCACCCCGCTTCGAGCTGCAGCCAGTGATGATCTTTATCCCATCCCACACTTCCTTCATGCTGCTTTTCTGCAATTTCTGCTCCAGCTTTCTCCTGTACTGCTCCTTCACTGCCCTGAGCTGGACTCGGAGTTTCTTCTGCACACGCTTGAGCTCATGCTGATCACTGCCTTTAAAAGCCCTTTTCTTCTGGTTCAAAAGGCCCTTGATGTCACTTGTAATCCATGGCTTGTTGTTAGCATAGCAGCGTACTGTTCTTACTGGAACTACAATGTCCATACAGAAGTTGATGTAATCAGTTGTGCAGCCAACAGCCTCTTTAATTTTCTCACTATCTGACCCCAGCGGTATATCCCAGTCTGTAGTTCCAAAGCAGTCTCTCAGAGCCTGCTCTGCCTCAGGAGACCACTTCCTGAATGATCGTGTGGTTGTAGGTAGCGCCTTCACTCTTGGTTTGTAGTGAGGCTGAAGCAGAACCAGGTTATGATCTGCTTTCCCAAGCGCAGGCAGCAGGGTGGCGCTGTATGCGTCTTTAACGTTTGCATACAGTAGGTCAATAGTTCTATTTCCCCGGGTGTTACAGTCCACATACTGGAAGAAGGCAGGTAATGTTTTATCCAGCGTTACATGGTTAAAGTCTCCAGCAATTAGCACAAGAGCCTCAGGGTGCTGCGTTTGTAACTTAGCAACTGCAGAATGGATGATGTCACTCGCTACCTCCGCGTTCGCTTGAGGGGGGATGTAAACAATATCAACAATCACGTGTCCAAACTCTCTTGGCAAGTAATAGGGGCACAGACTTACAGCCAACAGTTCGATGTCCCTGCAGCAATTGGAGATTTCAACGTTTATATGTCCTGAGTTGCACCACTTTGTATTGACATAGAGAGCGACACCCCCTCCTTTTTTTTTCCTCCTGGTATTTGCGTTTCTGTCCGCTTTAACTGTGCTAAACCCAGGTAGCTCCACGTTAGCATCTGGGATGGTAGTTGTTAGTCACGTTTCACTAAAACACAGCAAGCTGCATTCTCTGTAGGTTCTGACATTTTTCACCAGCACAGCCAGTTTGTCACTCTTATTTGGTAGTGAGTTCACATTTCCAAGGATCACCGAAGGCACCGACGGATTATAACGGCATTTTCTCGCAAGCTGCTTGGCTTTTATCTTATTTTAAAAATAGTAAAAAGTGTCCAGAGAGCTTTAAATCAATTAAAGCAATTTAAACCATTAAATCAATGTGCTTTTTAGTCTCTAGATGCTGCATGTCATAGTGGGTAAACCAGTCCAAAGAAGATACTGATGCATAAGCCAATTGTTGCAGACACCCATTTTTGGCCAAGTTATGAATAAGTGCCATTTTTTCACTCATTATGAAATACTGTATAGTACCATGACTGCAGTGAAACTAATCGTCTATTACCTAAACTGAACAAACTGTTGGATGTGTATCAGCCGATTATCAAAAATAGGCAGAAGGTGCATGTTCCCAATTATGACATACGTATTGACAAATGTCTTATGGGTTATAAGGGTACACTGTCGTGATCACTGAACATTGCATCCAAATGGGCATGATTCAGTACCAAGTTTTACATGTTCTGCAAATCAGCTCTGGGCACATGTGGAACTCAATACATTACCTTGGTAGAGGAACTAAATGTGCCTATGTGCGTTGATGACTGTTTCAAAGCACATTACATGAAGCACATGTACTAAATCTGCATCAGTACAGCAGTGCATGCTAGACATATCTTTCCTACTGTGATTATGTTGACATTTTGGTATTTACATGTTTGTATTACACAAAAGTATTTTAATGTTGTTGTTGAAAAACCAGTGTATTTGGCTCGTTTTTCTGGGGATAAGCATAACACTAAGGATGCTAAAATGACACACCTAGATCATTACTAATTCAGCCAACTGGTTTTAGAAGTCACATATTTAATTAAATAGAGGTCACTTGTCTGTATTGAAGGAGTATCAGATGAATGTAGCATAAATGCACATGCACTGTATCTTGTACTGAGTTGGTATTGTGGCCTAATCTACACAATGAAGTGGAACAATGCGCCAAGCAACTTCTATGAAAAGGTGATTGAAATGCACTAATCAAGGGATAGATACAAAATATCCTGGAGTCCAGTTAAATCAATCATTCAGAACTGGAACGATTATGGCACAGTTATAAATTTGTCTGGATCTGGCTGTCCACAAAAACTTGAATGATTGTGCAACTAGTGAGAGAGGCAACAAAGAGACTTGTGATAACTCTGAACAAGTTACAAGCTACAGTGGTTGAGATTGGATTAGACTGTACATACAACAGCTGTGCCTGTTTATGGGATAATGGCAAGAAAAAAGCAACTGATAAAAAAAAAAAAAAAAAAGTGATTGATATTAGTACTGAGTGGTAAACCGTTTCATACCAAAAACCGTTTTTTATTTTTGTTATGATATGGATTTTTCTTATACCGCAATACCGGTTTAAATAGCCTGAACAACGTTCAGAACGTGGCACAGTGGGAAATCTTTTTGAGAAAAGACCTTTTTCATTGCTGCACCATTAAACACAAATGCAACGGAGTACATGCATTAGTGGAGGTATTTAATGGTGAAAATGGACAGAGAACATTCCGAAACTGAAGCTGTAGTAGACAATAAAGTTGAATATGATGACACAGAAGAACTTTTGCCGAAAAAAGAAGCCGTGTCTGTTGTCTGGAGATACTTTGGTTTTAAAAGGTTGGATGTGGACCATTATGTTCAAATGTGTGAATACTGTTTCTATACTACTGGGTAATACTGCAAGCCAAGTTGTACTTGTTTTATTTTTTTCAATACTGTGTAATGTACCTGGGTGCTGTGCAATAGTGTGGCGACATGTTGACTTTATTCTCGTAATTTGTCATTATAGCAGAACATTGTAAACTAAACTTCATATTAAAATTAATATTTAATTTACTAGATTTTCTCAAACCGTGTCATAAGTAATGTAGCACATTTAATGCTTTGTGTTAAGTGTTCCCCGAGCCATGTTAATCGCTACGTGCTTCTTAAACTGACTACCTCTTGCTCTAAGAGGAGGCGCAGGCAGCGATCACCACACAGAATACATTAATTTCATGATATTTCTGCTCTCTGAACATTTAGAATGCTAAGATAAATACTTGATATTTTCATGATGAAATGCATTAAGCCATGGGCTGGGATTGATTTTAGGATGAAGTTTAATTTACAACATTCTACTTTAATGACAATAAACTGTGAGAATAAAGTGGAAATGTTGACTTTAATCTCGACATAAACGGCGAGAATAATGTGGTAATGTCGAGAATAAAGTTAACATGTCGACTTTATTCTCGACATATAGTTTTTTTTTTTGTTTGTTCACTGTGTCCATATTTTATTTCCTTCACTGTGGCCCTAATATGCTTCTGTAGGGCTATACCACAAATAGCATTATAAATGCAAGTTGTAGTTTTATTATTTATGTATATAGCTTAGCTTGAAGCAAGGTCCATATTAATGGAATTTGCCTTAATGATGGTTCAGTTGGTAAAGATGTTATCACCAAGTTGCACTTGGTTTATTTTATTTAATTTATTTTTTTTTGTGAATACTGTGTAATGCACCTGGGCTTGAAGTCTTGAAGTAATAGTATTGTTACTGGAATTTGCAGTATTATTTATTTTATTGTTATTATTTATTAGTTTAAATATTATGCAGTTTAATGATGGTAAAGTTGTTTAAAAAGTCACTTTAATGTGTCAGTGGACAGAGATTGTTAACATTAACAGAAAGTGTAGTTGGTTTACAAAAAATATTTACTATTCCTTTTCTAAGACATGTTCAGTGCAGTACAAGTTTTGATAAGCACCTCTGGATATTTTACTAAGTCTTAATGCCTCTTTGGATGGTTCATAATATATTGTCAAAATTTTAGTTTAAGTTGTTTGCAAAATTTGTTCAATAAAAAGGCTCTATATTTTGGCTGCAGCTGTCATGCAATGTGATTCCTTCTCTTCATTAGTGCCACCCCCATTAGTGCCAACTATCACTTTATGGGGCCATGCAAACCTGTATTAATACTTGTGTGCACATTAAAATATTTTTTTATACAATTCTTATGACAGTGGAATAGGTTATTCTTAGCCAGTCTAATGCAGTAATTGCATTGGAAAATGTGGTTAACATCCACTCATGCATGGGAAAAAAATACCGTTTTCACGGTATAATTTAGAAAAATACCATGATATAGAATTTTGTCCATATTGCCCAGCACTAATTGATATCTTCGTAGTGTTTTCCAGAAAATTGGGCTTTTTGGCCATCACACTCAGCTCTGTATAAGCCAAGCACTGCACAGTAATATAAAACATTCCATCTCCTTGGTGAAGCATGGTGGTGGGAGCATCATGCTGTGGGGATGCTTTTCTGTAACAGGCCCTCAAAAGCTTGTGAGAGCAGAGGGTAAAATGAATGAGCAAAATAAAAATCATAATGTTTTTTGTACTCATCTGATGGTGTTACAGTTTCACAGTTGGAAAATATTATTGACAAACTTAGACCTACTTTTTGCCTAGTTGATATTGTTCCACCATGACTTTTGTTGGAGGCTTTTGATATCCTGGGTCCACTATTGTTGGCAATTATAAATGGTTCCCTTAGTAAGGGTGTTTTGCTCTTCTTTTTTTAAACATGTGGTGGTGGAACCTTGTCTTAAAAAGGCTAAGTTAGATCCTGGAGTGTTAGCTAATGTTCATTATATTTCTCAATTGCAATTTTTGGTTAAAATATTAGAAAGAATTATTTATAAACAATTGGTTGATCATCTTAGTTCTAATAATTTATGAGATCTACCAGTCTTGCTTTAGGAGTTATCATGTGGTTGAGACTGCCCTCCTGAATGTATTTAATGACCTCTATTTATTACTGATTCAGGTAGGTAAGCAGTCCTTGTCCTTCTAGATCTTTCAAAGGCATTTGATACTATCAATCATTAGATCCTGCTGTTGTAGCTTAAGCATCTGGTGGAGCTTAAAGGGGCTGCTCTGGAATGGTTCAGGTCATATCCTTCATTGACCCCTCTTTTTTGTCTGCTGCTCCTGTTAAATGTAATGTCCCTCAGGGATCCAGTTTGGGACCTATTTTACAGTGGAGGAAAGAAGTATTGAAACAGATAACATTCCTTACAATCAAGTCAAACTTAACACAGGAAAATTCAATCCTAACCCAAGAGAAAGACTAAGCAGCAATAAAGGAAGAGCATCCTATCCTTGAAATGGAAGCTTATTCTAAAATATTATTGAAAGATCCTCCCATATTTTAAAGGTTTGAACAGATCCTCTAACTGAGAATTTGTTTTTTTCCAATTTCAAAAAGTACAGTATGTAACATCAGTGAAGTGAGGTAAAGGCAGTTACAGTTTGTTTGTCTTTCTTCACTTTAAGCCTGTTTGGGAGTACACCAAACATCTGTTAATGGGTGTGAGTGATTATGAAACCAAGGCTATCTGATAGGCATTCAAAGATATTTGTCCAAAAAGTTTTTAATTTGGTCAACACCCAGAACAAGTGGCCCAGTGAGGCTGAAGCTAGATTGTAACATTCACAGGTTGAATCTTGCCCTGGAAACCTTTTGGACAATTTTATTCAAGATAAATGTGCTCAATTAAAAGATTTTAAGTTGACTGATTAAATGCTTTGCTCATATGGAGCTTGAGTGTATTCTGTGCATGGCTACGTTCCACTCCTTTTCTGAAAAATTATGTGACAGATGCTCTTCCCAATGTACACTGGGGTCTTTGAAAGTATGAGACTTTAAAATATTTTTATAAATTGTAGAGATGCTATCTGAGTCTTCAAGACTGATCCAGTATTTCTTCTTGAATAGAACTAGTTGGGCAGGATCTGTTTAGCAAAGTTTCTAGCCTGAAAGTAGTGGAAGAATTATGTTGATGAGAAGTTAAATTTGAAGCATGATTGTTTGTGGATACAAAGACATTATCTATGTACAAGTCTCTGAGTGTTTAAATCCCAGACATTTTCCAAACATTAAATACTGTTTGAGAGGGTGGATAAAGGTGGTTGTCATGTAGAGGTGCAGCAGGTAAAGTCTTCTCTGTCTTAAAGTGCTTCCTACAATGGTTCCATATTCTGAGAGAATGAAGGGCAATTGGATTATTAGTGTATTAATGATAATTTGTATTTACTGGGGTACAGAGCAGGGAATATAAATAAGTACTGCAAGATTTTATTGCTCTTGCTGACCGGTTTTGTGTATATTCATCGATTTGCGTCGATGTACAGGCCTTTATTGCTTGTATGTTTAACACCCAGTAATATAATTGAAAGATAGGTAATGCCATGACCCCTGGTGCTTTAGGTTGTTGTGAAGTTACTCTTAGGATGTATGGATGTTTCAAATTACAAATAAATGAGGTTATGATTTAATCTAATTTCTTAAAAAATGATTTGTTTATGTATATGGGGATGCTTGGGAACAGTGGTTATCATAACAATGTTTATTCTTCCTGCTAATGTAAGATGGAGGGTAGACGATCTATTCATGTCTTATTTAATTTTTTCCATGTAGACAGCAAAATTTTGTTGAAAAAGATCTTTATATTGTGATTTTACCCCCAGATATTAAAAAAAAACTGATCTACTAAGATAAATGGTAAGGTGTCCAGTTTAATATTGTGTGCTAGAGAATTCACTGGAGAAAGTACACTTTTATTCAAATTGATTTTGTGTCCAGATATCTTTTGAAAATCTGCTAATGCTTTTAGGACTGCTAGCACAGAGTTTTGTGGGTTAGATGTATACTGTACAGTACCATATGATCAGCATATAGAAAATTCTGTTCAAGTCCTTCTGTAAATTTATTTCTGATGCATTTTGAAATTATACAGCCAATGGTTCAATGGCGATTGCAAAGAGCAAAGGTGATAAGGGGCATCCTTGTCAAGTTCCATGTTCTAGTCTGAAGTAGTCTGAAATAATGTTGTTAATACAAACTGAGGCTTCTGGACTAGTATAAAGTAGTTTGATCCATGCACATATGTTTGGGCCGAACCCAAATTTGTGCACTGTGATGAATTAGGTAGTCTCATTCCATCATATCAAAATGCATCTAAAGATAATAAGATCTCTGGGGTGATTCTGCTCATCTGGAGTTTTTTATTCTCTGTCTTCTTGGCCATTTGACTTTACCTTATGCTTTTTTATATAGTATTGCCTAATCTTGTTTTTGTTTCATATAACTTTTCTCTCTTCATCTTGTAAAGCACTTTGAGCTACACCATTTGTATAAAATGTGCTATATAAATAAATGTTATTGATGTTGTTGAATATATATTAAACAAATGTCAAAGGTTGGAAGTTAAGTGTCTGCCTTTATTGTACATACCTTTACTGTATCTATGGCCTTTAATGTTGTGAATTTATATTTGTGGTGTTCTTGAGATAAAGCCAATATTTGTTGAGAATTTGATGTGAATGGGATCATTGGACGTATTCAGTACTCATTTCCCCCAGTATATTTTATATATATCTTCTTCCTATAGGAGCTATTTTTATTAAGTTTAATGTTTCTTTTCATTGTTATATTCCTGTGTGCAATTCTGCAATGAATTGGTTGTATAACTGTCTTGAGGAAATCCTGGATGGCTGAGAATTCTCTTGATCTCAATCATAATAAAATGAAAGTACTTTTAGTTGGTCCTGCAGCTAAAGCTCAAGTAGAATTTGAATATCTTGGCACTTTTGCGGATTTCTGTAAACCTCAAGTGTGGAATATTGGGGTTATTTTTGACAGTGACCACTGTTTTGAGAAACCTATTAATTCCGTGATCAGGAGTTGTTTTTCCAGCTTCATGTTTTAGCCAAGGTTAAGCTTTTTCTATCTCACAGGGATCTTGAAGGAGTTACTCTTGCCTTTATGTTTTTCTCTGCTTGATTACTGCATTACTTTTTATATTCTGGCATCAGGAAACCCCTGATACACAGATTGAAGTTATGTTCAACAAATGTTCTATGTAAAACGTTTTGGCTAAAGCATTACTGATGTTGTGTTTAAATGAGCTCTATAAATAAATTTACATTGACAAATTCTGTAAGAAATCCTGATGCAGTCTGCAAGAGACCTGTGCCTTGGATAAAATATTTGTTTTCTGGAAAGAGAACAACTCCTAGTATTAAACCAAAGCTATGCGTGAATGGCTTAAAAACAAACATTGCTAATGTCCTGAAGTGGTCGAGTCAGAGTCCAGATCTTAATCCAATTGAGAATTTGTGGCTGGACTTGGAAAAAGGCTGTTTAATCATGAAACTTGAAAGAGCTTCAGCAACTTTAGAAAAAAGAAAAGAAGAACTGGAAATAGTTGCAGTGTCCAGACTCGGGGCTATAATGTTTGCCAAAGTTGCATCTATTAAATACTTACTTAAATGGAGTGGGGTGGCACAGTGGTAGCATTGCTGCCTCACAGTTAGGAGACCCGGATTTGCTTCCTGGGTCCTCCCTGTGTGGAGTTTGAATGTTCTTCCCATGTCTGCGTGGGTTTCCTCCGGGTACTCCGGTTTCCTCCTACAGTCCAAAGACATGCAGGTTAGGCGAATTGGCTATTCTAAAATTGTCCCTAGTGTGTGTGTGTGTGTGTGTGTGTGTGTGTGTGTACAGTGGGATGCAAAAGTTTGGGCAACCTTGTTAATAGTCATTATTTTCCTGTATAAATCGTTGGTTGTTACAATAAAAAATGTCAGTTAAATATATCATATAGGAGACACACACAGTGATATTTGAGAAGTGAAATGAAGTTTATTGGATTTACAGAAAGTGTGCAATAATTGTTCAAACAAAATCAGGCAGGTGCATAAATTTGGGCACCACAAAAAAGAAATGAAATCAATATTTAGTAGATCCGCCTTTTGCAGAAATTACAGCCTCTAAATGCTTCCTGTAGGTTCCAATGAGAGTCTGGATTGTGGTTGAAGGTATTTTGGACCATTCCTCTTTACAAAACATCTCTAGTTCATTCAGGTTTGATGGCTTCCGAGCATGGACAGCTCTCTTTAACTCACACCACAGATTTTCAATTATATTCAGGTCTGGGGACTGAGATGGCCATTCCAGAACGTTGTACTTGTTCCTCTGCATGAATGCCTTAGTGGATTTTGAGCAGTGTTTCGGGTCGTTGTCTTGTTGAAAGATCCAGCCCCGGCGCAGCTTCAGCTTTGTCACTGATTCCTGGACATTGGTCTCCAGAATCTGCTGATACTGAGTGGAATCCATGCGTCCCTCAACTTTGACAAGATTCCCAGTCCCTGCACTGGCCACACAGCCCCACAGCATGATGGAACCACCACCATATTTTACTGTAGGTAGCAGGTGTTTTTCTTGGAATGCTGTGTTCTTTTTCCTCCATGCATAACACCCCTTGTTATGCCCAAATAACTCAATTTTAGTTTCATCAGTCCACAGCACCTTATTCCAAAATGAAGCTGGCTTGTCCAAATGTGCTTGAGCATACCTCAAGCGGCTCTGTTTGTGCTGTGGGCGGAGAAAAGGCTTCCTCTGCATCACTCTCGCATACAGCATCTCCTTGTGTAAAGTGCACCGAATGGTTGAACGATGCACAGTGACTCCATCTGCTGCAAGATGATGTTGTAGGTCTTTGGTGCTGGTCTGTGGGTTGACTCTGACTGTTCTCGCCATTCGTCGCTTCTGTCTATCCGAACTCTTTCTTGGTCTGCCACTTCGAGCCTTAACTTGAACTGAGCCTGTGGTCTTCCATTTCCTCAATATGTTCCTAACTGTGGAAACAGACAGCTTAAATCTCTGGGACAGCTTTCTGTATCCTTCCCCTAAACCATGATGGTGAACAATCTTTGTCTTCAGGTCATTTGAGAGTTGTTTTGTGACCCCCATGTTGCTACTCTTCAGAGAAAATTAAAGGAGGAGGGAAACTTACAATTGACCCCCTTAAATACTCAAATTCTCATTATTGGATTCACCTGTGTATGTAGGTCAGGGGTCACTGAGCTTACCAAGCCAATTTGAGTTCCAATAATTAGTTCTAAAAGTTTTGGAATCAATAAAATGACAACGGTGCCCAAATTTATGCACCTGCCTGATTTTGTTTGAACAATTATTGCACACTTTCTGTAAATCCAATAAACTTCATTTCACTTCTCAAATATCACTGTGTTTGTCTGCTATATGATATATTTAACTGACATTTTTTATCGTAACCAACGATTTATACAGGAAAATAATGACTATTAACAAGATTGCCCAAACTTTTGCATCCCACTGTATGTATACGTGCGCCCTGCTGTGGGCTGGCACCCTGTCTGGGGTTTGTTTCTTGCCTTGCACCCTGTGTTGGCTGGGATTGGCTCCAGCAGACCCCCATGACCCTGTAGTTGGGATATAGCGGGTTGGATAATGCAGTAATTTATTTTGTGTTTTATATTTGTAACCAATTTAGAACCTTTGCAGAGATTTGTTTTCGTTCTGATATTAAAGATCCTTTTTCTGTTGATTAGTGTTAAATTAGTTAAATGAAATCCTCTATGATTCATTTTTGTATAATAATAAAATATGAAAATTTCTAAGGGGTGAATACTTTTTAATAAATACTATGTGTTGGTTCATCAAGGTTTACACATGGTGGATTAAACAGGCCCTTGTCCTTTTCCTGTCAATAAGTGGGATCTGAAGGACAGCTGTTGAGTTCAAGGTGTCAGTTCTGAAGAGCTATGTCTCTCTATTTTTTTTTTTATATATAATTTATTTTTATTTTTTTTTTACTCAAACGTTAAACAAATTTACTTTATCCTACCATGATGAAGAAAAGTTTTTGGACTCCAAATTCTCATTAGAGATACTTACACATTTGATCATTTTTGTTACAGCCTGTGCCATTCAGGCAATTCCTGTGAATACATTCAAGAAATGTTCTTTTGAGGCTTACAGTTTTACTATTGTGTAAGAACTGCATCTAGGCTGTCTTTGATATAATGTACATCAGAGGTTGTTTCTCACTGTCTCCTGTCTATCATTCTTTAGTCTGAATATGGCTAAGCTTGATGAAATTCTGCATAACATAAAGGCTTTAAATTCAGGTCATCTGCATTTGTGTTTTGTGAAACCATGATTTCTCTAATTGTAATTGAATTGGTCACTTGAACTGCTTGCCTATCCCAACTGACCTGTATGCAAGACAAGAACAATGTTGAACTGTACACCATCTTTGCTAAATAGGGTTTAATTACAGTGTGTCCTCCAATTAGATCCTCCCCACACACACAAATACACACATCTGTCTACAGCTGTTCCATATGCTCATTTAAAAATAAAATGTATTTAGTTAAAAAAAAAATTAAACATTGGTCCGCTATTAGCTTTTAATTTTTTGAAGCTTAAGGAAAAATCTTTCTACTGTTATGACATGCAGCATGTTAACAAAAGTACATTATCACAGAGGTGGGCAGTTAAATGGCCTGCTAAAACAGTACGCTTCATGGCTGGAAATGAACCATCTAACACTAAATATGTGTTATTTACTTTGATTTTTAAAGTCAAAGTAATTTTCATTAGAATAACAACTAAAATATTACAAGTTTAATTTAAATGCATATAACATATTTAGATTGGGATGCTGTCTCCATTTGCAAGTAACTACTGAATTCTGAATTAGTACAGTTGTAAGTAAAAACAAAGGCTGATCATTGATGTGAGGAAGACTGAAACAAACTGAAAAAGATCTGTTTACTGGAATTCTGAAATAATAAGCATCATTTGTAATCAACAAAGTATGAATAATTTGCAAGCTTTATATTGAATAATTTGCAATCTTTATATTGAGAGTTCTGATTTTAAGAAGGGTAACCTAAAATTTGGTAAAAATCTTAAATAAGTGCGAAAAAACTTGAAGTGAAATTGGAAAATTGAAGCATCTTTAGTTAGTGATATTTGGAATTTTCATTAATTTGACTTGTCCATCAAATATTACTGTTCAGTTATTAAACATTTAATGTTTTCTTATTAATACTAAAATCTCGCAACACCAAGTGTTACAAACCTAAGAAATCAATTTTCTGACCATCCTGGTTTGAAAGGTTTGTTGCAGAGGGAACTTTTAAAGAGTTTATCTCTAATAAAATATTATGAATTCTCTTGGTTTTCACTAATTGTTGTGTCAGTTATAATAATAGTTACGTTTTTATTTTTTAGCATAAATTTAAGCAGTTTTAAATTTTTAGTTATGGAGCAGAAAACATAAGTTAATATGCTATTTTTAGTACATGCACATTTAAGATAGAGCGGCGCAGTGGTAGCGCTGCTGCTTTGCAGTAAGGAGACCTGGGTTCACTTCCCAGGTCCTCCCTGCGTGGAGTTTGCATGTTCTCCCCGTGTCTGTGTAGGTTTCCTCCCACAGTTCAAAGACATGCGGGTTAGGTGCATTGGCAATCCTAAATTGTCCCTAGTGTGTGCTTGGTGTGTGTGTGTGCATGTGCCCTGCAGTGGGCTGGCACCCTGCCTGGCGATTTGATCCTGCGTTGTGCCCTGTGTTGGCTGGGATTGGCTCTGGCAGACCCTCGTGACTCTGTGTTAGGATATGGCGGGTTGGATAATGACTGACTGACTGACATTTAAGATATCAAGCAGACCATGATGATAATATCTTTATTCATAAGCCCTATGCTGAAATCCCTACTTAAGGCCTATCAAAACTCCTCATTTGTTGTTACAGAGGGGAATTCTCCTCTCTGACACACCTTAAATTCAATCCCTAACCTTCAGGGCTTGTTGAAGCTAAGAAACCATTCTTGGGGAAAGACAAAAAAAAAAAGAAGAAGAGGTGAAGATCATAAAATAAGGAATCACAACCAGTGACCAAAAATGTAGGTGTTAATTTGAAATTTTTGCTTCACAAAAGACAAGTGTGTTGGAAGAAAGTTCATCTGCGCAGTGTTTTTTAATTCAATTTTTTAAATTAATTTTCTTTTTCAATACTGTTTTCACATTTTAGTTTTCATTTAGTTTTATGAACTTTTCACTGTAATTTACAGAGCCTGGTGGACATTCTGTAAATAGTTTGGCCATAGCCCCTTCTCTCTGCAGAGACAAAGTTAAACAATTGACCAATGTAACCCTTCATTTTAGCTTCTTTTGTAGGTTTTTGTTTTTTCAGCATGTCACCATTCTCAGCCTCTTTATTGACCTCTTATTAACCTCTTTAAGTGTGTTTTTAAGTTCCTCAGATTCTTTCCCTTTAACTGAGGTTCTCAAGTCCAAACCATTTACACACTTGCTCTTGCCACAGTCAGCATCATACTTAAACTACTCCATGGTAGGACTTTCCAATTGATAACCAATTCTTTGCTGTATGTCCGCGTTCATAAACATGTTCCGGCTATGCAGCTGACATCCATCATTTTCATTAGACTACATAGTCATATAGTACTGTACCTACAGTAGCTATTTTGTGATATAGGAGGGACAGTCAATAGCAGTGTTCTCTTGAAGTTGGGTGAGAACAAAAAAAAAAAAAAACATTCTGTTATTTAACATAACTTATGTTACCTCATAAGTAATGTTGGATCGTTACTAAAATTTAGACTTCTATTTTCATAGCAGCTTTCAGTCTTTAGTACTGGTATCGAAGCAAATAACAGATAATCTATCCCATCCCAAAGCACACTCATAGCAATGCACAAATGCGCAACAACCTGCCTTGCCACACTCAACAAGTAAATTCACGGCGCTTCCCCCTTAAAGACTCCAGCATGTTTATATTAATATAGACGGTGAAAGTTGGTGTCCGCTGTGGTGAATAGAGCAAGATACAATACGTACTGTATATTTCATTGCAGATTGGGCGAAGGGTTGTGAGTATAAGGTAGAAATCACAAACAGGCACAAAGAAGTTAGTTCTCAAAAAAGATTAAAATATATAGTAATGCTGTACCTCTGATCGAAAGTATAAGCTTAGTATAAACTGAGTCTGATGAGGGAGCCCAGTGGTAAAGACTTTATCTTCCATCGCTCACATTAATTAATATGCTTTTTACCACAGCGTATATTTGTGTTTGTGTGTGTGTGTTTTTTTTTTTTTTATAGAAAGAAGCTTTTCCAGCTTCTTTAACATACTGTATTTACCTTTTGCATTTCATATAAATAGTTCTTCTTCTCAGAATGTTCTAATTGTTACAGAATTGGTTGATCTGATGGTAGACTCCATTTGTTCTAATCTCTGTCTTTAGAGCACTTCTCTGACTCATTGGCTTGATTTCAGATTAGATGTTAGGGCTTTCTTTTTTAATTTTGAGTTATTTGTTTGGTTACTTTGCCTTGATTTGCCACATTTCACAAACGAGTACTTCTTAGCAAATAACTGTCATATTGTGCATGAATAATATTTGCGATGAGTGGGCACAGGCCTGACTTACAGGGTGTCTTTAAAAAGACCAACAACTAAAGACAGATCTTAACCAACGCGTCTGTTAAAAATTTTCTGAAACCATTTTCAACAGATTCTTTATGTAATTTGTATGTCTTGAACTGTAACCATTCAAATTTTAACCATTACTTCAATGCTACTCTGCAATCATTGGTACTATCAAGCTTGCTGGAGGCTGTTGATGAAAAATATAACTATTATATTAAAATACAAAAAATATGATTTGTTGTGCAGATTAATACTGCTTAAAACAACAACAACAGCATTTATTTATATAGCACATTTTCATAAAAATGATGTAGCTCAAAGTGCTTTACAGGTTGAAGAAAGAGGAAAAAAGACAAAATGTATAAGTAATAAAATTTGGCAATACTTTTATTCTATGTTAATTAGTAAGGTCCGATAACCAGGGAGGACAGAAAGAACAAAAAAACTCCAGACGGCTGGAGAAAAAAAAAATCTGCAGGGGTTCTGAGGCCATGAGACCTCCCAGCCCCCTCTAGGCATTCTGCCTAACATAAATGACCTCAATCAGTTCACATGGAACTTGATGATGACGGTCACTTCTGGCCTTTAATCCATCAATGTAGGGACATCACGGTGCTTTGATCGGGTAGGGGTGGCACAGATCGCCACCACAGAAAACCGGATAAAGAACAGCAGAGAAATTAGGGGTTAGTACTGATTTCTGAGCCACTATGAATGATAATGGTAATTAAATGCATATACAGAGTATCAGGATTAAACTAAAATGAAGCTATGAGAAAGCCAAATTAAAATAATGTGTTTTTAGCAGTTTTTTAAAGTGCTCCACTGTATTACCTGGCGAATTTCTATCAGAAGCTATTTCAGATTTTAGGTGCATAACAGCAGAATGCTGCCTCACCACTTCTTTTAAGTTTAGCTCTTGGAATAATAAGCAGACACTCATTTGAAGGTCTAAGTTTACAATTTGGAGTGTAAGGTGAAAGGCATTCTGAGATATAGGATGGATCGAGATTATTTAAGGTTTTGTAAACCATAAGCAGTATTTAAAGTCAGTTCTAAATGACACCGGTAACCAATGAAGGGACATCAAAACTGGAGAGATGTGTTCAGATTTTCTTTTCCTAGTTAAGATTCTAGCAGCTACATTCTGCACTAGTTGCAATCGATTGATGTCTTTTTGATTGATTACTGTATTACAAATAATTATTCACTAATCTATTTTCTGTACTCTAGTAACAATTTATAGCAAATAGTTTGATTTTTAAGTATATATTTTTGACATGAATAACTAGATCTTATTTTATGGGCAAGTACCTACCTAGTACCTACCTTTTTCTATTTTGTCCAAACCTTATTGGTAAATAATATAGAAGTTTAAGAGTCAGAATGCTCTGAACAACTACTGTATCACCCTTTATTAGAAACTAGTACACTGGAATGCTGATGTTCATCTGCTTCGATCTTGGTGTGCATTTAGGAAACTCTCTGCGTCATGTTGCCTTTGTTCATTGGACATTCCGCCCCACATGTGGATGCTAAATGGCATTATGCCTGGCCACAAAAGCTGGATGCACACACACACACATATATATTGTGGAAAACAGCCTGAACACAAACAGGTAGACATCGTTTTATGCACCACACATGTTTATTTACAATTATTCTACTATTTACAGTGCACACATAACCCCAAAACACCCCCAAAGTCCAGGAATTCTCTCACAGTGCCCCTCTTCTGGTCCACCTCCACTCCTCTGCTCTGAGCTCTGTCCTCTTCCACCCGTCTCCAGCCATCGAATGGAGGGAAGTGGCCCCTTTTATAATTACCCGGACATGCTCTAGGTGCCTCCCAATAAGTTACTGCCGGCACTCCCTGGTGTGGCGGATGTGCCGGCTGTGCACCCGGAAGCACTCCGGGTGTCCCTGGTCTTCTTCCCCCCAGCACATCTGGGTGTAGCGGAAGTGCTGAGGGCCAGGGCTCTTCAGGCATCCGTGCGCCTCTGGTGGTGACCACAGGCCCCTATAGGGTTGAGCTTCCAAGCTCTATTCCTGTGGTCCCCATACCATCCAGGGCGGTTGCCCTCTCATGTTCTGGAAGAGGCGTAGTCCCTCTTCGGGTCCTTCTAGGCATCCCGGCTGGGTACCACCAGCCGCTTAATATATATATAATTAAGTTTTAGGCATTTTTTAAAATATTATTTAAAGAATTTGATTTGCCTTAAGACTAGATCTTTAAATAGAATACTGAACTTTGCATTTATGCTAATAGGGTAAGATCAACAATTTTTTATAGTAGAGGTTAGTGTGTTACTACAATATGGTTTCAGAATTTTTTAAATTAAAATAGTATAAACCCATTGAATAATACAGATAAATGAATCAATAAATATTTAGCTTTATTAATAAAGTGGGTTACTGTTGAAGCATTGTGGTCAGCAACACAGGAGCGCCGCAGGGGACTGTACTTTCTCCGGTCCTGTTCAGCCTATATACATCAGACTTCCAATATGATTCGGATTCCTGCCACATGCAAATGTTTGCTGAAGACACTGCTATTGTGGGCTGCATCAGGAGTGGGCAGGAGGAGGAGTATAGGAAGCTAATCAAAGACTTTGTTAAATGGTGCGACTCAAACCACTTACACCTGAACACCAGCAAGACCAAGGAACTGGTGGTGGATTTTAGGAGGCCCAGGCCCCTCATGGACCCCATGATCATCAGAGGAGACCGTGTGCAGAGGGTACAGACCTATAAATACATGGGAGTGCAGCTGGATGATAAATTGGACTGGACTGCCAATACTGATGCTCTGTGTAAGAAAGGTTAGAGCTGACTATACTTACTTACTTAGAAGGTTGGTGTCCTTCAACATCTGCAATAAAGTGCTGCAAATGTTCTACCAGACATTTGTGGCGAGTGCCCTCTTCTACGCAATGGTGTGCTGGGGAGGCTGGACAAACTTGTTAGGAAGGCAGGCTCTATTGTGGGAATGAAGCTGGACAGTTTAACATTTGTGGCAGAGCGACGGGCGCAAAGCAAGCTCCTGTCAATCATAGAGAATTCACTGCATCCACTGAACAGTGTCATCTCCAGGCAGAGGAGTAGCTTCAGTGACAGACTGCTGTTACTGTCCTGCTCCACTGACAGACTGTGGAGATCGTTCCTCCCCCACACTATGCGACTCTTCAGTTCCACCCGGGTGTAAACACTAACATTATTCAAAATTATTGTCTGTTTTTACATGCATTTTTATTACTCTTTAATTTAATATTGTTTTTTGTATCAGTATACTGTTGCTGGATTATGTGAATTTCCCTTGGGATTAATAAATCTATCCACCCACCCACCCACCCACCCACCCACCCACCCACCCACCCACCCACCCACCCACCCACCCACCCACCCACCCACCCACCCACCCACCCACCCACCCACCCACCCACCCACCCACCCACCCACCCACCCACCCACCCACCCACCCACCCACCCACCCACCCACCCACCCACCCACCCACCCACCCACCCACCCACCCACCCACCCACCCACCCACCCACCCACCCACCCACCCACCCACCCACCCACCCACCCACCCACCCACCCACCCACCCACCCACCCACCCACCCACCCACCCACCCACCCACCCACCCACCCACCCACCCACCCACCCACCCACCCACCCACCCACCCACCCACCCACCCACCCACCCACCCACCCACCCACCCACCCACCCACCCACCCACCCACCCACCCACCCACCCACCCACCCACCCACCCACCCACCCACCCACCCACCCACCCACCCACCCACCCACCCACCCACCCACCCACCCACCCACCCACCCACCCACCCACCCACCCACCCACCCACCCACCCACCCACCCACCCACCCACCCACCCACCCACCCACCCACCCACCCACCCACCCACCCACCCACCCACCCACCCACCCACCCACCCACCCACCCACCCACCCACCCACCCACCCACCCACCCACCCACCCACCCACCCACCCACCCACCCACCCACCCACCCACCCACCCACCCACCCACCCACCCACCCACCCACCCACCCACCCACCCACCCACCCACCCACCCACCCACCCACCCACCCACCCACCCACCCACCCACCCACCCACCCACCCACCCACCCACCCACCCACCCACCCACCCACCCACCAACCAACCCACCAACCCACCTATCTATCTATCTATCTATCTATCTATCTATCTATCTATCTATCTATCTACCCACCCACCTACCCACCCACCTACCCACCCACCCACCCACCCACCCACCCACCCACACCTACCCACCCACCCACCCACCTACCCTACCTACCTACCCTACCTACCCTACCTACCCTACCTACCTACCCTACCTACCTACAAAAGTGTTGGTACCCTTCAGTCAATGAAAGAAAAACTCAAAATGGTCACAGAAATAACTTTAATCTGACAAAAGTAATAATAAATAAAAATTCTATGAAATTTAACTAATAAAAGTCAGACATTGCTTTTCAACCATGCTTCAACAGAATTAATAAAAAAAAACTCATGAAACAGGCCTGGACAAAAATGATGGTACCCTAGAAAAGACTGAAAATAATGTGACCAAAGGGACATGTTAATCCAAGGTGTGTCCACTAATTAGCATCACAGGTGTCTACAATCTTGTAATCAGTTAGTGGACCTATATATAGAGCTCCAGGTAGTCACTGTGTTGTTTGGTGACATGGTGTGTACCACACTCAACATGGACCAGAGGAAGCGAAGGAAAGAGTTGTCTCAGGAGATTAGAAAGAAAATTATAGACAAGCATGTCAAAGGTAAAGGCTATAAGACCATCTGAAGCAGCTTGATGTTCCTGTGACTACAGTTGCACATATTATTCAGAAATTTAAGATCCATGGGACTGTAGCCAACCTCCTGGACGTGGCGCAGGAGTAAAATTGATGACAAATCAAAGAGACGGATAATACGAATGGTAACAAAAGAGCCCAGAAAAACTTCTAAAGAGATCCAAGGTGAACTTCAAGCTCAAGGAACATCAGATCGCACCATCCGTCGTTGTTTGAGCCAAAGTGGACTTCATGGGAGACGACCAAGGAGGACACCATTGTTGAAAACAAATCATAAAAAAGCCAGACTGGAATTTGCCAAACTACATGTGGACAAGCCACAAAGATTCTGGGAGAATGTCCTATGGACAGATGAGACAAAAATTGAACTTTTTGCCAAGGCACATCAGCTCTATGTTCACAGACGGAAAAATGAAGCATATCAAGAAAAGAACACTGTCCCTTCTGTGAAACATGGAGGAGGCTCTGTTATGTTCTGGGGCTGCTTTGCTGCATCTGGCACAGGTGTCTTGAATCTGTGCAGGGTACAATGAAATCTCAAGACTATCAAGGGATTCTAGAGAGAAATGTGCTGGCCAGTGTCAGAAAGCTTGGTCTCAGTCGCAGGTCATGGGTCTTGCAACAGGACAATGACCCAAACACACAGCTAAAAACACCCAAGAATGGCTAAGAGGAAAACATTGGACTATTCTAAAGTGGCCTTCTATGAGCCCTGACCTCAATCCTATTGAGCATCTTTGGAAAGAGCTGAAACATGCCGTCTGGAAAAGGCACCCTTCAAACCTGAGACAACTGGAGCAGTTTGCTCATGAGGAGTGGGCCAAAATACCTGCTGAGAAGTGCAGAAGTCTCATTGACAGTTACAGGAATCGTTTGATTGCAGTGATTGCCTCAAAAGGTTGTGCAACAAAATATTAAGTTAGGGGTACCATCATTTTTGTCCAGGCCTGTTTCATGAGTTTATTTTTTTTAAATAATTCTGTTGAAGCATGGTTGAAAATCAATGTCTGACTTTCATTGGTTAAATTTCATAGAATTTTTATTTATTATTACTTTTGTCAGATTAAAGTTATTTCTGTGACCATTGTGAGTTTTTCTTTCATTGACTGAAGGGTACCAACAATTTTGTCCACGTGTCTGTCTATCTATCTATCTATCTATCTATCTATCTATCTATCTATCTATCTATCTATCTATCTATCTATCTATCTATCTATCTATCTATCTATCATTTTATATGAAACAATATTTTCATTGTCATTGCTCTAGTATGTATATTGTACTTTGCAGTTCATTATTAGTTACTAAATATAGTCCAGTTACTCATTCCAATATAGTCATCGATGCATTTTTGTTGACTCTGAATTGCTATCCTCAGTTAAAAGTGCATCCATTAATCTATGTAGCTTGTTAATATTTTAGACATAGACGGCGGTCCAGCAGCAGTTCATCCTATGAGTCCCGGAAGAAAAGAAGCAGCAGAAGCAGATCTGTTGAACGAGGAAGATCTTACAGATCTCGAAGGTCTAGGTCAAGAAGTCGAGGACGAAGGTAAAGTGTGATTTTGAATTCAAAATGTATGTTACCTAAAATTACATTACAAATTACTAAGTGAAAGAAAGAAATTTTGAATTCCTGAAAATGTAAACAAAATTCATGTTTGAATCAGAATGTCAAATGACATATAAATGACAACGCACTAGATAAAGTACAGTTTTAATTCAAGTACAACCAAAGCTCCCTCTCCCTCAAGTTTGTTGTTATTTTGATCCCTGATTTTTTAAATTGTCTAAAAAATTTATTACAAATTACCACTGACCACTACTACCTACTAAAGGTTCTTTCTCTCCAGGTTTGAATCATCTTCACTATTTACAGTGTATAAAGTTGTCAGAGGAGGGGTCCTTCACCAACTGATTTTTACTATATCTCTTGTTAATTATGGGGCCAAAATATATGTCATCAAATGAAAGGTATTTTAGTATAGTGGTTTATAAAGTAGTATTTCAGTATTGCACATATCCTCAGTATTATTCCTTCGCCCATTTGTTAGTTGTTGTTTTGCTTAGTTTCAAAGTAACAATGAAAATCTACTGCATCTTATTATTTTATCCTATAATTTGAATGCTTTAAACTGTTGTTGAATTAGCATCTTGATTCTAGTGGTTAATTATGTAATGAATGATTATTTCTGGATTTGCAATATGTATTTTTGTGGGGCAATCAGAGATAACTTAGACCTAGTTAGCAACTATAAGTTATTATTGTTTTGTTTCAGTTTACATTAAAATATCTAATGATCATATAATTCTATACATATACATGAAATGTCCTCTAAAGCTATGTTGTTTTTTTTCCTTTAGCAAATGCAAGATGCAAGTTTAAGTAACTTTTTTTTTTAAACACATAGAGGTTAAGACAAAGTTTGTTGAGGTTCACAGAGCGCTCGGTCAACTTCTTAACAGTTTGTTTAACTTGACAATATTGTCTAGTGCATTAGAGGACACCTACTCATTACTGATTAAGGCAGGTTTGAGTTTTTTTGGTACGTAAGTAGTTGTTTAGAATTTGAGATGAAAAAGTACACTGCTGGAAGAAAAATACAAAACACTGCAGTTTTTTTTTCTTTTTTAAATTTTATTGATTTTATTGTAATCATTCCATACAAATAGATGAATTTTTACAAAAAATAGGATTGAAAACAAATCAACCTCCACCCCTGAGAAAGAGAGCATGGCCAACGGAATTAAACTTAAAAATAGTAAAAATAAATAAATTGATGAGTTTAATAAGCAGATATAGATAAATGCCACCTTCTGTCTTTGGTCTTTCTAGGGTCGCTCTTTGGATACGTGGATGTTTTAAGTTCCAAATAAATGTTTGAATCTAAGTGCTTAAATAATGATTTATTGATGTATATTGGAATGTTTTGAAATAATAATATTACTGAAGGCAACACTTTCTCCATCCTTATAGCTATGACTTTGGAGAATATCTTAACGTCATAAGTGAAATTGGTCTGTATGATGCATATTGTAATTTTGTTTAGGAAAGACGGTGATTAATGCTTGGCGAAAAGTTTGAGATAGAATTTGATTGTGTTTAGCTTCTGTAAATGTTGCTAATAAGAGGGGAGCAAACAGATGGAGAATTTCTTGTAAAATTCGACAGGTTAGCCATCAGGGCCTGCTGCTTTCACGCTCTGAAGTGACTTTATAGTATCTTGTAATTCTGATAGCGCCAGAGGTTTTTCCCGTTTCTCTGCAATAAAAGTATCTACTTGTGGTATTTGTAATTTATCCAGAAATGCATTAGATTGTGTGTTGTCTTCTTTTAACTCAGTAGAAAATAAGGATTTATAGTAGTCTCTAAATGTGTACATTATAGTTTTATGGTCAATGATTTTATCTCCGTTCGTGTTGGTGATTTCTGGGATTGTATTGTGAACTTCTTGCTTGTGGATTTGTTGAGCTAAGAGCTTATTAGCTTTCTCTCCGTGTTCATAGTAATGATGTCTTGATTTATAAATGAGTTGTTCAGTTTCTTTGGTTGTTAAGAGGTTGAGCTCTGAATGCAGAGCCGGTCTTTTCCTATGAAGAGCCTCGCTTGAACACCTGGCGTGTTCTTGATCTATTCTAATAATTTTGCTGGTTAGCTTTGATACCTTCTTGGTTTCTAATTTATTTCTGTGGGAAAGATATGAAATAATCTGACCCCTTAAGAAGGCCTTTAGAGTTTCCCAGAGTATTCCGGCAGGGACCTCTGAGGATGTATTTGTCTCTAGGAAGAAACTGATTTGTTTTGATATAAATTCTGTACAGTTCTCATCTGTTAATAGTAGTGGGGTAAGACGCCATCTGTGAGATGAGTATGTGGGGCATAATGATTTCAGCTCCAAGATCAGAGGGGCATGGTCAGAAATAACGATAGTGTTGTACTTGCAAGATTTAATCGTAGGCAAGAAGTTATTATCTATAAAGAAATAATCAATTCTTGAGTAGCAATGATGCACTGGTGAGTAGAAGAAATATGTTCTTGAGTTTGGGTTTAGAAACTCCCAGGGGTCTGATAAGTTGTAGTCCGTTAAAAACAATGTAATTGTCTTTGCAGTGTTAGGTCTCCTGTCACAGGGGAAAGACATTTATCTAAGAGTGGATTTAAAACACAATTAAAGTCCCCAGCCATTATAATTTTATGAGTGTTCACATTGGGAATAGATGCAAATACATTTTGCATGAATTCCCTATCATCAGGATTGGGTGCATAAACATTTATCAGAATCACTTTACAGTTAAATAAGTTGCCCATGACAATCACATATCTCCCTTCAGGATAGTACATCTGATGCTACGAGTGAGACTGTTCTATATATAAGAATTCCCACACCTCTAGTTTTCTTTGTAAAGCTGGAATGGAACATTTGTCCAGTCCAGTCTTATTGCAGCTGGAATTGATCTTTACTTAACAAGTGGGTCTCCTGTAAAAATACTATTTTAACATTTAGACCTGTTAAGTAAGAGACTACATTCTTTCTCTTTAATTCGTGATTCAGGCCTTTGACATTCCAGCACACAAAGTTAACTGTCCCATCATGGATACATTGATTCTGAATTTTTGATGTCATTTTGTAGTCTTAACTGGAAGTGAGACAGCTTTAACCTTAATTTCAAATTTTCCCACAAGTTATTGCCATGCAGGCTATTGTTAAGTTGGAAGTTATAATTATAAGGAGAACAAGTATAAATGAGATATCGCTTGCTCTCTTTCTCTCCCCCTTATCCTCCCACCCCATTTTGCCTCCCCACGTGAGGCTGGACCTCACTTCACAGTCCCAGGCCTCTGACATACCTAGAGATAGAGCACGTCCAAAACAAAAAAAGCATATAATATAATCTTCAACAATCTTGAAATATTAAGACAGTAAACCCAGGGGATGGTGTTAAAAAGTGGCCCTGGATAAGCACAGTAAACCCTAATGCAATAATAACAATAACAATAAACCAAGGGTATGATGTTAAACAGTCTCCTTTAGAATAGTTTAAAAAAAAAAAAAAGAACTTAATTTCTTCCACACATATGCGTGTAATTGTAATTAAAACATAAACAAAAAGTGGCCGAGAAGAAAAAAGGATGTATAATTATAGTACCCGTGTCATTGCAAGCAGATCAGACAGCAGGTAATATCTTCTTGCCATACCATGACAGGATGCGACTCACTATCGTATTTTAAAAAAGCGTCAGGATCAGCTTTCTTAATTCCTTTTCTGCTTACTCCGTGGAGGAGACGATGTGATATTTGTGTCTGAGAAGTGCCATTACATTAAGCTTAAAATGTAATCTCTTTAAGTGGACAATTAAAGTCCTAGGTTTAGAGGTATTTGATCCATGTATGCGATAAGCTGCTGCTATCTTGGTATCTGATTTAAAGTCCTCTCCAATTATTTTTGAGAATAGTTCAGCTATGTGTTTAACTGGGTTTGGACTTTCACAATTCTCAGGTAGACCTTCGATTCTAATGTTATTCCTTCTGCATCCATTTTCCAGAGCCGCATTTCTTTAAAGACTGCATCAAAGCGATTATATATACGTTTTCCCAAGTCTTTATATTCTTGCCGCATCTCTTGCAGCTCCAGCCGCAGCTTCTCGTTTGTCTTGAGCAAGCCATTTATTTCTTTCTTCATATTTTTCTGAATGTCTTTCTTGAGCTCACTTATGGCCGTGGCCATTGTTGTGATCATTTCCTTCAGTTCGGACAAATCGTTTTGGCTTTTATGCTCCGTGGGTGAAGTAGCAACCCCAGTTACAGCCGATGCTTCCGGCTCGCGAAGAGTAGTTGAATGCGCGGACTGCAAGGCCATCTCTAGTTTCAAGTGATCTTCTGGTATCGGTGAGCTTTCGTGACCTGCATCACTTGCACCTTCACTCCCATGTTTGCTCTTGACTGGAGATGATGCAGTGGAGCTGGGTCCTGGGAAGTCTGTGCTTTCGCCTGCCTATTTCAGGTCAGTCTCTGAAAGGCCGTACCTTGCACTTGGGCCTGCAGTTTCTTTAGTGTATTGTGAAAGCAATAACACTTATGAATTCAATCAGCCATGCTTAGTCAGCAACATCAATCTGCATAATTAAATAGTTAGTGGTTTTAGCCTTAGGTTTAATCAGTACATATTTTTTCTTGAGACAATGTGAATATTCTCTATAAAGAGCAAAAAGTAATTTGGAAATTGAAGGAGAAAACTGCAAAACTAATACTAGGCAAGGTCAAATCAAGAATTTGGAAAGTAAAATACTAAATTCAATGCTAAAAGAAAGCCTAGCAAATAGCATCATTTGTAATGTAACACATAAACAAATTATACTGAGCATCTGGACAGAGAGAGACTGAAAGAGGAGGCAGAATTTAAAAGTTAAAAGCCTTCCTGAACAGATGAGTTTTAAGTTGTTTTTTAAACAAAGGAATATAGTACGCTGATCTAATTAATTTAGGGAGTTTATTTCAAAATTTGGGTGCTATACACTTAAAGGCCATGACACCCTTAGAGTGCAGGTTAGTATGTTGCACAAGATTGTCAGAATTAGAGGACCTTAGTTGGAGAACAGGAGCATAGTGATGGAGAAGGTCACATGTAGTTTAGTGTGAGACCATTTAAAGCTTTATAAGTTAATAATAGAATTTTATATTCTATCGTGTAAGACACAGGGAGCCAATGGAGCCGAAGCAGGATGGGTGTTATATGCTTGCTGTTGCTGATTTGTGTTAGGACTCTTGCTATAAGATTAGAAGTGGCACCTGCCAGTATAGTAATCGATGCGGGATGTGATAAAAGCATGAATAACCTGAAAGACTCAGCAAGGAAGAAGGCACCGCTCCAGTGCTATCATAAATAAGGCCAGAATGCAGTTTGCAATGGCACATGGAGACAAAGATCTTACCTTTTGGAGAAACGTCCTCTGGTCTGATGAATCCAAGATTGAACTATGTAGCCATAATGACCATTGTTATGTTTGGAGAAAAAAGAGTGAAACTTGCAAACCAAAGAACACCATCCCAACCATCAAGCATGGAGCATCATGTTGTGGAAGTGTTTTGCTTCAGGAGGGACTAGTGCACCTCACAAAATAGATGGTATTATGAGGAATAAAAGTTATCATCCAAAAAATTACTTAAGTAAGAGTAAAAAAGTATTTGCTGAAAAGACTAATCAAGTACTGAGTAACTTTGATCATAATACATTATTTATTTTTTAGAAATGTAATAAGACAGACAAAAATATAAAATAATGGGCAAATTCTGCTATTTCCAAATAGTAAAATAAAAAATGAGTAAAAATAAATAACATCTTTACAAAATAAAGATGCACAAATAACACAAAGTTCCAAATCAGTTTTTCACAACAATGCTTTTGAAGCCAATACCTACAGTTGGTAACGTGTATGTTTGAACAGTGCAAACTACTTACAGTGACAAGATATACTGTATACTGACAGTATAATACTACATATTCACTTGCCCTCCAAATAGCCAAAATGTCTCACTTTACCTTGACTGTTTGTGTCTGTGCATGTTTGGTTAAAAAATGCTTTTTCTTCACTCAGTGAAGTGATGGTTAAGCTTCAGTCGGAGTTGGCTCTCATTTTTCATGTACAGTGGAACCTTGGATTGCAAGTAACTTGGTTTGTGAGTCTTTTGCAAGATGAGCTAAAATTTGTAATAAATTTTGACTTGTATTGCAAGACCTCGCTTGTTAATTTAGTAGTCCGTATATGCTTTGTCTGCCGAGCGTCACATGATCACAGCTGAGCTGATGGTGGTTCTCTCTCTCGCTGCGGGATTGTGGGCAATTGTCATTCGGCATGCCTCACTCAACATCCATACAAGTGTATACTGTTTACTACAGCATTGTGACCACGTGTATGTGCTGTGACGTGTGTGTCCCCATCTTGCACCCAAAAACACGAAGCTGAGTCTCAGTACAATACATCTTTATTCAGCTTAAAACAGGAACAGCGTGGTTATTTATTGTAGCGGGATCTGCCACTCTCCTATACACAGACACAGCAGTCAGGCAGGGTCATGCTCAGGTTAGTGGCCAAGTAATACTGTGCCCTGCGCATTTATAGTGGTCCTTGTTCCTTTTACCACCCATCAACGGCAGGTGCTTATATCATGACCGCATTCTTTTCGGATTTGCTTTTACGCGAACTGCTATAGCGCTGGGTGCCTGTGGTTCCTTCGGGACGCTCTACCACGTGTCGTCCCGTTGGGTGAAATCCTACAAGAGTTTAGAAACTCACTCACACCAGCCATGATTCTTTTCAAAGGTAAAGTGCAGGTTAATTTGTTTATGTATTTTTACTTTATATTTTGTATTAATCATTTTTATATGAATAGTTTTGGGTTGTGGAACGAATCATACGAGTTATTCTAATGGGGAAATTCGCTTTGATATACGAGTGCTTTGGATTGCAAGCACGTTTCCAGAACGAATAATGCTCGCAAACCGAGGTTCCACTTGTATTCTTTCTTTCCCTGTCCGCTGTCTGTGAGGAGTTTGTGCCGCTATGCCGCCACAGTTTGTGTGTGTTCATATGACTGCATGGCTACGTCTGATTTGTGAAATAGTACCATGTGATTATTGTTGTTACGTCTGATAGGTGAAATGGAGTCGTGATTATTGTTGCTACGTCTGATTGGTGAAACGGATTCTTGTAATTATTATTGCTACATCTGATTGGTGAAACAGTCATGCAGTAGATCCACTGGCGGCTTCTCTCTGGCAAAAATATAGCGTATCTAATTAAAAAAAAGGTAACGATTCGAGTGTTGCCCAATGTAGCGGAGTAAGAGTAACAATTCTTCTTCACAAATGTACTCAAGTAAAAGTAAAAAGTATGGTACAGTAAAACTACTCTTAGAAGTACAATTTTTAAAAAAAATTACTCAAGTAAATGTAATGGAGTAAATGTAACTCGTTACTACCTACCTCTTGCTATCATGTATTAATGTTTTTTTAATTAATGACATTTACTGAACCCCTGCTAATCTTTAGGATGTCTTGGGGTCTTTGGTTACTTCATATTAAATCTTTTGATTTGTTTTGTGTCTATATGGTTTTGAGAGAGGGTGTCGGATTGGAGTTAAATAAGATGTGCCATTGTTTCTCTGAAGGGGTTTTTAGCTCATTAATTGTGATGAGATGCTGAAAGTCTGACATAAGAATTAATGGAATCTGATTTACAATATAACTTAAACATGCTTCCCCAATTATGGAGTTAGAATTATTGATTGTCTTGTATTCATTTTTGGCAGGAACACGAATAGTATTTCGTGTTTCCCTGCATTTACTCCATTTATAGCCATTCTGTTTTATTGTTTTTAGGTATTTCTGCATTTATGTAATTCATTTTTGTAATTGCTTTTCATATTTGATCATTTTCAGTTTATTTAAATTATTTTGCATTTTGGCACACTGCCATTTTCTTTTCCTTATAGATTCAAGTTTTTCAGCTGAATTGCTTGTGTTTTTTGTATTTGTTGCTACAATGTAAAGTTGCATCTTGTAATGTCACTGGCAAGCATTGCACATCCCCTCCTGTCCAAGATTCTGGGTATGTGGTAACTTTGTGAAAAGATTTAGAAAGTTTTTCTTTTGACTACTTGGGCCAGTATTTTAGCATGTTACTTTTGGCTTCGTTTTTAGTTAACATACTGGTTTAGGTGCATTATTGTTTTGACTCTAGTCTGTTTCTAATCATTAATCTCAACATTATCCATCTCATGGTCTGTTCTACTTCTTTTTTTCTGTGTTCCTTCAGTACAGATTTCTTTGAAACAGACTCGTTCTTATTTTTTTTTTTTATTGATGGTATAACTCATGGTGTTAGCAGCAGATTGAATTGAAAAGTGTACAGTAGCATTATCTCTAACTAAATACAAGTAAGTGTTATTTGGTTTATGCTTTGTGAATCAGAGACTTAGAGATAATAACCAAAATAAAAAAAGTATTCATTGATTAATTGGAAAAACGTATGACTAGCCAAGTCAGTCTCTTCATTTCTGTTCAGATACACTTAATTCTCATTTGCTGAAAATGAAACCAAAAAAGAAACCTTTAAAAATAGTATAGAAAGACATAAAAGAGTATTTTAAAGGAAGAATTTATGAGGCTGGTAATGCTACACATTCACAGAGTCAGTCAGTTTATTGCATGCAGAGGTTATGCATCCTTTTATGGTACTTCAAATTAATTTGTTTCAGTATTTATGCTAATCTGAGTGTGGTGATTAAATGCAAAAATTACTTTTGTTCTCTAGTGGTAAAGCATACATGCATAATTATATCCCGGATTAAAGGTCACATTTTATACATTTATTTCATATGCATTTTTTTTACTCCATATTGCATGGTTATATAGAAAATGTAACAGTTTGACCTCACTGTCAGAATACGTATAGGTCACTATACACTATTCTCCTATGTAAAATCATCCTTTATAACTGCAGTAACCATTTTGTTTGCATCACGTAATTATTCTAAATATTAATGATGTTTTATGAATATCTGCTTTTAATATCTTTAAACATAATTAT
Source organism: Polypterus senegalus (assembly GCF_016835505.1). Taxonomy (NCBI): domain Eukaryota; kingdom Metazoa; phylum Chordata; class Cladistia; order Polypteriformes; family Polypteridae; genus Polypterus; species Polypterus senegalus. Next base: position 112,726,899 of record NC_053154.1, read on the forward strand.
ATAATGATAAAAATATTTCATACTAATATTAAATAATTATCAGAAAATTCAAACTGCTCAATTATAATATTATGACAAATGCTTTAATTAGGATCAATACACCCTTTTGAAGCTTGCACCACATTATTACTATTATTACAGTACTTATTATCTGGCTGATGCCTTTATTCATGGTGACGAGTAACAATTAAGAGATGCAATTGGTTACATTTCTTTTTTTCATGTTTTTGATAGAAATTGATTTATTTTTTATTTAAAATATTTTTTATTAAATTGATTTAGAAATATATCCAAGGCATTACTATTATGTATGGTGGCTAACATTGCTTGAAATTACTGATTTTTAATGTATTATTCACATATAGTTGGAAAGCACCATTTTCAACATGAATTCCTTCAGTATCCTAATGGTAAACTCCCTTAGCTTGTCCTTAATTAGTCAAGTGGTAATGCTAATTGGTTATTAGAAAACATTTGTAATTGCATTAGTACCACTGAAACCTGATTTCCTCTTCACTTGTATTACAAGGTATTGGCACTACTAAAGCTCCGTTCTGGGTTCAAAAATGGACAAAATCAAAACAGCTTTAATTAAGAAACATGTCAGTCCTTTGTGTTTTTATTTTCTTTATTTATTTTGCAATTTTGCGGGCTATTTCATGGGACAGATTGCCAACAAGTTGAAGATTTCATACAAAAGTGTCTGTTACAGTCTTGAGAGAAGATGGTGAACTGAATCAAACCATAATAGAAAAAGAGGATAAGAACAGCAGAATGTGTACTTTGAAAAGCAAATACCTTACAGGTCCTCAATTCTCTTCTTCATTAAATACATGGCAAATAACAGTGTCGTCTGCAACAGAGACAAGATGAATCTGGGATTCTGAGCATAATTACACTATTCCAGTCATTTTTATCCAATGTCTTTGTTCTTTTGCCCATTTTAACCTTTTTTATATTTTCCAGTTTCACATATGGCTTCTTCTTTGAAACTCTGCCTATAAGGCCATTATCCCAGATTCATCTTTTCCATGTTACAGGTGACACTGGTAAATTGGCATGTACAACCCCATTTTCAAAAAAGTTGGAACGCTCTGTGGTATTTGGCATGTATAACCCCATTTCCAATAAAGATAGAACACTCTGTAAAATGTAAATAAAAACAGAATGCAATGATTTGCAAGGCAAAGTCTCTCATAAGTAAAGATGAGGTTCAACAATCTGTAAACAAAAAATTGTGGAATAATTCAGAATAATATTCCTCAACATAAAATTGTGAAGACTTTGTATATCTCATTATCTACAGTACATAATACAGGGGTGTGAAAAACTATTTGCCCCCTTCCTGATTTCTTATTCTTTTGCATGTTTGTCACACAAAATGTTTCTGATCATCAAAAACATTTAACCATTAGTCAAATATAACACAAGTAAACACAAAATGCAGTTTTTAAATGATGGTTTTTATTATTTAGGGAGAAAAAAAAATCCACACCTACATGGCCCTGTGTGAAAAAGTAATTTCCCCCTGAACCTAATAACTGGTTGGGCCACCCTTAGCAGCAATAACTGCAATCAAGCGTTTCCGATAACTTGCAATGAGTCTTTTACAGCGCTCTGGAGGAATTTTGGCCCACTCATCTTTGCAGAATTGTTGTAATTCAGCTTTATTTGAGGGTTTTCTAGCATGAACCGCCTTTTTAAGGTCATGCCATAGCATCTCAATTGGATTCAGGTCAGGACTTTGACTAGGTCACTCCAAAGTCTTCATTTTGTTTTTCTTCAGCCATTCAGAGGTGGATTTGCTGGTGTGTTTTGGGTCATTGTCCTGTTGCAGCACCCAAGATCACTTCAGCTTGAGTTGACGAACAGATGGCCGGACATTCTCCTTCAGGATTTTTTGGTAGACAGTAGAATTCATGGTTCCATCTATCACAGCTAGCCTTCCAGGTCCTGAAGCAGCAAAACAACCCCAGACCATCACACTACCACCACCATATTTTACTGTTGGTATGATGTTCTTTTCTGAAATGCTGTGTTCCTTTTACGCCAGATGTAATGGGACATTTGCCTTCCAAAAAGTTAAACTTTTGTCTCATCAGTCCACATGGTATTTTCCCCAAAAGTCTTGGCAATCATTGAGATGTTTCTTAGCAAAATTGAGACAAGCCCTAATGTTCTTTTTGCTTAACAGTGGTTTGCGTCTTGGAAATCTGCCATGCAGGCCGTTTTGCCCAGTCTCTTTCTTATGGTGGAGTCGTGAACACTGACCTTAATTGAGGCAAGTGAGGCCTGCAGTTCTTTAGACGTTGTCCTGGGGTCATTTGTGACCTCTCGGATGAGTCGTCTCTGCGCTCTTGGGGTTATTTTGGTCGGCCGGCCACTCCTGGGAAGGTTCACCACTGTTCCATGTTTTTGCCATTTGTGGATAATGGCTCTCACTGTGGTTCTCTGGAGTCCCAAAGCTTTAGAAATGGCTTTATAACCTTTACCAGACTGATAGATCTCAATTACTTCTGTTCTCATTTGTTCCTGAATTTCTTTGGATCTTGGCATGATGTCTCGCTTTTGAGGTGCTTTTGGTCTACTTCTCTGTGTCAGGCAGCTCCTATTTAAGTGATTTCTTGATTGAAACAGGTGTGGTAGTAATCAGGCCTGGGGGTGGCTACGGAAATTGAACTCAGGTGTGATACACCACAGTTAGGTTATTTTTTAACAAGGGGGCAATTACTTTTTCACACAGGGCCATGTAGGTTTGGATTTTTTTTCTCCCTAAATAATAAAAACCATCATTTAAAAACTGCATCTTGTGTTATATTTGACTAATGGTTAAATGTGTTTGATGATCAGAAACATTTTGTGTGACAAACATGCAAAAGAATAAGAAATCAGGAAGGGGCAAATAGTTTTTCACACCACTGTATAAAAAGATTCTGAGAATGTGGCGAAATATCGTTGTGCATGGGAGAAGGCCAAGAATCAATACTGGGGGCGCGTGATGTTGGGCCCTTGGGCCGCACTGCATTAAAAACGAGCATGATTCTGTTATGGAAATCACTGCATGGGCTCAGAAACACTTCCAGAAATCAATGTCTCTGAACACAGTTCGCTGTGCCATCTAAAGAAGCGAGTTAAACCTCTATCATGCAAAGAAGAAACCATATGTGAACATGATCCAGAAATGCCGTTGTCTTCTCTGGGCCAATGCTCATTTAAAATGGACTGAGGCAAAGCGAAAAACTGTTCTGTGGTCAGACTTCTCAAAATTTGAAGTTCTTTTTGAAAAACATAAATTCCATGTCCTCTAGCCTAAAGTGGAGAGGGATCATCTAGCGTGTTATGAGCGCTTAGTTCAAAAATCTGCATCTCTGATGGAATGGAAGTGCATTAGTGCCTATGGAATTGGCATCTTGCACATCTGGAAAGGCACTATCAATGCTGAAAGATGCATACAGATTTTAGAGCAACATATAACCCATCCAGATGACATGTTTTTCAGGGAAGGCTTTGCATATTTCAGCAAGACAATGCTAAACTGCATACTGCATCCATTACAACGTAATGGCTTTGTGGTAGAAGAGTCCAGGTGCTTAACTAGCCTGCCTGCAGTCAAGCCCTTTCGTCAGTTGAAAACATTTGGCGGCTCATGAAATGAAAAAAACAACAAAGAAGATCCAGGACTCTTGAGCAGTTGGAATCATATATTGGGCAAGAATGGAAAAACATACCTCTGCCAGAAGTTCAGCAACTGGTTTCCTCAGGTCCCAGACATTCATAGACTGTTGTTAAAAGAAAAGGGGATGCTACACAGTGGTAAAAATGTCCCTGTCTCAACTTTTTGAGATGTGTTGCTGACATCAAATTCGAAATTATCTTATTTTTTTTCTTAAAATGGATCATTTTCTTAGTTTAAGCATTTGGTATGTTTTCTGTGTAATGTTGTGATTAAAATATGAGCAAATCATTGCATTCCTTTTGTTTTTCTTACATTTTACAGAGTGTCCTAACGTTTTTGGAATTGTATTTGAAGAAGACTTTTGTTTCTCAAACTACAGATTCTGATGTCCTTATCCTCTAATCCAGTTGTCTATCTCAAACTTTACCGCTGTTTTTCTATATTGGTTAGATCCAGTTTGCCCTCTTCTCTCAAGACAGTAATAGACAACTTTGTGTACTGTATAATCTTCAGATTCTTGGCAATTGGTCACATTAAAGAGCCTTCATTCAAAAAAAAAAAAACCCACAAAAAATAAGCAATAAACAGATTTTTTTTGTGAGAAGAGGTTTCATTTTGGCCGTTTTTGAATCCAGAATTGAACTTCAGGAATATCAGTACCTTGCAACACAAGTAAACAGAATAACAGGTTTCAGTGCTTTTAATGTAATTAGAAAGGTTTCTCTAATGACCAATTAACTTGTAAACATGAGTAATTAAGGATAAGCTAAAAGAGTTTACTCTTAGGACTTTGAAGGAATTGCTACTGAAATTGGTCATTGCAGCCTTATGTGAATAAAAGATTAAAAACGTCAGTCATTTCTAGCAGTGATAGCCAATAGAAACACTAGTAATGCTGTGGCTATATTTTAAATCAATTTAAAAGAATCTAGATAAAAAGATATGAATTTCTATCAAAAACCTGAAAATTTCTGGTTGACCCCAAACTATTAAACAAAATTATATTTAATATGTTTAATATATTCCCAATTCTTTTTAGCAGAATTTGTAGAGATCCTCTAGGTTGGTGGGATGCTGCCTCTGGACATCAGTTATCAAATAGTGCCACAGATTCTCAGTAGGGTAAAGATTAGGGCTTTGACTTGGCCATTCCTAAATATTCACCTTTCTGTTTTTGGGCCAACCCAGCCTTGCTTTTGCATTATGCTTAGGGCGATTGTCATGTTGAAAGATAAATCTTTTCCTGAGCTGTAGGTTCATGGCAGACTAACAAGTTTTCGTGCAATATTGTGTGAAATTTGTGTGCATCCATTGTCCGTTTAACTCCTAAAACATCCCCATAGCATGATGCTGCCCCTACCATATTTCACTGTAGGTATGGTGTTACTTGAGGCATGGACAGTGTTAGTTTTATGCCACACATACCTCTTTGAAGTCTGCCCAAAATGTTCTGTTTTGGTTTTATCTGACCATAACACCTTTTCCCACTTCTTAACTGTGTCTTTCTAGTGCTTGTAGCAAATAACGTATGTGCTTTTATGTGGACCTTCTTAAGGAATGGCTTCTTTCTTACTGCCTTCCTGTAGATGCTTATTTTATGGAGAGTTCTTGAAATTGTGGAACCATGCACCCAGAGTCCATTTTCAGTCAAATATTACAGTTTTAGCCATTAAGTCACACTTATTGCAGCTAAAAATGGCAGGTTGTAAAGTATGAGTTTCAACTGTTTGCCTGTTGTCTATTACAGTATGCTAAATTCAAAGCTAAAACTGTTCTATATATGCACAATTATAACTAAAAACATATGTTAATGTCATACCCTTAACAGCCATTTTATGCAGAAATTCAATGAAACACATTTTTAGATTCCTCTGAATTCTCAAATAATATTTTGAGTAATGCATAGTGTTCAAACAATGTGTAGGCGATCCCCAAAAAACAGTATAGAATACAGTAATCCCTCCTCAATCGCGGGGGTTGCTTTCCAGAAGGTGAAAATCCGCGAAGTAGAAACCATATGTTTGTATGGTTATTTTTGTATATTTTAAGCCCTTATAAACTCTCCAATCAACATTATTAGAGCCCTCTAGACATGAAATAACACCCTTTAGTCAAAAGTTTAAACTGTGCTCCATGACAAGACAGAGATGACAGTTCTTTCTCACAATTAAAAGAATGCAAACATATCTTTCTCTTCAAAGGATTGCGTGTCAGGAGCAGAGAACGTCAGAGAGAGAGAGAGCGCGAGAGAAAAGCAAACAATCAAAAAATCAATACATGCTTTTGGGCTTTTAAGTATGCCGAAGCAGCGGATAAAGCGGCATTTTTTAGAGGAGCGCCCGTATCCTCTAGGCAAACAGCCTCTGTGCAAACAGACCCTCTGCTCACACCCCCTCCGTCAGGCGCAGAGAATGTCAGAGAGATTGAGAGAGACAGAGAAAAGCAAACAATCAAGCACCACGCGGGAAGCATATCGTATATCATTGAGGAGTTTTATTCAATATGTAATACATGCTCTGATTGGGTAGCTTCTAAGCCATCTGCCAATAGCGTCCCTTGTATGAAATCAACTGGGCAAACAAACTGAGGAAGCATGTACCATAAATTAAAAGACCCATTGTCCGCAGAAATCTGCGAACCAGCAAAAATCTGTGATATATATTTAGATATGCTTACATTTAAAATCCGCGATGGAGTGAAGCCGCGAAAGTCGAAGCGCAATATAGCAAGGGATCACTGTACTTTCAACAAATGCCTAACTCTGCCTAGTTATTTTTAAAAAATGTAGTCAAGCAAAATCTACACAGAAATTATTAGCTGTTAAAGAAGCATTTATCTTACTGAGATTACTCATAATATATATTTTGTTGTGCTTATGTAATATACAGTATTATATTCATACTACTGTCAGCTTAGCATGCAAGTCAATTTTCATGTTCTTAAATATGTATATACATTGTATAAAAAAAATATATAAAAATTCATTATCATACATTACCAAACAACGCTAAAGGTTTTTAGGTTAAAAGTGATTGTTACAATGAATGTTAAAATTATTTGTATAATCTGTGATATAAGTTATCTTGCTAAAATGCAGACATACATTTGGAAGTATGGTTAAAAACGTGTTTACCAAATACAGCGAGTGCCTCTATGTTTTAAAGTGTAATTATATCCATCTCTTTTCAATATTTTATATAACTCTTCATTGCAAACTGTGTTATGGCGATAATGTCATTAACATTGCAAATCTGTGCAAATTAACCAATAAACTGCACATTTAAATCTTTTAGATGCATATAAAATACATTTGTAATTAATGGAATGGCTTGTTTATTTATAAAAGGGTGTAAGAGTCAGACATATATTATTAATCACAAGGACTAATAAAATATCTTGTTTAAACTGGTAAAGATGAAAAGAGTCCATGCAGGTTTCATGGATAGCATCAGGTCTTTATTGATTTTTGGTTCTGGTTGTTTTGCTGTCTTGTTTATATCTCAAGGAATATAAGCTTTCTGTTAAAGAAAATACATGTCAATGGTATGATTAAAAATAGAGAAGTTGTTTGTGTTTGTGTCATCCTCTTGTTCATTATACACAGCATTTTTGATTACTGGGGATGAATTTTCATTTATTTATATTTTTAAATATAGCTGAGGAATGAACACAAGAAGAAAAGCTCAAACATAAATAACACACGTAGAATCCATTTAACAGAGGAAGAATTTACATCAAATTACTCATTGCTGAAATTAAATTTATTCACCTTAAAAGAAAGTATGCCTAATGAAATTTTACTTGCACCCCATTTTGGCGGGCGGGAGATAAAAATTCATGTGTAAAACAGAAGCATGTCACTGTTGAAAAAATTGAAAGCAACAGCTTACTTTCTAAAAATGCGCACATGGCAATATCAAGAAATATTTCAGCTGAACCAAATTTAATAAATCATCCCATTTCCTAATTTGATCACATTAGATGGTGATGTGGAAGAAGCGTTTCAAATACCATCTCCTCATTAATATACATCAGTCTGGGGAATAGAATGGAATACTTATGCAGGGATGTCACTGTTACTGTTTCTTAGTTTACTAAGTGAAACAGGTTTATGTGATCCTGGGTGCTATTTGTCAATGTCTTGTTAAAATGGTTTGGGTCGAGTTATGGAGTCCAGAACGACGTTGGCTGATAAATCAAAAGTGGATTGAGTGGACAGGAGGCAGTGATTGATACCATGACAGGATATGAAGAAAGGAATCTTGATGCAAACATGCAAGATATAGAATATGGGGAGGAAAATGGCCCTGGAGTATGGATATTATTCAGAGAAATGAGAACAATAACGCTGGCATGAAAATATTGCTTGGAGAAGATTAGGACAGTTGCTGTTTGAATATATTGCTTGAAATCTTTTGTGTGAAATTATACTCTGAACCTAGCGTTTTAAAAATAATTGATATTTTTCTCAAAAACATTCAACTGAGGTTTATTTAAAGATAAATTATTCACTTTTTTATTTTTTACACAAGTGCATTTTTTTAACCTTATGCTGATTAATGAGTGTTGTAATTGGTAAAGGCAGAAGCCTAAAAGAGAAATCTCCAGCCCTACCAAATCATAAAAAGTCATTTATTATCTTGAACTGTGTTCCCATTATTTCTTTCACCATAATTTTGCAATTTTAGGTTTATTTTGAATGCAGCTTTATAGAAATTCAGTATACAGTATAGTATACTTTTTGATTTGTGAACATTTTTGTACATTGTATTTATTGTTTTTCACTTAAATTTCTGTTAAAATTTTAATTATATTAAACAATGCATTGCTAACATATCCAGAATGAAATGTAATAGTTTAATGTATCAAATTTGCTTGCATTATTGCAGCTTTAAATTATGTCTGTACTTATATACAGTATGCTTATGTATTTATGTATAAGTGTGTATATATAACATTTGTATGTGTTTGTGTGTGTGTGTATATGTATATATATATATATATATATATATATATATATAGGTATATATTGAATATCTATATACAGTTATATATTGAATGACATTTTGTGACTATCATTGCATTGTTGAAATATATACATATGTTTAGAAAGTGACATTTATGGCTTGAATACCAATTTGAATATTAGTTTTGATGATAAGTAATATTGCAAGGCATTAATAAATAGTGCACTACCACCATTCATAACAGATTTCAGAACTTAGTTTATGTACTGTATATTAATTTTAATAGGAACAACTCTGATACATTTAGATAGGCAAAACTAGAACATGCACAAAAACACGAAATATGAAATAGTAAAATAACCTGACATTTGCTTGTTTGCTTTCATAAACAACATGGCAGAGTCTGACTAATCTCTCTTCCTTTCTCGCCACTCAGGCACAATATGGGAAAATATTTTATTTTCTTCTCTTTTGCTATTGCTTACTGTTCTACCTTGGTGATGAGCTGCACTATGCTGTGCAAAAGCTGCAGATTCCATCATATGTTTTTAAGTTGTGCTAACCTTACAAAGATTTTAGAGATGCTTAAACGACACCCACCTTACATAAAAGCAATTGGTTACCTGGTTTTACTTGTATGGGGGCTGTGAAAATGACTTAAGTATTGCTGTGAAGACCAAAATTTTTTTTTCATACAACTCTGATAAATATTACTAGAGTAAAGTATTCAGTATTGTAAGGGCCATAATTAAGAAACCGAAAAAGGAGCCGCTGAGATCCTTGCTTAGATTGCTGTCATTCTCTATTGGGCATCTGGATATGTACTGTATTAATCATAAAGGTAACTAAGAAAGTAATGAATATCCTGACAAAAAGGAAATTGAGCACTTGGCTGAACAAGTAGAAAGTATCAAGAGGTCAACAAGGTTCACAACAATAAATATATTTTTGTGCTTGTTGCTTACATGGGTGCCAAGCATTTCTATCCCCTGGCAAGGTCAGATATTCACAGCTCAGTATATCAGTATAGTGATGCTTTTTATTATATAGGATATAAAAAATGGACATAAACCCAGTCAGATTCTTTAGGAGGGCCTGTTTCAGTATGCAGTAAAACTTTAGCATAAACAAAACAAAAAAAAAAATTCCACTAATCTTTAATACTAAAACAGAAAAAGGATGTATGCATATTTGAAATGAGGAAAACCTTTTTTTCTGTTAAATTTAGAAGTACTTGTTTTGATCTGTAAATTTATGCCTTGGTGTCTGGATGAAATTCATAACTGGGTAACTGATGTTTCTCAGAAGGATTGTAAGCAGCATACTTTTTGAGATGTGTGAAAACTTGTACGTAAAAAATGTATCCATTGTAGTTATCTATCTAATCAGATCAAAGTACTTTTTTTATTAGAATTTATTAAAGGGTTACAATGAAACAGTAAGCTTCACCTTAATCAGCCAAACTCCAAACAAATACTTTTTCATGCTGAAATACAGATTTGTTTAATTAATACAGCATGTTTTGCCAGAAATTATTAAAATATTTTAGTATCTCATTTCGACCAAAAACGTTGCTTAGTTATGTTAATGAAATACTATTTATCCAAAAATATATTAGAGATTTGAATCTTTTAATAGAGTATTTTTTTTACTTTCTCCATGAACAATTGCTCCCATTAAAAAAAATAAAATAAAATAAAAATGTGTGTGTGTATCTATATATATGTATATACATATATATACAGTATATGTATTTATGTATGTATGTGTATATATATATTTATACACACACACAATATAGATACATTCCTTAAAGGGTAATTATGGCTCCTCACCTTCTCAGTGGAGCATATAGATTATGTTACATTGACTAGACATTGAAAAGTCTTGAACAGCTGTATGGTAAGTCATAGCAAAAAAAAGATTACAAAAACAGCTTGAGTATAATACAGAAAAACCATTTGCACTCCATCAGTATATCAGTTAAATTAATGGCTGAAATATTTTTTGTGGTATCTGTACCAACATAAACAAGTTATATTGTAGCATAAACAGCAAGTGTTTAATTCTCCATTATATCTTTATCCTTCAAAAAAACTAAAACAAGATGGCTTATTTGGCAATGGCAATTTATTATATCTTCTGTGTTTGAGATTGTGCAATGAAAAGGAGAAACTGTTGGTCAGATACATTCATAGCTCAGAATTTTAGCTCTGCTATCAGCTGGATTAAAAGGATGTATGAAATGTATGCTGAAACATGTATTGTACAAATGTGTTTTAGGAAAACAGAAATAATGATCCTTATCAGAAATTGTGATTTTATTTTCTGATGCAAATTAACTACATTTCATGTCACAATTCACTCCATGTACTGGTTTCTCTAATGGTTGAATTATGTTTTGAAAGGTCCTTTATATTGATATTATTATTTTTTTTAGCAGATTAATGTTGACCAGCACCAAGTTATATCCCCTCTTCCTTTTTGGTGTAACAAATTTTACAAAAGAACTGATATTCTTTTTCTAGCTTGTGGAAAGTGCCAGTTGATCAGATTCAAGTGGGTACACTTAACCTCCATTAGAGCAATGGAAGTCTGAAAGTGGGTTTGGAAGGTTGAAAGGACTACAAATGGAAGAACAAGGTTTCCCCTCTGTGAAACAAGTCTGGTTAGAAATGAGCATTGTCAAAAGCTTTGTAGGATGGTTGGGGTGGTTTCAGTGAGTCTCATCATCTAAAACAGCATTTTTTTTCCTTGTGTACATTCAACCCAGCAGTGGCCACATTGGTAAAAACTTGGTTTTCTGATGTCGCTATAAAATTTAATTATATATTGTTCACCATATACTGTATAGTACATTGGGAATTGCCATAATCATGCTCATTTTCACATTTTTGATTTAAATATCATATAATAGCACACATAGAAATAAATGGCTAGTGATAAACGCATCTTAGGAAACCTTTTCTGGAAAAACCCAAAATAAACACACACAATTGTAAATTACATCAATTGCAAAGCTCCAGCTGTGTCTGTAAAATAGGTAGACCATATAGTCCTAGCCTCAGTCATCAGCATGTCCAGTTATACCTTTTCCTTTTTACATTCAGGGCACATTACAGCAGTAGGCACAAGCGCATCTATGGCCTCCATGTTTTTTCAATAGGTAAAACTTGCCTTTGGGGTCGTGTACACATGTAGTCAGAGCACCCATGTCATGGTATGTCAGTCAGACCCAACGTGCTCACACAGCTTGAGTTTAAACACAACTGGCGACTCTGTTGTGCTGTGCGAGCAGTTGTTTGCCCATGATTTCTAAAAAATCACACTGTACATACCCAGCATTACGACAAACATACATGAAAGGCCTGTGCATGTCTGCTACAACTCTGTGATGTCACGCTGGCCTAACAAAGAATCATGGAGTGCTTGGGAAAAAATGTTTACCTAAGTTGGCCACAAGGCAAATTTTCAGGAAAATATTAAATTATTATTATTATTAAAGCAAACACCGCATATTAGCTGTAAAAAAACATTTTGGAGAATGTCAATCAACAATATTAGTTCACAAGCTAGAGTTACGTACATTTCCTGGATAGCAGTGTAGAATGAGGGAAATATTGCATTGCCTCTGAAATAACTGGCTTTTTAAACTAATGTTCTTTAATTAAATGGAAGGTTAAAGGCTCAAAATGTATAGCTTTTTCAGCTGTCTGCTCTAAAACCAGGATTTTTCCCTCCACATTAAATGTTTGGTAATATTTATCTTATTTATATCAGTTGAACTAAGCATTTAGAACTGTGTCTACACTGCTGTAGGAAGTTGTGTCTGTGTAGATTTTCCTTCCACATCTCAAATACTTGTGTGGGTTAGCTGAAACAGCAACTTCAAATGTGTTTTGTATGAGTAAATGTGTACCCTGCGATTGACTAGTGTCCTGTCCAGAGTTGGCACTTACCGTGTACTCTATGCTGCTGGGATTGGCTCTGGTTCCTTAGACTTGGAGAAGCTGGTTCAGTAAATGAATTGATTGTTGAATTTTATTATTATTGTAAATACTGCACTGTGGTAAAGGTTCTTGATTATTATTTTGATGTGATACTTGGTAAAAGATGATTTTATCCAATGACTGCACAACCACAACCACTACTCCAGTCCCATGTTTGCACAGTTGGACCATGCTGTATCTCTGAATGATACAGTTAGCCTTTCTGTTCTACAGTGCCATCTATGAACGGCTGCCTAAAAAGGTTTGCTTGTGAGACCTCTGATTATATAAATGCTGGCTATTTTTGGTGCTCACAGAGGTTAAATTCAAGCGTTAAACAGATAGTCACAAACAATGTAAATAAAGAGAAAGGTAAAATATGTATTTCTAGAACTCTGGCAGATAGTTTATATTGAGAAGCCAGATCCATGGATTTTATTTGAGACGGCAGCACTTTTTCTATGTGTCAAGACTGCATCCAAGTTAGAAAACCTGTCAAATGTAGGGAAAATACTGTAATGTCAGTTACTACAGCTAACATTTTAATCAGAGGAAAGTTCTGTTTGTTGAAGAAATAAGCTTTGTGACTGAATTGAAAAAAAAGAATACAAATGAATCTCTCCTTCCCATTTTTTTTCTATTTAAGCTTCTTGAAGTTCTTCCAAATTAGGTTTTAAATGCCAATTAGGAGGTTGAATGTAGTAAAATAAAAGCAAATGCAATCAAAATGGCCTCACCTTATGGCTGGTTAGGCTTCTAAGGGAAAAATGGGACCTTTGCTCTGAGCTAAGCTTTGAGAAAAATATCTAGCTTAATGAACACATTAATTAGAACCATAACTATTTATAAGATGATAATTAGAAACGAAGCACAGTAAACTGAGTTTTTTTTTCGGGCAATTAATGGAGGATTAATTACTGGAGGTAATGAAGTGGATTTTTTAAATGCATTAAGGTGAAGTACAGAGATGTTGCAAGGCTTTGTGATCACCAGATAATTATTTTGGGCTGTTTGAGCTTATTTTATATGAGTTGGCTAATAAGCATCATTGCATCATTATATATACACTTAAAAAGACTTGCCACCAAAATGACTGCCTAATTATTTCTAATTGGCAAGACTCTGTATAGTGATTGAGCTGTTTGTTGCCATTTTAGCGTTCATTTAATAATCCTTAGGGCTATGTGATAAAGGGGAAAAGCTTGAGGTATGGGTTGGCCCTGGTTGGTGCCATTGATCAGTTTTGGTGGGCTACAATCCAAAATCTATTTGCTCACTCTGAGGTCAAAGCGTGAAGTAGATTAAGCCCAAGTTATGCTTTTTTGAAGCTACTTGACAGTGTTCATTTGCAATTACTGAAATAATTGTGTCTGTCGCCCTGTTTGGATTTCCATATGACATAATATTCTTTCATCTTTGATTTTTCTATGACATATTAGCACTGATGGGAGCAAAAATAATTCCGGTGCTGCTAAATTCCTGTCATTTACATTCCATGGTTTCTAGCACTGAGTACATGTTAGTTTAAACAACTACTTATATTTCAGCAATGTCGTTTGTGCTGTGCCTGATTGACGATGAGTGAAACTTTCTCACCCAAGGACACAGTTCTTTTTAGAGCTTTTAAGATTTTCTCAGAGGAATAGGTCATTAGGATTTAAGACGAAAGGAAAAGAGCACTCTAAGTCATTTGCACAATGTTGCCATTCGATTAAAGGTTTTTTTGGTTGCATAATCTTTGCTTATTGCCATTTTATTCCATTTATTCAAGGTCAGGTTTAAACTTGGGGGATAAAGTAGACAGTAAACAGTTTTATTTGAATGTGCTGTGTTTTTTCTACCCATTGTGTTTTACTTATTTTTACCTTTTAAAAATGTAAAGTTCCTCAATATTTTTTTTAATTACCTGACACATAAGCATCATTGACTTTAGTTGTTCCATAGCCCTAACTTTCTTATCATTATTTAGCAACATGCAAAATGACATCTTGTTAAGTGCATATCTTGAGGACCCTACAAAAGACAAGTTGTCTAGTTAAGCCATAATCAAAGCCATCTGTGAGACTGTGTCAATGTATAAATGTCATACCATTGGTTTAACAGAACAGCAGTAAAGCAAATTGTACGCTAATAAACCAAAAGGTCAGATATATCCTCCTAGTTAGAAAAATGTGTTTTTAATTATTTATGTAATAATTAAATATTTTAAAAATAAAAGCAAATGAATAGTGTGGTAGCTAATGGAAATGTAATTTGGAAGCTAACGCCCATTTTTGTTCTTAAATATTGTTGCTTATATCAGTTTTAGTTGATTAACTTTCAAAGTATAATTGATGTTAATCTGTTTTTTTTTTTCTTGTACAGTGTTTCAAGCCAGAAAGTAACAGTCATGTTTATTTCACTGTTTGTGTTTGGATGCTATATTTTTACCTTTACTTTACCAACAAGACTAAAAATCATATTGATTAATGCCCTTGTTGCTTATGTATTAATATAGGTATTATACAGAAGCTGTTTAATATTGTGCAATGTTTATTACAGAGCTCGGACATCTGGACTAGTAAAAATCAGCCTCACTGAAGATTTTCTTTTTTGGTTGTTTTTTAAACATGTGAACTACAATCATTGAGTTTTAAGCGAAGTTGCTACAAATGTTTTACTTTTCATAGAAAAAATACATTTATGATTGTATTTGTACTTTATGTTATGATTTCTTGCTCTATACCTTAGTCAAAAATGACCATATTCTGTACACTTTAATGCTATTATTCTTATTGTAAAGTGCTGACTTCATTTCCGTGGATCAGTGAAAATTAATAGTTTTTCATTTTATTAGCCTAATATTCCAGATGTAGTATACATTTAATTAAGTGTAGTTTCCTTTTGGGGATGGTATGTGTATCTGTTTTTTGTCGTGCATTCTTTCTAGTTTTACAGTTTTCCACATGTTTTCTTTCAGCATTTATGATTTTTCTTATACTAGAGTTGTGAGGTTTTAAATCACTTAAGCACACAGCATAACGGTCCACATTTAAACAATAAAATGCTGTTGAAGAAACTCTTTAGATCTTGTACCACTTCATAAATATACATTTATAAAAAAAAATATGTAGCCTAAGAGCACACCTGCTAATTAAAGACACATTTCTGAAACTTATTCTAAAATCCGCTTGTTTGTTCAGACTGTGGGTACTTGGAATACAGATGGCACTGGTGAAAGCAATTATGCAAAGCCAGCATCTGTTAAATTAAGTGCAACCAATTTTGATCCTCAATTTTAAAAATTTACTTGATTACCTGTGAAGAAATTTTCAAATTAGCACTTATTTGGTAGTAAGTCACAGTTGACCTGCAAAAGTATTTATAGATTTTTAAAGACTAAGCCAAGTACTAATGGAGTAAAAGTAATTTTCATGTTGTTTGCAAGATCTTTGTAAATCTGGGATAGGCATAATCCTACTATGTCACTATGAGAATGGGTCTGCCTCTGCTGAGTGATGCCAGGCGTCTGTCTCTTCACTGGAGTGAAGTCTTTAGACAACAGATTGGAAAGAAATGGTGTTTTTTGCAGACATTTGTTAACATATGGATTTATCTGGATCTAAGAACTCTTTGAAGATCTTTGAACTTGACTAAATTACTTAACCTTTAGCTTAATGTGTGGGTGCTGTGTCTGGTGCAAGTGTTCATAGCATCAGATTTCAGTTGGATTTATTTATTTTTTTAAAATGTACTTGACATATTAATAAATAGTTTAGTATTTTGCAAATATTTTAATAATTTTTCAAAATGTTTTGTAAACTTAATGTGAACAAATGTATACACGTAGTGCAATGTACTTATGAAATATTGAATTATTCATTTTATTTATATTTTATTTTAAAAATACTTTCTGCCATTATTTCAAAATGTCACCAGTACTAATTTAGGAAGGAAGTTTTTAAATTTCCTTTTTTAATTGGAATTTAAAAAACAGGTATTTGTGGATAGGCCAGATTAAAATTATATAACCGTGATGGTTGATATCTAATAGTAATAATAATAATATTAAACCTTTCACAATAATGTTTTACAACATATAGTAGGAAGTATCTCTTTAAAGAGATTATGCAGTTAGTGTTTATTAAGCTGAATGCAAAAAGTGTTCTTCTAAAAATTCTAAGTGGGACTGTTATATGTATTGTGGTGTTGACATGTGGTGTTGACAGTTTTAACTGAGAAAATGATGATGCTAAAATACTTTTAGTTTTAAATGATTGTGCGTGCATGTTTGCTTAACACCTACAGTGGTTTGAATAATTTTTTTAGTGCAACAGTCAAGTCTATATTGATATATTTTAAAATATATTTTAATAGATTAAAATTGAGTTGCACTATTGCTGTATTTAAATGATTCTTGTGTAAGCTAATTTAAGCGAAAAGAAGATTCAGTGTTTGTGTTAAATGATATAAAGGCATAATTTAGTGTGGTAAAATGCTACACTGTCTGCATTGTTTATTTTTGGTACAAGATCAGTGCCTATCAAAGTATTATA
Organism: Polypterus senegalus; assembly: GCF_016835505.1. NCBI lineage: Eukaryota > Metazoa > Chordata > Cladistia > Polypteriformes > Polypteridae > Polypterus > Polypterus senegalus. The sequence continues at coordinate 112,744,066 of NC_053154.1, forward strand.
GGTCAGTTTTATTTTATCTTTAACTTTCCATACTGTGTATATTTTCAGTATTGCCTGATTTAGAGATAATGTTTTTGTCTTTGCCTGCAGCCATGCCAATATGATAGACTTACGGTATATTAGTGCATTAAAATGATAAAGAAAAAATTACATTATACAATACAATACAAAATTACAGGTCTGTCCTTGTTTACTCTACCTGAACTTAGAGGGAAATGTCATTTATTTGAAATCATTGTACCAGTGTCTGGATTAAAAAGTTGTCATTCAGATTGTATTTTGGTTTTGTAGAGAATAATTTAAGATTTATGCATCTATTCTAATTGTATAAAAAAAAATGGCTACTCATCTCTTTTATGGTACTGTTGCAGCTTTACAGGAAAGATTCATAATAAAAAAACTGTAAATATTACCATACAGCCATCATGTTTACAGGTTTTTGAGTTATATTGGTAAGCTCTTGGTCTATCCGTTGTCAACAGCTAACACAAATTGCTGATCTCTCAACAGCTGCCGCTTTTAAGTTAATTAGAAATGAATTCTGTATTATGTAATTTTTAATTATGTGAGAAGTTGCTGGCTTCTATGTCAGACAAGGACTAGAGTGTATATTTAACTTATTTAAACATTAAGCTGATATATAGTATTTTTGTTAAGTAGATATATAGGTATATTGTGTGTTTTCTTTTTTTAAAAATCTCAAGTTTCATTGTCGGTATTTCATTAGCTCAGTATTTCTCAGCCTCTGGATTACAACCCACTTTTCGGTCATAGGTTTCCACCTGTGGGTCGTGGTTGGCTGTTGTTTGTTCACAAGTGGGTTGTGGTGAATTACCTAAGCTATTAACAGTGCTGCACAATATTTTTCTAGATTTCTATGTGTTTCACAAAGAGGGGAACCCTACTCCCATTCTTCCAGTCACACTCATTTCAACCTTGAGCATTTCGATCATGCTCATTTCACCTAGGGGGAGTCACCTCAAAACTACCCCCTCAATTTACCAGTCACGTTCCTTTTACCAAGGAGGTGGTTTGCATTTGCTGCTAGTGGGTTGTCAATGCACCTAAAAAGACAAAACTGGGTCGCAGGGCCATAAAGGTTGAGAAACACTGCATGAAGACCATTATGAGAATACTATACTATACACTATGCTAGTGTACTGCCACTGGATATAAAACACTGATCCCTGTGCCTGGCAGTGTGTGCATGGCTACTTTTCATGCCTAACTAGCCATGAGCTCAACTACATCTGAAAACAAGTCTTAAAGCTTCTCTCCAATCCTTGTCAGAATGAGACCCCATTAAATTGTAATACTAATGAAAGATTTTTTTATGATTATTTACAAGGTGTTCCTTCTTTATGGAGGAACAAAGTGAAAAGCATCTGCACACATACATGGAAAGATGAAAGATGCTGTGTTGTGGCAGATCCAGTGTGTGCCACAAAATCGAAACTCTGAGAGCTCCAGGATCTACATTTTATTCACCTATTGTTAATGTGTGGCTATTTGTTGCATTTTGTTTGTGATGTTTTGTTTGTGTCTTTTGTTGCATGAGGCACGGTGGCACAGTGGTTAGCACTGCTATCTCACAGCTCAGATCACATTTTTGGGCACAATAATTGGTCTGTCATAGTTTGCAGACCCTTCCCTACCCCTCAGAGACACTTAAAAGACCATTTTCCCCATTGTAGTCCAGTTAAAAACTAGATCAGTACTTTTTTTCATGTTGAATGTTGTGGAGTTCAGTGACGTTTCAAACTCTGCAGGCTTTCCCCATTACTATTATTTGTCCAAACTACCATCCATTATAGAGCTGCTGGGTGCATGTGCCTATTCTAACTCTACTTAGCGCAGGACTGAATCTAACCTTGGCTGTGATACCAACCTTGCTTACATCCCCACATCCATCTACAATGGTAAAAAAAACAAACTTCTTTCTTTCTTTATGCTAAAATAAAATGTATTTAGTTAGTATTTGAACACGTCCAGTGAAATTTGTTTGGTGCAGCTCATAATGCTTTGGAGCATGAGGAAAATCTCTCTGGTGATATGACCTGCAATGTGTTACCAGAAATGTTGTAGAGACACTCAGTTAATGAAGCTACCTAAACAGTATTCTTAATCGCTGAAAACAAAATCAACAATCACCTTATTTCTGTTGTCAATTGGGTTTTGAAGCCTGTACAATATACATTGTATAAGAATACAATTAACGTAGTATTTATGTAAACACGCTTTTGTTTTTGTGTAATTCTGCATTTGGAAAAGTACAGTAGTGTTAAATTTACATTTATGCAAAGTTTATAAATATTTGTATTTTTTTTCCACAGCTTTAAATCTGTTAAATCATTTTAAGTGCTCTTTTGTAATTGTCTATTAATGGGCCTTTGTCTATGAAATTTTTTCATTTGATTGTATCCTAATAATGACAAGTAGAGTAAACACAAGACAAACAAAACTAAATGCATAAAGAATGCAGTTACTTCAGAGTCAAACCCACTAGTGTGTCCATTATCAGAAACCTCATCAGAATGTTTAATTATACAATATGACTGGTCATTGTCATTTAAAAGGACCATTCTGTGCATTGATCCAAATAGCTTGGTGCTCCCGTTATTTCCATGCGAATGCAGTATATATGACATATGGGATACCTAAATAACTGTCTAATGTTACTGGTACGTCTTTGAATAAGTGCATTTTACATAGATTCATTTACCAGACATTATGTATTGAATTAACCACAGACACGTGATTGAAAATCATCATCACGAGTACCAGGCCAGGCTTGACAATGTATAATGAGTGTTTCTATTTTACTGACATATCCTCAGTTACAAAACATTCTGTATTTTTACAACATTTATTTTTATTTATATAGCACATTTTCATACAAAAAATGTAGCTCAAAGTTCTTTACATAATGAAGAATAGAAAAATAGAAGACACAGTAAGAAAATAAAATAAGTCAACATTAATTAACAATTATAAGAATAAGAGTAAGGTCTGATGGCCAGGGAGGACAGAAAAAAACAAAAAAAAAATTCCAGACGACTGGAGAAAAAAATAAAATCTGCAGGGCTTTTTAATATCTTATTAGTGGGGAAAATAAACCCAATATTGACTATTATAAAATAACAAGTCCAGTTACAATTGAATCTATTTATATAGGTTACTCATTATTATTTTACAATCTACATAAAATATTTTCATGATTTGTATCAAAAATGACATGGGCTTTCCGTTCATTATTTTGGCTGGTGGTTTTATAAAATCTATGTAGCACTTGAGGACACGTGCACACTGGGGTTGGTCCTAGAAGGTCTTGATGTGTTGCTTTTTCTATATCCGTTATATTAATACTAGGAAGTTCGCCCTCTGCTTGCTTAGCTCGCCAACCCCCCAAGCACACCCCAACTCCCCCCCAAGGCATGCGATCTGCATCTCATGCTGCCCTTCGAACATTTAAAAACCTGTACAGCAGCTGTCCTTTAGTCTCACTGCCTTGTTTCTACAACGTTCTACTTTGTTATGTACTCTTTGTCTTTTATTTCCGGCCCCAGGCGTGGTTAAATCTCTTCGCACAGTCTTGTCTCATGGGACGTGAGTTCTTGATATATTTTAGTTTATAATTTAAAAACTGAATAAGAATCTGAAAATCTAACAACATCACATCAACATCACAAGTTCGATAAATTCTGAAAAGAATTATACCAAACATATATATGTAGATTTTAAAATAAGCCCAATTTAAAGCTTGACATAAAAAGTCACATAAAATCATTGCACAAAATCGTTGCACTTTTAGTCTTAGGATTTTATATACATATAGAGTAGATATATGTAGAGTGTGCTACAAATTATAACTAATGATTTTAACTTTAAGGAACGCCTCCTTTTTTTTTTTTTAATATATTTTTTCAAATTTTATTAATATAGCTTTTCCTTTTGTCTATTGCTGACAAAAAAGAGCAATGGGGTGAATGGTGTGGCGTAATAATTTATTAATTCTTGTCATTTTCAATAAACAGTTTGGCTTTTAATATTCTAACACTTTACAATGAAATATCACATTAATTGAAATGATATTGTAGCTAATAATGCAGTTACAGTTAATAGTAAATATGGTACAAAGTCCTGTCCCTGACAAAAAAGGTGGTAATAAATGATGTTTAATTGTTGTTTACTTCCTGTGGATAGTTTCTCCAAGGTAATATTCCTCATCTTATTTCATGATCTCAAAATCTACAACACTACACTAAGCTTCATCTTTATATATGTGTGTGTGTGTATGTATGTGTATATATGTAAGTATATATATATATATATATATATACAGTATATATATAGTAAAAGGCAAATATATATGCGCCACACCCGACACAGACTCGCAATGGAGGCACGTTAAAATCAACAAAAGATTTATTTTTTCTTCAGCTGAGGTCCCTCAGCCCTAACACAGTCCCAAAGCACACCAACGTCACAACAACTCTTCTTCCTTCACCACTCCTCCCAGGCAACCTCGTCCTTCTCCTTCCGACTCTGACTCCCGAGTGGTGGCTGCTGGCTCCTTTTATTAAGCACCCGGAAGTGCTCCAGGTGCTTGATTGCCGAATCCCGGCTGTACTTCCAGGTGTGGCGAAACACTGCCCACAAGGGCCCAGCAGCTCCCACTGCAGCACCCCCGGCGCGCCTGTGGAACCCAACAGGGCTGCACCCCGACAACTCCCCCAACTCCCATAAAGCCCAGCAGGAGTCTGAGGCACCGCATGGTGGCTGCCATCTAGCGTCCAGTGGGAGGTATTGGGTCTGCCATGGTTGCTCCCCTGTAACATATGCTGAAGGGTCGTCCTGGCCATCTGCCACTATATATATATATATAGTGTTAGGCGAGCGAATTGCATATAACGTGTGAGGGCAGCAGCAGCACACCAGCAGCTGTTCGAGCAAAGAGGAGTAAAAAAAATAATAATTTGTTTCCCATTGTATCACCGTTTCAGAGGGGTTTCGGAGAAGAGGCTGCTGGCAGGGGGTGACCCGGCTGCAAAAGTCATTTTTATCACAATAATTAGCACTGAAGTGCATACAATGGAGTCCAAAACAAGACTGAGGGAAAAGGGGAAAAGGGCAGGCTTTTAAAGGGGAAGACAGGAAGTGAGGTCATAAGGATCGGGCATGTGTTCATCGCTCATTGGATCAGGCCCGGATGTGACATCAGGGGGGCCGGAGCTGGTAAGGTCTGTTTCCATTGGTTCGGTCCCGGAAGTGATGTCAAGAGAGCCAGGTGGAGTCTCCCAGGAATGGTCTACAGGGAAGTGAGAGTAAGAGTCAGTGCACATGCCGGCATGCCTCCGAACTGCCTTCATTTAAGCCCTTTAGCTGCCTCCCATGCGCATGTGTGTGACAAGGCCCCCCCTAACCGAGAGGTCGTAAACCCGAGAAAGAGCATCAGGGTTGGCATGGAGAACACCCCGACGGTGAATGAGCGAAAACTTGTATGGCTGTAGGTCAAGAAACCACCGTGTGACCCGCGGATTCGACTCCTTGTGCAGAGCCATCCACTGTAGCGGTGCATGGTCCGTGACAAGGGTGAATTCCCGGTGTTTCCTGCAGAGGCATTAGCTCTCTTGGAAATGTGTTCTTTTAATATTGTGGCTTATTAAAAAATTAAACAATATCATAATATACCAGAAAAGACGATATCCCTCCCATAGTGATTACGGCGGTACAAGAATCACATGAGACAAAATATCTTTTAGCTTACATTTACTGACGTTTTACGCGGTTACAGACGGGGAGGCATATGGACAGACTTTTATCCAGGTGGGAATCTGAATCAACACAGTCAGCCATTTTCTTCGTCCCTACGCTGGGAGGTTTTTCGACAACTCTTTGTGTCGATGCAGCCTCGAAGGGTCTGGTCACTGTCCAGACCTTTTATAATGTCTTGCTTCATTTGCTGGTCTTCTCTGTCTCCAAACAAGGGCTGAATTCCTCTTCCCCAAAATACAGACATATCATAGTGCTTACATGCCGATTCTCATTCTCCCAATAAGGAAAGAAGATTTGTGCTGATAGAGGACAGAAATACCCTAACCTGTGTTTAACTCTTTGAGGGCTGAATATTTTTTCCAAAAAACTCAGTTTTCTGAAAAGCACACAAAGCAACAGTTTCACACATAAATCAACATAAAATGTTCTTAGCACAGCAGGTGGGCATCAGTGGCAGTCATAGTGTGACACAATATGGTTTATACCTCTTGTCATCATAAGTGGTGGTCCTCCCAGGCAAACGCAACTACACAACGCTGGTACCTCATGTTTGTATTCAATGTCCATCTTCTGATTACTTGCATCAAACTCCAAGTCTGATCAGTCAGAGTCCGATTCAGCAATAATATGTAAAACGTTCATGACGTATTTAGTCTCTCGCCAGATGTCGATGCCATTTTAGGGATTGTTTGTTCTTCGCTACTCACACAGGATAGCGCGGTTAAATCAACAAAGCTGCTTAACCTTCCTTCTAGCAAAGAGAGTCAGACTTAAAGGTAAGGGCGAGTTTTGTCACAGTTTACAGCTGATTACCATCCTCTACCCCTGAATTTCGACAAAAGTTGACATCAGCCCTGAAAGAGTTAAGCTGACTATACAAGCCTCCAGTTGCCTTTGGCTATCTACTCCAATGCTTGGCTAGCAATTCTAACTGCTGAGCCCCTGTGTGCCACAGTTAACATGCACATGTGAATAAAACTCATAACAGTATTGTCCAGATATAGTGACATAAAGAAACATGTAGTATAACACCCGGCCCAACAGGTAGTACCTAAGCTGAGTAATCGCCCATTTAATCGCCAAAGCCTCCCTTTCCACCGCTGCATACCTAGTGTCCCGGTCCAACAGTTTCCGGCTCAGGAACATGATGGGGTGTTCCACACCATCGACACTTTGGCTTAGCACGGCACCCAGGCCTGTGTCGAACCTTCCGTCTGGAGGATGAAAGGCAAGTATTGAGTACTGTACATGCTCGTACTTTTCATGTTCATACCTTTCAGTTGGCCAACATTTATAAAAATCCTTTTTTTGCATTGGTCTTAATTGATATTCTAATTTTACGAGATACTGAATTTGGGACTTTCATTAGTTGTCAGTTATAATCATCAAAATTAAAAGAAATAAACATTTGAAATACATCAGTCTGTGTGTAATGAATGAATCTAATATACAAGTTTCACTTTTTGAATGGAATTACTGAAATAAATCAACTTTGTCATGATATTCTAATTTTATGACCAGCACCTGTATATCAGAGAATTCCAAATGAAAATGTCAGGACATCTTTCCATGAACTGAATCTCAAGAGAAGGTGGGTCATGCAGCAAGACAACGACCCTAAGCACACAAGTCTTCTACCAAAGAATGGTTAACACTAGAATTACCAGAGTCTACGAAAAAACTCGTAGATCCGTCCCACCTTAAATCGTTTCTTAAAACCGTTCTCACCTCTCCGCCAGCCTCCTTTGTCCTGTAAATGTGCCAATAAAAACAAACTGCAAGCAGCCGGCTATTCCATCTCCCCACCGACTTAGAACGTGCATGAACTTCTCCCAGCTCATGCCTCGATTATCTGGGAGTGAAGTGGAGTTTTAGAGTGGAAATAATAGATTGTTATTTGGAACACATGCATTTCATGTGTGTTCCGTTTCTACAGTAATCTGTGTAAACACAATGTTAAAACAAAAACTTTTTCATATTTTAGTGCTGCCTCGCAGTTAGGAGACCCGGGTTCGCTTCCCAGGTCCTCCCTGTGTGGAGTTTGCATGTTCTCCCCGTGTTTCCTCCGGGCACTCCTGTTTCCTCCCACAGTCCAAAGACATGCTGGTTAGGTGGATTGGCGATTCTAAATTGGCCCTAGTGTGTGCTTGGTGTGTGGGTGTGTTTGTGTGTCCTGTGGTGGGTTGGCACCCTGCCTTGTGCCCTGTGTTGGCTGGGACTGGCTCCGGCAGACCCCCATGACCTTGTGTTCGGATTCAGCGGGTTGGAAAATGGATGGATATATGGTGTTACAAACTTTAGGCATAAACTATAAAATGTGTGAAGCCTGAAGGCCAAAGATCAAATAAACACTTTCATAAAAGGTTTAAAAATTTAACAGCTGCTTCTGTGGCGTAGTGGTAAGATTTCGTCACTTAGAGCGCAGCAGACTTGCTGTGCCTTAAGAGATCCAAGTTCGATTCCCCACTGGGGAGAAAATTTATTTATTTTTAACCTTTGCCGTTCTGTCTGCCTGAACTCCCTGTCTAATAACAGTAATTTTATTATTACATAGGAGCTTCCCTGTCTGCCTATCATATAGTGCCGTTCCTTCCTATCTATCTACCGGTATATATCTATCCTCTTAGCTGTTTTTTTATATATCTATTATACAGTGCCTTCCCTGTTTATTTATATATCTAGTTCCTTCTCTGCCTGTCTGTCTGTCTGATTGCATATAGCGCTGAACTTACTGCTCTGTACTATTCTGTCCACTATGTGTCCTGGAGTACAAAAGAAACACCACCATACAGCAACATGTGCGAACTGGCAAGATCGGGGAAAAAAACACGCGGTCACTGATTACAAACCACAAGATGAATGAAAGAGACAATATATGTAAAAACATCATCGCACTAATGCAATATTATTTGAAAACGAACAGCGTCAGATCGGGTTTGAATTTGTGCCCGATCTGACGCTGTTCGTTTTCAAATAATATTGCAGGTACTGTGCGTTGAAACTGCTGCACTGAATAAGCCGATGCCTTCTGTAACAGTGTCAGCGTGTATTCAAACCCGATCTGATACTGTTTGTTTTCAAATAATATTGCATGTACTGTACTATTTTAGAATAAAAACATACATTTGATTTCAGTCAGTCTGTAACAGCCAGTGTAAATGCATGATAATTGTAAAGGTTAGTGTTTTTTTTTTTTTAAATTTAGTTCCATTCTCTCAGTTGCGTTCACGATCTTACCCTCCTCATCTGATACTGCTGTTTTCACATAAAGATGCGCTATAGCTCAAATGTGATTTATTTGGAGACGCATTATAGCTCGAATGTTATTTATATAGGGAAGAAACTACAGTGTCAGGTGCTCATTCAGTGTAATAGGAACCATAGCACAGAGAGATGTGTACACTGCAACAAGCACACATGTCATAAATGTAGGAAGGGTGTGTGGGAATTGTTAATATTTAAATGTGATGATTTTATATAGCACGGATCGGAAATCAGCAGTTCTTAGCATTACACCATGCAAGCAGTCGTATCAACCACCTACTGTAACTTGCTTTATTTTTTCTTCACTTATAGTCTAGAGTAAAAGTGCACTTGTTTTGTTATACTTGTACACCAACATATGTTCCTGTGTTTGAGCGACACAGGCATGCTAAAAAAATAGACATGTAATGCCACGAAAAGTGCACGCAGGCATTTCAGTTCGCAAGCATTGGTACGAGAATGCAGTCACAAGTTTGCTGTCGAGCTATAGCGCATCTTTATGTGAACACAGCACTGTCAGAAAATTGGGTGTAGGGTAGGATCCTGAACACAACTGAGAGATTGAAAAGTGAATAAAAAAAAAAACAACAAAGCTAACCTTTACAAGTATCATAAATTACACTGGCTGTTACACACTGAAATCAAATGTATGTTTTTATTCTAAAATAGTAAGAATAAGAGCAGTTTGCTTCTCAAAATTGAGTCATGTGGGATCGAACTCGTGACCTTTTGATTATCAGTCAGCTGCTGATACCATTACGCTACCGAGGCAAAAGTAGTAAGTGTGTGTCAAATTGGCATGCTAAGGCGGCTTTTTTTCTGCAGTTATATTTTTGAATAAAAGCATACTTGTTCTGTTATATTTGTACCTTTTGTGAAAGTGTTTCTTCGATATTTCTTCATATAGTTTATGCCTACATTTTGTCATTTACTTTTACAATATGAAAAACGTTTCTGTTTTAAAAAAGTGTTTACACGGATTACTGTAGAAACAGAACACACATGAATTGCGTGTATTCCAAATAATGATCTATTACTTCCACTTCACTGCCAGATAATCAATCAAGGCATGAGCTGGGAGAAGTTTGTGCACGTTCTAAGTCGGTGGGGGATGGAATAGCCGGCTACTTGCAGTTTTCTTTATCAGCACATTTAGATTACAAAAGACGCTGGCGGAAAGGTGAGAACGGTTTTAAGAAGCGATTTAAGGTGGGACAGATCTATGAGTTTTTTCGTAGGTTCTGGTAATTCTAGTGTGGTTAAAGAAGAATAAAGTTAATGTTTTGGAATGACCAAATCAAAGTCCTGACCTTAATCCAATCGAAATGTTGTGGAAGGACCTGAAGTGAGCAGTTAATGTGAGGAAACCCACCAACATCTCAGAGTTGAAGCTGTTCTTGTACAGAGGAATTGGCTAAAATTCCTCCAAGCTGGTGTGCAGGAATGATCGATCAGAAGTTACCTGAAACGTTTAGTTGCAGTTATTGCTGTATAGGGGGTCACACCAGATACTGAAAGCAAAGGTTCACATACTTTTGCCACTCACAAATATGTGATATTCGATCATTTTCCTTAATAAATAAATGACCAAGTATAATACTTTTGTCTGATTTGTTTAACTGGTTTCTCTTTATCTACGTTTAGGACTTGAGTGATGTTTTAGGTCATATTTATGCAGAAATATAGAAAATTCTAAAGGGTTTACAAACTTTCAAGCACAACTGTGTATATGTGTGTGTATATATATATATACATATATATATATATATATATATATATATATATATATATATATATATATATATATATATATATATATATATATATATATATATATATATTTTTATTGTGAGATTGGGTCCAAATAACACCAGCACTTTGTCCAGATACACGTTTATTAAATACAAAATAAAGTCCCACACAACACACAGTGCCCCCAGCACCAATCACCCTCTTCACGGGCCTCTCTCTCAGTGTCTGTGGGCACCTTTCCTCTCCTCACGGGAGCTTCGTCCTGCTCCTGCTCCCGCTCCCGACTCTAGCTTCCTGATTGGAGTGAGGTGGCCCCTTTGATGCCCACCTGGGTGTGCTTCAGGTGCCTGATGACAGTCTTCCGGCAGCACCTCCTGGTGTGGCGGAAGTGTTGCCCTTGCACCCGGAAGCACTCCGGGTGTCGCTGGAAGGATCTTCCCCCACCTTCCCAGGTGTGACGGAAGTGTCGATCTCTTGGGCTCCACGATGCTCAGGCACCCCCTGGTGGTGGCCATGGGCTCCATTGGGCTTGAGCCTCCTTGCTTCTTCCCTGTGGTCCTCTCAACATCCAGGGCGGTAGCCCCTTCGTGGCCCGGGGGAAGTAAAGACTGACCCCCAGACTCCTGTGACACACACATATATATATGTATATATATATACTGTATATGTATATATACACACTGTATATATACGGGTCTGTCCGCTAAAAGACCAGCCATTATTAATATAGTAATGGTTTGCGCAGCAGCCAAGGAGAGTGGACTGGAATGCACATGCATGAACAATGATGACTTCACTGGACTAGTCATTGGAGGGCTCTACACTCTGTTGAGAGAGCATGTGTATTGTGTAGCTTTCATATTCAAAATGACTGAGCGAGTAGAGTAACGAATCTGCATCAAATTCTGCGTTAAGGTTGAACATTCGTCCATGTAAACTATACAGATGATTCAGAATGCTTTTGGAGATGATGTATTGAGTGGCAAAACATCAAATCACACAGTACATTTATTCATTGGGGAAAAAAAATCCCACATTAAGAAATACATTTTTACATGAAATTATGTGTGACACAATTATTTCCACCCCTAACAATTCCTATAAAATAAATGTAATTGAAGCATTTTTGTAATTTTTAGTTTTGTTTTTAAAGTTGATCAGAGTAGATTGGAACTTTTAATTAATTATGAATGACTTCCTGTGCCCCTGGGGTATAAATACGACATGACACAGAGTCCTATTGCTCTTAGCCACTTTTCAACATGGGAAAGACAAGAGAACATGCCGTTCAAGTAAGGCAGATGTGTGCCGACCTTCATAAGTCAGGTAATGGCTACAAGAAAACAGCTACTCGCCTAAAGCTGCCTGTATCTACAGTCAGATGAATAATAAAGAAGTGTAAAACAAAGGGAACAGTGACAAACAAGGCTGGATGAGGACCCAAATTTATCTTGCCACTACGCACAGTGAGGAGGATTATAAGAGAAGTAAAAAATTCTCCAAAGCTCACTGTTAGAGAACTGCACCAAAGAGTGGTATCTTGGAGTCACAAAGTCTCTGTGATAACCATAAGATGTTATTTCCATGCCAACAAGCTGTTTGGGAGACATGCAAGGAAAAAGTCTTTTCTCACCTACAATCATAAACGTAAACGTCTGGAGTTTGCTAGGCGGTAGTGGGGCTTCAACTGGGACTGTGTGCTTTGGTCAGATGAGCCTAAATTATGTTTTTTGGCAACAAACATTCTAAGTGGGTCTGGCGTGAATCCAAGAATGAGTATGCGGGAAAGCACCTCATGCCAGTTGTAAAGTACGGTGGAGGATCTGTGATGCTGTGGTGTTGTTTCTCTTCCAAAGGCCAAGCAAACCTTGTTAGGGTGCATGGCTTCATGAACTCCTTGAAATACCAGGACATTTTAGATCAAAATCTGGTGGCCTCTGCCAGAAAGCTGAAGATGGGTCATTATTGGCTCTTTCAGCAGGATAATGAACCTAAACATGTGGCAATATCTACGCAAAAATGTCTCAGCAGACACAAAATCAAGCTCCTTCCTTGGCCATCTCAGTCCCCAGACCTCAACCCCATTGAAAACCTGAAGAGGAGAGTACATAAAAGAGGACCCAGGACTCTGGGAAGAGGAATGGTAAAAAATCCATGCCTTTGTATTCTCCAACCTTGTAAAATGTTATAGGAAAAGATTAAGTGCTGTCTTGTTGGCAAAAGGGGGTTGTACGAAATATTAACAGCAGGGGTGCCAATAATTGTGGCACACATGATTTCATTTAAAAAATGTATTTCTTAATGTGGGATTTAAATGTAGAAGTAAATGTACTTCAATTAAAGGTTGGATTTTTCTCTTTTTTGTGTTGTGAACCTATATTTTTTGTGAAAAAGAATAATTTATTAGAAGCCTAGGAACATATCTTAACCAGGGGTGCCAATAATTGTGGAGGGCACTGTATGTATGTGTGTGTGTGTATATATATATATATATATATATATATATATATATATATATATATATATATATATATATATATATATATATATATATATATATATATATATATATATATATATACACACATACAGTGGTGTGAAAACTATTTGCCCCTTCCTGATTTCTTATTCTTTTGCATGTTTGTCACACAAAATGTTTCTGATCATCAAACACATTTAACCATTAGTCAAATATAACACAAGTAAACACAAAATGCAGTGTTTAAATGATGGTTTTTATTATTTAGGAGAAAAAAATCCAAACCTACATGGCCCTGTGTAAAAAGTAATTGCCCCTTGTTAAAAATAACCTAACTGTGGTGTATCACACCTGAGTTCAATTTCCGTAGCCACCCCCAGGCCTGATTACTGCCACACCTGTTTCAATCAAGAAATCACTTAAATAGGAGCTGCCTGACACAGAGAAGTAGACCAAAAGCACCTCAAAAGCTAGACATCATGCCAAGATCCAAAGAAATTCAGGAACAAATGAGAACAGAAGTAATTGAGATCTATCAGTCTGGTAAAGGTTATAAAGCCATTTCTAAAGCTTTGGGACTCCAGCGAACCACAGTGAGAGCCATTATCCACAAATGGCAAAAACATGGAACAGTGGTGAACCTTCCCAGGAGTGGCCGGCCGACCAAAATTACCCCAAGAGCGCAGAGACGACTCACTTGAGAGGTCACAAAAGACCCCAGGACAGCGTCTAAAGAACTGCAGGCTTCACTTGCCTCAATTAAGGTCAGTGTTCACGACTCCACCAAAAGAAAGAGACTGGGCAAAAACGGCCTGCATGGCAGATTTCCAAGACGCAAACCACTGTTAAGCAAAAAGAACATTAGGGCTCGTCTCAATTTTACTAAGAAACATCTCAATGATTGCCAAGACTTTTGGGAAAATACCTTGTGGACTGATGAGACAAAAGTTTAACTTTTTGGAAGGCAAATATCCCGTTACATCTGGCATAAAAGGAACACAGCATTTCAGAAAAAGAACATCATACCAACAGTAAAATATGGTGGTGGTAGTGTGATGGTCTGGGGTTGTTTTGCTGCTTCAGGACCTGGAAGGCTTGCTGTGATAGATGGAACCATGAATTCTACTGTCTACCAAAAAATCCTGAAGGAGAATGTCCGCCATCTGTTCGTCAACTCAAGCTGAAGCGATCTTGGGTGCTGCAACAGGACAATGACCCAAAACACACCAGCAAATCCACCTCTGAATGGCTGAAGAAAAACAAAATGAAGACTTTGGAGTGGCCTAGTTAAAGTCCTGACCTGAATCCAATTGAGATGCTATGGCATGACCTTAAAAAGGCGGTTCATGCTAGAAAACCCTCAAATAAAGCTGAATTACAACAATTCTGCAAAGATAAGTGGGCCAAAATTCCTCCTGAGTGCTGTAAAAGACTCATTGCAAGTTATCGCAAACACTTGATTGCAGTTATTGCTGCTAAGGGTGGCCCAACCAGTTATTAGGTTCAGGGGGCAATTACTTTTTCACACAGGGCCATGTAGATTTGGATTTTTTTTCTCCCTAAATAATAAAAACCATCATTTAAAAACTGCATTTTGTGTTTACTTGTGTTATATTAGACTAATGGTTAAATGTGTGTGTTGATCAAAAACATTTTGTGTGACAAACATGCAAAAGAATAAGAAATCAGGAAGGTGGCAAATAGTTTTTCACACCACTGTATATACAGTATATATGTGTATATGTATATGCAGTCATGGCCAAAATTATCCGCACCCCTGGAATTTTCCCAGAAAATGCACCATTTCTCCCAGAAAATTGTTGCAATTACGAATGTTTTGGTTTACACATGTTTGTTTTCTTTATGTGCATTGGAACAACACAAAAAAAAACAGATAAAAAAGCCAAATCTGGCATCATTTCACACAAAACTCAAAAACCAGGCGTCAGTTCGCACACTTCTCAGTGGTCTTTTTTTTTGAGTGACTTTCTATGTAATAAACTTAATAAGTTATAGCGTAATGAAAATTGCATAATTAGAGCACTTTATATATGTACAGTGTATGTGTATATATGCATATGTATATATGCATATACACACACATATATGTATATGCATATATATATAGCAAATAGCCACATTTATTTACAAAATATAGTATTAATAAAATTAATGAACTTGTATAATATTGTAATAACCAGTGTAATAAGAACAACCATAACAAATGGTGCCCTGTCTTATACTCAATTATCTGGGTCATGGAGCACACCTCCATTTTCAACACATTTTTCAATTTTGTCCATGTCACACTTTATATTGTTCAATGTTGTTCTTCCCATTCTGCCAACTGAAGCAATACTTGAAGCACTTTTGCCTTTTTGTAAACGTTTAATAATTTTTTGTGACAATTCCAATACCAAAAATTTTATTTCTTGTCCATAACAATGTATAGTAGATTAATTATAATGAAAGAGAAAAGCTACAATACACTATTCAAACTTAAGGTATGTAACTAACACTGTGATTTTAAAATGTGGCCTGACACATGCTGCTGCTGAAGAACACTACGCAGCAGCAGAAAGAAATGTTGTTCCAATGTGCAGAGCTTGTTGTAGTAGTACAGCAATAGGTAGGCACTGGGTTGTGGTTTTTATTTTTTTGGCCCTGACGGTTAACAGAGACTGATGCTTAATCAAGTGAAGGATGATTGTGTGTGTTTGAGTATGTGTGTATGTATGTCTGTATATGTGTGTGTATATAGCCCCAGTAAAAGACCCAGCTGTCTTGACATGCACACACACACACACACACACACACACACACACACACACACACACACATATATATATATATATATATATATATATATATATATATATATATAAAAATATAAATATATATAAAAATATAAATATAACAAATCATGATTCTCTTAGTGTTAGCCAACCATTCAAACTGAGCAACCAGAGGAGAGGGGTCATGTTAAGAGAGGTGACCAAGAACACAATGGTCACCCTTGCTGAGTTGCATAGAACCAGTGTGGAGATGGGAGAAACTTCAGCAGGACAGTTATCAGTGGAATAATACACTGATCTGAACTTTATGACAGAGTCGCTAGTCAGAAGCCTCTTCTTAGCAAAATACATCAGGAAACCCATTGTAGTTAGTCAAAATGGATCCCGGACTGTAAGAAACAAGTCTCTAGTCTGATGAAACCAAGATTAGCATAGTGTCTGAAGGAAACCTGGCCCCACTCATTATCTGAAATACCATTCCAGTGTTAGCATTGTGGTGACACCATCTTTTAGTGAGGTTGTTTTTTGGCATCAGGGACTTGGAGACTAGACAGAGTTGAGGGAAAGCTGACTGGAGCAAAGTACTGAAATATCTTAAATGAAAATCTGCTTCAGAGCACTCTGGACCTCTGACTTGGTTGAAGGTTCACAAAGACAAACAATTTAATAAAGATACCTACAGAGACCTAAAAATAGCTGTCTATAGGTAGTCTCCATCCAACTTGACAGAGCTTGACAGGATTTGCAGAGAAGAATGACAGAGGAGTTCCTAAATCCAGATGTGCGAAGAAATTTCCTGACCAGAGTCACAGCCAAAAGTGTTTCAGCTAAGTACTGAGTAAAGGGTCTGAATATTTTTGTCAATATTATATTTCAATTTTTTTTATTTTTAACACATTTTGAGAAATTTATGTTGGTTTGAATGTTGCCTGATGTGGGGAAATTAATTTAAAAGATTTTAACGCAAGGTTGCAGCCTAGAAAAATTTGAGAAAAGTGAATTGGCTCTGAATACTTTCTGAATCTACTGTTAATGTACAGGGGAAAATCTTTGGTCACTTACAAAATCAGTACTCTTAACACCCTTTTCAGGTTTTTCATATATGTATGTTATTTTTTTCATATTTTGAACACGTTTGCCTTTATACTTGAAAATAATTTTATTCTTTTTAAAATTGCCCAAGTATCTTCTTAATAATTATCTGATTAATTGACTATCAAAATATGTGTTAGTTGCCTCTTCAATACATATTTAACAGATTCATTGACAACCGGCATTGCTGCATATAAACTTTGCTGATGCTAGATGTGGATTCCTTAGAAATATTAATGGATACTTTCATAACCTTTCCTTACTGTCTATTGTAGATTCGCAATTCTTCAAACAGCCTGTAAAAGTTCTAGATTATAGTCATATGATATTACTTCTCAGTGAACAATCTTTTATGGTATCTCGTAAGACAGCATGTGAGTGATGTAGTGTCATATTTCCCTGGAAAAATCCAAAACACTTAAGCTAGTGTCACATTTCACAACTTTTCCAGCAATTTTCAGTCATATCCTTCCTTAACACAATCTCAGTGAATCATGGTGCATGTCTGTGACCACTTGTCATGTAGTGTGACATCCCCAGTAACTTATCATTCAGCTGAAAAAATATTGCATGGAATGTGGATGCATGGAAAGAAGGATAGCAAATGTTTTGGCCTTATCTGCCTGATGTCTTGTGTTTGTCATGCCACAACAGACTGAAAAAAAGTAAAAACGGGGGCCAATGTAGCAGCTAAACTCGCCTTTCATGGAAAATATTCACTGGAAAAACTCTCTTCATAATGGAACCATTGAACAGTTCTTTAAAATATAGCAGAATTGAG
The DNA here is from genome assembly GCF_016835505.1 of Polypterus senegalus. Lineage (NCBI taxonomy): Eukaryota > Metazoa > Chordata > Cladistia > Polypteriformes > Polypteridae > Polypterus > Polypterus senegalus. The sequence goes on from NC_053154.1 coordinate 112,762,004, forward strand.
TAGTGTTATCCTCAATTAATTGATCCTGCTGTACTATTCCTTTTTTTTTTTTTTTTTATATTTCCATATCTCTGAAGAATTGCTTAATATTAAATTGTGGTGGCATCAGATCTGAATAAGATGTAATCCTGTATATCTTGCTGATCTGTAATAAACACATTTGTAATGAAATCCCAAGGATCCGTAAGATACATACTGTATAAATAAAAAAACCACAAGTGTTAGTTTAATAACATTAAATTTATAGTCTTCTATGTTTAAAATACTTGCTTTTATTACATTATTTTAGTGTTTGAGTAAAATGTAATTCAGACAAATACAATATGGGTGTTAATGTTTCTTTATTAATTTAAAAATTTAGCATATACTGTTTATTAACATCTCTGCCTTTTATTAGTTTTTATTATAAGAGTAAACAATAGTTTATAATTCTGCCATTTTATAATTATTAATACATTAAATATTTATTTTGGATTATTTTGTTGTCATATTTCTTTTTTTTAATTAAGTTGTAGCACATTTTTGTGAGGTAATACACTGCTCTAAAATAATTTTAAAAAGAAAATCAACATAGAATTAGCAATCTAGAAAATGAAATTAAGCCAAACTCTGTCTGATAGGCTTTGCATTGTGTAGATACTGTTTTCAATGTTAGTGCTATCATATAATGTGTAATTTTCAATGAAAATGTATTAGGAGAAATATAATGCACAGAGATAAAAATAACATACTGTCTACCTTCACATCCACCAATCTAATTATCCAAATATGTTGTGGTTGGGGATCATATCCATGCATGTAAGGGGTCATGGAAGATAAGCTGCTGTCTGCAGTAGCATAGCAGTAATTACTTTATTGATAACTCACTGAGAAAATTGCCCATGCCAATAGTGTTGGAAAGATTTAATGGATTGGTGGAGAAATAGTTAGACCTTCAAGGAAATGAAAATATGAGTTTGCCATTGGGAAACGTTCCATTTCCTTAAGAGATTAAAAAATGTTACAGCATGTAGCTAACTGTTAATAGCAGTGACAATTTTTTTCTGGGTTTAAATAAACTAATAATTATTTAATATGTATTTTGTCTGGTGAAATTGACATTTAGATTCATTGTAGATGTTTGTAACATAAGAAACTTAATTTAGTATATATCCAGGAATTAACATGCATATTTATACAGATATAATTTTTGTCATACTTTTTAAGTTGTAGGGCACTTAATACACTTACATCATTATATGTAATACATTCAGTTTCTTGCTTATTTGTGTGCTTCAGCCCAGGTTTAAATAAAAATTTGACCCTGTTTTGTCAAAATAATAGATGACAAATCTGGAGAAGGGAAGGGGATACCGTAAAGAAAATGAAGAAGCTTTATTAATGATAATTGTGTTGCAAAAAGAGTTTGATAAATTGTTTTCTTTTTTGGTTAAGTCTTTGGACTTCAAACCATGATGTAGTGGGAACAAATCCTACCACTGACACTGTGTGACCTTGATCAAGTCACTTAAACCACCTGTGCTGCAACTGGAAAAACAAAGGAAATGTAACAAATTGTGTCTCATATATTATAAGTCGCTTTGGATAAAAATGTTGTCCAAATAAGTAAATGTAAATGTTTTTTTTTTTTGAAAAGTGTTTTAGCATCTGTTTTAGATGTAGACAAAACGTTATAAATAGTCAATGTATAATTTTTAAAAATATTTTCAGTGAATATAGATTTTTCTTTAGTACTCCAGTTTTACTGTCATATCCCAAAGACTCTCATATTATTTTAGTTTATGATTCTAAATTGGTCATACATGTGTGAATTTCTGTATGAATGGCTAGCCCTTGCCTTGAAAACCAGTGCTATTCTCTAGCCCACCATGAATCTTAGGCGGGCTTGAGAATATATTGCTGTCTTTATTCTGTTTGTTTGGTGGCAGCTGTCATCACAGTATGTGCCCCACGAATAAAGTAAGTGGAAGGTTTACTAACTCCTTCAGCTGATTATATAGTAGTATATACTTAAGGGTATCATCATAAAGCACTTAAGGGAATTAAACATGTGGTTTTAAACTTCGTAATAAAATGTTTAATTTATACTGTAGGTTTTACAGAAACTTTTAATTTATTATTGTTAGCTCTGTTATTATTTTGTAAACCTCACTTTTATAATATAGAAATGATATGAAATGTAGGTTAATGTCAAATAAATGGATTCTGGAATCTCCAGGTCAGAATGTCTGCTGATTTATCTGATTATAATAAATGAACAAATTATAGCTTTGCTCGAAAAGCTGAAAAAAAGGGAGAAGGATTGTGTCTCATCTAGGGAGCAGTATATGGTGTAGGTAGTGTCTTCAAGTGTGCAGTACTCTTAACAGCTTTTTGCTTTGGTGTTAGGATTTTGAAACATCTGTCTGACCTGACTTTTAGGCCATTCTTATTCTAAATGGCTGCAATGTAGAGCAGCCTCATTGCCTTTTGGTGACCACTACACTAAGTCATCTGACTCTGAAGAATATATACTAAATAGTGGGATTTGAGTTGGCTAAATGTAAGCAATGGCATAGTGGCAAGTACAGAGCCTGGTGGAATTGTAATATAATATCTGCATAAAATCAAAGATTTCAATAAAAACATCATGCTAGCATTGAAATTATTATTTTATATTACTAGGGGGGCTTTGCCCCCTGCTCGCTACGCTCGCCAACCCCTGTGTTTGGTTAATCAGATATACAATTTTAATTCTTTTTTTCTTTGTAATTGTTTCAATTTCATTATTTGCACTTTTACTTTAAAGCTTCATTAAAAACAATATTTTTGGAGACACATTGTGACAATAGCCAAGTTTCCATCCAGTTTTTTGCGACGTTTTGTTATCGACAAACAGAATATACATAAAAAAATGTGCGATATTTGCCGTCTCCAGCCTGTTTCCATCCAACTGGCTTTTTATCGCTAAAATGGTGTGCGTGATGACGTCATCCCCCCCAAAACGAACTGTTGCGTAAGTTTTGTTGTATCATGAAAGAAAATCTACCCGTGAGCTGTTAACATACATAATTTTGTGTATGTCGCAAATTATCTACCTTTTGTTTTCCACGTTACACCCCCTCCACTAAACAAAGAAACAAAGAAATGGAGAGATTATTTAGACAGTTTTTTGAAATTTGCCAGCTTACTGTTATTTCAGTTTCACAAATAATTGGAATTGTACATAATATCCGAAGACGACAGCAGAATGAAGCAGTTGCTTGTCCGATAGCCCTAGAGCTCGAAGAAAGTACCCCAGTGCGACGAAACCCACGGGTATGGGAGAGACGACGAAATAAGACCTTCTGGGAGGAGGTGGTGGAGAGACACTTTACAGAAAATCTCTGGCTGCAACATTTTAGAATGACACGGCCAACGTTTGAGATGTTGTGTGGATTCATCAGTCCTGATGTTGCGCCAATCACAGGTTGCCATCGACCACCGGTTCCAACCCAAAAGCGGATTGCCATCGCCCTTTACAAGCTGGCAACCTGCGCCGAGTATAGAGAGTTGGAGAAACTTTCGGGGTTGGTAAAACTACCGTCCATCGATGTGTATATGCTGTGTGTACCGCTATTAAAGAAAAATTAATGCGGCGTTATATCAGACTTCCGACTGTAGCGGAGGCCAATGAAATTGCATACTGCAATTCCTTGGTGCATCTTGTGCCACAGATTTACGGTGCGCTGGATGGCACGCATGTGCCTATTCTTCCCCCGACGGAAGGCTACGCGATTACATTAATCGCAAAGGGTGGCCATCTATTGTTCTCCAGGCCCTTGTTGATGACAGGTGCATGATACGAGACATTTGCGTTGGCACTCCTGGAAGTGCCCATGATGCAGCTGTGTTTGCAGCATCGGATCTGTACAGGTGAGCCTACCTTTCAACATCCCTTCTCAGTGCGATAACAACTGAATTAGTACTGTAACCTGCTTCCCTTAAGGTTTTTAATTAAAACTGAAATTTGTATTAATACAAAATAATGACGTTTAATAAAAAAAACTAAAGTTAATATTAATGAGAGAATTTCTCATATATGCTAAAACATCTGCCATTTAATAATAAGAAAAAATGTTTAGATAATGAAACACACGGTTTATTAAATATTTTGACTGGCACAGTAAACTACCTTTGCGGTTTTGTATTATTTAGACATCCTGAGAGACACCCCCAGGCTACAGTTGATGTGGAGGGAGTTCAGGTACCCCTTTTAGTAGCAGGAGACCCAGCCTATCCGCTACTGCATTGGCTCATCACGAGAAATAACGAGGCTCTTCATCAGACCATGCGAACCGCTCCGCTATTCTCGTTTTGATTGCACGTGATGAAAATGTATCATGTGACACATTTATTTGCGTTAAAGCCCTTTTTTCCGACAAAAAATGTTTCCAATGTAGTTTTTGCGACATCTGTATGGAATATCCATCGATATGGAATTTATGCGCTAAAGTTAAACGGAAAAATATTATGTCGACATGTACAACATTTTATCGATAATTAGCATTTCCATCAGCTAAAATTTGAAGCGCTAAATATTTTTTTGCAAAAACTCCTTGGATGGAAACCTGGCTAATGCAACGTATAACTGCCCGTGAGTGAATATTGTTTCTGTTTCTCTAATAAATAATCCGACTTTTTCTAATGTTTGTCACTGTGATTTATTGATTGCCATAGCAAAAAGCTATTCTCACAGTAAACTGTAAACATTTTAATAAGAATGGCATATCACAATCTCCTTTGGTGTGTAATGTTATTCGCGGAATATATACATTACCTTTCTTTTTGCCTATTAAAATTTCCATTGCTTCTCTATGTAATAAATATATACCTGACCGAATTGTGTATTCTTTGAAATTCAACTTGTCATTGCTTTAACTGTTGTGAGACCACTGATTCTCATAGCGTATGGTCTATTATTGTGTAAATCCACGTTTTGTGCATAAGAATGATGCGAATGCGAAAAGACTTTGTTGTCTACTCCTTGCCTTTTATTTCTGATCTTGATTTGTCCTGCTCTTATTTCAATTACACCTGGTTCAAATGATTAATCACCTTTTGTTTTGTGGTAATGCAATCTTTTCTATCTTTTCTTTGATACTGTAGCGACTGACATGATAAAATGTCACAAAAGTTTTACTTGAACAATCGCTGACTTCGTAACCCCAAACACAACTTTCTAGCACCCTCTCCAATCCCTCATCCCCTGCGTCTTGCCCCACCCCCTTACTGCATCAATCAATACCCCACTATCAGTATTCCGTGCTGTACTCCGCCCTCCCTCAATCGGACTGAACAGTCACTTAAAACCAAATAGGCCGGAAACTGGCTGGGACTCTGCAATACTTTAGATTTTTACTGGTTTCGTAATCTGTTATCTGCCTTTTTTCTCTCCGCCTTTGGTTGTCTATTCTCCATATTTTCCTTATACACTTTATATGTGTTGAGAGCACATGATCTGTATGAACTACGTGCTTTTACACGACTGACTGTTTTTTGATGGATGTGCTCTTATATGATATCTACTGTAAGTAGAGCGTGTCTTGTAAGAATGTCATGTTTCACGTCCCCGTGGGACAGTCTCTTGGCACCAAGTCTCATGTTTACGGTCTCTGCGAGACGCTCCGTGGCAAGTCTCTTTTGTCTCACAGGTGTTTTTAAATCTTTTTCGATAATTTCCGAGAAGAACACGTATCGTCGCCTTGCTTTTGCTTTCCAGGGTTTCTTTTTATAATAGAGAGATTGTTTTATAATTTATTTTCAGAATATGAAACTATTTTATGTAGTCCCACGTACACTGTATATTGATTAAAAGTTTTTACACTGACTCATTTCAATATAAGCTAATGCTTTTGTAAACATACATTAGCAAAATAAAATGTATGTACTTCTAGCTATCCCAGAATACCTTGCATTAAGAATTTGTGTAGAAATTTTTTTTTTTTATTAAATCATTAAATTATTGTGTCTTTGTGACTCTTTAATCAGATGCATGTTACAATTCATATTTTTGAATCACAATCATTCCCTTATTTGTACAAAAGGTTTGGATCTTTGCTAAAAGATCCACACGGTACAAAGAGTTAATGCCTGAGTTCAGACAATCACCAGATAACTTATCAAGTGGACATTTTTGGATGTTCATTAATTTTACTGCTGTGATGTATTTTACAAGCAATTAAGTCTGTTTCTATATTGTTATTATTTGGCAGGTCCCGCTCCAGACGCAGACGGTCTAGAAGTCGCAGCAGTGGTAGGGGTAGCCGAAAGAGGAGTCGCAGCAGATCAAAAGACCGTAACAGAAGAAAAGGAAGAGAAAAAGAGAAAGGAAGAGAAAGAGAAAGGGGCAAAGAAAAGGAGTATCCAACTGAAAGACAAGGGTGAGTAGTTGTTTTCAAGAGAAAATTGATTTGTATTCAATATATGTAAATAATAAAGTTTGAAACAATTGAAGATTAATGAGTTTTTGACTTGTAAATTTCAGTAATGTATAAAGTTTTGTTCATCATGCAGAATATGTACATTTATTAAGTTGCAGAGTATTAAAACTGCTTTTAGTACATATTTTAACATAGTTTGGTATTACATACAGTGGTGTGAAAAACTATTTGCCCCCTTCCTCAAGTGTGATACACCACAGTTAGGTTATTTTTGAACAAGGGGGCAATTACTTTTTCACACAGGGCCATGTTGGTTTGGATTTTTTTTTTCTCCCTAAATAATAAAAACCATCATTTAAAAACTGCATTTTGTGTTTACTTGTGTTATATTTGACTAATGGTTAAATGTGTTTGATGATCAGAAACATTTTGTGTGACAAATATGCAAAAGAATAAGAAATCAGGAGGGGGCAAATAGTTTTTCACACCACTGTATATGCTATTTAGAAAATGTGCTGTGGTTTATAATTTGATACTGCAAGGTTGAAGAAAAGGAGAATGAAAGCATTTAATTGCTATATTAGGCAATTTCAGGACTTAAAATTTTCTCCGTGCTATTACGTAGCTATTCAGAAAAATATTATGTGATTGAAGTAATTTCGTAATATTTCAGGCTTGACAACAATATTTTAATTTAAATGTGTAACCTTTATCAGAAAATAATATGCAATTTTTGTAATTGCTTATCAATAAATTCAAGTACTTTATATATATATATATATATATATTATTCAAATAGATAGTATCATAAAGAGTACTAAAGTAAAAAAAATTGCAGCTCAAAAAAGGTAAACTTGTTTTCAGCTTTACAAGTATATTTCTGAGAAGCACTTTTACACATATATATGTGTGTATATATATATATATATATATACTGTATATATATGTGTATATATGTATATATAATTTTTTTTACATTTGCCAATGTTTATTGTTACATTCAGTTAGCTGCACCTGTGAAGCAGAAGCTTTGAAGTAATTACTTGATAGCCAAAGGATTTTAAAATTATTTCTGTTCATACCTTAGGTTTCGTAAAGTTGAACTAAATCTAACGTTTCATTTACAAAATGAACGCTGTGGTATGAACAGTTCAAAACAAGATTAAAAACTCACTTCTTTTCACTTGCATTCAGTGATCTTTAATAATACTGATGGTTTTCCTCTTTGTGATCATATAACATTATTTCTATTTATTATCTATCTTATTTTATGTTCATATATTTTATTACTGTTTATGTTTTATTGTGTATTGTTTTTTTTTATTCTATTATTGTAAAGCACTTTGGCTGCAGCATTACTATGTTGTTTTAAATGTGCTATATAAATAAATTGACATTGACATTGGTAATGAATTACCGATAACAATTTTAAGTTATACAGTATTCTCAGTTTTGCCAATTGTCTAAGCAGTTTTAGGTTTTAATGTACAGTATATTGTGATATATGATATGGTTTGCTTTTTAAATTGAATTCAGTGATAAAATTGCACTTCATACACAGAGGATTGGACATGGTGCATTGGAAGTGGAAATAAGAAAAAAAGAAAAAATGCATGAAAGTCATTGCTTAAAAAAGGAATATGATTAAGATTAAACAAAATACTAAACTTACTGTTGTTTTGTTATTGTGTGACACTAACATATTCCTCTTAAATTTAGCTTAGGTTTCAATTATAGAGTTTGTCTTGAATCTGAAACAGTCATTAAAACTGAAAAGCAATGCTTAATAGTAAAATTCTTTTATTACAAGTAATTAAATTCTCAAGAGCCAATGTAGCTGAAGAAATTTAACTTGCATATTATGGATGCTAGAGGCGCTGTTGCCCCGTTGAACCCACCAGACAGACGTCTAGGACACACATTTAAAACACCAAGAATAATATTTAATTATTTTTCTTAAATAAAGAGCACAAAGCCCCGCACACTCCATAATTCTCTAATAAATCAATAATCACAATAATAATAAACAATAACCAATCCTCCACTCCCAGCAGCTCCGTTCCTCTACCACCCAACTCCGACTCAATCTGCTGGGTTTCCCACAGTCCTTTTAAAGTCCATGACCTGGAAGTACACCTTCTCCGGGTCAAACTCCACATTGTCCTTTCTCACGTGTCCCGGAAGTACTGCGGGCTTCCGTTCTTGTGACCCCAAAGCACTTCCGGATTGACTTAACCATAATAGTCCACGGATTCTTGGTGAGCTCCCCCTGGCGGCACCCACGGCACCCAACAGGGCTGAAGAGACGGACTCCATGTCCCATGCAGCCCTGTGGGAATCCGAGGAACCATTTCCATCCAGGGGAGCTGCCATCTAGGGTTCGGGGGGATGTAGTGCCCAGAAAAGGCTGCTTTCTTCTGTTGAGGGACGTCCCGGCCGTATTGAAATGCCGGCCGTCCATCACAATATGTTTACGTTGTCATTATTTTTCAAAAGAGACTAAGTAAGCTTTCTTGTTATTAAAACAAATGGACCATGTTGTTCCATTTTTTCTGAGCTTTTGTTTTAGATTACCATTGGAAATGAGGAAAGTTACTAGTGTTAGTTTTTTAAGACCTATGGTATGTATTTCATAATTTCAGTTTTAGACTAATGCTGTATCATTTAGTAGTATTGTTATAGATTACACAGTACCACAATTGCATCTTTTATCAGTCTTTAACAGGGGTTTATTTTGCCTACAATTATGTTTTTTTAATGCTTATCATATTATACCCAGAAGATGAAGAACCAGTAATTGCATATATTGTATCATTTCCCATAAGGTGCTTAGGCTTTTGTAAATGAATATCTGTATGTTTAAAATAAATAACATCTCAGTTTTACTTGTCATTAAAATAATAGTGAGGTAAACATTTTGTTCATTTGATTGCATAAGCCTTTTTTAAAATTATTAATGAGACACAGAATTGCCTTATGAATTCAGACTCCATTATTTTATACCCTTGCTGTGCCGGAAAATAGCTTTCATAACTGAAAAAAAGAGTGGGAAGTCTATGAAACACATGATGCTGCACTTCATTTTACTTGACGACAGTCAGATCAAAGCATGAACAAAACTGTTTTGGGCATTACTTATTGCTGTCAGAGTGCAGTATGACAAATTCATGTGATGGTAGTTTTATTGTGTGTGTGTGTATTTTCCTTTTTTTTATCTGTCACTTGGATAAAATCTATTAACTTAGAGTTGCAAATGTCGAAGTTTTGATTTTGACAGCAATCAGACATTCATCGAGTGTCATTCCCTAGTCTTCTTTTCTTTTCCTTGCAGCAGGAAGTCATTATGCTAATTTTGTCTTATTTGCATACAGGTTACAGAGTTCTGTGGCATGAAGCATGCTCTGAACCCCTTTAAAGTGTCTGTTTAGATCAAAGCAAGTCTCTGTGATAGCTGTTGTCTGACACCAAGCTGTGTGGTGTTGTTTTCATTAAACATTTATCACACTTCTAGTATGACAGCAGGCAACTTTGTGCTTGGGTAACGTGTTTTCATGCAAAATTTATTGAAAAAGACGAGACACTGTAAAGAGATCTTGTTGCCTTTCACCAATGGCAAAGGGTAAATGTTTGATTGGAAGGAAGGAAGTGTGCCTTTGACGGTCTGCTATACTTGTTAAGCTTGACATGGGTTCACATGGGAATGATCAGAAATTTTAAACTGAATACTTATATTTTTTAATAGACAAGAGAGTAATCAATTTGTGTTCATTATTTTGACATTTGTCAAAGCAATTAGTTGTCATTTCAGTAGGTGTTCATGGAAAGCTTGTCTGTACACTTGTCCCTGATAGTGTCTTTCAGTGTGTGCTTTGCTATGTAGAAGCCATTCTTTCCATTATGAAAGGGATGTTTTAACAGATCTTCTTGCTTCAAGTCAGAAAAATGACAAACTGTCGTTCTAAGTAAACATGCTTTTAGTATCCTAATGTACTGTTAATGCAAGCCTTTATCTGGCACTAAACCATGAGATGCATTGTAAAGCATTTGGCATGTAGCATATAAGGGCTTTTATACCCAAGCTACTTGATTTAAAGACATTCAAGATGTAGAATCAGACAGTGAAAATGCTCTAGAGTACTTTTTTTTTGCCCAACTACAGAACGTTGCTATTTAGTAATCTCTCTATTATAAAAAAAAAAAAAATCCTGTGGAATGAATGACTAGTAGATGATACGTGATCTTCACATTAAGATCACGAAAGACAAATAAAAGAACCGTGAGACGAAAGACAATGGGCAATAAAAAAAAGTAGTGTAAAGGGAAGGAGCACACAGATACAGGTGTCTCAGTGCACATCACTCAATGCACAAAATGTAGATTTACACAATAATGGAACATACGCTATGAGAATCTGTGGACCCACAACAGTTAAAGCAGCGACAAGTTTAATTTAAAAAAAAAAACACAATTCGGTCAGGTGTATATTTAGATAGATAGATAGATAGATAGATACTTTATTAATCCCAAGGGGAAATTCACATAATCCAGCAGCAGTATACTGATACAAAGAAACAATATTAAATTAAATAGCAATAAAAATGAAAAAAATTTAAAAAAATAAAAATAAAAAAGCAGACAATAACTGAGTAATGTTAGCATTTACTCCCCCGGGTGGAATTGAAGAGTCGCATAGTGTGGGGGAGGAACAATCTCCTCAGTCTGTCAGTGGAGCAGGACAGTGACAAAAGTCTGTCACTAAAGCTACTCCACTACCTTGAGATGACACTGTTCAGTGGATGCAGTGGATTATTCATGATTGACAGGAGTTTGCTTAATGCCCGTTGCTCTGCCACAGATGTTAAACTGTCCAACTTTACTCCTACAATAGAGCCTGCCTTCTTAACAAGTTTGTCCAGGCGTGAGGCGTCTTTCATCTTTATGCTGCCATCCCAGCACACCACCGCATAGAAGAGGGCACTCGCCACAACCGTCTGGTAGAACATCTGCAGCATCTTACTGCAGATGTTGAAGGATGCCAACCTTCTCAGAAAGTATAGTCTGCTCTGACCTTTCTTACATAGAGCATCAGTATTGGCAGTCCAGTCCAATTTGTCATCCAGCTGCACTCCCAGATATTTATAGGTCTGCACCCTCTGCACACAGTCACCTCTGATGATCACAGGGTCCATGAGGGGCCTGGGCCTCCTAAAATCCACCACCAGCTCCTTGGTTTTTATTTATGATGACGGAGAAGCGATAACAACGCGAGCAGCAGAGACACAAAGTAGGAAAAAGGACAGCGGCTCTAAAGGTTTTAGAAAGATCGAAGGGCAGTGGAATCGTGGGAAAGAGGGGTCCTTTCATCGGATTAGTGCTATTTCAGATGTGGAATGGCAAAATGCTGGAGGCAGCTTGATGAATGAGGTCTCCAGGACTTAAATCCATATTATGTGATATCATCTAATGTGAAATTCTACTCCGTACTTCTCAAATTTTTATTTTTATATTGTATTGAGGATTTGTTCTGCTCTGTGTGTTGTACTGAATTGTATCGACCCACTTCTTTTTGACACCCACTGCACGCCCAACCGCCCTGGAAAGGGGTCTCTCATTGAACTGCCTTTCCCAAACACAGCGACTTAAACATTCAATAATTTTACTGTATAAAAACTATTTGAATAGTCTTAAACCTATTCAGATCAGTGCAATGGAGTTTATTCAAGAATTCACCAAATGTTTCTTTAAATTACAAATTATTTAAAAATCATAAAATCTGTTATATTAATCATATAGGCATCAAGTATACAACTTTTAAACTATCCCATTCTCTTATCCCTTTACATTGTAGTGAAGTCTAGCAATTTAAAATACTTCACAGAGTTTAGATGTACTTGTAGAAGTTGCATTTATGATTTAAATATCCAACCCAAATAAAGTATAAGCTATGAAGATGTTTACATTAGATCTGATTAGATTTGGTGTAACTTTAATGTCATTGAACACAGTACCAGTAAAATGAAAACAAAATACAGTTTTGCATTTAATCAGAACTGCCACTACACTGTGTGCACAATTATTAGGCAAGTGAGTATTTTGACCATATCATCATTTTTAATGCGTATATTCCAACTCCAAGCTGTATTAACTTGAATGCTTATTGGATTTAAGCATGTCAGGTGATGTGTATTTGTGTAATGAGGGAGGTTGTGGCCTAAAGAGATCAACACCCTATATCAAAGTGTGCAGAATTATTAGGCAGCTAGTTTTCCTCGGGCAAAATGGGCCAAAAAAGAGATTTAACTGACTCTGAAAAGTCAAAATTGTAAAAGTCTTTCAGAGGGATGCAGCACTTTTGGAATTGCTAAGATATTGGTGTGTGATCACAGAACCATCAAACATTTTGTTGCAAATAGTCAACAGGGTCGCAAGAAACATGTTGAGAACAAAAGCATAAATTAGCTGCCAAAGATTTGAGAAGAATCAAACGTGAAGCTACCAGGAACCCATTATCCTCCAGTACTTTCATATTCCAGAGCTGCAACCTACCTGGAGTGCCCAGAAGTACAAGGTGTTCAGTGCTCAAAGACATGGCCAAGGTAAGGAGGGCTGAAACCCAACCACCACTGAACAAGAAACATAAGTTGAAACGTCAAAACTGGGCCAAGAAATATCTAAAGACAGATTTTTTTCAAAGGTTTTATGGACCGATGAGATGAGAGTGACTCTTGATGGACCAGATGGATGAACCTGTGGATCAGTAATGGGCACAGAGCTCCACCCAAGCGTGGAGGTGGGGTACTGGTATGAGCTGGTATTTTTAAAGATGAGCTAGTTGGACCTTTTGCATTGAAGATGAACTCAAAATCAACTCCCAAACCTACTGCCAGTTTTTCAAGACACTTTCTTCAAACAGTGATACAGGAAGAAGACCATGATTTTTATGCAGGCCAATGCTCCATCACTTGCATCGAAGTTCTCCACTGCGTGGCCAGCCAGTAAAGGCCTTAAAGATGAAGGAATAATGACATGGCCCCCCTTCCTCATCTGACCTAAACCCTATCGAGAACTTGTGGGCACTTCTTAAACGCTAGATTTACGGGGGAGAAAAACAATACACCTCTCTGAAGAGTGTCTGGGAGGCTGTAGTCACTGCTCTACAAAAAGCTGATCGTCAACAGATCAAGAAACTGACAGACTCCATGAATGGAAAGGCTTATGACTGTTATTGGAAAGAAGGGTGGCTATATTGGTCATTGATTGATTGATTTATTTTTTTTGAAATGTCAGAGATGTTTATTTGTAAATTTTGAGGTGTTTGTTTATTATTCTCACTATAACAGATGAAAATAAACAAGTGAGATGGGAAAATTTTCATTTTTCCTTTAGTTGCATAATAAATCTGCACACTAATAGTTGCCTAATAATTGTGCGCACGTAAGTATTCCCCCTGATGATGTTCACACTCACATTTCCGTTGTGAAACATTCAGGTTTCAGGTTAATAACATTTTGGATTGACTGATAGCACTGTGTTTGTTCCATATTAAAATTAATCCTCAAAAATACAACTTGCCTAATAATTGTGCACACAGTGTAGTAGTTAATTGCAAGTCATCCGATAAATGCAAATAAATACAGCAGTGAGAATTTGTACAGAAAAGAGTATGTATAGAATTATTAGTGAGAGTTGAAAGACAAAATTTACCGTACGTGTAATAAGGATAAAATAGAATAAGCACTGAAAAATATGAAAAAAGTTTAAATAATAGAAACAGTAATATACAGACAGTTGTATAGGTACAAGTACAGAATAGCCCTGATAGTTCTCAGGTATTAATAGCTCAAGGCTATAGTGTAAACACGATAGAACTGCAGTGGGTACAGAGTCCTACAGTGTACATGTATTGCATTACGGTGATGTGGGAAGGGTGAATTTTAAATTTAGCAGGGATAAGGCTGTATGATAGCTGTTCCTGTGCCTTGAATGTTCATTTAGGGTTTCTTCCTGCAGTTCAAAGACACAGTGCTCACAGTTTCAAAAAATGAGATATGCTATTTGAAGTAAAGCTGCACCTTTAAATTTGGATAAAGAGAACTGCCTTTGTTATCTTGTATCAAGTGTTCTAACATAATTTTTGACATCTACATGAACAAACTTGATTCTTTTGTCTTTTAAAATACCCATGGTGCACATCTGTTTATCGATTTAGGAAGCTGAAGAATTGTTAATTCACTTTTCTTACCTGTTGCTTGGATTGCTGCACCCATGTCTTCAATTTCCTCCCCATAACAGTTTTATTATTGAACACCTAATAGTCACCAGTACCTGTTGATCATTATTACCATATAACCCTCCACTCCCTCACTGTAGTTCAAAGTACTCTTCAGGACTTTGATATTCAGATGAAGAGATACTCCTGTGTATTTGTTTTCATACCAAGTGTGCTTCTTTGTGTGGTTTTTTGATGTTCCAACATTCTTAATATTTATTTTAAAATTAATAAAAATTCTTTTTTGTTTTATTTTTGCATTATTCAAGTATTTTATACTATGGCTATCCGATTTCTCTCCTAGCTATTTTCAGATGGCCCAAAAAACCTATTTACTTGTGAATTATGTTGTTATGGTTTTGCACTACTTATTGAATAAACATATTTCATTTATTTATAGTACATGTTAACCCTTAGTTTAATCAGGCTTGTATGCTTATTTATTTAAATTTGTACTATTAATTATGTTTTAGACCCAAGAAAGAAAAACCATGTAGAGGTTTGTGAGCTAAATTCACCAGCATCAAATGCAAAATGATAGGGATGTAGGAGTACACAATAATACATATCCAGATTTCGAGGATATATGTTTTTGATACTGTATGGCTTTTCTAGTTCAACCTATCGTTTGATTTAAGGGAAAATACATATTTTGAACAGTTAGCAGCTGTACATAAAAAACTAATTTATTCCTCGGTGTAGGAACGGGCAGAGATTGAAGAAGTTAATTTAGCCTATGTTTTTATTTTAAATGTGAGGATTTTTTTAGACAGATCTTCCATGAAAACTATAAACCTTAACAAAAATAAGGGTCACATGCAAACTAAGTACAGAATTAAACTGAAATACACAGGCTCTATGTCTCATATGGCCAGCTCCGTAACTCTGAATACCTCCAAATTTAGGGCTGGACCAAACAACAGTGACCTTATTCAGTCAATGTAAAGTCCTTTTGTTCAATTAACTGTTAGGGCATTTAATTACTGGTCTCATCTTGCAACAGTTCATTTACTGACTTCAAGACAGTGTCTGCACTAAAGATTGTGGTGCCATGCTAACTGTGAGGACACCATAATATTCCTTTGACTTTTTTATATGATCATTGTTTAATTGAGTTAAAAAAAGTAAAAGAGAAATAAACAATTCAAACTAACTTGAATGGAATAGACAAAAACAGAAAATAAAACAGATCAAATGTCCTCAACACTAACCCACCTTGTGAGTATGTTGTTAAGAAAAAAGCTAAATAAAGATCTTGTCTGGACTACTGCAGAAGAGACCACAGAACCTCTGTCAGGTCAAAATTAAAGTTCTAAGGCATCAGCATTTCTACATCAATGGTCTTTGTCTAAGTAGTCACCATCTGACAGGCAGGAACACTTTTTCTTATACTAAAGCCGGATGTCTGCTTAATGCTGGATGCAGAAAGCATTAGAAGAGTGAAATTATACATATAATATTGACAGAAACATTCTACTGTAAGCACAGTGGTACCTTTGTAGCAAAAATACCCCAGAAAGGATTCTGTGCTGAATATATATATACATACTAGCAAAATACCCGCACTTCGCAGCGGAGAAGTAGTGTGTTAAAGAAGTTATGAAAAAGAAAAGGAAACATTTTAAAAATAACGTAACATGATTGTCAATGTAATTGTTTTGGCACTGTTATGAGTGTTGCTGCCATATATATATATATATATATATATATATATATATACACACACACACACACATATACACATACATATCTATACTAATAAAAGGCAAAGCACTGACTCATCACTAATTCTCCAACTTCCCGTGTAGGTAGAAGGCTGAAATTTGGCAGACTTATTCCTTACAGCTTACTTACAAAAGTTAAGCAGGTTTCATTTCGAAATTTTACGTGTAACGGTCATAGCGGTCAACAACGTCCGCCATGTTGAACTTTCTTATTAATGGCCCCATCTTCACAAAAAAATTGGTAGGTGGCTTCCCTGCACTAACCAAAACAGATGTATGTACTTATTTCAGTGGTATGACGCCAATGTCAGCCGCCATATTGAACTTTCCAACGTCACTAATTCTCCAACTTCCCGTGTAGGTAGAAGGCTGAAATTTGGTACTTATTTCGGTGGTATGATGCCACTGTCGGCCGCCATATTGAACTTTTCAACGGTCTTTGTTATTTATGGGCTCATCTTCAAGAAATTTGGTACGCGGGTTCTCAACGCTAACTGAATCCTACTTACGTACATATATACGTCCATAGCTTGCAGCTCGGTCACGTGTGGCGGCGCGGTCCCCATCCCAACGCCTCCCACTTTGTTGGCTGCCTGCCTATATAAGTCCGTCTGTTGCTCCAGTCTCTACATTCCCTTCCTTGCTTCGCCACAGGATTCACGTCTCCCTGCTGATAACTACAGCCTTTTTATTTAATCCACGGCTTCTCCGCTGTTTTATTGTTCATTTATTACGATTATAGTTATTGTGTAGGTATTTTAGACTTACTTCACATTGTTCAGGTACCCATTTCCTTTATCGTTCCAACCGTACCCCTATTAACATGTCTATTGAGGTGATCACCATCGATCAAAGTACTGTCACTTACCGAGTGGTTTCCATGCCCAGAGATGGCACCTACCTTTTCCATTCTCTTTGTTACATATTGCACGGCCATATCAGGTTTACTCTTGATATCCAGAGGAACATTTTGTCTTATGTATTGAATGACTGGGACAGGTTCAAGGTGTGGACTGATGACGATATCTGCATGTGAGTTGATGGCTGCCGCTGAATTGTTCTGTTTTCGCTTTCAAGTGTACCGAAATGGCCAAATATTTTACATCTTTGGACAACCGCCAATGCCTCTTAAACATCTTACATTCACAGGTGACGATTTCAGTGGACACTCTGATGTTTATGAATGTTTAAACTGTCAAAAGCTGGATGGGAAGTTATCGATGAAACCGGTTGTATGCTTACAACGCTTGACAGATGCCGAATGTCACTTCAACACAAGTCCTGCAAATACTGTCGTAATTGAAGCAAGCCATGAAACTCACAATGATTATGACAGCAGCAATCCAAGCTGTGAGATTTGAGACAAGATTACTTTTCACATGGCCAACTGTACATTGCATGCTCAAGAGTAAGCTCAGCGCACAGCTTGGTAATATTACAACTGGAAGGCCGAACTGACAACGTGGTATACAAAGAGATCCTTAACAAATAATTATTGGCATATTTTCCCTCAGTTTAAAAAGGTTTAATGTATTCTTAATAAATATTTTAAGGCAGTACTTCGCCACTGTGAAGCACCGGTATTTTGCTAGTACTAAATAAATTTGCCAGTGGAATGAATGGTGAAAGAGAGAACAGGTGACCACAGTTATTTAAATCACATTCTGCACCCACTTTTTTTTCATTTAAATGTCATTGCAGGATGGTGATCTTACTTGGTAAATCAAAACCTCAAGTTTCGTGTCGTAATAACAACAACAATAACAAAAGTATAAAGTAAGACTATGGGGAATATCTGGGTTGTGGAGCATTATCCAAAAAATAGAAAGATGTATTCGGCTTAAAAAATAATTTTTTTGTAGTTATCCTGTATATTAATAGGGTGCTCAGATGAAAATGTGAAGGGTTAGATAATTTAGAGAGAGAGAGATTAAAGAATAAGGGTATAAAGGGAAGCCATGTCTGGCACCTTTATAAATGTAAAAAAGTTTGTAGATTTCAGAACAGGTAAATATGATTGCTGAAAAGGGGAAATCGAGTGTCTTCAGCATTAATGAATTCTATCCCTACTCCCATTAAACCTAGAACCAGAGAAGAAAATGCCCGCTTTCTTCTGCCAAAACTCTTCTCTGAATCTAGTGAGCGGGGAGTTCAGAAAGTTGGAGCTGCATCAGTAATATAAATGAAATGTGCTAAAGATGCATTGCAGTGATCTTAAGAATAATTCAGGAAAGGTATCTTGTGTTTCTTTTCTGAACTAGCAGACATTTGTAGACCCTATACCTATACTTTTGAGATTATTATTAAATAACTGCCTTGGATCAATTATTATTTTTTCAACAATAATACATAACCTTTCTTGTGTTGCAGCTCACCTACACCAGCGCAGTCTTGACAAATGTGACACTTTTTTTTCCCCTCCAGGTAATGCTTCTGACAATCTGTATATCATACCTATATTGAAAGAGTGCAAAGACACCTGATGGCCTTTATTGTCAATGTGTGTTTCTGTCTTGCTTCAAAAATTTTGAGCATTGTTTCCATAACTCTTGACATTTTGAAGGTGCATTACACAATAACAACAATATCTGTTTAGATTGCCTAGTGGAATATGAAATAAGTTCCTTTTAAGTGCCTGTGGTTTATAGACAGCAGTAGCAGGTTTATTTGTTACCTTCTTGTATGTGATGATTATTCTTGAGGTACAGCATCTTGATGAGAGAGTAACATGTAAGATGAACTGCCGCACAATTCAGTAACTCATTTTTAGAGAGTCATAAGTATTAAAAGGAGAAGTTATATTTTAATGTGTAGTGTAGGCTTTTAGTATCAAGCATCCCTTATAACTGTGTTGATTACAAGGCTGCCGGGATGCAAGACTCCAACAACTTCATGAATGATTTTGATCCTAGTACTATTCTTTGAAATCATTCATATTACAGAGTATAGGTCCACCCACAATAACAAAAATAAACCATGGCTTTGCTTTGTTTCATAACTTCTAATTTTTTCACTAAATAAGGATCATATATTTCTGAGATCATACAATACATAAGTAAAACCAGAGATGGGAAGTGTCAAAATCAAAACTTATGTAAAAAGAAAATATAAATTTCATGGATTACACACAGCAATTATAGAATTGTAAACATTAAAATTGTCATGGTGGTGAAGATGATCTTTTCATTTGATGAGGAAGATTCTCTAGGAGGAATTAATTTTAATAATGATAATTGTAAAATTTCAGGGTTATTTATTCTATAATTTACAAGAACACGTACTGAGCATATATATATGTTGTCATTGACTGAGAGGAATGTACAAATCTAAATGAAATTGT
The DNA here is from genome assembly GCF_016835505.1 of Polypterus senegalus. Taxonomy (NCBI): domain Eukaryota; kingdom Metazoa; phylum Chordata; class Cladistia; order Polypteriformes; family Polypteridae; genus Polypterus; species Polypterus senegalus. Next base: position 112,781,738 of record NC_053154.1, read on the forward strand.
GAGGTGCCAACTGGGTTACCCTGTTTACAGAAATAACAACAACTAAAGCATTTATTTCTATATCACACTTTCATACAAAGAATGTAGTTGGAAGTGCATTATAGGAAGTAGTTTCATGCTAAGAAAAGCAGATTAAATTTAGACTTGATTAATAATCAATAAATACACAAAAAACAAATAATGCGAACTTAAATGTCAAATTCATAATTATAAACAAAATAACAGGCACACGATGGCACCAAAAGCAACAAAATGCAGCTGTTGGAGTGAGCCTCTGAAGAGAGGCTGGGCTTCAGGATGGACATTAGTCCAGCAAGTTGCTCATACCCTAATGAGATAGTGTCACTGTACACACATTTTACTGTATATAATTTTTCTTGCATTGTACGTATTTATTTCTGGTGGCCTGTCTTTTGTAATGGCTGTAACATATGTGATATCGGAGACGCTCGATATCTTTAAAATAATACTTAGGTTTTACTGTATTTAAACAGTGTGCTTACATACATAATTTCAACGAATCTTACCTAATATCTAAGAGAATACAAAGGTTTTATGCTGTATAACTGTGCGAGAAATGTTTATAAGAATGTGAGAGAGTTTATAAGGGCTTAAAATTTATAAAAATAACCATATAAACATATGGTTTTACTTCGCGTATTTTCACCTTTCGTGGGGGGTTCTGGAACACAACCCCCGCGATCGAGGAGGGATCATTGTATGTTAAATCAAAACTATATTGTACTTACATATTTTGTGTCCTGTAGTTACATATTTTGTGTCCTGATGAGTATATACAAATGCTTTGCATACTGTAAACAGACAGTCTGTGTTTAGTCTCTAAATGACCATGTTGGTACTTATAGCATATGCACCTTTCTTGGCTCTTATACATTAAGTAGCAGTAGGTACAGGGGTACAAATTGGTGTCCTGCTTATACAATCATAGCCAAGTGCTTTGAAAAAAGAAAACCATGTCTAGACAGCGTTCCTTTTCCCTGCCCTTATTGCAGTAATGCTGTCTAGGCCTGAAACACTCTGAGAGCACTGTTTTACGACTTTGTTTTGCTAAGTTTGACTTTAAATATTTTAATAATAAACATACGAGTTTCAGTTAACAGCATAAATTTGAATTACATTTACAAATATTTGCAATAGTAAAACACCTTGTTAATGAGGACGGTCAAAGGAAGTAACCTGACTCACTCAAGTTAAGAGAAAAGCCTCCCATAATATTTGTTCGCAACAGAACACAACCAGTTGAGTATCATTTGAATGTAAAAGTATACCTAAGCATTATTGCTGACCATGTGCCTCCCTTTATGACCACAGTCTACACTTTAAAAAATTGCTACTTCCATAAGAGTAATACACCATGTTTCAGACATCGCTGTAGTTTCATTTTATTTTAATTGCCTGTACAGTTCCCAGACCTAATTCTACAGAGCACTTTTGGGATGACATTTGCAATACCAGTGTAAGGCCTGATAATCTGTTTTAACTATGTGGTACTATTTTGTAAGCTCTATAATCAGAATCCCTAAGGAGTGTTTATAGCACCCTGCTGAATCCAAGGTTCAAATTATTCATGTTCTTTTGTAGATCAAAAAGGGCACTACACAGTACTATTTTGGTATAGCTAACAATTTGGTCACTTAGTGTAGATAGTATTTCGATTTTTACCATATTTACTTTATATTATTTGAAAAGTGCAAAAATGGGTAATTTGTTGTTAAATGTTTTGTCTGTGGCTGCTTTAACACTTGCAGTTATAAGAAAAAAAATTTGTGAACTCTTTGGAATTCCATAAATTTCTGCTTTTTTTACTCCTAAAACTGGGAAAAGCACAGAGGTTCTGCCTCCACTATGCACAGCACTCACAGTACCAGTGTATCCAGCAACCTCGAAGGGATCCTGCAAACCCTCAGGATATCCCACAGGGCAGCTCGATCAACTGAGTCGAATTCTTTACGAAAATCGACAAAGGCTGCAACGAAGCTCTGCTGATATTCGCGTTTGTTCTCCATGAAAACCCTTAGTGCCAGGATGCGGTCTATGGTAGACTTCTTAGGCATTAAACCAGACTGTTCCGGTCACTGGTAGGTGAGCAAGTGATCATGGATCCTATTGAGGACGACCCTAGCAAGGACCTTACCCAGCGCTGAGAGCAGTGTTATCCCCATGTAGTTGCTGCAATCCAGGCGATCACCCTTCTCTTTCCAGACAGGGATGAAAAGTCATGTTTTCCAGTCAGTTGGGATGATGCCACTCTCCCAAATAGAAGCAAAGATTGCTTGCAATGCCAGGAGGACAACCTTACCACCAGCCTGGAGAAGTTCACCCTGGATACCATAGATCCCTGCAACCTTTCCTCCCCTCAGTTGGTTCACCACCTGTGCAATCTCAGTGAGATTGGGTGGTTCACAGCTAATTGGAGGATCAGCCTCAAGGACCGTGGACGCGGAGATATCCAACGTCCTAGACGGAGGATCATCTTTGAACAGCTGCTCAAAATAGCCAGTCTAGTGGGTCACAACATGCAGTGTCATCCGTAAGGATAATTCCATCAGCTGACCTGACTGTGACTCTCCGAGGAACAGATTTGGATGTGCATAATGCTTAATAATTACGTAATGTGTATATATGTGTATATATATATATATATGTATGTACATGTATATGTGTGTATATATATATATATATATATAATATATAATGAGATGACAGATGGTGTTGTGGGGGATCTCCTCCCAGATCTGGACCGGGCATCACTGAGCTCCTGGACAGTCTGAGGTGCAACCTGCTGGCATTGGATGGACCAAAACATAATGTCCCAGAGGTTTTCTATTGGATTTAGGTCAGGAAAGTGTGGTGGCCAGTCAATGGTATCAATTCCTTCATCCTCCAGGAACTGCCTGCATACTCTCACCACATGAGGCCAGGAATTGTCGTGCACCAGGAGCCACTGTACCAGCATAGGGTCTGACAATGGGTCCAAGGATTTCATCCTGATACCTAATGGCAGCCAAGGTGCCTTTGTCAAGCCTGTAGCGGTCTGTGTGACCCTCCATGGATATGCCTCCCCAGACAATCATTAACCCACCACCAAACTGCTCATGCTGAATGATGTCACAGGCAGCATAATGTTCTCCATGGCTTCTCCAGACCCTTTCACTTCTGTCTCGTGCTCAGGGTGAACCTGCTCTCATCTGTAAAAAGCACAGGGCACCAGTGGTGCATCTGCCAATTCTGGTATTCTATGGCGAATGCCAAATGAGCTGCATGCTGCTGGGCAAGATGAGGAGGGAAAAATGTCAGTGGCCTCCACCTGTTAAACCATTCCTGTTTTGGGGGTCATCTCATTGTTGCCCCTCTAGTGCATCTGTTGTTAATTTCATTAACACCACAGCAGCTGAAACTGATTAACAACCCCCTCTGCTACTTAACTGACTAGATTAATATCCCATAAGTTTCATTGACTTTATGCTATACTCTGATTAAAAAGTGTTCCTTTAATTCTTTTGAGCAGTGTATATATATATATATATATTATATATATATATATATATATATATATATATATATATATATATATATATATATATATATATATATATTTCTATAAGAAGATCAAATCAATATTGTACCACCTAAGTGCAAAATAAGTTATCTTTGAGTGGCACTAAAACCAAAATAAGTCTCTAGTATTTCCGCATTTAACTCACCTGGCTCTTTGGTAACTTGCAGTGCTCACTGCCCTAATATAATGACAAAATTGTACAAAATTGAAGTATAATGATTTTCCCTACCTATTCTTCCAGTTTGCAGGATCTTCACTAATTGTTCGCTTAACTCAACATAACCACCCAAGTAATGCACAGTGTCAGTTTTTAGGCAAGATAGCTGCTATGGAGAAGTTTTTGTGCACCAGAAGCAAAGGTGTACAGCAGTATTTTCCAACCTTTTTTTGCTTGTGGTAGCACACTTTTTGTAACCTATAAAATCCCAAGGCACACCACAATTATACCAACTATAACAACATTAAATGTCATAGACATGCTAAATTATCCAAAGGGTCTTGACTACCGAAGGTGATGTCAAAAAATAAAAAAAATCAATTTGGAGATTGGAGTACTTAGTATGCCCACTGTCCCTCTGTTCTGCGAGATTTGCTAGTAGACACGCACCCAGACAGATGGACCCCTGACACATTTCCTGCCTCTCTACAGTGCATCCCAAGTGCTGTGTCTGCAAAGCACTGATTCCGGATTTTTTTATTTTTTTACAATTATTTTTTACAATGATTCGATTAATTAGTTAATTTTTTTTTGTCGATTTCTGATTTCACCACAGCAGATCATCCGTCTCCATCTGTCACTGCCTTTTATATCATTTACTGCTACATCGTCTACCATCATGTCCTCCCTTACTGCAACCATAAACCTCCTCTTTGGCCTTCCTCCTTTCCTGTTGCTTAGCAGTACCATCCTCAACATTCTTTTCCTGATGTACCCCTTATCTCTCCGCTGCACATGCCCAAACCATCTCAATCTGGCCTTACTCACTTGGTCAATAAACTGTTGTAGCTTTGTTGTTCCTGTAATATACTCATTCCTAATCATGTCTACTCTTGTTACTCCAAGCGAACATTGCAGCAATTCTGACATTTCCAGTTCTGCCTCCTGTCTTTTCAACATTGCTAGGCAGGCACTATTCTATCACAAATCACTTATGCCACTCTTCTCCCCCCAGTCCACCCTGCCTGCACTCTCTTCTTCACCTCTCTGCTGCACTCTCCATTGCTTTGGACTGTTGAACCCAAATATTTAAAATTGTCTACCTTCAGTACCTCTTCTTCTTGCAGTCACACTCTTCCACCACCTTCCATCTCATTCACGAACATGTACCCCATCTTACTCCTATTGACCTTCATTTCCCTTCTCACCAGTGCGTGCCTTCATCTCTTTAGGTTTGTCTCAACCTGCTGTCTAAGCTCACTACAGATCACAGTGTCATCCATGAACATCATTGTCCACCGAGACTTCTGTCTGACCTTATCTGAAAAGAAAGGGCTCAGAAATGGACTCAGATCCAATCCTTGTTGTTATCCCACTCTCACCTTGAACCAGGCTGTCATTCCTACCTCACACGTCACCACAGTTGCACTGTCCTCATACATATCCTGCACCACCCTCACATATTTTTTTGTTACTCCCAACTTCCTCATACATTATCGTAACTTCTCTCTTGGCACCCTATCATACGTTTTTTTGCATTTCCAAACACGCAATGCAATTTCTTCTGACCTTTCTCTGTATTTCTCCATCTACACTCTTAAAGCAAACATTGCATCTGTAGTCCTCTTTCCTGGCATGAAACCATATTGGTGATCACAGATTGCCACTTCTCCTCATAGCCTAGCATTCATCACTCTTTCCCATATCTGCATGGTGTGGCTTTTCAACTTTATACCACTGTAGGTACTGCAGCTCTGCACATCTACCTTTTCCGTGAAAATCGGTAGTAATATACTACTTCTCCACTCCTCAATCATGTCCTTGCTTTTCAAGATTTTCTTAAACAATCTAGTTAGAAACTACTGCCATCTCAACTAAACATCTCCTTGCCTCCACTGGTTTCATCTTTCTCTTAGCTTCCCTCACTTAAGCCTTGCTGATCCCTGGTTCTTTGTGATTTACTATTTCCACTAATCCAACCTACACTCTCATTTTTTATATTCATCATTTCTTCAAAGTACTCCTTCCACCTTTTCAACACACTTCCAGCTTTTCATCAAATTTCCATCTACATCATTTAAGACCCTGACCCGCAGCACATCCTTCCCTACTTGGTCCCTCTGTCTGGACAATCGGTATAAGTACTTTTCTCCTTCCTTTGTGTCCAGCTTCTCATATACTGTAGCTCAACATACACCTTTTCCTTAGCCTCCACCACCTCTCTCTTCACCTTGCCCTGTATTACTTTTTATAGCTGTCTGCTTTTGTCATGTCTTTTTTTGTTCTGTTTTGCTAACTTCCTCCTCTTTATACTTCCTCATTGTGCCACTAGGTCTCTTTGTTGTCCTTCCTCTGTCTATGTCATACAAAGCACCTTCCTAGCTCTCTTCCTTACCACTTTCAGTCATCTACCATGTGTTCACCACCACCCAACACCTGTCTTACTTCTTCTCTGAATTTTACACAATAGTCTTCCTCTTTCAACTTCCACCACCTGATCCTTGGTTCATTTCTCACTCTCTTAATATTTTTCACCTCGAAATTCATCCTGCATACCACCAGTCAATGCTGTCTAGCCACAGTATCCCCTGCCACCACCTTACAGTCTATAATCAATTTCCTGTTACATCTCCTACATAGAACATAGTCCACCTATGTGCACCTTCCTCCACTCTTATATGTCAACCGATGTTCCTCCTCCTTCTTAAATATGTATTCACTACCTCCATTTCCATCCTTTCCTGCCCATCACCTTCTCATCACCACTTTTCTTTTTGCCACTGTGCCCATTAAGTTCCACTACTAATGTCCACTGTTTCTTCTTTGGGTATACTCTCCACCATTTCATCTAACTCCAGAAAGGTTCTTTCTCCTCCATCTTGCATTCCAATTGTAAAGCATATGAGCTGATGACATTTAACATTACTTTATGTTCATCACTGTCAGACATTCTTTTCACCTCCAAAACACTCCTAACATACTCTTCCTTCACAATTACACCTACCCTGTTTCTCTTTCTGTTCAGAGGAATCCGGAGGCACCCACCTCTGATGCGTCTGGCCTTACTCCCTTTCCATTTGGTCTCCTGTATACATAATTTATCTAAATTTTTCTCCACTCTCTCCCTTTACCAGTCATAGTGCCAACATTCAAAGTTCAGACTCTGAACTACACTTTCTTTTCCTTCCTCCACTCCCATTGTCTTTAAAGTCATTTTCTACCTCTTGTTCTTCTTTGCCTTCTTCACCCAACAGTAGCATAGTTTCCACTAATACCCTTCTGGACAGCAGCAAATTCTGTTTCTCATCCACATGTTTGATTTAGAACAAGTTTTATGCCGTATGTCCATCTTGATTCAACCTGGGCTTGGGACTAAGATTACCCTGGCTTGTGTGACCCTGGTGGCTGGGCTATAGTTGTATTGTCGTATGGAAAAGAAAGTACACCTTCTTACAATTGTGTGGTTTTATGTATCCGAAAATAATAGAAAACATCTAATTTAACCTCCAGTGTAAAACAGCACACAACAGATTTCACAGTGTCATTGTTTAACAAAAATAAAGCCGAAATGGAGAAGCCATATGTGAAAAACTAAGTACACTCCATGATTCAATAGGTAGTGGAACCACCTTCAGCAGCAATAACTTGAAGTGATCATTTTCTGTATGACTTTATCGGTCTCTCTTGTGGTTGTGGAGGAAGTTTGGCCCAATCTTTTTTTTATATTGTTGCTTCAGTTCATTTAGGTTTGCAAGAATTAATTTATGCACAGCTCTCTTAAGCTCCTGTGACAGGATTTCAATTAAATTAAGGTCTGGACTTCCACTGTTTCATTGCAACACCTTGATTCTTTTCTTTTTTAGCCATTCTCTTGTAGATTTGATAGTGTGCTTGTGGTCATTGTCATGTTGCACCACCCAATTTCGGCCAAGCTTTAGATGTCAAACAGATCGCCTCACATTTGACTCAGAGTATACAGTTCATGGTCAACTGGATGACTACAAGGTGCTCATGTCCTGTGGTTGCAAAACAAGCCTTTATAATCACCTCTCTGCCACTGTGCTAGACAGTTTGTATGATGTGTTTGTGCTGATATGTTGTGTTTGGTTTTCACCAGATATGGTACTGTGCTTTATGGGCAGACGTTTCCACTTTGGTCTTGTCTGTCTAAAGGACATTGTTCCAGAAGTCTTATGGTTTGTTCAGATGTAAGTTTGCAAGCCTAAATTGTGCTGCCATGTTCTATTTAGACAGATGAGGCTTTCTACTGTAGACTCTGAGATGTACCACTTAGGTTTTTTTTTTTTGCAGTTTTTGTATGCATTGCATGGTCTGAACTTGGGGTGAATTTGCTGGGAAGTCCACTCCTGGAAAGATTGGCAACTATCTTGAATGTTTTCCACTTGTCAATAATCTTTTACGCTGTAGAATGATGGACTTCAGATTTTGGAAATGGCCTTATAAACCTTTCCAAATTGATGGGCAGCAACAATTGTTTCTCTAAGATCATTGTTGATGTCATTCCTCCTTGATATTGTGTTAACACACACCTAAATGCTCCAGGCCAGCAAACTGCCAGAACTTCTGCTTTCATAGAGATAGCCACACTTGCTGATGGTCAATTAATCAAGTGCATCTGGTTAGCAGCACCTGGATGCTACTTACCCTCTTAATTCCTGTACGAGCAGTAGGGTTGTACTTAACTTTTCACACATGGCTTTTGCATTTTGGCTTAGTTTTTGTTAAATAATGGCATGGTGTAATATGTTGTGTGTTGCTGTTCATTTGAGGTTATATTTACCTTTTAAGACCTACTAAGGACCAGATAATTTTTTTACTATGTATAGAAAGAGAGTGTACTACAATTGAAAGAGAGTGTACTTTCTTTTATTTATGTGTGTGTATATCCTATCTAAAGTATAATTGTTGTATTATGTTTAAAATGGTATTATGTGTGTCATATGGAAACTCATTTTTTTTTGTTTCCTTATTTTACAAGCACTTTAACATTGCATGGTTGAGGAATTATTCCTACATTACTTTAAAAACATCAAGTCTTAGCATTCTCTTTCTTCAACTTCCAATATACTTATGAGTGTGGGAGCAGAATTATTTGCCAGATGTCACTTTAGTAAGTTTAAAATTTCTGTGTTTTGTCATTGCAGTGATTCTGATTTATTGTATTAAATGTTTGTTATGCAACCTAAAGTGGATATGGCATCTTTATATAGACTTTTTGTGCACATCATGTCTTGCGGCTGAACTGGATCATGCTAATCTGGTAAGAGGCACCCAAAGAGAGTGATAGCGAGCTGTGACAATCCACTTAGGGTGAGCTGTAATCTCTTTACCGATTAAAAGTAGTTAAACTGGCACTCAGACACCCTCCAGGCATCACGCACCAGAGCAGACTTTAATATATATGTTTTCTATATAGAATACATAGACTAGTATATTGTGACAGTGACCTAACAACAGACAGTAGGTATTGATAGTGGTAAGGCAAAGTCCAAGCAACTATATTAAATTTTGAGCTTTTTCGCAAAATTGTTATGTTATATATATAATTTTACTAAATAAAAGAGAATTGATCAATATATTATAAAGATAATACATTTATCACTGTTCTTTTACAAGCTCAGTATGCAATAAGTCTGCTGTGGTTTTTAACCAAAATATCAAAATGGTTATTGTGAGAGGCAGCTAAAATCCTTGCTAGTGGGTCACCGAGCCATACTTTGAATGCCACACAGCTATAGCTATATATATATATATTCATATTCATATATATATTAAATATGTTTTGTGACTTTCATTTCACTTTCATAATTTGCAGTAGTGGCAGGTAAATAAGTAATTTTTAACATACTTAAACATATTAATTAAATTCAAATAATTCATTGCATTTACTTTCTCTTAAAACATTTAAAGAGCCTGTTATTTAACAAATGACATTCAGCATGCTATACTTACAGTTAGTAAAAGAAGCTTTTATCTGAGCATGTAACTCATATCAAATTCATAGTAAAATGTATTTTTATACATAAATAAATTTAATATATGGTAAAAGATTTAAAGATATGAAACTACCTTTAAATCATTAGGGTTTGGATGCTGCTCAATGCTAAATTTAATATCTACCCTACATGTTTTTCTAATAATATATATCAAACAGCACCAGATGGTACTGTGCAAATAAAATTTTAACCAACACACTAAATTCATAAAATAAATTTAGATATTAAAAAAAATACTTCTTTAAGAAAAATGATGATGGTTATGCTTTCAGTGTACATTCTTAAAGCATTGTATACCCCAAAAATTGCTATGATTTTATCATGATAAAGTCTCTATCTAGGGGTTGTTCCTGCATTGCACCCAGTAATTGCTGGGTTCAGTCTCCAACTGCCCTATGACCCTGCCTTCGATAGGCGGGTTAAAAAATGGATGGTGGGTACATATACACCTGCATTTTTAAACCAGAAAGAAAATGTAAACATGTTTATTAAATTTCATTGTATGAGTGCATGACTGTAACAAAATTCTTACATAAGTGTACATTTGAATTCAACATGAAAAACATTTAAAAAAAAAAAACATTACAGCACCTCTAGACACATTATTTGTGCTATTTAAAATTTTTATTATTGTAATATTTTTAGAAGAAACATAAATGTACATGTTTTGTCCTTAAATATTTTTGCAATGTTTTTGCTTACATTTCTATTTTTAGATAGCTTAATGTGAAATCTCTGTAAATTCACTGTAGAAAAATACAGTGTATGCAGAGTGAATTTGTCGGTCTTTATTTTGTGACAGTTGCATCCAAGTCATATTGAGTTACTCATTCATTAGTGAGTTTCACATTTCATCTGAGAAAGACAGAGGAGCAATAAAATATTCTGACAACTCTGCAAACATCAAAAGTCCAGCCATTCTTAATGCTAGACTCTGCATAACAAGCATTCATGTCAGAAACTCACTTGCAGTGCTTCAACTCTGAAGCTTGCTTGAATGAACAAGAATGGGTACACAAGGAGGAACAAAGAAACAGAAAATAGTAAAAGAGAGAGAAACTACAGAATTACTGAGACTAAAAGACAGTTGGAAGACATTTTTCTACCCCAAGGCTAATCTGTCAGCTGTGCTTACCTTACAAATTTTGCCCTGTTCCTTATTTTCAGTATCTCTCTTCACCAAGATTTTGTATGCAGAATTGTTTGCTTATCTGTATAGTACCTATTAAACATTCTGGATTGATTGGAAGGAGAAACTGACAGGATGCCTGTCACTGAGATATTTACAGATAAGTTGAAATGAAGAGGGGATTATTTCTTTTGGTAGCCACAACTTTTATTTATGTGAATTATTTTATTTTTATGTTAGTGTGTGTAAATGTCATTTTTTCCCTTCTACTCTCTATATGCACACTGCATATATTCTATTGATGTTTGTGGATTTTTGAATATAGATACAGTATGTGTATACTTTTATATTTCCTTATACATTTTATGTATTAATATTTTTGATAGTGAAATGATTCAGGTTTTGCTTCATTTGCAAACTGTTTTGCTAGACAGGATTTCCATGAGTTTAGTGTTCTTGGATATTTTGTTTGTAATCTCTAATTGGCAGTACTTAATTAGGAATGAACCTAAACTCTCTTTTAATTAAATAAAAGTACATCATGTTTCTTGTCAAATTTGATATGTATATTTTAGTAGATGCTTAATGAAATACAGAATTGGTTGTATTAATTTAGTGACACTTTTGTATATTTGCTTTAAATTTTTTTATAACCCTGCTTTAATTTATTACTAGCAGAATAATCTTGTATTCTTAAATAATTCTCATTTGCTGTATGCATTGGGATTTTTGTTATATTTTCTTGTCTTTATTACCAGTGCAACTGTTTTGCAGAAACAAGTGTAGATGATATGAATAGCAATTGTTCCAAGATCTGTCCTTGTATCTCCATGGATAACCTACAATCTGCAGAGGCAGAATAAGTGGCAGATAGCCTTTGTCATCACTTATCCAAGCAGTACACTTGTAAGAGAGATCAGGGATAATCACCTAAATCTAATTAGGGGTTAAAAAAGGCCATGACTGTGATCTGGCGGTCAGACACCTTACTGTATAAATCCTGTTTGCATCAGAAAAATAAGGTTGTCATATTGATTATTCAAATTAGTGGCTAATGGCCGTGGCTCATCCGCTCATGCTGCAGCTGAACAGGTCCGAGATGGCAGCTCTTGCAAAGAAGTGCTACGCTTACAGCATACCGTATGTTTTTCCTTTTTTGTTAAATTAGAAAGATTCATCCCCATCCCACCAAACCTTAAACAGAGGTCACAAAAGATTTTGTGTATTATGGAGATTAACAGGCCATGGCTGTTTGCTGTAAGATAAATTTAGGAAAGCACGTGTTTTTTTTGTTGTAACTGAATAAACATAGTAATATTTGTTTATATTTTTTATCCTTTTTAAATAAAAAAGAGGACATCCTTGTTTACCAAACGAATTGATGAAGATGATCTGTGGATAAGTCAAATATCATAGTGGCATAAATTCATTGGCTCCAAAATGTATAGTCCTTCTTGGGGAAATGTTTTCCAGAGAACATTATTTCAGTGTTGGATTTTGAACTGTCCTCAGCTGTCTTTAAGAAGCAGTCCATTGTCTGTTGTTCTGTTTTTTCCACCTCAGCACATAGAGCAATAAGAACTTTTTACTGTATTATAAACTTTTGTTATGCATTAAACTTGCCAATCAAATAGCTGGTTACAGTACGTTAATCTGGATTTGTAATTATATTAATTAATTTATAATTTATTTTTTTATTTTTTTTTTTACTGGGGTAGGTAGTCTATGACACACTTTGTGTGTGTGTGTGTGTTTGTTTGTTTCTTTTTTCCCCAGTTACTTTTTGTTGGTTGACCTTTCTTACATTAGTACGCAGGACTGTTTCTTAGAGTGGGAAATTTTGAACTTTAAAAACAGACAATTGAAATTATATAAAATAAAACATATTATTTGTTAGTTAAAGTAATAGAAATAATTTTAATCTATTTATATTTGTAGCTTATTTTAATGCATTTTTAACACATTTTTGTTTCTGTAAAAAAAAAAAAATTCTCTTTTAAGCCAAAATTTACAGTGTAAAGAAAATACCATTTTGAAGTAAATGTGCCATGTAACTGTTTTGACTTCATTAACTGCCCAAACATGTGAATTAATTGTATTGTACTTAAAGTATTTCTAAACACAATAAAGGTGTGGCATAGTTAGGATAAACAGTGAAATATACAAATAATAAATATAATTACTAAATCTAATGATCACTCTTCTCAACAGCTTATAAGATGATAAAGTGTTTAGGCTGTTTAGGATTCACATGCCTGTAGCTTCTAAATGAATTTATCTGAGAGACCTACAGTGTTCCATAGTGCCTGTTTGATGCTTTAATTATATTCAAGAAGAATACATTATGTAAGTAAGAATTTTCCAGAATTGTTTTTTTTTATGCATTTAATTCTTTCATATTTAATTTACTCAAAAGTGTTTATTCTCTGTTTTACATAGCAAGAATTCTTGATTTACTTCCTAAAAAGTATTTTTTTTTTATTTTAGAGGTCTGCTTTTAAGCTCTGTCATCATTATAAATGTTCAGCTGTGAGACTGCTAAGTAGTTAAGGACCGCTCTGCTCCCCCACCTCTGATTACTTGAACTACAGTAACTTAGAAGGTTTTACTTATCAGCCAAAAGCTTTTGATAGGCAAACTGTGGGCCTGTAAGGACTTAAGGAAGAGAATGGACACAGATGTAGCTTGAATATCTCATCCTGCCCAAAAGCAAGTGCCGGCAGATAAATGCCCATAAAGGGATTTTATTTGAGCCCTAAGGATTTTTTTCACCACAACTTTTTTGTAAGACTTCGAAATGAAAAGCATTCATCCATTGCCCCAAAGAGCGAAGCCATTGAATAGGATAACGGTGTAATGTACCATTGAAAGCAGGATTGAAAGTGATTATCTTGTTAACTCCTGACAGTTACCGCCAGCTTGAAATAGAAATGGTGGACTTGATTTGCAAATGAATTAGGGCTTTTTTTCATTTTGTGCCAAGATCATCTTTTTATATTCTGATATGACAGATGCTATGTTCTAAGCTTTTGTTCTTCATCAGTTTTCCACTAGCAATAAAGGCAAAGATTTTGATGGTGATTCTAATATCAGTATCCCTCTGCTTGGAGTTTATTCTTTGTATACAAGTGTTTCAGTCTTAGGATTCTTAAGAAAAGGTGGCGATATTGTTCTCATTCAATAATAGATTTTGATTAGTTTAAGTATAAATTGGAGGGGAGGAGGATGAAAAGGAGCAGTGCTTTTCAGTCAACAGAAAATTGATTACTCCTTCATCTTTGTTATTTGGCGTAAAAGAAGTCAATTTTCCATAAAATGCAACTTTTCAAATTGAATATTGCCATCTATTGACACACAAGATGACTCCTTTGAAAGAATGGAAATTCTGAGGATATTTTTATATTTGTTTTCCAGAATGTGTCTCACGAGAAAAAAAAAATCCCTTGGCCCCATCAGTAGGATTCTTCCACATTCGTAGACTTGCATTGTGGTATAGTAATCGATGTGATAATTGGTGTAAACTCCTTTTACTTATTAATATCTCATCCTTTTATCACTCACCCACCCACCCTTTTTCCCCTCATTCTTATTGCCAGTAGATGAGGAACACAGATTGTAATAAACTATAGTGTTATATATGGTATTATGAAATACTTTTTCAATTGTTCTCTCTCATGGGCTAGTTAAATCTGCTTGGTAGAGTGCAAAGATTCAATTCTCCATCAATAGTTCTATCTTTTTGTCCCTTTCGGAGCAGTGTAACCTGCAAACCATTGCAAACTAGTGAAAGAAATCCCTCCATCCTGCCTCCATGTGGAAAGAATGATGCAGCTACTCCCATATTAATCAGAGCCTAAGAAAGAAAAATGCTTCAAACACTCTAATGAGTGTAACAGACGTTGCATAAGAGAAAAAATTACTAATTTGTGTACTCATTCATCCTTCCATTTTCTGATCCTTGCTTTTCTTTTTTAAGGTCATGAGGAGCTGAACTGTACTCTCTGTTCCACAAATTAACAATTTATTGTACACTCGCTTAAAGGATTATTTGCCTTCAGAACTGCCTTAATTCTATGTGGCATTGATCCAACAAGGTGCTGAAAGCATTCTTTAGAAATGTTGGCCCATATTGATAGGATAGCATCTTGCAATTGATGGAGATTTATGGGATGCACATCCAGGGCACAAAGCTCCCGTTCCACCACATCCCAAAGATGCTCTATTGGGTTGAGATCTGGTGACTGTGGGGCCCATTTTAGTACAGTGAACTCATTGTCATGTTTAAGAAACCAATTTGAAATGATTCGAGCTTTGTGACATGGTGCTTTATCCTGCTGGAAGTAGCCATCAGAGGATGGGTACATGGTGGTCATGAAGGGATGGACATGGTCAGAAACAATGCTCAGGTAGCCCGTGGCATTTAAACGATGCCCAATTGGCACTAAGGGGCCTAAAGTGTGCCAAGAAAACATCCCCGACACCATTACACCACCACCACCACCAGCCTGCACAGTTGTAACAAGGCATGATGGATCCATGTTCTCATTCTGTTTACGCCAAATTCTGACTCTACCATTTGAATGTCTCAACAGAAATCGAGACTCATCAGACCAGGCAACATTTTTCCAGTATTCAACTGTCCAATTTTGGTGAACTCGTGCAAATTGTAGCCTCTTTTTCCTATTTGTAGTGGAGGTGAGTGGTACCCGGTGGGGTCTTCTGCTGTTGTAGCCCATCTGCCTCAAGGTTGTGCGTGTTGTGGCTTCACAAATGCTTTGCTGAATACCTCGGTTGTAACGAGTGGTTATTTCAGTCAAAGTTGCTCTTCTATCAGCTTGAATCAGTCGGCCCATTCTCCTCTGACGTCTAGCATCAACAAGGCATTTTCGCCCACAGGACTGCCGCATACTGGATGTTTTTCCCTTTTCACACCATTCTTTGTAAACCCTAGAAATGGTTGTGCGTGAAAATCCCAGTAACTGAGCAGATTGTGAAATACTCAGATCGGCCCATCTGGCACCAACAACCATGCCACACTCAAAATGACTTAAATCACCTTTCTTTCCCATTCTGACATTCAGTTTGGAGTTCAGGAGATTGTCTTGACCAGGACCACACCCCTAAATGCATTGAAGCAACTGCCATGTGATTGGTTGATTAGATAATTGCATTAATGAGAAATTGAGCAGGTGTTCCTAATAATCCTTTAGGTGAGTGTATATATATTTTCCAATGTGTTTATTATTACATTACTGTGCAAATTAACAGCAGCAGCATTTTATATTTTGCTTTCCATAAAGGTATTTGCTGCATAAATTGCAAAGTACACAGTGTGAAGAATAACTTATCCAGATGTAAACAGTTTGGGCTAGAATATTCTTTAAGTTGAACTGCCACCTTTCATAAGACCTTTCATTAAACTTAAAATTATATATCGAGCACATCTGTCTCGCTTAAAACTGTCTAAAATGTTTCCAGGGTAAGATCCAACCTGCGAACGCTACAATCAAGTCCCAGCCCCACTGGGAAACATGTTTTGGGCCTGCTGCAAATTAACACCATTCTGGACAAAAAGTTTTAAGTGCTTTTCACACAGACTTGGTGTCACAATCCCACCTAACCCATTAACAGCTGTGTTTGGTGTTCTTCCAGATGGGCTTAAAGCGGAGAAGGACAAACAAACTGTGATTGCCTTTACTACACTATTGGCACGCAGACTTGTTTTGCTAAACTGGAAGATTCCAAACTCTTCTCTTTTAAATCAGTGGGTAACTGATGTTTTATACTATTTGAAATTGGAAAAAATAAATTCTCAGTTAGAGGATCTGTGCAGAACTTTTTCAAAACCTGGCAGAATCTAATCAATAATATTTTAGAATAAGCTCTTAAAGCACTGAGGAAATAATTCTCTTCACACTTCTTTTTTTATCTGCCTATTAAAATCATCAATTTTGACCAGCTTTAAGTTTTACTCCATTGGCCATGCTCTCTCTCACAGGGGTGGGGGTTGGGTTGTTTTGTTTTCAATCCTATTTTTTGTAAAAATTGATCTATCTGTATGGAATGGCTATAATAAAATCAATGAGAAAAAAAGACTAAAGTCTTATGTACTTAAAGTACTCTGTCTTTTTCACCATACATGCCCACCATTCTTGTGTCTCAATTTGTATCCACCTAATTGTCAACCGTAAATGAACAAACCACACGTGCCCAGGACAGTAAATAAAATGTATTCATTCAATTTACTCTTAATCTATTGCGACCACCAGGTGGTGTTGCAGTACCCCAAACTCCAGACACAATTGCATGAACAAGTCCTCATATTAATAAAAGATTTAATCTTATAAATACCTTATATACAAAGGTTTCAGAAGGGCACAAACCAGACACATACACTGTCTCCTTTTCCTGTTCTCCTTCCACTCCCCCAGACAGGTTTCATCCACTTCCACCTGACTCAGGCTCCCCGTACTGAAGCGGGGCTGCTTCTTTTATAAAGAACCCAGGAGTATTTCTGGTGTCATAAGATTGTTCCACAGAAGCATTTCTGGGTAAGGCTGAAGCCCCACAAAGTTGGGACAGTTAATCCCTTAAGTGCCCCCTGGTGGCAACCATGGAACTCAACAGGTCTATTCCACAAAACTATACTACTCAGCATGTCCTGTGGGTATCAGTAGAAGTACCATAACCCAGAGATGCTGCCACCTAGCGTTTTGGGTAAGAAAAGAGCCCAAATAAATTGTCTTCCCCTGTCCTTCCATTATATTGCCCATAGCCAGTTAAGGATCCTTGTTCAGTCCCAACCGAAATGCCAGTTCCAGCATGCTGTCAATTACACTGTATATATTATTACATCTTTTCGTACTTCGTGAGTATGAAAATTCATTGGGAACTGACTCACCAGAAGCTGCTTAGTGAACTCTGTATCTTTCAGTACTTATGAAAACCATATGAATATGCAACAGTAAAAAACTGTATTGTCATGTGGTAGCTGTATCATATCAGAATTTAAAATAATAAGCTTGTTGATGTCCTGGCATAACAGATTGCCTTGCTACCTCAGTGTTTGGAAACTAGTTTTTATTTTTGCTACTTGTGACTCCATTGCAAAGCTGATTTTTTTTTTTTGTTTCTGTTTTTGTCCCCCGAAAAAAAATTCCATGAAACACACTTCCAGCTTTATTATGGAATTCACAGAAGAGTGTGAGTGTTGATTAATATACAAACATGCTTTAGAAGGAATAGGTAATAGTTTACTACGATTTGAGATGAGTATAAAATTGTGTCCAGTTCTTTGGTCTCTTGCAACTCCTGCAAGTCTAAAACCATCATATTTTGAAGCCGATTTTATAAAAGTTTTTATTTTGCTCAAAAACCCCAGGATGAACTACTGTACTACTGGGAATTTAACTACAGGGGCAATTCACTTTGAAAGTATTCTCTCTTATACATTCTTCTCTATTGCACCGGTAATTTATAACTTTAATGCATATGATTCAGTCGGTTTATAACTTTATGGTAGAGGGAATGGAAAAAACAATGCAAATGCCACTGGTAAGCTGTTTCAGTAAGTTTATAATTCGATA
The DNA here is from genome assembly GCF_016835505.1 of Polypterus senegalus. Taxonomy (NCBI): domain Eukaryota; kingdom Metazoa; phylum Chordata; class Cladistia; order Polypteriformes; family Polypteridae; genus Polypterus; species Polypterus senegalus. The sequence goes on from NC_053154.1 coordinate 112,800,207, forward strand.
ATGGAATAAACTGATAATGGAAAATGTTGAGGCGCTTAAAGGACCAAACAATTTGAACAGAGCCATTCATCAGAAGGACAGCTAGCCAATCAAAGTGTGTAATGTTACATGTCCCGAAGCCCCCACTTGGAATTTCAATACAAATTATGACACATCTAAAGGACTAAAGTAAGCAATGAGAAAGAGTGGAACGACATAGGAAGTGACATCAGAGACCAAGACATGTTGGAAAGAGACTATTTTGTCTGAGCGTCAGTGAACATAAATTGTGCATCACACTGATAACAACAACATTCTCCCATGACATTGCTAATTTTCAGTAAGCTTTTCTAAAACAATATGTAGACTGTTGCTATTTTATTTTCTGCTATACTTTATTCTGTTGTTATTATTATGCTTTAATAAATACTGTGTTGCTTTTACATTCTATATTCCATCTATACTGTATATCTTAAGTGACTGAAGAAAATATTAGGGCACCTGTTGTGGGAAGATTGCTGTTTTCTTGCCCACAGGGTTATCAAGGCTAAGATGTCGCACCTCAATAGAAGAACAAGTGCGGTAGAAGTAAGACCCCATTGGTCGAGAAGTGGCTTATAACCACAAGGGTGTTGAGTATTAGTGTGTTTTGGGTACACATATATGTTTGTTAATGCTGGTGATAGAAACTCTTATGTGGAGTGCTGAGAGTTGAGGCATCACTTTTATGTACTTATGTGGAATATTACAAAGTGACTGTCACTAATACGTAATTGTGTGGCTAGGATCTGTGGAAGGGTTGGGTGTCCTTTCTGGAACACTACAGAGTGAAAGGCAGTAGGGCATCACTCATTTCTAGTTGTGTAATTAGGATCTCTGAGTGTGTATTAATTCTAAGGTTTAGGAATAGAACAAACTCATGATAAGTAAGTCTCATGATAATACAGTGGGTTTGAGTATGTTGTGTTAAATAAAGAAACATGGAAGCATGGTAATGTAACATGGATATTTTATTTTGTAAAGTGAGGAACAAAAATACATGTTTTTTAACAATAGAATTTATTTAAGATGTGCTCATAGCTCTGGCCTTGAAATTTTAAAATGAACCATCATATATTGTAAGATTTGCTTCAGTCTTACAGAACTTATTTTTTGGAATTTATTGTATGCTAAAGTAAAATCAAAAGTGCCTTCTGTATACCTGAAAGGGTGTGTTAGACGCTTTCATTTCTTCTATAAATTTTATTTTTAGATGTGTTTGCATATAATGGAAAATAATCTACTGTACTTGCTATGTCTGCCCTTATGAAATATCTTGGGTTTGAGCGGACTGATTTTGATGAAATTAGGCACACTTATTCTTCATGAAATATCACACTAAGCAAAATTTAGAAATTGCAAAATCTTCCAATGAAAACCATTGGTAAATTTGTGAACTTACAATAAAACAGAAAAACATTATGTGCAAACTCATGAATTAGATTACTATTTCACTTTTACCTTGAGAGAGGTTACTTCAGCATTTATTTGTTCTTATTTGATATATATTTCTCATTACTCTTAGGACAGCTGCTCTTTACAGCAAATAGTTCCCCAGTACAAATTAGTCAAGTTCTAGGAGAGACACATGTGTGAGCCTCCTTTAGACCACCTTTCTTCTCTTGTTTGAGATATGTTAATTGTGAAAATTAAAAAAAAATATTTAAAGCAAAAAGTCACATATCTACAAATGTAGGAGGAAAGGGATTATGCAAATATTGCTCTATAAACTAAGAGTAAAAAAATATGTACTGTGTATTTATATTACTCTAAAAACTATCTCATGGGTGCGTTATGTGTACATGAAATAATTCAATATTTCTCTCACCTATATTTTATCAGCAAAGCATTAGACCTGCTCTCTATAGTGGTCAGAGGCAGCCAAAACGTTTACCTTGAGTCTTAACTGGGATTTAAACACTTTATTTGGGTACTTATTTCAAAAATATTATGTTTAAGAAAATTTAGCTACAGTCTCAGACCCTCCACAACCAACAACAGAAAAAAAAAACACTTTTGACTCTTGATTCTGATGTCTATAAAAGATACTTCAGCCACTGTAAACCTACTCAAGTTATATTATTAACTACATGGCATTATATTGTTACAAAAGCATTTAATAAATAGAAAAATGATAGCCAGCTTATTGATGAAGTTATTATGAAAATGGAATATGCTCCAGCTTTCAAATCAGTTAACTAAGTCATTGAACACACCTGAATGTTTTGAAATGAGTGCATTTTCTAATTTGTTTAAAGTTGGAGTTAATATCTAAATACAGAACATTTGACTTGAAGTCTCTTCATTTTTTCTGGATTATCTTGAAAGTTGCTTTCCATAGCAAAAAACCTAGTCAACTAATTATTGGAAACCAGCATTTAAAACAAAAGTCTTGAATAAACCTGTGGTTTAATTTCACGTATGTTTACTATAAACGGATTAGATTATGATTAAGCTGATCTAGATTTTACAAAACTATATGCCAAGGATGTCTAGCTCTGAACCTGGAGAGCCACCTTGACTGTAGGTTTTTGTTCCCAGTTGCTTAATTAGAAGCCAGTTCTCACCAATAACAGATGTTATTTAATTTCATGGCTTGTTAGTTTTTTAACTCTACCATCTCAGTTCATTTTTAAATCTTAGATTTTTTTTCCTTTGTAATTATATGTATTTCATCCAAGCGATTTTCAGTTTTTCACTTTCTCCTCAGTTTCCTTCATAGTACTTAATTAAACCAAATTGTAAATGATGATTACACACAGGTGGACAAGCTAGATGTAAAATTGCTGCTTCCTTTGTCATTTGCATATTATTGCTAATAAGGAGCAGTTAAAACAATGAATACAGCTGTTTAAGACTAAAATAAGCAATTAAGGGTTCAAAATCTTAATAATCGAGACAACTAAAATGAAGTAGAAAAATGTAACTTGAGCAATAAGTGCTTCATCAGCAATGAATGATTTCTCGTGAAGCAACTGGATTGGAACAGAAACCTGATGCCACCGTAACCCTCCAGGACTGACGTTGCTCAGCCCTGATTTAAAGGGTATGAGTCTAAAATAGCAAATCAATCAAATGAAGTTAATTAGTAGCAAAAACTACTTAATAATTAAAAAAATAATTATAATGAAAACCTGTAGCCACTGTGGCTCTCCAGGAGTTGGACACTTATATATTCAAAGTTTAACCCAACTCATTTAATTAACTGGTAATTTTTTCTCTTCTCTTATTCTGTATTCAGAACAGCACTGTAGTAGCAGTGTGATTCTACATTTATAAGACATTTACAAATATTTGTATTTTTCCTATAGCTTTAACACTAGAATCCCTAAAGCCTACGAAAAAAATTGTAATTGCGTGCCTTCACACCTCTCGATCAGCACAAGCAGCAAGCAGCCTGCTATCCCATCCCTCCACCACCAAAGCTCAACTCAATTCTAGTATTAAATATGTGGCTCTCTTTTTTGTTCTCCTATTCGCTTTTTTTGCATAGCTTCCACTTTTACTTTTATTAAAATTTTGACAACAACAAGCATAGCAGACACCTGAGCAAGCAACACTAAATGGCAAAAGGCGGCTCCTGCTTCAGCTCCAAACCCACTAAATTGTTTATTAGTAAATAATAAGTTAAATATGCAGAACACCTGGAAAAGCCGAACAAAAATCATGATTATGATAGGAATCTCACAAACTAAATAAAAAAAATCAGTCAAGTATTCCCATGCAACATACTTAAATGCTTTTTACCTTCTAATAAAAATATACCAAACTTACCTTTCAAATTTCTACATTGAACCCAAAAGTTAGAAACAAATAATATCCTTCCTAATTAGGCCTGAAGTCTAGTTAAAACCAAAAGTATTTGAAACAAAAGCATGTAGCCACAATGGGTCCCAAGAAGTTTGAAGACCCCTGCCCTGTGATATTTTCTAAAGCATATTGTTTATTATTGTGATATATTTTATTTTTGCTTATTTAATTTGACCTTGCTTTCTAGAAACATAGCAAAATTTATTACAGTAGTGTTTTCTCTTCATTAATGATATTCTACATTACATAAATGTATGTAAAAAAAACTACTACTTATTCACTGATATTTTAACATGAATACTGAATTTTCGTGATCCAGTTATTATATGAAGTATGCACATTGTCCTTATGTCTGTTTCAGTTTTCTTTGGGTGCCATGGCTTCCTGACACATCACAAGGATAGGATGCATATATGTCTTGATCTCTCTTAACTTAAGTTAGTGTGGCATCTAAGAGTGTTACATATTTTAATTTGGATTTGAAAATAGTGAAGAAGAAAGATGACATCTGTTCTGTGTGGAAACAGAAGGGGAAAGGAAAAAGTATTTGAGCACTGAGTGGAGGCAGTGGAAGGCACATATTTTTTCACACCAGCAATGACAAAGCCAGATTGGTATACTAGCAGCTGATGAGTGGACATTGTGATTAAAGGGAAAGGATAAGAGGACATGTTGCAGTTTTTACATTTGATTGTTGGTAGTTTATTGAGGTGCATGTTTTTGGCCTAAGGTGTTAAAAAACCTGGGATCCCTTTGAAACTATATACTGTAAATGCATAACTTAGTCTTAACTTAAATAAAGATGCATCCTTTTTTGTAAAATGTGTTTAGCTTCTAAGATATTTGGCTTTTTAAGTATGAAATATAAGCAAGTAGTTCCAATTTATCAAATGTTCATCAGGTGTGAATATGATGAGGCTTTCATTTCTGAACCAATAGATGGAAATATTCTGTCAACAGATTAGAAAGCCTAGCAAGTACTCTACTGTAGAATGTCAAGGAGGAGGTGGGAAGCCACTTAGCTGAGGTTCCCAGGACTATGACTGTGTCTGACTTTGTTTTTGACTTTCTCTATTTTAACTGTCCATGTCTGCTCCAGAGGTTTAATCTGTCCAAGGATGATACTGACTAGATTTTTTGTTTGTCTCTCCTCCATTGTCAACAGATTTGTTTAGCAACCCATTGCCTATTTAAATGTTTTCTGAAAACATCAAAAAGAATTGACAGTACTTGTGAGTCTGAAAAATAATACAAAAATACGTTAGTAGTTGATGTAAATCAGTCTATTATAAAGCTGAAGGTGTATGAATAGGGGAAATAAAAAAAAGTTCTCTCCCTAGAGTAGTCATGCATCAAAACTCATAAAAAAGAAACCATTACACAAGTGTAGCGAGGTAGTAATAATCAAGGGGGAACTACTGCTCTCCAGAAGGGTCATTGCTGTCTTCTCAGGCTTTTTGCAGACTCCCTAAATTAACCATTTGGTTACTGAAAACATGTTTTGTGGATGAAGTGGATTAACATATTTAGTTTTAGTACGCATGAAGAGCATTTGGTTTAGTGATAGGTCTGTCATCTTAACCAAAAATAATTATACATAAGAGTATATTCAAACTTGGGCAAACTCTTTTTCGGGTGGTTGTTTATAAAAACAGCCCAGTTTGTTAGTTCTAAGCAGAGCAGCTCTGAAATATAACCAACTAGCCAATGCCCGCCGTAGCATACGGCGGTGTAAGAATAGGAACGGAAAATGGTAAGAAAGTCTCTTATATATATTTCTCTTCTGGTTCGTCCTGCTTCCACTTCAAACCCGGTCGACCCCACCCCCCACACATGCAGCCCACACGGCATTTCTCGATTTCTATTCCTCCTCTTCCATACCCTTCCCCATGCTGCCTGCGGCCTCACATATACCCCCACACCGCTTTTCTCGATTCCTATTCCTCCTTTGGACTACCGTGTTCCCTGCTGCTCTCTCATGACCCCATTGATGTTACGTCACCGCCTTATCTCTAGCCTGACCACGTGACCTTTCACTGCGGCGGTGAGGAAGCAGGACGAACTAGAACAGATATATAAGAGACAATTGAATATATAAGAGATAATAATTACAAAAAGAAAATGTATTGAATGGTTATACTGGTATAACACAAAAACTCACAGTGCTCAATTCAATATTAGAAAAGAGATCAATAATGACATAATATGTTCCAGACTCTGGCAGCACTCAGATATTCATAGCTTCTAGCAGCCATAACAGTGTAATGACTGTTTGAAATGTTTTTGTCCAGTCGCAAACAATGTTGTCCTAGTTTCTTCTGTGGTATATTCCTTTATGTCCATTGTATGAGACAGCCAGAAAAAGAGACATAACGGAAAATGTAATCTGCTTTCCTTTTGATTATGTCACTTTTTACTCATAGAACATCTGCAAATCACTGTTGAATGATGTATAAATCATCCTTTTGGGAAACATTATGTCATTTGGAAGATAAAAATTCAGGATTCATGCATTTATTGGATGCTCCATTTGAAAGAAAAGACAGAGCCAAGCCACAATGAAGCTACTCCTGTCCATTGGACAGCAACATGTTTGTTTCATTGATTCCAATTGATGCTGTCTAATAAAAAATACAACTAGTCTCTTTCTGGCAATAATGTGTGATACTAAAAAATTAGTTGGTCCCTGGAAAACTAGCAATGACATATATCAGTATCCAGTGTAATGTGATGCAGAATAAAAAGATTTTCGATTTAGTATTGAAAATTTGAATTGTAACACACATCCAAATATTTCAAAGTAGATAAATTAGTGTAACAACCTTATTTAGAAATAATGACACACTGCTTATAAAGTAGAGGACCTTATTGTAATAATGTGTGGCTGTGGCAGCACATAGGTTTGTTCCTGCTTTAAAGCCTCAGGATCAACATGATTTGCAGTCACTGGAGGAGCAATCAGTTCTAGATTCACAATATAATATCAGAATGTGATCTGGAGCCTAACAGAATGTGAATAATGCATCACAACTGAGGTTCTAAAACGCAAGAGTAAATCTACAAGAGACTTGCTTAAAAGAGAAGAAGGTTTGAGTTTTAGAATGGTTAAGTCAGCTTACTTGTATGAATTGAAGTGAGTTCCAAACAAGCTGAAGCAGTTGTGCAAAGAACAAGATGCCAAACTGCTTTCAGTCTAGATTGTGACGTCAAGAAGTGTGATTTATGTGTAATTGTTTTAATCATTTTTTTGTTTTACTGTTTCTCCCTTCTGTGCTCGATATCAAACTTCATTTTATGTCAGACTAGCAAAATACCCGCGCTTCGCAGCGGAGAAGTAGTGTGTTAAAGAAGTTATGAAAATGAAAAGCAAACATTTTAAAAATAACGTAAGATGATTGTTAATGTAATTGTTTTGTCATTGATATTGAGTGTTGTTGTCATATCTATATATCTGTATATATATATATATATTTATATATATCTGTATATATATATATATATATATCTATATATATATATATATCTGTATATATATATATCTGTATATATATATATATATATATATATATATAGCAAAATACCGCGATTGGCAGCGAGAAGTAAAAGAAAAGGAAACATTTTAATAATAACGTAACATGATTGACAATGTAATTGTTTTGTCATTGTCATGAGTGTTGCTGGCATATATATATAAATATATATATATATATATACATCTATACACATATATATACACAGTTATATATATATACATATACACACATACATATATATACATACTGTATATATACATACTGTATATACACATTTATATATACAAATCTACATATATATCCACATATATATATATATATATATTAGGGGTGGGACTCGATTAAAAAAATTAATCCAATTAATTAGAGGCTGTGTAAGAATTAATCTTGATTAATCGTATGTAATCGACACGTAAATTTGCCCCAAATCGCAAATGTTTTTTTTAATTTAAAAGTGTTTTAGTGGGCTTACAGAATCAAATAATAGACATGTACATGAATATTGTAAACTGAAGCGTTTTAATTTCTGAAAAAAAAGCCTTTAAACTGCATTTGAATTCAAAACAGAAACAAAAATATCATCCCTGGTTAAAATTGGGCAGACTTAAAAATAAAGTGGTAGTTTAAGTACTTTAAGTAGATTTTCAGAATAGTATTGTCTTTAAATAATAATAACCAAAATTTCAACATAAAGTGCAGTTTTTCTTCTTAAAAAATAAGTCAGAAACATAAAAGGTAATTTGACCAACTTAATCTTTAAACTCTGAGTAACATTAGCCAAAATTATTTTGTACATTAGGCTAAAACAGTGTGATCATTGAACATTTTGTAATTAGATGTAATTAGAATTACTAACGGTCACGGAAGTCCAATGATCCCCAGTAAGAGCCACAAAGTCCGCTTTCTGTAATGCATCTAATTTTGCTTGCTTTTCAGTGTGCACAAAACCATGCTTTTATCAAGGCTTCGCTCCGGAAGTCGAAATGATCAGTCGTAGGAACGCGCTTTATTCCGACTCTAACATTTTTGTAGCTGTGATGTGTGCATCAGTGTAATGGATGTACCAGGAAATGATGCATTGACAAAAGTTCCCGCTTGCTTGGAATTGAAAGTGTGATTAAATGCGTTATTTTTAACGCGTTATGGAGTACATGCATGAAGCTTCTCAGCTGTGCTTGTGCTAATAAAGGGAAACATTTTAAAAATAACGTACATGATTCTGCGTTAACCGAATATTTTTCATACGTCCCAAACCAAGGAGATCGAAGGTAAAATGAATCAGTAGCGCGACATACTCATTGCATCCCTCTCGGAATCGAACCTCGAATGTCGGCATTAGAGGCTTAAGACTCTACAATTGAGCCACAGCATGTGGCTTGCTATCTGAGTATTACTGTAGATAGGGGTATATATATACATTTAAATATATACCCGCGTATCGCAGTGGAGAAGTAGAAGTTATGAAAAAGAAAAGGGAACATTTTAAAAATAACGTAACATGATTGTCAATATACAGTAATTGTTTTGTGAGTGTTATTGAATGTTGCTGTCATCAAGGATTTGATTATCATTATTTGTTTCAATCAGGGTCGTATTTGTACGATGTGTTGTGTTCAAGTTACATTCCGTGTTTGTCAATCGTTGTAAAGATGACAGGTTTCATTCATCGATTCGTTTCTTACTGCATCAATAAACAGCTCGTCTTCTTCTTTATCTGAGACCTGACACACTGCATGCACGGGTTTTTTACACTGTCTTCCTTTAGCGGGACATTGACTTTTTCCACCGTGTGCTTTGTTTCCACAGTAGCTGCATTTATGAATATGCTTATCAGACGCTTCATATTTTTTGCTGCCTTTTCAACTGTGTAATTCGGTTTTGTTCAGCGCTTTTTGGAACTGTTGCTTTTTATCTGTGCACTTCGTCAGTTCACGTGAGCCACTCGGTGTACTTGCATCGAAGGTTCCCAGCTGTGCTGGTGCCATCTCGTTATGTCCATGGCTGTATTTAATGTTACCTTAGTCCTGGCACTTAAAACTTTCTCTCGCAGTTTCGCTGAGTTTGTGTCAAACACCACCCTGACCATCTCATCTTCCTCTCCATAAGCACAGTCCTTCACCCGTGAATATTTACCCGTGGCAGTTTGCTATTGGATTGCCGCTGACGGACGGCCTTCTATGGGCAGGCACTAAATTACAAACGCCAGCGGCAGCCTGTCTATGAACTTAATTTAAAGTGTAGGTTTACATCGTGCTTTGTTTCCGAAGTAGCAGATCTCGCTTCTTATTGTTTCGCTGCCTTCTCAATTATATAATGCATGTTTTCTTGAGCGCTTTTTTGAGGTCTTCCTGGTTTTCTATGTACTGCGTGATTACGTGGGAGGCGTGATGATGTCACACGAAACTCCGCCCCAACGGCGTTGAAGCTCATCTCCATTACAGTAAATGGAGAAAAACTGCTTCCAGTTATGACCATTACGCGTAGAATTTCGATATAAAACCTGCCCAACTTTTGTAAGGAAGCTGTAAGGAATCAACCTGCCAAATTTCAGCCTTCCACCCACACGGGAAGTTGGAGAGTGAGTGAGTGAGCGAGCGATCGCTCGCTCTGCCTTTTATTAGTATAGATTAAAGTAAAATTTTAAAAGATTTCACAAACTCAAGATTACATACCCTTCAAAGGCTAAGACTCAGTATAACCCTAAATGGGTGAATATTAAAGTTCACTAAATTGGAGTTTAGTGGCTGGGTGGATGAGTGTATAGATGTATTATATACCTCACAGCATGATAAATGTGAAGAGGTGATGAGTGAAGGAAAAGGGACGGAACAGGTTTCAAAAGATTCTTATGTGGTCATGCAGTATTAGTAAAGGAATGAGAAGGAAATTCCTTTAGTGCATATGATATTGAATATGGGTTTATAATTTGCACTCTGTGGAAGGTAGTTTAGGTGTTTTTAACAATTTTTGCCCTAAATAGGAGACACAATATGTTAAATTGATTGATCTGCCCTGCCGAAATTATTCTCACCAGTGCAGGCTCATCCCCAGTTCATCAAAAACAGTCTCAAGTGTCTTTCATCTCCACCACATCAATGGAAGCAAACAGCTTTGCCTCACCTTGAATGGATAAAGGATTGACCACGACCCTAGCTTAATTTATTTTGGAGTCACTCTCAATTCAACTCTGTCTTTCAAAAAGCACTTGTCTAAGGCTGCTGCTAAAATTAAGACGAGAAATAACCAACTGTCAAAGCTGGCCGGTACATCTTGGGGAACTGAAGCAAATGTACTGAGGTCTTCCTCCTTGGCTCTGTCATACTCGGTAGATAACTGCTGCTCTCCAGCATAGAACCACTCACTTCACTGTAAACTGGTGGATAAACAGCTCAGTCAACAAATTCAATCTCTGTCCATCCTCTCTCAAGTAGCTACTGGTGCTAGCTAGCATAGCACCAAATCACATTTACTGTGATCCTGCTACTGCAGTCTTTTTAATAAAATATGAGAAGCAAGACTGTTTACAAATGTATAATGACATTGTTCACCATCTGAGACTTTGTCTTCTTTCCAGGCACCCAATTTGGTGGTCGCCCAGGGAAATTATTGTTGCCGATGCATTGAAAAAGCTATGGGAGGTAGACCCTCCTGCAAAATCTTTCCTGATCAGTGATCCGACAAAACATGTACCAGGTTTTGACCTTCCCTGGCAGGACTGGGTCATGCTGAACTGCTACCAAACAGGGGTTGGCAAATGTGCTGCTAACCTACATAGTTGCGGGGGTATCATGACAATTGACTTTGTTCCTGTTGACATTGGCTAACCTTGGCCCACCTCGTCAATGACTTTCCCATCCTAAAGTTCTGCGGTGGTCTTGTCATGCTGCATACAGCCTTGGCATCATTTATTGACTGATTGAGAAGAAATAACTACATTCGCTAAACAAACAAACAAATAATTGTTTGAATGTTAAATGCATTTATGAGTAATGATCTAATGGTGGCAGAAAAAGTGAAGTTTGCATTAAAGAAGGTTTTAGCATTATCTTCTGTTATAACTTCTAAAACAGATCCTCTGGAAATAAAGAGAAAAAAATAAGTTGATGTTTTTTTGTTTCTCTGTAGTAAATTATTCTTATTCAGAGTGAAAGGATTAGTATGAGGTCAGTAAGTGACATGGCGAGAAGAAAGAAGCTGGAGTGGCGTGGGCAAACAAACGGAAAAAAGAAAATGTCTAAGTAAAGAGTTACATTGTGGTGGAGGCCAATAAAGAGTTGAATTTAAGCTGTTGTTGGTGACATGTGAAAAATGTGTTTGACTACAGAAAGCTGAGTAAGAGAAACTGTGGAGTAGTTGGACAGTCTGGAAAATAAAGATAATAGCAGTTTAATCCTTCTTCTTTGGTTCCATAACACACAAGTAATTGTAACATTTTAGACAGTTTTTAAAGTTTGTTCTTCAATATCCTCAATTTCATTTCCATATTTAACCATTATTTCACAGTGTACAAATAATCTTTGGTTGCACTGTATATACACACACAATAAATATAATATATACATAAACACACACATATATAAAAACATCTCAAGGATGAGTAAAGCTAAACCACAATTTGGAGTGCCACAACAAATGTTCTGAATACTTATATGAAGGACAGATTTTAGTTATGGTTTATGGTAAACTTGTAAACCTTTTAGAAAACATGTTTTCACTTTGCTGTTATGGGTTAGTAATTGCAGATTGATGGGCAAAAATGAAAGATTTATCTGTTTAAACTTAAATTTAAAAGTGAAGGGATCTGAATACTAATTCCCTGTACTGTATATGTGCCTTACAGTATGTATTCATTCCCTTGAAAATTATTCAGATTGTACTAAATACCAAATTGTACACTTTTGAGAATTGTATTTGCATATGGACTCAATTTCTACACTTTAATATTTTGTGAAGACTGTTTTTGGAACAATAAGATCTTTAAGTAATTTTCATTAATTATGCACCAGCATTGCATTCTGCTTGGTAGAGTTTGGCTCATTCTTTCATGCAGATATCCTTCAGTTTGTTGACTTTAATTGGATAATGCTTGTTCAATGCAATTTTCAAACAGCATCATAAAGTCTTAATCTGATAAAAATCTGAAGTTTAAGTGGACCCTTGTAGGACAGGCAATCATTTGTCACTGAACCCCACTCCATGGTTACTTTGGCTTTTTATTTGGACTACTGAAAGAGTCATTTTTACTGTAGCATTTTTAGCAGAGTGAAACATTTTATCTTGCAGTATTTACTTATAGTTTCCACCATCATTTCTTTATTTTATTTTAAACCAGATGCCCAGACCGTATTGATTAAAAAATAGCTCTGCTGCAAAATCCTTTCTACTATATACTGTAAGTTAGGTGTTTTTCGGGGTACAGGCTGTGTTACGTTTGCTTCACAAATATAATTTAGAACTTTGACTAAGAACTCTATCTTTGTCTCTGTATGATCACAAAATCTTCTACCACACTGTAACTCCAAATGTGCAGAGCTATTGATACAGTTGACTCGTGCACCTTTACTTCACATCTACTAAACTCTGTAGGTCCATCAAAGTAAGTGTTAGTCTCTCTATGCCATCTTTCAGTGTGTCCTTGTTTGCAGTGAATATTTAGCTTTTCTAGGCAGCATCTGAGTAGTTTGATATAGTTTTCACTTCCTAATAATTGCACCAGTAGTGCTCACTGGCACTTCTAAACTTGTATATACTGTTTTGCTACTGATTTCCATTTTTGGTTTTGTATTATTTTATCTGATCCCTTCATTGTGTGGGTTTATCCACAAAAAATTTAATTAAATTAAAATGATTCATTAATAAGACAATAGTGTCCTCATTAAGCATTTTTTTTTCACCAGTGTAAATTTAGGGATTTCAAAACACAAACTTATGAATTCTTATTCAAACATGTACAAATATTTTACTTAAGTTTATTTGTAACATAAAACGATATCATTTAAAAACTAATCATGCATTTCAGTGTTTTGAAATAAAAATATCACAGAGAACAAAATCTCTGTACAAAATGTGTTATTAATATTAGAGACAGCATAATGAAAGGCACTGTATTGTCATACATGAGCACCTACGGATGACCTTATTGGCTCTGTTACAGTAAGCACTGCCATTCTGGAGAAAGAGGAGGTGCTGCTGCTAATACTTTCCTCTGTTTCCTCCACTCCAGACTTGACAAAAAGGCCATTGACAAGACCTAGACCCACCCTTAGTGCCTTGCGTTGGCCATGCCCCTTCTCCCCATAAAGGTTGTAAAATAAACTTAAAAGAAAAGACGTCTGAGAGAGCCTATTTTGTTGTGCTCGTGGCACTGTTTTTAATTTATTTTATGAATATATTAAAATGGCTAACCTTTTATATATTATATGTTTATATATATATATATATATATATATATATATATATATACATATACTGTATATATATACTGTATATATCTAAATATACTCACACACACATGCATACATGCACAGTATATATATTGCATATTAGATTCAGGGTTGCGCAGAAACACTCAGAAAGATTCTTTTGTAAACACACTTTATTCTTGTAGACTATAGATTATTGGAGACTCTTAAAAGCACAAAGCAAACTTGATACACTTTTTCAATTGTTTTACTCCAGTTGTGTCTTCCATAAAATGAAAAAAAAAATTCAAAGGAATCTCCATCAGTACTATCGAACTTCAGGTTGGTGGTGCTCCAAGCAGATAGAAGGACCAGCTGGGTAATGAACTGCTTGTATTGGCAATTAACTAACCTATGGACCAAGTTGACTCTGGTGGAAGCAGGTGTGTTTATTCCATACATAAGGGTTGCCAAAATGATGTTTTCTGTCAAGATTTCTTCCTTGACTTGCAAAACTCTAAAAGCGAGGTTCTGACATAACCAGGTGACAAGCACAGTTTTGGAGGCTTTGAGAAGAATTCTGTGGGGAAAGTTCTGGTACAAACTCTTGTCAAGCATAATTTCCTTCTCAAGGAGCTGAATGAGGTCAAGGTGGCTATTCAGTACCAAGTGTCAGTGTAGAATAATCTTTTTCCCTCCAAGTGGCCTGTGTGCTCCCCAGTCTTTTTACTAAATCCATTAGTAATGTCATAGCACTTCTAAGCATCTCTATTCAAGGCTTATCACTTATTCCATTCAGAATCCCAACCATAACAAGTTTCTATACAATAAGTTCCACGGGGTCATCCTGGAATCAGCTTTGAATACGATTCACAAAGTCCTAAGCTTGAGCTTGTATTAAAAGCTAAGAATTTATGTCCCTTGGCTACAGAACTCAAAGAGGTACGTATAAGAATTTGATGCTTAATAAAATCACAATCGTCCATTCTGTCAAGGGTAAAATTACGTATCACCTGCTTAAAATCACCAGTTAACAAAGTGGCAAAGGTGGTAGTTCAATTTCCTCTCTCTTAGTGCATCTTTCTGGTGGTGCACTCAAAGATAAATAACAAGCACTCAGTAGTTGGCATTTTTTCAGTGTTGTTCTTGCAATTATAGGCACCTTCTCATTAGGGCTGGGTGGCGAGCAACATGTTCAGAATAGCATTGCCTCTGTTGTTGATCCGTGTTTCTGCATCCCTTGTTTCTGGTACCACTTGTTATGTATTGGGCTCAGAGTTACCCAAACAACACTAAGAAAAGTCCTTTTACACAACTGGAAGGAATAATATCTTCGACTTTTAATGGCACACCAAACATGATAAACAGCTTCACTTGTTTTTACTCCAGCTGTGAGTTCCTGGAAATTAAAAGAATTCAAAAGTGTCCCCATCAATGCTATTATGCTGCAAAGGAGTGAGAACCCAACCTCAATGAACTGTCTGCAAGAGTTAACGGCTTATATTGGCAATAAATTGGTTATAAAGTTTTTTGTTATGAGACTTGTGAAGAACGACAGCTGATTCTATGCTTGTTAAACTGCTCTCTGTCTTAAAGTGGGTTTTCTCTGTAATTAAATCAGCTCTAAAAAGTGAGACTTGGCCCGATTCTTTACTATATAATAAAAATATATTGACTGCTGTGTTAGTTGCTAGATAGTCATAGTAGGGCATAGATGAGAGTGGTCATTAGTCATGTAATGGGTGTGGCCTTCCTAGAGCTTTCAGCCATCTGGACAACCTTAGTGATTATAATAAAGCAAAAAAAAGTGTCAATGGTATCTTGTGAAACAAGTTTAGGAACAGATCTGATATTTTGTTTAATATTGTTTTCAGAGCTTGACATCTAAGGACATTTGTATCCCTTCACTATGTGATGTATTGCATTCCAAAAGTAATTTTAAAAATGACAGAACAATTTTCTGACATGCTGTTAAAAGAAAATAAACCAAACCAAATCTCTTTTGCCTGTTATGTTTAAAGTACATAGTGAAGAGAGCTTAATATTTGTGGATCTGTGAAGTGCCAGAAAGTAATTTTGATAAAGTAATTATTCTGTGATTCTTGTGAGTAAAATCTTACTTTTAAAATAAAAAGACACTAAGACTACTATTATGAGTAGTAAGACTAAATGTAAAGAGATTCTTTACAAATATCTTTACTGGAATAAAGTATTTCAGAATCTCACATGCATACATTTATGGAGCCTATTTGCAATTAGATATCCACATCACAAAGTACTAATGTTTTTAGAATATAGTGGAGTTTTTATTGTAGTGGCTATTATAAATCATAACACAATGTTGTGTAATTATGAATGGTTGCCACAACAAATAGGAAAACCTAAAATCAATTAATCTTGTAGGTCACACCTTCTGAATGACAAGAGCAAAGTTTTCTTATGTAGATTTCAAGAAAAAGTGAACATGACTGCATTCTCTAAAGCATTCCATTTTTGTAATCAAAGCAGCACTTTATTTTTAGTTTACAATAATGAGAAGCAATAACATCTAAAGTGTGATAACACTATTTTTAAAAAACAAGAAAAAATGAGAGAGAAAGCTGGACCAATTGCAGTATGTAGTATACTCCTATTCATATTTACTTTTTATTTTAACCATTTTTGAATAAATAGTACAGTGCTTCATGCTGCTCTTGAGAAAACATAATTCATTTATTGTCAAAAATGTCAGATGTTGATTTTGGAGCATTATGAACAAGTCTGAGATATGATCTGAGATATACTCTTACCTTGTCTCTGTGGATTTTTTCTTGGTACTTTGATTTTTTCCTGCACCTCAAATATGTGTCTTTTAGGTTATTGATGATTATAAAATGTCTCTATGCAAGTTTCAGTGTGGATATGTGTATGAACAAATAAATGATTTGTGATGCCTCTAAACTGGGTTAAGCTTGCTTGAAACTGTTATATACACATTTATATTAGTTTAAGGAGCTTTGTGCTTGACTTTTAATATGTCTTGTAGCTGTTTGTGTCCCATGATTCCTTTCAGTATGAGATGACCAAATGTTTTTGAACAGTTTGAGATTTTTATTATCTAACCCAATGGTGGGCAAAGGTTTAGGCTCAGGGGCCACACAGGATGTTAAATATTACATGGAGGGCTCATGTACCACATTTTTCATTGTGTTTGATACTGTATTTGTACCTCTTTTAAATAAGGCCTGGAACAGCTGTGTGCACATTTTAAAACAAGTTCAAATTTTTCTGATAATTGGTATCTGCATCCTAAAGCCCAATTTCAACAATTGATCAAGTCTTTCTTTTCAATTAAATGGGACATAGGTGTACTGTATGTGTAAGCATAATTATGATTTTATTTTGTCACACATTTCTAATGGGGTTTTGTAACCTTTCTGGTGGAGTTTTTTCCAGTTGTAGTTATGCATATCATAAAACATATATTTTCTGTTTTACATATATTTACTATATTTTATATCATCATTTTGTAAAAAAAATAACTGGTTGCTAATAATGAAAAAAGTAAAACACATTTTACATTTGACCAGAATGTATTCTTTGATGTCATTAGATAGATAGATAGATAGATCTTTATTGTCATTGTCACTTTTCCAAAGGAACAACGAAATTGAAGGTGCAGTCGACTCAGTGTGAGGCATAAGAGTTAAAAAGACAAGAAGAGAGAAAATAATAACAAATCAAATGGTAATAAAAGTACTTTGTAAAATATACAAATTGCACTTGTTGACTAATTTTAGTCTATGTTGCACATTGGGAGAATGATATGGAGCAGTTTTATTCTCAGTTCAGGGCCATGATTGCTTTTGGATAAAAACTGTTTTTTAAGGCGGTTTGTCCTGGTTTTCATTTCTCATGTTAATTATTTTTGAAAAGAAAATTTTCCAAAAGTTAAAATAGAACTAAATAAATAACAATTACAGCCTGAAATTCACATCATAACAAATTTTGTGTATTTTTTAAGATTGAGTGCTTGACATCAAAATCATGTCAACTTACTGAAATTAATCCTTCATTCTCAGCCTGTCCTACAGACACCAGGTGATCACTCTCAATCTGAGCAGTAAAGCTGATCGCTTTGCTTTACAAGCCTATCAAAACCTGTTACCATTTCAGATTTTTAGATCCACAGTATGACAGACACATGTTCAACTTGGATTTATTATAGTTAATTTCTGAGCAAACTGTCTTATGAATGGAAATGTCTTTCACTTAGTGATGGATATAATGCAGGCAGTGTGGCCAAGTTGAACTTTTCCTTGAGCATACTGTCACACTGGAGATTGATAAGTTTTAGCTGCATGTTTGAAGGCACCTTTTCATAAATGTAGGA
Source organism: Polypterus senegalus (assembly GCF_016835505.1). Taxonomy (NCBI): domain Eukaryota; kingdom Metazoa; phylum Chordata; class Cladistia; order Polypteriformes; family Polypteridae; genus Polypterus; species Polypterus senegalus. Next base: position 112,818,341 of record NC_053154.1, read on the forward strand.
AAAAGGGTGTGAAATAACTTTCAATGACTCCTTGATCTTTGCAAAGTCCACAAAGTAACGCATGAACTCAGGATGTAGGTTTTGGGGTGTTCTATTGCGAACTACTCTGTGATGTAACTGCAACAGACACCAGTGTGCAAAAGTAAAGAAATGACATATCGCTCACATGCATTGTAAGCAGCACCAGCTTTGTCTTGAATGGTTTGACATTATTATACAATTTATGCATAAATATATTCTTCTCCTGTAGTTTCAAATTTAAGTTATTCAAATGGCCCAAAATGTCAAATAGCGAATGCAAAGTCACAGTCATCTCTTGTCATGAAGCTCCTTGAATTACTCGGTCATATCTACAGTGCCCAAGAAGGTGACAATTTCCTTTTTAAAGTTCCATACTTCATTTCAGTACTTTACCGTAACTAATCCAACAAAAGTTTCAATGATAAATCAGATTGTCGTATTCTGCTTCAATGTTTTCCAGTGTGCTCCACTTTTGTGCAAACAGTGCTAGCAGCTTCAAGCATACACTCTTTAAAAAAATTATTCCACCATAAAAGGCCATATATGTTTGGGGATTTTCTTTGACACTGCCTTAGATCTAACAAATGTTTAAAAAACAAAAATCATTTTTTGGCTCATTCCTTCTTGAAAACACAATATTCACTATCAAAGTTTTGTTTTTTTGATTTTATTCCACAAAATCTATTAGATAAATTGTGCTCAGGGGATGATAGAATACACTTAGAATGCTGAAAAACAGAGACCACCAAGTGGAGATTTTCACTTACTGCAGAATACTGGTGAAAAGATGAAAATATTTGGGAACAAATGACTGGCTGACTGGATTAAATTATTTTAAGGATTAATATCCGGCAGGTTGGAATAAACTAATCACTTTGATCTTGGCAATTATAACTTTTCTGCCACCTTAGATATGAAACAGGACCTGCTAGTTATGTGTAAAAGAAATATGGTAAAATTTGCTGAGTCTATGTAATATGATGTAAATGTTTACTAGCACTGAGCATGAACCTGTTGCTCACATGTTTACGTGTCAGCTAATTATCAGTTTTGCCTTTGCAATGCTGGTAATTAACCTCCTTAAGTGTTACATTTTTTCTCAAAAAAATACGTAAAAAGCTTTGCATTTTTTGGCTTGAAACATTACATATTTATTAAATCTGATCTTTCTACTGTAAATAGTGCAATACACTAAAAGTACAAAGTGTAGCAAGTATAATAATAAAAATAATTAATAATAACAAAAAAATGATAATAGTGTATGTACCGTCAAAATGTGTTGTTTGTGTGGTATTATCTTGAAACACGGTGAAATACACAATCCAATGTGAAAATCAGGACAATAGCTGTGTGATTCCTTGCAGAGTTTCTTTCCAAACTGCACATGTACAATTGACACGAGTGTCACTTTTGGATTCATCAGAATCACTTTTTCATTTCACTGTCCATTTCAGCTTCAGCTTCACTGCCTGAAGACATGTTTAATTCGTCATCACTGCTTGTTTCACTTTCAGTAGCATGCAACACCTGGGCTGCAGAAAAACGTTTCTTGCGAGATGCCATAAAGAGGCTAGGAGAAGACGTGTCTGCACCATTGCCTGTGTAACACTCTGCCCTGTTGCTTATGCAAGACACATCTGTATTGTTTCCAGAGCAATGCTATGCACTAACGCTATTAGCATTTTTTTAATTCAAGTAATCCTCACTTATGCAAGACGTGCCTATACAGTTGCCTGAATGATGTTCAGGACTAACGTTTTAGTACTGTTTTTACAGCCTGAGTGACGCGTGGGTCTACCGCTAAGGAGGTTAATTAAAACAATTAACAAGACATCCAATGAAGTATGCCAAATAAATGTAGGTTGTGTGAGGGGTCTCTGTTTTACTTTCTGCCCGAGACGCAAGAAATATGATGAGATCTGTACAATTTATAAACAAGGTTCATAAATTGGTGAAAGTCTACATTAAATGCTTTCACTTTTCTGTTGTGGTTTGGTATGGAGACTGTTTTTCAGCAAATATCCTAAACATGCTTATTGTGATGCGCAAAATAACACAATTTATTTACAAAGGAGAAGATGGATATATGCAAGGTGAGCCTTTTTATACAAATAATGTAATTGTATTTATTTTTGTATTTTCTTGTTTGAATTTAACTAGTGAAAATCATTCTGCCAACACTGTTAACTAGTGTATCTGATGTCTGAAACTTAATTTTGTGTATGTGGCTATTTTTTCATATTGTTATTCTACCCTTTTACTGATTGTTTTCTTTGTTAGGGGAACTTGGCTATGGCTTAAAGCGCATCAGTGCTCTAAAGCCCTTACCTTACTCAAGGCTGGAGTTCAGCATGTCCCTTTCTGAAATTTTTTAGTCCATTTTGATCTTGTTTCTACAAGTTGAATCACTTTTTCATTTTGGGAAAGTGATCTTAGTTACTGAAGTTTGCCTTTTTCCTGCTCTTATATTGAGAGGTTTTGCATTATGCTTAAATTTCATGTGATTGTGTATTGAGCTGGATGAACTGTTGTATAAAACTTTGGCATTAAGAAATTTTGTGCATTACAGCAGTCATGTGTTCTGTGGTTTTCAATGTATTTGATTATCTATGCACACACCTATTTCATTTGGGAGATTATTCGTGCCAAAATGAAATGCTGTCCATATACAAGTGGGCTATTTCATTTTGGCATGGTTTTATCATATCATAATTGAAACCATGTTAAACAAATGATTGATTGATTTTAATTTTGGCACACAGTTTTCATGTCAGTTTAAAATGAAATACAAAACCTTTACATTTCAATTCGTGTCCATAGATCTTGTTTCATAACTAAAATTAAAGCAATCATATTGCATTTTGCTTAGCAGCAACTATAGGTGTATTGCATTTTGAATCAAGAGGACTCTTTAATTATACCAAAATGAAATACATTCAAATGACGGATCAGTGTCAATATATGGAGAAAATCGCAGGAACAGTTGGTGAAAGAGGTGTTCCAATCAAGAGTGTCTTGTACTTCAAAAGAAGATGAACAAGGAGTTTATAAGGCAGGAGATCCGTCATGTGATTGAACAGATGGAAGCTGACAATCTAAATGACAATTTCATTCTTTTGCTTATTGAATGATGGGAAAAACACTCAAATATCTGGTTATCACAGAGGCTATCAGTAAGAAACTAAGAAGAAACCAAGCTTACAAACATTAACAAATGTTTCATTATATTCAGTATTAAGCTAAAATCTCTAACAACCTACATCTCAAAATTTTACCACACTTCTTAATTTAATATGTATAACAGGAAAGTGGTGGTAGACTATTTTAGGGAGAGCTAAAACATGCTTTGGCCATTTTAGTTAGTCACTCCACTGTGCATATTGACTAAACTTGTGCTCACTGCCAGAATACAGAAACATTTAGAAGTGGAACACCTCTTTCCCCAACTGTTGACACCCCTTTCCCCACCTTTTGATGTGGATTGGTCATTGGATTACTTTCAGTTTTTCCGTAAAAATAGCGTAGTTTCAAATTGACTTAATATACACAGAGTTGCCGCTAAGCGAACTGCAATACGTTTGCTTTGCTTTTAGTTATGATACACGATCAGTGAATACTTTTGTATTGTATTTTATACTGACAGTAATTTTGCATGTCATGGTAAAAAGCAATTGATAGTTTGGTGGATATGTGTTTAAATATAACTGAACTGATTAAAACTGTGCCAAAATCAAATGTCCCACTTGGATTGCATTTAATTTTTGCATGAATACTCTTCCATAATTTCAGACCTATCCATTTTCATTTTCCTATAAACCTCTGGTTAGAACACCTCTCTTTTAAGTTGGGTTTACTTAATGAAAATAGATAGCAATGATAAGTAAGATAGACAAACTGTTGTTGGCAAAGTTATGTGAATTAATTTTGTGTTCCTGGAAGATTCAATTTGCCATAAGTTCTTATTGGTTTAACACCGTCTGTGGTTGAGACGGTGTTTGCTGGATTACACAAGTATGTTTTATTTTCACTGTAGTATACAGTGCATTGGCACATTGATTATGCATGTTTGAGAATGCTTATGAGATAAATGTTTCAAATTGAGGTTCCTTTATTTTAGGTGAAAACTGGAGAAATGTTGGACAGCAAAGTGAAGTTCCCATTTAACTTCATCCAGCTATAGTAGTACCAGAGTTATCCTTTCATGCAGTGGCATTTTGTGCAGACACCATTGATTTCTACCACAAGTACACTTAACAGATCAAAGGCTTGTGGTTTAAATACTTAAATAGATATAATTCATCCATCCAATAAGCATATGCTTGTTAAATATACTGCAAGTGTTCAATGTTTCAGCAGGAAGAAAGTGACAGCCCAATATTTTGTTGATCTGGTAAACTGAAAATGCTAATTTGAAGACCAAATGAAAAGGAAAAATCTCATAAAAAACAGAATTTTATAAACCCAGAATTATTCATATTCCTTTATTTTGTGTGTATTCAACTTTCTCTTAGATCACACTGTGAAGATGCTCCTTTTAGTGTTTTATAATGTTGTATCATAATCTTCTTTGGGATTTTTGACTATTCCTCCAGGAAAGGAGAGTTGCTGCTGCTCCATCATATTTTTTCGATTTTGTTTGTGAACTGCTTTCTTCAGTTCAAACCACAAAATGTTCTATTGCACTGAGGTTTGAATGCTATATCTGACAAGATTGATTTTGTGTTCACTTACCTTCTCTTTTTCAACTCAAGACTGCTAGGCAAAATATTAACTTTTATATACAGTATTCATTAATTCTTAGTTCTTGAGTTTTAATAATTGCACAAGCATACATTTATAGGAAAGGTGCAAAATGTCCCAAAGGAAATAATGATTTATCTCAATATTTCATTGTACAGTAGTGTAAAGTTATAATGCTTTTGCAAACACGTGGTTCTTTGTTCTGATCCAAAAAAGTAGTTATCTTTATCATATTACTATGTGTAATGTTTAACATTTTACACCTTAATGCTGTTTTCATGATTACTCCCTCCTTTCTGCATATGTAAGATGTCAACATGGTTTCTTCTGTTTGTCTTTGAATTTGTAGCTGCCTTCTAATAGCATTTTAACAGTCTTTTCTAGTGTTCTTGTGCTGATAATGTAGCTCTCACTGAACACTGTAGTAAAAAAAAAAATAGTTTTCTTTTTTTTGTTATATTTTGTTAGCTTTTGCACCCTTCATGGAAATCAACAACCCTTTGCTTATTTATTTTTGACAGGTGTATTGCCTGCACTATGACAATGTTATTAAAATTAAAATTTTTACTTTCTTTTTTTGCATAATAGGAATATATGGAATTTTATTAAAATAACTAAAAGCTGTCAATGAATGCCTAGGAAGCCATTATTTGCTTGAAGACTACTTGAATTAGGATGGTCATAATTTATATTTGATTATTTTTATATATAAACAGGGTTAAACAATAGAGTAGATTCAGATTTTAGAAGCTATTTAACTCACTGAACTAGTCTTAGTAATGGACAACAATAAATGACTTGTATATTAGAGTCACAGTAACAGAGTACTGTATTTTTAAATAATTGTTTTCTCTATGTAATATGTGAATGTGTGTTGTTTATTCATTATTTAATGCTGTATAGTTGAAGTTGTAGTAGTAGCAGTAGTTATAGTATTATTGTCAAGTGTACACGGTATCTGCATAAATAAAATTAGAATATATTTTAATACAGATTTATAAGGCATATCTTAAAGAAAACAATAATGGAAAAATAAATTTAAAAATGTATTTGTATTTTCAGTGCTACATTTTGTGCAATAAAACATTTGGCAGGATATTAGTGAATATCAGGCTGGAATTATAAATAGTAACACACTTTATACAAATACATTAAAATAAATATTCTGAAGTTTTTCTGTAGTCTCAGAACCTTTTAGTTTTTCATTTTAAACTTGGCTTGTGCTCCACAATAATGCTGAAGACTAACTGCCTTGTTTGTCAGCTTCCCTGTTAGAGGCAGGTCATAAGAATATTCATTACATAAAAGGGTTAAGCTGAAAAGTCAGGCGCTCAGCCTTTCATACTGTAATGCATTGCTGATGAGCAGTGTGCTAATGGGGCTTCCTGTTAGGTGGAAATAAAACGACTGGCTTTGCATTTTAAGTCCTTGGTTCCTACATTGACTGACTAAAGATATTCATCTCAGCCATGTCAAGTAGGGAAATAAAAAATAAAATAAAATAATGCAATTATTTGGAACACCACCACAAAATGACAATTCATATAAAGCTTTGGCTTTAATTAATTTCATGCTACCTGAAATCTAGTCTTAGATTAAAGGAAGTTGTTGTGGAGAAATTTAGTACCTACGAACATAATAGTAGCCTTCAAAATTAGTCGATAATGATGTCAACATGGGACTGAGAGGCTGGGTTTGGAGCCGAGCAGCTCCCTTGACATGAATGATATGCTAGACATTTCCAATTTGCCAATATTGACTGCAGAAAAAGCAATGCATTAAATTTAGCCCTTTAACACATTAACTTGTTTGTCTTCTATTACTTAATTAAATATGAATAAATAGTTCTTTCCTTTCAGAAAAAGAAAATGATTATTTCCATGTATGCATGATGCTGCTTTAATTTGTGAGAAATTTGTATAAATAAATTATGCAGAAACATTACAATTTGCACTATTCTTACTGGATTCATGCCCTTCATTGCCGCAGTCTTCTGGAAGAGATAGTTGAAATGATTTAATGCCTGCTAAATTAAATATCTTTCTTTTAGGTAATCGTTGAAATACTATAGTGAAGTGATTGAGTTAAAGGATTATTTCTTGAACATCATCAATTTAAATCATCAGCCTTTTTACTGTTGAGGCCATGTTGGTATCTTTCTTAAAAGTGTTAGCAAGCCTTGAATGTGATAGTGCTTACTCTGTACTATATATTATGTGGATTGACTAATATCTTTTTCAGTGTTTTGTCATTTTGAAATTTAGAAGAAAACGTTACAGCCTGAGAAAATAAGTGTATTACGTAATATTAATTCTTTAAATGTACATAGAGCATGCCCATGTACGGAAGAAAAGTTAACTAGTATAAACAGGCCATTTCTGTCAGTTATGTACTAGCTTGCAATAGAGAGGACACAACCATAACAGCCCTAGATGATTTCTAAAACCTTTTTTTAATTCAGTATGGACATTGATAAAAGGATAGAGCATTACCTTATTTCTGTTCTTTGTTAAGTATTGTTGCAATATTAATAAATACTATAATAAAAATTAGCTTTTATTGAACAAATGTTTGTGCTCATTTGAATAAGAAAATATAAGCAAATAACTGATCACTGCTTTGCTGTAAATTTGAAGTTTTCAGATATGAGACAGTTAAAAAGGACATTTGATTGCATTAAATTGAATATGTTAATTTATTATGTACATGCATGTTGTTCCCACCTTAATATTGAGAGTTAAAATAATTTTGCACATACCTTTTCTCATATCTAATAGCTATTAAACTTAATTAGAAAGTCTCTTTTTTTTTTTTGAGGAAATTTACGCAAGTGCAGAAGACATTTTAAAAAATATAGTCATATCACTTATTGGTTGATTCGGCAAGGTTTTGCACATCCTTATTCTTAAACCTATATTTGCTAATTTTTAGATGTAGCTTTTCTATATTGTTTCTGTATATGCTTTCAAAGTATTTGGTGGTGGTTTCTTTTGTCTTGTTCTTGCACAGACCTATCAGCTTTAGCATGTTTCTTATGTGGATGTCAGGGACAAGACACCATATTTTAATATAGTAAAGGAATCTGTGGTAACTGTAAATTAACCATGAAGAGGTTAAAAAATTTTGGCAATAAAAGTGCTTCTTGATTAAACGTATAATAATATTGTGATACTTTAATTTTTAAATGAAGTTCATACCGTACAGCTGCTTAAAAATAAGTGCTTAAAATATATTCACATCTTAGTCAATATGGAAGCCGTTCATTCATTTTTAGATATACAACTTCTGCAACCTATATTTTAGCCTTAGAACTTCTACTTTCAGTGCTGTTTTTGTTCCCTACTGATTTGAGATTATTACATTATCAAACAGTGTTTGTTTTTTTTTACTCTTTAAATGAAATATTGCTGCCACTGTAGATAATATATACAAAATCCCTTCTGAGCTGCCAAAAGATTAAATGCAACTTCCACAGATAAATAATTACAGCTCTTTAAAGCTGTGCAAATTTGCCATCTGCAATAGTTAATTACTATAAAATTGCCCACTGGTGGCACAATGACAGGGTGGTGTAAAAAGGCATGCTTAAGTTTACTATGGATGCTTTGCAAGCTTAAACACAAGATCTTTTAAGAGAAAATTAAGATACAGGATTACAAGGAAAATGACTATCAGTTTTATACAGTGCAGAAAGGAAGTATGAATACTTTTTTTGTACTTGAACAAAGGTTACCCACTGATTACACTATATATTGTTACTTACTGCTAAAGGAATACTTAAGGCTCTCAACACCCTCCACCACTCCCCTCAGTGAGTAATGTTCAGCTGATGAAAGGCAGTTGTAGTCAGTGGCTTATTTCTATCGAAACCCAGCTGAGATTGAAATTGACAGGTGCCAAGGGGCTTTACATAGGCCGGCCTCAGTATCATCTCTGTTACTTTCATAATCTGTGCCTTATGAATGTTCAACCAGTACATTTCCTGCTTGAGAGCTTCGTGTTACACCAATATTACTATCTGTGCTGCTTCAACTACAAATTGGATGAACAGCCCCTGACACTTTTTCAATATTATTACATTAAACCAAGTGGATTTTGATTGATAACCTAATATTCTGCTAATGCAAAACATCAATCATGGCAAGTATATTAATTATTTAATATTGCAGTCTAATTCAGAAATCAATGCTCTGCATGAGGAAAAGAAAACTCAGAGTTCCCAGCAGACCTGAATGCAGTGGATGATAAAGAAGGACCTTATGTACTCTGGGGTGCTTGTTCGATACAAATCTTTATTCATTTGCCAATAATCTCTTCCCATTTTCCACTTCAGGACCATTTTATCAGTTTTGAATCCCATAATTGAATTAGGGCTGTTTTTGGCATTACAGTGCTGGGAGGGCTGTAAAAATATTGATAATGTAATGGCAGTGTATACTTGCACTGAATCATTTTGTACAGCATCTATACCTGTGTAAATAATTGTTTGAATTCATAATGATTCAATGCAGCTGCATGGGATCTGTCTGCCAGCTGTAAAAGAGATACTGTACAGGTAATCAGAATACTACAAGATACAGAATGCATATTATGAATGATGTAGAGACACAGAAACTAATCCGAGCTATCCATGTTGTGACACATGTAGCATTGGGGAGATGATTAAATTCAGATATTGTTTGCTGTGTTGGACATTGTCTGTTTAATAAAATCAGTTTTTGGGATAGAACTGCTTACTAACATTTATAAGCTTATTTTATTAAACTCCACTTAAACCAATTCTTAGATGGTTGCTCTGTCATAGGAAAACTGTAACCAAATGCTGTACTATGTGGTGTTAAAAAATATTTTCAGAGAAAAAAGCAGGCCATTTATTCTTGTCATCTGATTAAATAGTTGTAATCATTTAAGTTTAAGTGTGCTTTCTTTTTGCTCATTTTCACTGATCAGTTAATTTGCAAAAAATGGCACATTAAGCAGAAAAAAAGTTATTTGCATGATCTGAAGCATGTGTATGGCTTGTTTAAAATATACTAGACTTGTATCCCCTTTCTGAGAACTTAGTAACACCACATGCATTAGTTGCAAAGATGGTTGTGGGGATATTGTTCAGGTAGTTAGGTCTAGAGCTATTATTGTCCAGAATCATAACTGCTACCTCCAGGCTGTTAGTATACCTACCATAGATGATACATAGTGTTTTCCAAAAAAGATGAAAATTAAGATAATATTGTGAAGTTTTAGTGAACAGCATAGCAGTAAAGATGTTAAGGGAAATACAGATTAAAGATGTAGGAAGGTGGATACAGAGGTAAATATTAAGGAGATATGTGTAGAGAATCAAATTATTTTATTAATCTTGCAAAGGTAGAAGGTTTTTTTAAACCAGGAAAGAATGAATGTATCATACATTTTCTAGAAGGAGAAATATTTAGGATATAAAAAAAAAATCAAGTCAACAGGTAATGTTATATAAAGTAGAGCTTGTAAACATTTAGAAAAATAAGAGATTTACAGTCATTATATACTTACACACGTACAGTATGAATTTAAAACACTATGGCATTATTGCTAACTAAATGAGACCTAACACCTCTGGCCTAATATGCTCATCTTTAAACCATGCTTCCATAAATGCTCCACTATTTATTCCTATTAGATTTTGAACATTACTTGCTTTCGTGACTTTGTAGAACTGTACCCCCTAAGTCTGATTGGAAACACACACATAAAGTTGAGACCATGTTGTATATGATGGATATAACTAACAAAAGCAGTTGCAAGGTATTCACTGTCTTCCAGCAAGATACAAGTGAAGATTTATGAAATTGAAGCAGTGAAAACTCAAAAAATAATCTGCACCTAATGCAAAACTCACTTTCAAATTTATGTATGCCATCAAGGAACAGCATTTTTAATTTGGGAATCATAGAACACTTTCAGGGTGTTTGGTCATCTCCATTGTGAATATGGCTATGTTTGGAGAGAGTTGTTTCACCAAACTCTATAGGGTGGGTTCAATGTCATGGAATTTTTACTCCTATTATAAATTATTATGCCTGTTTGCCCTAATCAAGAAAAGCAGATAAAAAAGAACATTTTGAATAAGATAATCGAGTGAAATAATTTCTGGCCGCTATGATTTCCATAGTTTGCCAGAATTTTTTTGTACTGTTACTGGTGGTAAAGATAACTTCTGACTTGCAGTTTTGCATATTGCTTCTGTGTTCATTTCTGATAAGTATTTTTAATTGGCGCATAAACAGATAACACATCTTCCTTATTATTATAAGAAATGGATCATCAGACACAGTTAAAATCAAAATAACATGTTTTTGCTTTGTCATTATCAGTGGTATCTGTTTTGCTATACACAAGTTTAGTCAGCCCACTAAAAGGTATAGCCTTTTGAGACCATTAACTGAAAGAACCTGCAGTGTTTCCATTTGAGTTGATGTAAAATGTTTCCAGCTAATTCTGGTTCATTAGTGCGTCTACACTATGCTGTCACTTGAGTGACAAATGAACAGTTCTCTAATTTTTCTTCTTACTTACGTATAATTAATGCTCTTGTTTGTTACTTAAAATATAGCATAATTTGAAGTAAATAAAGTGTTTTCATATGTGGTCACATATAGTCCATACTTGAATCATAATAGAACTAACTACAATGCTTCCTTTTATAATAATGTTTTAAGGATAAATTGTGGAGGGAACAAAAATATTTTTTTTCCTTTTTTCATTTTCATTCAGCACAAACAGTTTACCAGTTATTTATATGAATGCATTTAAAATGTTATATTGGTATAATACTATAAAATCAACTAATTACAACAGTGGAAGCTACACTAGACAATGATATTCATAGTTTATATTCCTCACATGAAAAGAGTGGAATAAGTGAATTCCCCAAGGGGGTCAGAATCCCTCTAATAAACCCTATGGACCCCCTGAACGTCTGAAAATTAAAATTTGGGTATTTCCAGAAAAAAAATATTTAAGATAATATTATCGTTTTATAAATTAGTCAGTGTGTCTTACTGAGTTTGTGAGAAAATAATGTAGCAGAATGGACAAAGCTGTTTATAGGCAGGAGTGGAAAGGTGGCTTTCATGGATTGCAGTGTTTCATAGGCTGGACTGGGCAATGTGACTGTATTGCAGCAGTTTAGGTGGTGCTAAATATTTAATTACAGCAGCCCACCAGCAAAGAGCATCCTTTAAAACAGGAGGTTTTGATAAAGAGGACAGAGACTTTATTATGATATAAATAAATCTGAACCCAATGTGGGTGTTAGTGCTCACCTGTATGGATCATCGTCTAAGTGAAGATGAGCAATGTAATGGTAATTGTTGATGTCATGATGCTGCTTGTGTTTAAATTAGGAACAGTGTAAGCTAGCAGCATTTTGCTCCCTGTTTGTATCAGTTTTGAGGGATTTCCTGTAACTTGTAAAAATGGGAAGAGTTAAATTGTTGGTCTCATTATGCTCCCAAAGTGCAGTTTTACTGTATATTATTGTTCAATAAACATGCAGGAGTACATTGGGTGGGTGCTCCCTTTAAACGTTGTTGGACCTCAGTCAGAGTGGAGCTCCACTGGTCTTTGATAGATAGCATTTGAGTATGTATGTGTCATGAACTGTGTTTTTTTTCTCATGATGCTGATGTGGTTTTTGTTTACAGACAGCTTATCCATGTGTAATGTGATTTGTTTTGTATACAATAAATTAAAATGAAGAAGATTGTCACATAGAATATGTACTTAAAAAGCAGGCAAGCTTAAAAAGGTTAAGCACCAAATAAAGGAGTAATTTCTGGACTTTCCAACATTTAGGGCATGGCTCTCAAACCATTGGACAAACCGGAGTGTGTGCAAGTAATGTGAATGTTGACTGACTAGATACCTTTGTGCTTGCTCACTGTGTGAACATGCACTAATATGGTCTGTCAAAATGCCATATCATTGCAGAAGGACTTGGATAGCATACAGGCTTGGGCATATTTGTGGCAGATGAAATTTAATGTCCTTAAATGTAAAGTTTTACACATAGGAAGTAAAAATGTTAGGTTTGAATACTCAATGGGTGGTCGGAAAATCGAGAGTACATCTTATGCGAAAGATTTAGGAGTCGTAGTGGACTCTAAGCTATCGACTTCCCTTCAGTGTACAGAAGCCATTAAGAAGGCTAACAGAATGTGAGGTTATATAGCACGGTGTGTGGAGTACAAGTCCAAGGAGATTATGCTCAAGCTCTATAATGCACTGGTGAGGCCTCAACTGGAGTACTATGTGCAGTTTTGGTCTCCAGGCTACAAAAAGGACATAGTAGCACTAGAAATGGTCTAGAGAAGAGCAACTAGGCTGATTCCAGGGCTACAGGGGTTGAATTATGAGGAAAGATTAAAAGAGCTGAGCGTATACAGTTTAAGCAAAAGAAGCATAATTTTTAAGTGTTTAAAATTATGAAGGAAATTGGTACAATGGATCAAGACTATTATTTTTAAATGAGTTCATCAAGAACACAGGGACACAGTTGGAAACTTGTTAAGGGTAAGTTTCGCACAAACATTAAGAAGTTTTTCTTTACACAAAGAACGGTATACATTTGGAATAAGCTGCCAAATAGTGTGGTAGACAGTAAGACTTTAGGGACTTTCAAAACTCAACTTGAGTCACAGTAGCAGTCCTTTCCTTTTCTAATGCTGAGAAACTTGTCCATGCTTTTATCACATCCCGCATCGATTATTGTAACTCGCTGCTGGCAGGTGCCCCTTCTAATCTTATATCACAGCTCCAGCTTATTCAAAACTCAGCTGCAAGAGTCCTTACTCGAACCAGCAGCAGCGAGCACATCACACCCATCCTGCTCCGCCTTCACTGGCTCCCTGTGTCTTACAGAATCGAATATAAAATCCTACTAATAACCTACAAAGCCTTAAATAACCTCGCGCCAAACTACATCAGTGACCTTCTCCATCACTATGTGCCTGCCCGTCCACTAAGGTCCTCTGATTCTGGCAATCTTGTTGTGCCCCACACTAATCTTCACTCCATGGGTGACAGGGCCTTCAGCTGTATAGCGCCCAGACTCTGGAATGACCTACCGAAATTAATCAGGTCAGCTGACTCCATGAATTCTTTTAAAAAACAACTTAAAACTCATCTGTTCAGGAAGGCTTTTAGCTCTATTTGACTTCATTCCGCTTCTCTCAGTTTACCTCTCTGTCAAGATGCTCATGTAACCTGTATGTGTGTGCTAGACCATCAGTTCTGTTGTCTGTTAGGCTTTCTCTGAGTTTACTGTCTTAATCTTTTTATTTATTAATTTGCTTTGTACTATGCTATATACTGTATACCCTGCCGTTCTTTCTTATATTCTGTAAGTGCCTTGAGCATGGGAAAGGCGCTATATAAATAACATGTATTATTATTATTATTATTATTATTATTATTATTATTAACTGTGGACTATGATCTGAGATCAGACGCATACCTTCATGATGAAAAGAGGACCAATTCATCACTTTAAAATGGGACGATATAGGAGTCATTTCCTGCTATTTAAGAAAGATGTAGTGTCTTACTGGATGTATATAGAAATACAAATTTCCAGTTAAAAATTACATTAAAAATCACTTTTGGATTGTAAACATCCATTCATCCATCCATCTATTCATCAATATATGCAGTGGTAAATAACTTATAATACAATATAATTACATACATATGTTGTTTTTGCAAATAAATACAAATCACCAGGAATGAAACTGGATCAAAACCCAATTATGTATGCAAATCTGAGCTTGCTAAAATAATGTCCATTAATGAGAATTGGACAAAAGATGCATAATGTTTTTATACCGATTTACAGTAAAATGTAAATGACAGTGAAGCAATATTACTTTATTTTAAATAAAAAAACACATATAATTTAATATAAATTAAAATGTATGTCAACCTTGTATTTAAACATACTACAGTCTTTAACATTGATCCAGAACCTCATATAATTGAAAATGCATAATTACCACCAACTGATAATTGTGAAGTGTGAGTCACTCAGAGTGTTGCTTCCCCATTTCAGCAGGTGTTCTTCCTGAGACTGCACAGCTGGAATGCATTCTTAGTATATTGGGAATTAGAAGCCACAGCTTCTACCACACAGCTAAATGCCCATATACCCATATCTGTGGAACGTCTGTGAGTGAAGACCACCATAACCTATCATATAATCCTAACTTGTAATACTATGTTCAGATTGTACTGCATGAACAAAAAGAAAGACTCTCTGGATAATAAATGTTGTTAATGTAAATGTGAGATGGATCCTTGCTACCAATAGCTTAACTAGGACAAAGGCACGTGCAAGACATCTGTTGTTTCTAGTGTGGCAGTCATTCTTCTCTGTAGACTCATCCTGTCCTGCACTGTTTAGGGCTGTCACATGGTAAACAATTTGTTTTGGAGTACTCATATTGAAAAATGAGTAAATATGTGAACATATGTTAGAAGTTCTAAGTGCTACTATAGTACATGTACATTTGTAATTAACAGGCTTTTGTATGCTTCATTATTATTATTTTACCTCTCAGTACGTCTGCAAAATTTGCAATGCTTGTGACCCATGCACTGACATACCCTTAACATGAGGAACACAGTTTGTCACAAAAGCAGAAAAGTGGAACCAGGACACTTTACATACAGTGCATCCGGAAAGTATTCACAGTGTATCACTTTTTCCACATTTTATGTTACAGCCTTATTCCAAAATGGATTAAATTCATTTTTTTCCTCAGAATTCTACACACAACACCCCATAATGACAATGTGAAAAAAGTTTACTTGAGGTTTTTGCAAATTTATTAAAAATAAAAAAAATTGAGAAAGCACATGTACCTAAGTATTCACAGCCTTTGCCATAAAGCTCAAAATTGAAGCTCTGTCAGAGCTCCAGAGGTCTTCTGTGGAGAGAGGAGAACCTTCCAGAAGGACAATCATCTCTGCAGCAATCCACCAATCAGGCCTGTATGGTAGAGTGGCCAGACTTAAGCTACTCCTTAGTAAAAGGCACATGGCAGCCCGCCTGGAGTTTGCCAAAAGGCACCTGAAGGAAACAAGAGATGAGACAAAGATTGAACTCTTTGGTGTAAATACAAGGCTTCATGTTTGGAGGAATCCTGGCACCGCTTATCACCAGGCCAATACCATCCCTACAGTGAAGCATGGTGGTGGCAGCAGCAGCATCATGCTGTGGGGATGTTTTTCAGCGGCAGGAATTGAGAGACTAGTCAGGATAAAGGGAAAGATGACTGCAGCAATGTACAGAGACATACTGGATGAAAACCTGCTCCAGAGCGCTCTTGACCTCAGACTGGGGCGATGGTTCATCTTTCAGCAGGACAACGACCCTAAGCACACAGCCAAGATATCAAAGGAGTGGCTTCAGGACAACTCTGTGAATGTCCTTGAGTGGCCCAGACTGAGCCCGATTGAACATCTCTGGAGAGATCTTAAAATGGCTGTGCACCAACGCTTCCCATCCAACCTGATGGAGCTTGAGAGGTGCTGCAAGAGGAATCGGTGAAACTGGCCTGGGATAGGTGTGCCAAGCTTGTGGCATCATATTTAAAAAGACTTGAGGCTGTAATTGCTGCCAAAGGTGCATCGACAAAGTATTGAGCAAAGGCTGTGAATAATTATGTATATGTGATTTCTCAGTTTTATTATTTTTAATATATTTGCAAAAACCTCAAGGAAACATTTTTCGTAACATAACAAAATGTGGAAAAAGTGATGCGCTGTGAATACTTTCCGGTTGCACTGTACCTGTAATGCATATATGAAACTGATACAAAATTGCTCACACAAGATACAAATTGCTTTACTTAAATATGTTAAACAGTTGTTACTTTAGTCCTCCACATACTACCCTCCCATCCAGCACTTAGTATTTTGTGCTTGCTATGTGCCTTTCTGGTTTTCAGTGCCTATCTATGTTATTACTTTACATAGTGAATCTATTCACGTTTTAACAAAATGGAGTTACTGAATGTACTAGATGCTGCACAGTAATGATATGTATTTGCTTCTCATTATATCTTTTACTTTGTAAACACTTTCATTAATAGCAACCTAAAAATTGTTGTGCTAAATAAAAAGTAATACACAGGAACATTTTCAAAAGAAAATCACAAGACGTTTATGTTATTGTTTAAAATAAAGGCAGCTTTTGGAAGGTAGATCAAGTGCATGGAGTAGCCTGATTTGATGTTTTTTGAGCAGGATGCTGGTCGAGTGTTGCAGCTGGTGTCCAGTCATCAAAGAATAACATACAGGATTGAACTAAATGGATTTCTTTTCCCCCCTTAACAGATTTTAGCAAAAATATGACACATGTAACCTTAATACTTATTTTTCATTAGGTTCTTGTTCTAGGAATTTTGCTTAAGCCAGTAGCCTCCAAAAGATACCCAGTGGTTGAGGTAGTTCTCCTGACACTGAAAATGCTCTTTAAAATGGTGATGTAAAGCCGTTATAATAATAAAAGGAACATTCGAAATATAGTGGTTATTTTGCCATTTACAGTTTTAAAGTATAACAACAGGAAATCATAAGTTCCATGTTCAGGAGTGAAATAGAACTGGAACAAGAGCAAAATGCTACTTTTAGGCTGCTGGAAAAGTATTTAAAATCTATTGTTAGTACAACTGTTAACCAGGAAGCAGAACAATGTGGTACAAAAATCTGTCTGTTTTATAACTGACAATACAAATTAACAATTGAAAAATGTTGGTTGTGGAAAAGATGTTCAAAACACCTGCAAAATACATAAGTATTACAGCCTAGCATGTTACAAAAACATGTGTGAGGTAAAATAAAGGACCATTATTTTACAAGTGAATGTCAACTTTTGCTTTCAAATACTTGTAGATTAAAATTATATTTGAATAGCAATATTGGATCTGATGGCTTTAGTGCTGTTACCCCTGACAACCTCCTGTCGGCCAGGTACCCTTCCACACAACAAGAAAGCATGCGCTGTTTCAAACACAAACTTGTTTGATTGTATTGATAACTTTCTTCTGATAGTGTTGGGATTCTAATATTATTATTATTATAGGCTCTACAATAATATCGCCAAAAATGTCTCGTCAAGGAAGACATACTTAAGAGCTTGAACTTGCCACTCATGATAGTGTGTCCTATATACTCGTATATATTTGCAGCTGGAGATCCACAATGGGAGAAAATGAATCATGTATCATAAAGTAGTTTTTATTCCTGAGCTTTCAACCCCTACCAGGGGTCTTCATCAGAAGATAATGCTTAGACTTACAAGAATCAAAGGCAATATCCTTCTATATAAAAACGGTCGGGATTGTCCTTCCGTCCCTTGAGTGCTACGCAGGCGCGGAGTTTCACACACGCCCCGTCCGTTTTGCAATGCACGATGGGATTTGTAGTTTCGTTTTTCCAGGTAAAAGATGATTTTTCTACTCCAGACTGTGCAATATCTTCTTCTTTCTTACTATATAAAAGCGCTCGGGATTGTCCTTCCGTCCCGTGAGTGGAAAGCGTAGTGGCATTCCGCTTATCACAGACTTACTACTTGCAGCTTGCGGTACGAAGCGACATGATGTGAGTAGAGTTCTGGTGCTCCCATCGTTCCCTTGCTTTTGTGAGCGATGCGCTGGAAAAATAGACAAAATTATGTCTCTGGAAATAATTAATGTTGATGGAGTACAAATGCCTCACTGCGTAGTAAATATCAAGGGGAATCAAAGGCAATATCCTTCTATATAAAATCGGTCGGGATTGTCCTTCCGTCCCGTGAGTGCTACGCAGGCGCGGAGTTTCACACGCCCGCCCATTTTGCAATGCATGATGGGATTTGTAGTTTCGTTTTTCCAGGTAAAAGATGATTTTCTACTCCAGACTGTGCGATATCTTCTTCTTTCTTACTATATAAAAGCGCTCGGGATTGTCCTTCCGTCCCATGAGTGGAAAGCGTAGCGGCATTCCGCTTATCACAGACTTACTACTTGCAGCTTGCGGTACGAAGCGACATGATGTGAGTAGAGTTCTGGTGCTCCCATCATTCCCTTGCTTTTGTGAGCGATGCGCTGGAAAAATAGACAAAATTATGTCTCTGGAAATAATTAATGTTGATGGAGTACAAATGCCTCACCGCGTAGTAAATATCAAGGGGGTTCAAAAGGTCAACCTCAATATAGAAAAATAGTTTAAATTTCATCACAAAAATAACAGAAACTACGAGTATTAAAGTAATACCGCTCAAATGCAATATAACCAAATTAATGAGTTTGTATAAAATATCAAATTGATCTACGTATTGAATTGCCTTAAGAAGTGGTCAACTTAAAAGTCGGTCGCCTTAAAAGGCGGATCAGCCTAGTTTAGCAATACCTTGTGTAGGTTATTGGGTATAAAGTCTTGTTTATTATGAATAAGTTCTTCGTAAGTTTGCATATGCTGGATTTATGTCCAAGTGTCTGTTGATGGCATTCTCATTTGATAACCAGTATTCAGCCAGCTCTCTGGCACTTTTTGTATTGGCTTTAAATTTTACTTGTACATTGTCCCAATTAAATGTTTGTCCTGTTGATTTAGTATGCATATAGATCAATGATAGTGAGTCCTTTCTTCTGACAGTATTGCGGTGTTCCTGTATACGTGTTGCGATTCTTTTTGAAGTTTGTCCAATATATACCGCTGAGTGCGCGAACTGCATGGAATGCTGTACACTGCATTTCATGTTTCTGCTGTCGATTTCTTGTTTTTACACTTCGTCAGCAACCACCCGGTATCTTATAAACGGAGCTGTGTTAAAACTCTATTCTGAAGAGTCCACACCCATTGTAATACGAAGTAAACAAAAATGAAAGAGAGACGCTATCTCTTCCACCTTTTCACTTCAAACGGATACTCAAAAACATTCATTAATTGAAGCCTACACAGAAGACGCCAAAAAACTCAGCAAACAATTGATAATAATAATAACAATAATAATTCTTTGCATTTATATAGCGCTTTTCTCACAACTCAAAGCGCTCAGCAATTGCAGGTTAAGGGCCTTGCTCAAGGGCCCAACAGAGCAGAGACCCTTGTGGCAGTTACGGGATTCGAACCGGCAACCTTCCGATTGCCAATGCAAATCCCTAGCCTCACAGCCACCATTCAGCCTTTAATCACGCATCCTGGCCAAGTCAGGTGTCAGAATAGCACACAAACCCGCGAACAATCTGCGCACGGTCCTCTTGAATGCTAAAAACAAGAAATCGACAGCAGAAACACGAAACGCAGTGTACAGCATTCCATGCAGTTCGTGCTCAGTGGTATACATTGGACAAACTTCAAAAAGAATTGCAACATGTATACAGGAACACCACAACGCCGTCAGAAGAAAGGACTCACTATCATTGATCTATATGCATACTAAATCAACAGGAAATACATTTAATTGGGACAATGTACAAGTAAAATTTAAAGCCAATACAAAAAGTGCCAGAGAGCTGGCTGAATCCTGGTTATCAAATGAGAACGCCATCAACAGACACTTGGACATAAATCCAGCATATGCAAACTTAAGAAGAACTTATTCATAATAAACAAGACTTTACACGCAATAACCCCCCCATAACCCGACCACAAGGACTTAGCCAACCACGTAAGTTATTGATATATATTGCCTTTGATTGAGGAAGAGGAAGATGACATGGTCAGGGTGGTGTTTGGCACAAACTCAGCGAAACTGTGAGAGAAACTTTTAAGTGCGGGTCTTAGCTAACATTACATACAGCCGTGGACATCACATGAGATGGCACCAGCACAGCTGGGTACCTTCGATACAAGAACTCCAAGCGGCTCACGTGAACTGACGCAGTGCACAGACAAAAAGCAACAGTTCCAAAGAGTGCTGAGCAAAAACCGAATTACACAATTGAGAAGGAAGCAAAAAAATATGCAGCGTCTGATACATACAAGCATATTCATAAGTGCAGCTACTGCGGAAACAAAGCACACGGTGGAAAAAGTCAATGTCCCGCTAAAGTAAGACAGTTTAAAAAAAAAAAACCATGCAGTGTGTCACATCTCAGATAAAGAGGAAGACGAGCTGTTTATTGATGCAGTAAGAAACGAATCGATGAATGAAACCTCTTATCTTTACAACGACTGACAAACACGGAATGTAACTTGAACACAACACATAGTACAAATACGACCCTGATTGAAAGAAATAATGATAATCAAATCCTTGATGACCGCAACACTCAATAACACTCACAAAACAATTACTGTATATTGACAATCATGTTACGTTATTTTTAAAATGTTCCCTTTTCTTTTTCATATCTTCTTTAACATACTATATATATATATATATATATATATATATATATATATATATATATATATATATATATATATATAATATATACATACTCTCAAATACAGACTCTCAAATAGAAACGCCATGGCGCAATTGTAGAGGCTTTGCCTCTAGCGCCGACATCCGAGGTTCGATTCCCGAGAGGGGATGCAGTGAGTATTTACGCGCGCTTCCCGATTTATTTTACCCTCGCATTTCCTTGGTTTTGGGTATGAAAAAATATGTGGTTAACGCAGAATCATGTTACGTTATTTTTAAAATATTTCCTTTTCTTAACACAAGCACAGCTGCGAAGCTTCGATGCATGTACTCCATAACGTGTTAAAAAAAATAACGCATTTAATCACACTTTCAATTCCAAGCAAAGGGGAACTTTTGTCAATGCATGATTTCCTTGTACAACGATTACACTGATGCACACATCACAGCTACAGAAATGTTAGAGTCGGAATAAAGCATGTTCCTACGACTGATCGGAGGGAAATTTAATTTCAAACGACTACCCGAGCGAAGCCTTGATAAAAGCATGGTTTTGTGCACACTGAAAAGCAAGCAAAATTAGATGCATTACAGAAAGCGGACTTTGTGGCTCTTGCTGGGGATCATTGGACTTCCATGACTGTTAGTACAAACCGGATTCCAAAAAAGTTGGGACACTATACAAATCATGAATAAAAACTGAATGCAATGATGTGGAGGTGCCAACTTCTAATATTTTATTCAGAATAGAACATAAATCACGGAACAAAAGTTTAAACTAAGAAAATGTAACATTTTAAGGGAAAAATATGTTGATTCAGAATTTCATGGTGTCAACAAATCCCAAAAAAGTTAGGACAAGGCCATTTTCACCACTGTGTGGCATCTCCCCTTCTTCTTACAACACTCAACAGACCCGACTTGAGTTGTCCTTGTCCTCTTTGGTCCGGATGACATGGCGTCCCAGATTTCCAAAAAGAACTTCGAATCGTGACTCGCCTGACCACAGAACAGTCTTCCATTTTGCCACACTCCATTTTAAATGATCCCTGGCCCAGTGACAACGCCTGAGCTTGTGGATCTTGCTTAGAAATGGCTTCTTCTTTGCACTGTAGAGTTTCAGCTGGCAACGGCGGATGGCACGGTGGATTGTGTTCACTGACAATGGTTTCTGGAAGTATTCCTGAGCCCATTCTGTGATATCCTTTACAGTAGCATTCCTGTTTGTGGTGCAGTGTCGTTTAAGGGCCCGGAGATCACGGACATCCAGTATGGTTTTACGGCCTTGACCCTTACGCACAGAGATTTTTCCAGATTCTCTGAATCTTCGGATGATGTTATGCACAGTTGATGATGATAGATGCAAAGTCTTTGCAATTTTTCACTGAGTAACACCTTTCTGATATTGCTCCACTATCTTTCTGCACAACATTGTGGGAATTGGTGATCCTCTACCCATTTTGGCTTCTGAGAGACACTGCCACTCTGAGAAGCTCTTTTTATACCCAATCATGTTGCCAATTGACCTAATTAGTGTTTACTGGTCTTCCAGCTCTTCGTTATGCTCAAATTTACTTTTTCCAGCCTATTTTTTTTCCAGCCTATTTTTTTTATTGCTACTTGTCCCAACTTTTTTTGGGATTTGTTGACACAGTGAAATTTTGAATCAATATATTTTTCCTTTAAAATGATACATTTACTCGTATTAAACGTTTGATCTGTCATCTACGTTCTATTACAAATAAAATATTGACATTTGCCATCTCCACATCATTGCATTCAGTTTTTATTCACAATTTGTTTCGTGTCCCAACTTTTTTGGAATCCGGTTTGTAATTCTAATTACATCTGATTACAAAATGTTCAATGATCACACTGTTTTAGCCTAATGTACAAAATAATTTTGGCTAAGGTTACTCAGAGTTTAAAGATTAAGTTGGTCAAATTACATTTTATGTTTCTGCCTTATTTTTTTAAGAAGAAAAACTGCACTTTATGTTGACATTTTGGTTATTATTCTTTAAAGCCAATACCATTCTGAAAATGTATTTAAGGTACTTAAACTACCACTTTATTTTTAAGTCTGCCCAATTTTAACCAGGGATGATATTTTTGTTTCTGTTTTGAATTCAAATGCAGTTTAAAACCATTTTTTTTTCAGAAATTAAAAGAGCTTGAGTTTACAATATTCATGTCCATGTCTATTATTTGATTCTGTCGCCCACTAAAACCCTTTTAAATTAAAGAAAAACATTTGCGATTTGGGGCAAATTTACGTGTGCGATTACATACGATTAATCAAGATAAATTCTTACACAGCCTCTAATTAATTGGATTCATTTTTTTAATCGAATCCCACCCCTAATATATATATGTAGATATATATATGTAGATTTGTATATATATGTGTATATACAGTATATATGTAGATATGTATATGTGTATACAGTCAACCCTCGTTTATCGCGGTTAATCCGTTCCAGACTCTGCCGCGATAAATGAATTTCCGCGAAGTAGAAACCATATGTTTGTATGGTTATTTTTATATATTTTAAGCCCTTATAAACTCTCCCACACTGTTAACATTATTAGAGCCCTCTAGACATGAAATAACACCCTTTAGTCAAACGTTTAAACTGTGCTTCATTACAAGACAGAGATGGCAGTTCTTTCTCACAATTAAAAGAATGCAAACATATCTTATCTTCAAAGGAGCACCGTGAAGAGCAGATAATGTCAGAGAGAGCGCTAAGAAAAGCAAACAATCAAGAAATCAATACCTGCTTTTAAGTATACAGAAGCACCGCGATAAAGCGGCATTTTGTAGAGGAGCGTCCTATCTTCTAGGCAAACAGCCACTGTGTAAACAGCCCCCTCTGCTCACACCCCCTCCGTCAGGCAGAGAGACAGAGAGAAGCAAACAATACAAGCGCCACGCGGGAAGCATATCTTTTAGCATTGAGGAGTTTAGTTAATATGTAATACATGCTCTGATTGGGTAGCTTCTAAGCAATCCGCCAATAGCGTCCCTTGTATGAAATCAACTGGGCAATCAAACTGAGGAAGCATGTAACCTAAATTAAAAGACCCATTGTCCGCAGAAAGCGCGAACCAATGAAAAATCCGTGATATATATTTAGATGTGCTTACATTTAAAATCCGCGATAGAGTGAAGCCGCGAAAGTCGAGCGTTATAGCGAGGATTACTATATATATATATATACTAGCAGAATACCCGCGCTTCGCAGCGGAGAAGTAGTGTGTTAAAGAAGGTACGAAAAAGAAAAGGAAAAATTTTAAAAATAACGTTACATGGTTGTTAATGTAATTGTTTTGTCATTGATATGAGTGTTGTTCTCATATCTATCTATATATCTATCTATCTATCTATCTATATATATATATATATATATATATATATATATATATATATATATACACCTGCGCTTGGCAGCGGAGAAGTAGTGTGTTAAAGAAGGAAAGAGAAAGAAAAGGAAACATTTTGAAATAACGTAACATGATTGTCAATGTAATTGTTTTGTCACTGTTATGAGTGTCGCTGTGATATATATATATATATATATATAGCAAAATACCCAGCCGCAGCAGTGTCATGTGTTAAAGAAGTTATGAAAAGAAAAGGAAACATTTTAAAAATAATGTAACATGATTGTCAAAGTAATTGTTTTGTGTATTTGGCGGCAGCGCCACGAAGTTGTTTTCGTAGCTGCATCAGAAAATGTACCATGACGTCTGACACGCCTCCTTTTACTGTTTTCTCACAGCTTGGATTGCTGCTGTCATATATATATACACACACACACACACACACACACACACACACACACACACACACACACACACACACACACACACACACATACATACATATACATACATATATATATATATATATATATATATATATATATATATATATATCATATATATACACATATCTATATATATACACACACACATATATGTATGTGTGTATGTATGTATGTATGTGTGTGTGTGTGTGTGTGTATATATATACACATACATATACTTGTGTGTATGTTTGTATGTGTCTATATGTGTGTGTATAGGTTTGGTCACTGAGTGCAAGGGAAAAATAATAAATTATAGTCTATAAGTTATTAAACAGTAAAACATTAACGTTTTAAGAAGTACAGGTACATTGAAATTACATTTTCTATGTGAACGCTCAAATTTGTGCCTCTGGTAATGTGCCTTACCGCATTTAAAGAAAATTAGTTTTGTGTCCTCTGCAGCGTTAAGAGAGAAAGGCTTTGGTTTGGGATAAAAGGAAAAAGGTGTAAAGAAAGGAAAGTTGCCTTTTTCTTTTATATAGTATAGAGAGATGTGTTCGCTGACGTTATGATCGCCTTTTGGGGACAGTCGCGGTGGGTCTTGTGTAGACTGGTGAGACGTCCCGCCATTAATCGGCTGTGATGGCACTGTCAGTCCTCCACTCCTGTGCGTGTCTTCATAATCCGAGCTGAGGACCTCATAATCGATATCGTGCAAAAGAAAGTGTGAATCGCCTTAATATTATTTTGCCGTGGTGTAGAAAAGGGGTCCCGTGTTTGCACTTGTCTGGGCTATAGCGCAGGGGGAGGATGAAAAAAATTAAAAGTGCTCACTTTGACTTAAGGCAGAAGCGCAGTCAGCGTCTCAAAGGCCGGCACAGCTATGCGCGCGCTGGCTGCTCGACTTTTGCTGGGCAGGAGACCCCAGTTTTGCAGACACGCTCATGATATCAAAAGTCTCAGCCTCTTTGGAGGTCATTCATATATATATATATATATATATATATATAGCAAAATACCCGCTACCCAGCGGAGAAGTAGTGTGTTAAAGAAGTAATGAAAAGAAAAGGAAACATTTTAATAATAACGTAACATGATTGACATTGTCATGAGTGTTGCTGTCATATATATGCCTGCCTAAATAAGTCACCCTCGCTTTGCTCTTACTTTTTACCGCTCATTTAATCATGGCTAGTGGCGGAAAAATTATAAAATGGAAGGAGGATGGCTTTACCAAAACAATTATTGATGGCTTAATCGATTATTCATAAAGCTTGAATTGGTGATCTGTTTTTCTGTGTTAACCTCATATTTTTCATACTTCTTCTCAAACTAAGGTGGTGCGAGGGTAAAATGAATCGGGATGCGCTGATCAATGTAATCGTGTACCAGGAAATCATGCATTGACAAAAGCTCCCTTTGCTTGTAATGCAAAGTGTGATTAAATGCATTATTTTTAACGCTATGGAGCACATGCATCAAGCTTCTCAGCTGTGCTTGTGCTAAGAAAAGGAAAGATTTTAAAAATAACGTAACACATTGTCAATGTGACCTTTTGTAAGTAGTGCCTGGAGGATTCAGTCTGGAGAAACTCTAGAGAAAGCGTGTGTATTAACTTGTGGATTTTTCTGTGAGTATTTGGTGGCAGTCTGACGGTTGCTTCGAAGACGGCGTTAGCGCTGAGCTCAGCTCAGAGCGAAATGAGATGAATGGGAGGGAGATGATGACGTGACTCCCCACCCGCCTTTAACTGTCAATCCCCACAAACACAGTCTCTCGGAATTTGCATAAGCACACCCCTTCACCTACAATTTTAACTTAGTTACAAAGTGATCAAAACTCTCGCTTATATCCTCGCCCTCTCATTAAACTTGTATCCCGCATTACCTGTGGGCATGTGAAACGCCAGCGTAGCCTGTCTATGAACTTAATTTAAAGTTTAGGTTTACACCTTGCTTTCTTCCGAGGTAGCAGCACTCATGAATATGGTAGTATATGTCACTCGCTCGCTTCTTATTGTTTCGCTGCCTTCTCAATTATATAATGCATGTTTTCTTAAGCGCTTTTGGAGGTCTTCCTGGTTTTCTACGCACTGCGCTGACAGTCAGTTCACGGATTACGGGAGGCGTGATGATGTCACACGAAACTCCCCCACGCCTTTCCAGCTCAACTCTATTACAGTTAATGGAGAAAAATACCTTCCAGTTATGACCATTAGGCGTAGAATTTCGAAATGAAACCTGCCCAACTTTTGTAAGTAAGCTGTAAGGAATGAGCCTGCCAAATTTCAGCCTTCTACCTACACGGGAAGTTGGAGAATTAGTGATGAGTCAGTGAGTGAGTGAGTGAGTGAGTGAGGGCTTTGCCTTTTATTAGTATAGATGTGTGTGTCTATATTTGTATATGTGTATATGTATATATGTGTGTGTGTGTGTATATATATATATATATATATATATATATATATATATATATATATATATATATATATAATATGATGTGTATATACACTCACCTAAAGGAATTATTAGGAACACCATACTAATACGGTGTTTGACCCCCTTTCGCCTTCAGAACTGCCTTAATTCTACCTGGCATTGATTCAACAAGGTGCTGAAAGCATTCTTTAGAAATGTTGGCCCATATTGATAGGATAGCATCTTGCAGTTGATGGAGATTTGTGGGATGCACACCCAGGGTACGAAGCTCCCGTTCCACCACATCCCAAAGATGCTCTATTGGGTTGAGATCTGGTGACTGTGGGGGCCATTTTAGTACAGTGAACTCATTGTCATGTTCAAGAAACCAATTTGAAATGATTCGAGCTTTGTGACATGGTGCATTATCCTCCTGGAAGTAGCCATCAGAGGATGGGTACATGGTGGTCATGACGGGATGGACATGGTCAGAAACAATGTTCAGGTAGCCCGTGGCATTTAAACGATGCCAAATTGGCACTAAGGGGCCTAAAGTGTGCCAAGAAAACATCCCCCACACCATTACACCACCACCACCAGCCTGGACAGTGGTAACAAGGCATGATGGATCCATGTTCTCATTCTGTTTACGCCAAATTCTGACTCTACCATTTGAATGTCTCAACAGAAATCGAGACTCATCAGACCAGGCAACATTTTTCCAGTCTTCAACTGTCCAATTTTGGTGAGCTTGTGCAAATTGTAGCCTCTTTTATTTATTTGTTGTGGAGATGAGTGGTACCCGGTGGGGTCTTCTGCTGTTGTAGCCCATCCGCCTCAAGGTTGTGTGTGTTGTGGCTTCACAAATGCTTTGCTGCATACCTCGGTTGTAACGAGTGGTTATTTCCGTCAAAGTTGCTCTTCTATCAGTTTGAATCAGTCGGCCCATTCTCCTCTGACCTCTAGCATCAACAAGGCATTTTCGCCCACAGGACTGCCGCATACTGGATGTTTTTCCCTTTTCACACCATTCTTTGTAAACCCTAGAAATGGTTGTGCGTGAAAATCCCAGTAACTGAGCAGATTGTGAAATACTCAGACCAGCCCATCTGGCAGCAACAACCATGCCACGCTCAAAATTGCTTAAATCACCTTTCTTTCCCATTCTGACATTCAGTTTGGAGTTCAGGAGATTGTCTTGACCAGGACCACACCCCTAAATGCATTAAAGCAACTGCAATGTGATTGGTTGATTAGATAATTGCATTAATGAGAAGGTATTCCTAATAATCCTTTAGGTGAGTGTATATGTTTATATATGATATATATATATATATATATATATATAGTGTATATATTTATATATATATATATATATATATAAATAAATATATATATATATAAATAAAAAATATATATATATATATATATATATATATATAAATAAATAAATATATATATATATATATATATATATATATATATATATATATATATGCCAGCAACACTCATATCAATGACAAAACAATTACATTAACAATCATCTTACGTTATTTTTAAAATGTATTCGCGGGTATTCTGCTAGTAGAATATAAAAATCAAACCAATGTACAGTAAATCATCATTCACTAAACTTTGCAAGTACATGGTAATGAAATACAATAAATACTATGCATGTGCGTATCTTACAAAATCCAAAGTATACTAGACAGTAATGGAATACTGAGCTTGAAGTAGTAGACCTGCATTGGTCAAGGCTGACCATGGGTGGTTCATTCTCCTTTATTCATGTTGATAACATTATTATTGTATTATTATTATTTGTCCTGGCTGTTTACTCTGTGGGGGCAGCATTGCTTGTGGCCTTTAGAGGCCAATGCCAAGTGACAGACCCCATGTGCAGTATCTGGTCTGTCGGAGTTCATATGCTTCTTACTGCGTGCCCGCTTATCTGCTACTGTGTTCATCAGCTTCTCTTCCCCAGTCTTGAGATGTTGGTTTACGGTGTTTCTCCACCTAATGCAGTCAGCTGCAAGGCCCTCCCAGCACTCAGTATCTATGTCAAGTGCCTTCATGTCTCTCTTGCAGACATTCCTGTATTGCAGCTGTGGGCAGCCAGTGGTTCTCCTTCCACATGCCAGCTCTCCATAGAGGATATCTTTTGGGATGCAAGCGAGGCATCTGCTGTTCTCTGCATTTTTCCTGAAGTTGGCGAAGAGAGAAGATCATGTCTAGTTTGATCTCTCATCTTGTGACTCTGGTTAAACATGTTCTGCCAGCTTCTGTAGGCGGATCAAAATGACCCGGGCAAAGTCTTTTCAGCGATTCTGTAGAGGGAGATGCCTCTGTAGTTGTTGCATTCTTGTAAAGGTAATGATCTTAGAGTCCCTCATGCCTTGTGCTACAGTTCCTCCTTGCCAGCCCTGACACAGGATTTCATGCAGTGAAAGCAGTAGGGTATTCTTACTGTTCTTGATTAAGTCTGGAGTGATCCTTTCGCTACCTGGGACTTTGCCTGAGACCAGGCTGTCGGTGGCCTTGCTGAGCTCATCTACAGTTGGGTCTGTGTCCAACTCATCCATTGTTGGCAGGTGCTGAATAGTGTCAGTAGCAGAGGGGCACAGAGTTTTCTCACTGGAGTAGAAGTGGGCATAGTTTACTACACATCTGTCCATCTACTGGCCTTTGTCTGTGATTACTTCCCCAGTGGAAGATTTAAGGGGAGCAGCCTTGCTCTGGGCTGGTCCTAGTGCCTTCTTAATGCCATCATACATTCCCCTGATATTTCCTGTTATGGTAGTGTGCTGCCCTCGCCGAGTACAAGCATTCACCCAGCGGAAAGAATCTGCAGTTTCCTAGGACTGCCAGGAGCAATGTCCAGCAGACTGCCAGACGTTGCGGCATTGAGTACTGAGCTTGAAGTATTTCACATAATAATATTGCACGTTGAGTGAAATTATTGCACATTCTGAGAATAAAAAATTATTCATGTGAGAAGAACATACAAGTTATTGTACATATAAGTAGCTGAAAATGTAGTGGGATATCCATTAGAAAAAATGGAAAGAGCTTGTAATGTGGATGATTGACCGGATGAGGAGTTATACAGTCTGATGTCTGTGGGGAGGAAGGATTTCCTGTGACGTTCAGTGGAGTAATTTATGCTAGTCAGTCTACTATTGAAAAAAGTCCTCTATCCAATCACAGCACAATGAAGTTAGCATTTTCAATAATAGACTGAAGTCTATACCATTCTCTGATCTGCCACAGTTTTTAAGCTGTTCAGTTTATCTTCTACCATAGAACGAGCCTTCTGAATTAGTTTGTTTAGCCTCTTAATGTCTGCCACTTTCATGTTGCCCCCACAAGCACACCACATTGAAAAAAAATAACATTGGCACCCACACACTAGTAAAACATCTGCAGCATAGTGTTGCACACCCTGAAATATCAGAATCTTCTTACTGTAGATCAATTAAGGCTTTGGGTTCATTTTGTTTTTCACAATGTTGAAGAGTTTGATTTGAAACATTCATTTTGCTAGCATTGTAAAATGAAAATTGAACTTTCTGCACTCTGTATGCTAGGTTTATCGTGGTCATAATTGTGGCTTTTATACTCAATGTGTGTAGCAGTTTAAATATTCAAAATAAATTTAACATGCAGTGCAACATTGCAAAATATTTTATAGCGAAATCTCGGCTTCGCAAATCACTTTCAGGAATGGCCTGTTTCTGCTTTTTGATTTATAACTTCACCTGTTATCAATGAAATGGACCTCACTGTGTCAAATGAAAAAGAACAGCCTTTTCATTTTCAAATTAAAAAGCACCATTTTAGCTTGACTCCACCCTCCTTTTCAGCTGGGTAATTGGTTGTCAGGAGTCTGATGTATACTTCACAGTTACACACACATAAAACTGAAGAGAAATTGAAAATATTTACACTGTTATGTATAGGTGAGGAGAAGTATACTTTGCTTATGTGAAGTATAAACCTTGCATGAACTGTGAAGAAGACCATTAGAAAAAATGACAAAGGCTGGCATATATATTTTTTTGTTTGAGAAATGTGTGAGAGAATGTGGTTAATTACTTTATTATGTAGCACATTCAAATCTCAACTGTTGGCTTAAGATGTCAGCCCTTCTTCAAACATAATGGCTAGTGTCATTCAAAGTTAACTTTATTCTATATACCAAAGTGGTTTTTACGGACATTACCGTAACTAAGTATCCCCAGTCCCACTATGAAAAACTATTGTGATATTTGAAATCCTTTCATGTAGTTTCAATTTGGATGAATTGAGTCAAGGATTTTAATTTTTGTATGTAATAAGTGGACCAATTTTTGCCAACAGGAATATAATTCTAGATTTAACTTCAGTTATAAAACAAGAGAATATTATAATTTATATTGCAGAATGAAATCACAATACAGGGATTTTTTTATATTTTACAACTATTGGATTAAGCCCCCTGCTCGCTTCACTTGGCAGCCCCCAGGTGCATTTTAGAGAAAGTGATTGTATTTGAAGAGATGGTATTTACAAGAGTATGATGGGTGCGGGATGAAGACGGTTTGATCCTTAGTTATTATAGATAGAAAATCAGTTGCTTAAGTATTTCACTACAGCTGTCTATTTTAAGTACCAATGAATAATAAAAAGTAAAAATAGAAGTAAAAAAGTAAAACAATAAAACGTAATAAAAAAAAAAAAAAAATGTCATTAATGCCTCGTCAAAAAAAATATTATTAATTACTTTGCCCTCTAACTAACTTATATCTGTAAACATTGTTTTTTTGAATTTCTGTTCACATGTTGTTTGGGATATTTTTCTGTTTTTTGTTTATTGAAAGATTCTGTTTGATTCTTGATGATTATTGTAGGCAGCTCTTTTTGTCCATTTTACATTTTCTCGACATTCATTATCAGCTCTTGACACTTTTTTTTCTACTGCAATCTAAAATTCAACATTCTTGAATAGATAATTTGCTTTTTCTGGATAAAAGTGCGTTGATGGACAAGTTAGCACTGAGAGTGTCACGGGGTGGTACAGAGAAAGGATGTGCGCACTGGGATTAATGCTTGGGCGGCCAGTGTGGAGGGGAGTGGTCAAGGCTGAATAACACGGACACAACGAAAAAAAATTTTAATACAAAAGAGATATAATTATGACCATTCCCACCTGCATAAATAGCATGAAATTGTAATTGCTCCTACATTGTTGTGTCAACATTTTATCCACATGTAGATCTAACCAGTGTTTAACAAATTCGTTAAATATATGAGTAGTAAGTATTTTACAAAAAAAAATTAAGGAAGTAAACTGTTTGATTCTGGATTCTTGTAAGGTGTATTATGATTGTTATCAGTTATTCATACTTTACCAAGCATCGTTGCAGATGCCTGAAGTAATGACATATTATTTGGAAATAGATGGTTAATCTTTTATTTGCTAGTCAGAAGATATTATGGCAACCGTGGTTTCTTTATTTTATGTATACCCAATTCTCAGTGAGGCCAGAATCTGTTCTCTGGCCCTATAGGTAAAATTGCCTTGTTCAAAATCATAAGTCAAGTACTTCCAAACTCTTGCACTTTTTAGGAAAAAAACTGTTATGTTCATAGTGACTGACCATTTTCAAGGCACTCTGTAAAAAAAGTTGTACATAAAACAGTGTCATAAATGAAAGTAGCACAAAGTGCTTTACAATAATAATAATAGATAAAACATATATTCAAAAAGAAAAGTAAAAAAAAGTTTTTATAGTGATCATAATGGTATATTGTGTATTACCCTTACCAATCTTTGCCTTTATTTTTGCTCATTAACAGCAGCTAGAGGATGTTAAGTTTTTAAACTTGGACCTCCAGTCCTTTTACAGCTGATAAAGAAATTATCTCTGTTACATAAATTAGCAGTTTAGGGTCTTGGCAATATGACATTAACTGTGTAATGAACAAAGAAATAAGGTGTTGTTTTGCTGAAATTGTATTAGAACTGTAAATAGCCAGTGCTGTTGGTTAAAAAATAATCTCACAGAAGACTCAGTGTTTTCATTTTGTATAAGACAGCTGCTAAAAAAAAATTACAGTTTATGAAATTTGTTGTTCTGTTGCAGGAGTGCTGGAAACATCAAAGTGGGATTAGAACATCTGGTAAGTTCTAATTTTCTCTTCAGCATTTGCATCATCTTTGATATCTGCATCCTAAATGAACATGGTGGAATAGGCTTTGAATACCTTGATTTGAGAAAAGCCACACTTTTCCCAGAGGGTCAACTTTACTTTTATTCTGTAAAGGCACTTACACTTTCATTTATCTCATCGTTTCAAGGGAATTTAAATTTTTGTTTTAAATGACTATTTGATGTAAAAGATGATAAAAGGCACTCAATCCTCAAACTGCTGATACATTAACAAAAAGATAAGTGTTTTTCAAAGTGTTATTTAATTTGTATGTACCTGATGCATGTCTTATTAATTTCTGTGTTAGAGCTGTGTAAATTGTAGTATATTTATAGTACATTAATGTTTGTTTTTGTTATTGTAAAATGTTTAATAGTTCATTGTATGTAATTAATTCCAAATATGTGTTTATTTTTGGTAAAATGTGTTGGTTTTTCAGGACAGTGATGCAATCTTGTGTAGGTCACTTGTTTTTTTGTTTACTTTCTCATTACATCTGTCCAGAATAAATATACAATAACCATATTCATATTTATATATACATGTATATCTGTGTGTGTGTGTGTTTATATATGTGAATCTGTGTAAAACAAGCTGCACTTAAGGTAAAAAAATGAAATAAATGCCTGTCGTTATTTCTAATTTTTTATGCAAGTTCAGAAATAAAAATATGCTTTTGTTTCTGTTTTGAAAGTGCAGCAAGTGGTGAGTAGATCATACTTTTAGTCCATACAAGAAAGCATAGATTTTACATTAATTCTGTAGATGTTTAAAAATAAAATCTTAACTTATGGCAGATAAAAATGATTAGAAATTCCTTACTAAGCTGTTTCTCTGGTCCAGCGTTTTGTGCACTGATAATGGAAAGGGCAACTCTACATGTCCTGCTCCTTCCAAATTAAAATTTACAAGCTGATCCTTCAAACCTTCAACACTCACAAGGCATTCAGTGGCATAGCTCAAAATGCTTCTTTGAAGTGGAAGTTTAAGAGAGACTCGTCTCATGATACAATATCTAATGTGTTACCAGCAGGCCATTCTCACTGGGACACACAGTTAATTGAGATGCTAAAAGTGAGTTATTTCATTGCTAAAAAGCAATCGGTAAAGATTAAATTAACAGCGTGTGTTTAATTTTGAAGGCACTGAAATGTTTGTCACTTTAACAACTAAAATGTTATGGAAGCAGGGATCTCACATACAGCATATTTGTAAATAATATGGGATTGACTGAGATGCAGTCTGCATTTGCAAGAATATAGATGGATGATATATAGCAATGCAGTCCAAGTCAGTACTACTTTAGGGCTAATTCTGGATGAGTGCACAGACATAAACAATAACAAAAGTCTTGTAAACAGTGCTTAATTTGTTTTTTAATAGTATTGATTAAACATTATTTTTGTGTTACTGAAACAAAATTGTCAATGAGTTAAATCAGTGAATAACTTTACTATGTAAATATGTTAAAGTATGATAATCACATTTCATTCTTTCTAAAACCCATGTTAAAATTGCCACCTTAATCTATAAAATGCTTTCCTGTTTGTTGTGACATGGACAGAAACTGTTTACTGTCAAAAGTAGTATTGGTGCAGCCTCATATATTCTTACATATACAACATATACCAGTATACATTCATTTGAAAAATTAAGAATACCCCAATTAATTTGTAGGATTTTTATATACAAGGAAATGACACCCTCTTGATGATTGTTGGGATAGGCTCCAGCTGCTCTGCAACCCTGTCATGAATCAGTAGGTTAAGAAAATGAATGGAAGATATAACTAATGTGATATATGGCCGGCCGTTAATCCTGGCCAATACCCCCACGCTGCCAGGTGGAGCCCTCCCTGCAGCATGGAGGTGCCCTGAAGGCCAGCAGGGCATCATGGACATTGGAGTCTTTATTCACAGCCCTGCTGGATACCATGGGGGCTTCCAGGAGGTGCTGCAGGGAGGAACAGAGATTATTTGCCTTATACCCCAGAAATACGTCCGAGCCACATGGGCAAGAGGAATGATGTACTTCCAGGGTGAAGAAGAAGACTTTTTTTCTGACCCGGAAGTGATAAGGAATAATGGACTGGGGATTGGAAACACTTTCGGGTCAGGGAATATAAAAGACTGAGAGAGACACTAGAGTGTTGAGCTGAGCTGGGTGGAAGGGTGGCAATGTGTCTGGGAGTGGAGGATTGTATTATTATTGGATTATTTTAGTGTTTATGAGTATTGTGGAGAGTAGGGTGCTTTGTGCACTGTGCAGTTTGAATTGTCAATATTTGGACTTTTACCTCGTGTCTGACATCTTGGTCAAGAGTACAAGGGAGCGATAGCGCCCCCTAACTGTCATAATAACAAGCATCTACAGTTATCCCTTATAACTTGTGGAGGTTAGATTAATATATAATATATGTGTATATACATTTATTATATTTTATATATATGTGTGTGTGTTTTTTTTTTTTTCCTGAGACCATGGTCCTCAGCCGGAAAAGGGTGAAGTGCCCTCTCAGGGTTGGGGGAGAGATCCTGCTCCAAGTGGAGGAGTTCAAGTATCTCGGGGTCTTGTTCACGAGTGAGGGAAGAATGGAACGTGAGATCGACAGGCGAATCGGTGCGGCATCCGCAGTGATGCAGGCTCTGCATCGCTCTGTCGTGGTGAAAAAGGAGCTGAGCCGTAAGGCAAAGCTCTCAATTTACCAGTTGATCTACGCTCCTACCCTCACCTATGGTCATGAGCTATGGGTAGTGACCGAAAGAACGAGATCGCGAATACAAACGCCTGAAATTAGTTTTCTCCGCAGGGTGTCTGGGCTTTCCCTTAAAGATCGGGTGAGGAGCTCAGTCATCCGGGAGGGGCTCAGAGTAGAGCTGCTGCTCCTCCGCATCAAGAGGAGTTAGATGAGGTGGTTTGGGCATCTGATCAGGATACCTCCTGGATGCCTCCCTGGTGAGGTGTTCCAGGCACGTCCAACCAGGAGGAGGCCCCGGGGAAGACCCAGGACACGCTGAAGGGACTATGTCTCCCGGCTGGTCTGGGAACGCCTTGGGATTCTCCCGGAAGAGCTGGAAAAAGTGGCCGGGAAGAGGGAAGTCTGGGCCTCTCTGCTTAAGCTGCTGCCCCCGCGACCTGACCTCGGATAAGCGGAAGAGGATGCATGAATGGATGGATGTGTGTGTGTGTATGTGTGTGCTTACACATACATATAAATGTATATTTCTTCCGCCCTAACCTGACACAGACAGGCAGACACAAGTTCCAGACCAACAGATATGTTTATTTACAGCTGAGAACTTTTCTCTGCTCCCCACAGCGCAGTCCTTTTCCTTCTTCTCTTTCTCTCCGCCTCCACTCCTCTCCCAGCAAGCTTCATCCACTTCCTCCCGACTCTGGATCCTCAAATTGAGTGAGGCAGCTCCTTTTATTCAGTTCCTGGGAGTGCTTCAGGTGGCTCGTCAGTATTGCCTGGAATCACTCCCAGGTGTGGTGGAAGTCCACTATAGGGCTGTGCACTGCCCCCTGGCGTCCCCCATGGACCCCAGCATGCCCTGTGGGAATCCATGGTGCCACAGCCACACAGGAGGGCTTCCCTATAGTTTCCCAGGGGAGGTAGTGCCTCAGAGACTGCCTATCACAATGTATATATAAAAAAAACCAACACAATTAAAACAATATGTGATCACTGTACCATATAGTGCACTGTACTGCACCAGTAACATACGGAGTGTTTGCGCTAACTGGTGCAGCTGCAGCAATGACTTCACAGATTCTCTACTCTTTTTCATTGTTATACCTTACTGTCGACTCATTAAAGGGATCCTCCACATAGAAACTATTTTTTTTACTTACCTCTTGTTTGTAGTGGTGGGCGAGAAAAAAAATTGAATCTCATGTTTTTGTAGAGTAATTGCATCTTGAATATTCAAACCCAACAGTGCCAGGCAGTAACTGATTTTGGGCAGTGGCAGGAAGTGTGAAAAACAGCCATAAAATAAAACAAAAAAAAAATTCACGTAACTTGTGCTGCATAATCCACATGTCCAGTTTCCAGTCATATGGTCAAAACCTGCAAAATATGTGCATTTATTGAAACTGTAAGTGGAATATAATGAAAATAATAATTTCACTGAAATTTTTAAATGGTAAAGGAATACCATAGCTCCAGGCATCATGTACAGACAAGCTTGATTGACATTTAATCCTAAATTCTGTTAAATTTGTACATAATGGAAAAGCTATAGACCCTGAAAGTAGAACTTTATTAAAACTCACTATTAAATTAGGCCTGATAGAGCTACCTATTGTCATGAAAGCAAAAAAGAAAAGCTTCTACAACAATGTGCATTGGTTTCCACCCCCCGCCCCCAAAAGAAACAAACTTTTTACAAGGCATGTTCTACAGGCCAATTTCTCTGCTGAGCAACAATGTTAAGATTCTTGCCAGTTTTTTCACAAAACGATTATAGGAAAATGCTTCCGTTATTTTGCAAGATCAACTTACATTTGTTTAAGGCAGATAATTACTGTCATGTCTTCAGTGTGTGTTCAGACTAGTTCATTCCCCTGTAGCAACACAACTTCCTGAGGTCAGCTGCTTCTGGGATGCAGAAAAAGGCTTTGATACATTTCAATTTGACCACTTATTCACTGCATTTATGCAAATTTATTTTAGGACCAATTATATGTGCATGGATTAAACTATTGTAATGTGCTCTGTGTGTACTGG
This sequence comes from Polypterus senegalus, assembly GCF_016835505.1. Classification (NCBI taxonomy): domain Eukaryota; kingdom Metazoa; phylum Chordata; class Cladistia; order Polypteriformes; family Polypteridae; genus Polypterus; species Polypterus senegalus. The sequence continues at coordinate 112,856,651 of NC_053154.1, forward strand.
AGCAGTTGTGCAGAATCTCTGAGTTCAAGATTTTAAATAAGAGTACATTATTTACATTTTGATTTAGCAGTTGTTTTTAATGAAAACGATAAAAAGAAGAGACCAACATAGTCAAGTAAGCATCAGTCTGGGGATTGCTTTGAAACATATCTTACAGGACAGTGCTACAAAATGACAATCGTAAGTGAGGAGCTCTAAACCAAACATAAAAACACAAAACTACTTACCCTTTTATAAGATACAAAGAACCTACCATCAAGACCATGTGGAAGACTGCCGGCTTCCGAGGCCGGGTCCGCACCCCCAGGCCGACAGGAGGAGCTCTCCAGACAGCGGATCGGTTCGAGGTCCAGCAGGGCCTTATGGACTCTGTGGTGTGTATACACAGCCCTGCTGGATACCTTGGGCGCCACCAGGAGTCGCTGTGGGGGGACTTATGGGCTCCGTTGTGCCTTATGACCCGGGAGTACGTCACGGTCATGTGACAGGAAGGTATGGCGTGCTCCCGGGTTGAAGTAATGGACTGATTGCCCTGACCCGGAAGGAGTAGGGAACTGTGGACTCCTGGGACAGGAACACCTCCGGTCAGGGGCTATAAAGGACGCTGCCTCAGTCCAGACACTGAGCTGTGCTGGGTGGGAGAGGAGCAAAGTGTCTGGGCGAGGAGGAGAGGTTATTGTGGTTATTGAGTTTATTGTGTGTGTGATTTGAGAAGAGTGTGGAAGGTGCTTGGTGCACTAAGAAAATAATGGAAACGGAAAAAGCGAGTCAGGGGGCTGTCAGGGAGGGCAGGAGCACTGCGGAGTACGAGGAGACCAGGCAGGGCACTCGGGTGAGTGTCCTGGCAGTGCTTCTGGCCCTCTTTCCTTTTTCCACAGGCCCGAAGCCCGGCAAGCGCTGAGGGGCGTGCGTCCAGGGACCTGCCCTCCTGAAGCAGGCCCGCAGGAGGGCTCCACGCCCGAGCCAATAGTGTCCCAGCTGCGGGGAACAGCGGGCGAGGCGGCGCCAGACCACAGGGGCGTGTTGGCGCGGGCGGGGTCCGAAGCGGATGTCCCAGGGTGCCGTGTTGGACCCTGGGGGCATAGTAGGACCCTCACGAGGGGCGTGCTGCCCGCTTCGGGTTGTGCCGTTGGACCCGTGTCCTCGCATAGCGGTGGGGCACTGTGGCCCCGGCAGGGCTGGAGCCCGGCCGGACGCATGGGAAGGGCGTGAGGAGGACTTGTGCCTCCCTCCAGACCCGCGGGGCGTCCGTCCTGGTTCTATTGGGACCACGGGTGAGGGCATGGAAGCCCTACCCTGGGGGCCCGTGGTTACCGCCAGCGGCGCTCCGATGCGGTTCATCCGTGTGGCCCTCGGCGGGGTGGAACCCGGCGGGGCGCCTATAGAAGGACGAGGAGGAGGCGTGTGCCTCCTCCAGGCCGAGGGGGCGTCCGTCCTGGTTAGACAGGGGGCCTCGGTACAGGGCTTTGAAGCCCAGCCCTGTAGGGACCTGCGGGCCACCGCCAGCGGCGCCCGGTGCCTAATTATCCGGGAGCTCGGCACTTCCGCCACACCAGGAAGTGCCGGGGAAGACTTATTGTATGGCGACCGGAGAGCTGCCGGGAGGACAGCCGGCACTTCCGCCACGCTGGGCGCGTAAAGTGGATGCCGGAAACACCTGGTGCTCATCCGGGAGCACTATATAAGGGGCCGCCTCCCTTCAGTCTGGGGCGGAAGTCGGGTGGAAGAGGCGAGCTAGTGGGAGGACTGGAGGCGCCAGAAGAGAGAGAGAGAGAGAGGCATTGTAAGGCCTGAGAAGAGAGAAGAGGCATTGTAAGGCCTGGATTTGGGGAATTGGTGCAAGAGGCACCTGCGGACTTGAGCGGGACTGTTTGTAAATACTGTAAATAAACGAGTGTGTGGTGCAAACAACGATGTCTGTCTGCCTGTGTCCGGGTTCAAGTTCACAATTGCTAAAATGTTACTTCCTGTGAAGGCAGTGCTCATAGAGAACAAAAAATAGATGTCGTTCCCACAATACTTGGTCAAGAGTCCTGTCATTAATTCAAACACACAAAATTTTGGAAATTAAATCTTTCCTGTTTATTACTTGCAAAACCTGCAAAATAATTTCCAATTAATTATTGATAACAAACCAGCAAATAGGCATATCTTTGAATCATAAACATGTGAATCTCAAGGGCTAGCTGTAGTCTTCTCCAAAAAAAATAGAACTAGCCCATAAAATACATAAGAAATAAGTTGAGAACGCTATCACAAAAATCAACAATGCAGTTTAAATCACAGTTGTTGAATACTGAGAAATAAGTAAGGTATTCAAGAAAAACTGTAAGTGGAATATAATGAAAATAATAATTTCACTGAAATTTTTAAATGGTAAAGGAATACCATAGCTCCAGGCATCATGTACAGACAAGCTTGATTGACATTTAATCCTAAATTCTGTTAAATTTGTACATAATGGAAAAGCTATAGACCCTGAAAGTAGAACTTTATTAAAACTCACTATTAAATTAGGCCTGATAGAGCTACCTATTGTCATGAAAGCAAAAAAGAAAAGCTTCTACAACAATGTGCATTGGTTTCCACCCCCCGCCCCCAAAAGAAACAAACTTTTTACAAGGCATGTTCTACAGGCCAATTTCTCTGCTGAGCAACAATGTTAAGATTCTTGCCAGTTTTTTCACAAAACGATTATAGGAAAATGCTTCCGTTATTTTGCAAGATCAACTTACATTTGTTTAAGGCAGATAATTACTGTCATGTCTTCAGTGTGTGTTCAGACTAGTTCATTCCCCTGTAGCAACACAACTTCCTGAGGTCAGCTGCTTCTGGGATGCAGAAAAAGGCTTTGATACATTTCAATTTGACCACTTATTCACTGCATTTATGCAAATTTATTTTAGGACCAATTATATGTGCATGGATTAAACTATTGTAATGTGCTCTGTGTGTACTGGAGCAGTTGTGCAGAATCTCTGAGTTCAAGATTTTAAATAAGAGTACATTATTTACATTTTGATTTAGCAGTTGTTTTTAATGAAAACGATAAAAAGAAGAGACCAACATAGTCAAGTAAGCATCAGTCTGGGGATTGCTTTGAAACATATCTTACAGGACAGTGCTACAAAATGACAATCGTAAGTGAGGAGCTCTAAACCAAACATAAAAACACAAAACTACTTACCCTTTTATAAGATACAAAGAACCTACCATCAAGACCATTATCAACTAGAAAGAAAAACAGTGTCTCCCTTTCTGTTTCCTTTTGATATGCCTTCACATTTTAAATTTCCTTAGGTTTATTTAATAGTCTTAAGACCTTTCACATACCTAGAAATCCTAAGTGAACAATCATTTTAACAATCTGATAGAAAGTGTAAAATAGGGCGATATCAATTAGTCATTTTTTTGTTTTACATTAGCTGGCAGAATTAATATTGTTAAAGTAAATATCCTTGTAAAAGTACTATATTTTTTTCAATACTTTCCAATAAATAATAACAAATCCTTCAGTTAAAACATTTGGATGAAACTTTAACTTCATTCATTGACTTTAAACAGGAGGACGAAAAATGAAAAACATTATTTGTACAAATTCTTAATTTATCTATCCATTCCTAAATAATTAAATGGGCAGGCTATTTCGTATCAGTGCAATACGCTGCTTGTTAAAACGGATGACTTCTGCTCTTACGTGCACTTAGTGCTGCGTGGGTATTATGAACTATTGTATCTGTTCAAGTTCTATTTAAATTTTAAATACAAGTAATTTTTATTTAGTCGACAGAAATATGTTTGGTAGGAATGTAATTTGTCATCATTACATAAATATTTCTTCACCATAGAAAATTAAAGACTAAATTCAACATACATTCCTACCAAAGATATTTCTGTCGACTAAATTGAACCTACTTATATCCAAATAGAACTTGCAAAGATATATTTTTTCTAATCTGATTTCACATTTAAGATCGACTTGACACGCACTACATCGAGCCCGCATGCCATTATGCTCTCTCCTGCCTGCCTCAATAAGTCACCGTCGCTTTGCTCTTACTTTTTTACCGTTCATTTAATCATGGCTAGTCGCGAAAAAATTAGAAAATGGAAGGAGGATTACACTGAGTATGGCTTTTCCAAAACAATTATTGATGGCGAATAAAGTATCCATTTTTTATAAAGCTTCAATTGGTGATCTGTTTTTCTGCGTTAACCTCATATTTTTTCATACATGTTCTCAAACCAAGGGGGTGCGAAATCGGGATCGTCCGTCTAAGGGGGTGCGAGGGTAAAATGAATCGGGAAGTGCTGATATACATGTACGTGTGTGTGTATATATAGTATATGTGTGTGTATGTGTATATATATATATATATATATATATATATATATATATATATATATATGTAAATATGTATGTGTATATATGTGTGTGTATACTGTATATGTAGATATGTGTGTTTATATATGTAGATGTGTGTGTGTGTGTGTATATATATATATATATATATATATATATATATGTGTGTATGTATGTATGTATATATGTATGTACAGTGCATCCAGAAAGTATTCACAGCGCATTACTTTTTCCACATTTTGTTATGTTACAGCCTTATTCCAAAATGGATTAAATTCATTTTTTCCCTCAGAATTCTACACACAACACCCCATAATGACAATGTGAAAAAAGTTTACTTGAGGTTTTTGCAAATTTATTAAAAATAAAAAACTGAGAAATCATATGTACATAAGTATTCACAGCCTTTGCTCAATACTTTGTCGATGCACCTTTGGCAGCAATTACAGCCTCAAGTCTTTTTAAATATGATGCCACAAGCTTGGCACACCTATCCTTGGCCAGTTTGCCCATTCCTCTTTGCAGCACCTCTCAAGCTCCATCAGGTTGGATGGGAAGCGTCGGTGCACAGCCATTTTAAGATCTCTCCAGAGATGTTCAATCGGATTCAAGTCTGGGCTCTGGCTGGGCCACTCAAGGACATTCACAGAGTTGTCCTGAAGCCACTCCTTTGATATCTTGGCTGTGTGCTTAGGGTCGTTGTCCTGCTGAAAGATGAACCATCGCCCCAGTCTGAGGTCAAGAGCCTCTGGAGCAGGTTTTCATCCAGGATGTCTCTGTACATTGCTGCAGTCATCTTTCCCTTTATCCTGACTAGTCTCCCAGTTCCTGCTGCTGAAAAACATCCCAACAGCATGATGCTGCCACCAACATGCTTCACTGTAGGGATGGTATTGGCCTGGTGATGAGCGGTGCCTGGTTTCCTCCAAACGTGACGCCTGGCATTCACACCAAAGAGTTCAATCTTTGTCTCATCAGACCAGAGAATTTTGTTTCTCATGGTCTGAGAGTCCTTCAGGTGCCTTTTGGCAAACTCCAGGCGGGCTGCCATGTGCCTTTTACTAAGGAGTGGCTTCCGTCTGGCCACTCTACCATACAGGCCTGATTGGTGGATTGCTGCAGAGATGGTTGTCCTTCTGGAAGGTTCTCCTCTCTCCACAGAGGACCTCTGGAACTCTGACAGAGGGACCATCGGGTTCTTGGTCACCTCCCTGACTAAGGCCCTTCTCCCCCGATCGCTCAGTTTAGATGGCGCCAGCTCTAGGAAGAATCCTGGTGGTTTCCAACTTCTTCCACTTATGGATGATGGAGGCCACTGTGCTTACTGGGACCTTCAAAGCAGAAGAAATTTTTTGTAACCTTCCCCAGATTTGTGCCTCGAGACAATCCTGTCTCGGAGGTCTACAGACAATTCCTTTGACTTCATGCTTGGTTTGTGCTCTGACATGAACTGTCAACTGTGGGACCTTCTATAGACAGGTGTGTGCCTTTCCAAATCATGTCCAATCAACTGAATTTACCACAGGTGGACTCCAATTAAGCTGCAGAAACATCTCAAGGATGATCAGGGGAAACAGGATGCACCTGAGCTCAATTTGAGCTTCATGGCAAAGGCTGTGAATACTTATGTACATGTGTTTCTCAGTTTTTTATTTTTAATAAATTTGCAAAACCTCAAGTAAACCTTTTTCACGTTGTCATTATGGAGTGTTGTGTGTAGAATTCTGAGGGAAAAAAAGAATTTAATCCATTTTGGAATAAGGTTGTAACATAAAATGTGGAAAAAGTGATGCGCTGTGAATACTTTCTGGATGTACTATATATGTACGTGTGTGTGTGTGTGTGTGTGTGTGTGTGTATATATATATATATATATATACACACACTGCTCACAAAAATTAAAGGAACACTTTTTTTATTGGGCCTGGCATGAAATCAATTAAACCTGTCTGATAATTTTCTGGTTGGTTAAGCAGCTGAGGTCATTGTTAATCACTTTCAGCTGTATTGGTGTTCATGGACTTAACGACAGGTGCACTAAAGTGGCAACAATTAGAAAACCCTCAAAACAGGACTGGTTTTACATGTGGAGGTCATTTCAAGTTTCTCCCTCTTGATCTTTTTTGGCTGGTTTTCCACTCGTGCTAGTTTTGGCTTGAGTAATTATCTCTACTGGCAGTATGAGGCGATTCCTTAACCCTACAGAAGTTGCACAGGTTGTCCAACTTCTCCAGGATGGCACATCCACACGTGCTGCAGCAAGAAGGTTTAATGTGTCTCCCAGCACAATCTCCAGAACATGGAGGAGATTTCAGGAGACTGGCTGTTATTCTCGGAGAGCTGGACAGGGCCGTAGAAGGTCCTCAACCCATCAGCAGGACCGATACCTGCTCCTTTGTGCAAGGCGGAACAGGCTGAGCACTGCTCGTGCCCTACAGAATGACCTCCAGAGGGCCACTGGTGTGAATGTCTCTACCCAAACAATCAGGAACAGACTTCATGAAGATGGCCTGAGGGCCCGACGTCCTGTAGTGGGCCCTGTGCTCACTGCCCAGCACCGTGGAGCTCGACTGGCATTTGCTCAAGAACACCAGAATTGGCAAGTCCGCCACTGGCGCCTGTACTTTTACAGACGACAGCAGGTTCACCCTGAGCAGCTGTGATAGGCGTGAAAGAGTCTGGAGAAGACAAGGAGAACGATATGCTGCCTGCAACGCGTTCAACATGACAGGTTTGGTGGTAGGTCAGTGATGGTCTGGGGAGGCATATCCATGGAGGGACGCACAGACATCTACTGCGTAGGAAATGGTGCTCTGACTGCCATAAGGTATCGAGATGAAATCCTTGAACCCATTGTCAGACCCTACGCTGGTGCAGTAGGTCCTGGTTTCCTCCTAATGCACGACAATGCCCGGCCTCATGTGGCAAGAGTATGCAGGCAGTACCTGGAGGATGAAGGAATTGAAACAATTGAATGGCCTTCACGATCCCCTGACTTAAACCCAATAGAACATCTGTGGGACATTATGTTTCGTTCCATTAGGCGCCGCCAGGTTGCTCCTCAGACTGTACAACAGCTCAGGGATGCCCTCATACAGATCTGGGAGGAAATGCCACAAGACACCATCCGTCGTCTCATTAGGAGCATGCCCCGACGTTGTCAAGCATGCATACAAGCTCGTGGGGCCACACAAGATACTGAAAAGCATTTTGAGTAGCAGAAATTAAGTTTTTGAAAAAATGGACTAGCCTGCCACATCTTCATTTCACTCTGATTTTAGGGTGTCTACACAATTGAGCCCTCTGTAGGCAGAAAACTTTTATTTCCATTAAAAGACTTGGCATCCTTTTGTTCCTAAGACATTGCCCTGTCGTTATTTGTATAGATATCCAACTTCATATTGAGATCTGATGTATCTAATGTGTTTCTTTAAAGTGTTCCTTTAATTTTTGTGAGCAGTATACATTGACAATCGTGTTACTTTATTTTTAAAGTGTTTCCTTTTCTTTTTCATAACTTCTTTAACACACTACTTCTCCGCTACGAAGCGCGGGTATTTTGCTAGTATATGTATGTGTATATATGTATATACAGTGGTGTGAAAAACTATTTGCCCCCTTCCTGATTTCTTATTCTTTTGCATGTTTGTCACACAAAATGTTTCTGATCATCAAACACATTTAACCATTAGTCAAATATAACACAAGTAAACACAAAATGCAGTTTTTAAATGATGGTTTTTATTATTTAGGGAGAAAAAAAAATCCAAACCTACATGGCCCTGTGTGAAAAAGTACTTGCCCCCTTGTTAAAAAATAACCTAACTGTGGTGTATCACACCTGAGTTCAATTTCCGTAGCCACCCCCAGGCCTGATTACTGCCACACCTGTTTCAATCAAGAAATCACTTAAATAGGAGCTGCCTGACACAGAGAAATAGACCAAAAGCAAATCAAAAGCTAGACATCATGCCAAGATCCAAAGAAACTCAGGAACAAATGAGAACAGAAGTAATTGAGATCTATCAGTCTGGTAAAGGTTATAAAGCCATTTCTAAAGCTTTGGAACTCCAGCGAACCACAGTGAGAGCCATTATCCACAAATGGCAAAAACATGGAACAGTGGTGAACCTTCCCAGGAGTGGCCAGCCGACCAAAATTACCCCATATCCAGAGAGTAATGTTCATGGAGTTTTATTGTTTGGAAATATACATATTATTATATTCTTCATTGAAAATTTATAAGCGGTTAACAATACTGTTTTATATTACAGCTTCACATACTGTATTTATTTCTTCTTTGTAGTTTATTTTATTTTAAATAGACTTTTATTATGTACTGTCCTTATATAAATTATATTGTACACCTTCTGTTACTCACTACTCTTTTTATTTTATTTCAATAAGATGCAATCAAGCAGAAACAATTTCCAAAGCATATAAAACAAATAACTTCAAAATCAATATAGGAAAAAAACAAAAATTTAAAAAAAAACTAACAACACAAAAATTCATCCCCCCCCCGAATGAAAAGGACAAGAGCCAAGAGCAGAGAAAAACATCTCCCATTTATGAATGTTTGTTGTAAAATGTTTTAATTAAGTTTTTGCCATATTTTAATAACATTTTGGACAGATCGGCAAAGTGAGTATTTGATCACTTCATAACGTTTCTTAATACCGCTATTGATGATGTCCCTTAATAAGTTTCTGCTGCATTCTTTTTGACACCATCACCACCAAGATGTTCCTACTGACTACCCATTTCAATTAAAGGAATACAGTTTACTGTGAAATTCTGCTTTGCAATGGCCATCAACAAAGCCAAGTCACTAGACAAAGAAGTAGTTGATCTACAGCAGTAATGTTTCACTCATGGGCAGTTGCATGGAGCATGTTCTACAGTAAGCAGCTGAAATGAACTAATAATATTAGCCCCTGTTAAAAAAAATCAAATATTGTATACAGAAAAGTACTTAGTACTTCTGATACATCTAGTTGAACAAATGGCAGTGTAGCTGAGGCATTTTGTCTTAAAAACTTTCTAAGGTGATGCCAGGTAACACAGCCAAGTCAGTATATAATGTAAGTAAAAAAAAATATGTAAACAAGTTACACCTCTGTATGCATTGAAATCTTTACATTGATGGAAACAAATAATAAAAATGTTAGGAATTAACCCATTGAAATAACTAACTACAGTAGAAGTCAATAATCTTGGCCTTACTCTTAATGCACACTACGGCCCATCCCAATAACTACATTTCCTATCCACCTGCAGTCATAATCTTATATAGGCAGAATTAAATTTTGAGGGGGTTTCTCTAACAGTATGAGGAAATTGCAACAAATAAGGTTCATCTTCAAAGTTATTTAAAAGATAGATTTAAAACGCACACACAAAAAAAATCCTCAAATAGCAATCATTGCTGTGCTGAGTGGTGCTTTTCATGATACAGCTGAAAGAAAAGTGCACCATGATGCTGCATTCGTGCAGACCCCATCCATAAAGCGGCTACCACAGCCAACCAAATCCAAATAATTTTTAGTTTAGTCACCATTACACAATTCAGTTTCTACTATAATACACAGAGTATACTGTATAAGCACACGGAGGATTAGTGCCACTGTTCATGTATTTGAGCACTGAAAAGTTATAGCACCTTACATTGTATAATAAATGAGATTAAATGTAATTTTAGTTTAAAATCACACTTAATAAAATAAAACAAAGTTTATCTGCTACTTAAGGACTTATAGTGATTAATGTTTACATAATTTTGAATTAAGTTATTATAAGAACATACTAGCTCAACTGTAAAAAGCCAGAATGAATGCTTTCATAATGTAGGCTTTAGAATCAATACCATGAAAATGAATATATTGAATGACTATTGAAAATATATAAAATTTTACAATTGATACTTATTGATATTTTTATACTTTTTTAAACATTATTTGAATTTATTTAAAGCAATGTAACATTCCATATAATCAAGACAAACTTAAAAAAACTAAATTCAATTCAACCCCCACCCATGAGAACGAGAGAAAGGCCAACAGCCAGAGTAAAACTTTTGAGACTAGTAGAGGGAAAGTTTTTCTCCCCAATATAAGTGCTTATTCTAAAATATTATTGATTAGATCCTGTCAGGTTTTATAAAGGTTTTGCAGAGATCCTCTAAGAAAGTGTTTGTTTTTTTTCTAATTTCACTTATTACCCAGTGATGTAATAGAGGTGGGTTGGGATTCTTCCAGTTGGGCAAGATAAGTCTACATGCTAATAGTGAAGTAAAGGAAATTACAGCTTGTTTGTCCTTCTCCACTTTAAGTCAATCTGGGAGTACACTAAACACAGATATTATGGATTAGGAGAGATTTTGACACCAAGGCTGTCTGATAGGCATTTAAAATTTTTTGTCCAGAATGATGTTAATTTGGTACACACCCATAACATGTGGCCTAGTGAAACTGTAGCTTGATTGCAACATTTGCGGGATCTTGGCTTGGAAACATTTTGGATAATTTTAAACTAAATAGATGTGCTTGATAAAAAAATTTTAGTTGAATAATTGAATGCTTTGCACATAGTGAGCTACAGTGAATTCTGTGCATGGCTGCATTCCACTCCTTTTATGAAATGTTGAGTAAGAGATCCTTTTGCCACTGTACTTTGGGATCCTTAAAAGGAAGGAAGTTTAAAATTGTTTTATATATTATAGAAATACTGTCTGAGTCTTCAAGACTGGTTCATATCTCTTCTGGAATAGAACAAGGTAGGAGGTGAGAAAAATTTGGTAGATTTTGTTTAGCAAAGGTTCTAATTTGGAGATAGTGGAAAAATTATGTTGATGGGAAACTAAATTTAGAGTGTAATCGTTCATAGGATGCAAATACATAATTTATATACAAATTTCGAAATGATTTAATCCCATAAATTTTCCAAACATTAAATACTGTGCAAGTTTGAGAGGTTGGGAAAAAGTGGTTATCATGTAGAGGTGCCACAGATAAAATATTATCTAACTTGAAGTGCTTCCTACATTGGTTCCATATTCTGAATGAATGAAGGACAATTGGGTTGTTGGTATATTGTTGATACAGTGTATCTACTGGAGTACAAAGCAAGGAACATAAAGAGGTACTGCAGAATTTCATTTCTGTTGCAGACCAAGCTATTGTGTGTTCAGCTGTTTGTGTCAGTGTTCAGGTTTTTATAGCTTGTATGTTTGTCGCCCAGTAATAAAATTGAAAAATGGTAGAGCCATGCTACCTTCTAATTTTGGTAGTTGTAGGGTCGCCCTTTGGATGTGTGGATATTTTAAATTCCAAATAAATGAGGTTATGATTGAGTCTAATTTCTAAAAAAATATTTCTTAATGTATATGGGGATGTTTTGAAATAGAAACAGAAGCTTAGGGAGGATATTCATCTTGACAATGTTAATTCTCCCTGCAAAGTAAGATGCATGCCTTGTTTAATTTTGTCAATGCAAACAACAAAATTTTATTGAAAAAGATTTTTATATTTACTTGTGATGTTTACCCCTAGATTTTTAAGCTGATCTGCAATGATAAACGGGAAGGTGTCCAATCTAGTCCTGCTTGCTAGAGAATTCACTGGAAAAAGCACACTTTTGTTCAAAGTAATTTTGAGTCCAGATATCTTTTGAAATTCTGCTAGTACAGTTAGGGCTGCAGGCACTGAATTTTGTGAGTCTGATATTTATAGTACCATATCATCTGCATATAGTGATATTTTCTGTTCAAGTCCTTCTCTGAAAATCCCTTTTATCTCTGATGCATTTCGAAAGTTAACAGCCAATGACTCAATGGCGATTGTAAATAGCAGTGGTGACAAGGGACATCCTTGTCTAGTACCGTACTCTAGTTTTAAGTAGTCTGAGATTGTGTTGTTAATACAAATTGAAGTTTCTGAACTGGTGTACAGTAGTTTGATCCATGCACATATGTTAGGGCCAAACCCAAATATGTGCAAAGTGGTGAATAGGTAATCCTATTCAACCATATCAAATGCTTTTTCTGTATCCAAAGATAATAAGATCTCTGGAGTGTTGGACTTTATGGATAAATATATTACATTAAATAAGCGTTGAGGATTGAAAGCCACATGCCTACCTGTAATAAATCCGGTTTGGTCTTGTGATATTACTGAAGTGAGCACTTTCTCAATCCTTCTAGCTTGGACTTTGGAGAGTGCCTTAACATCATTATTCAGAAGTGAGATTAGTCTCTATGATACACATTGTAATAAGTCCTTATTTTTCTTAGGAAAAACAGTAATTACTGCTTGGTGAAAAGTTTGAGGTAGAATTGTATTAAATCTGGCTTCTGTAAAAGTTGCTAATAAAAGGGGAGCTAACTTGATTGAAATTTTTTTTTATAAAATTCAGCAGGGTAGCCATCAGGACCTGGTGCTTTCCCTCTTTGAAGAGAGTTTATAGTGTCTAGAAATTCTAATAGTGTCAGAGAGTATCTAGGTGTGGTATCCGTAATGTATAACAAAATTGATTGTAACAATCGCACAAAAGGGGCGTGATCGCTACATTTTACCACCCACAAGGGAAGTGGATGATGTTCATAGGATATATTAGCATTAAAATATTCGGTCTTCACTCTTTGATCCCTCCCCCCCCTTCCTTGCCCACCAATGCTTGACAAAAACCCAGATGACAGTTCAGTTGGTTAAATAAGCAAGTGTATTGTAATTCAGGGTACAATATTTATGCAGGGCGGCATGGTGGGTAGCGCTGCTGCCTCACAGTTAGGAGATCCAGCGTTCAGAGTTTACATGTTCTCCCCGTGTCTGTATGGGCTTCCTCCGGGTGCTCCGGTTTCCTCCCACAGTCCAAAGACCTGCAGGTTAGGTGCATTGCAGATTCTAAATTGTCCCTAGTGTGTGCTTGGTGTGTGGGTGTGTGTGTTTGTGTACGCGCCCTGCAGTGGACTGGCACCCTGTCTGAGGTTTATTTCCTGCCTTGCGCCCTGTGTTGGCTGGGATTGGCGCCAGCAGACCCCCGTGACCCTGTAGTTAGGGTATAATGAGTTGGATGAAGGATGGATGGATATTTATACATTTATGTGAAAGGTGCTCTTTTGTGATTCCATTTTCCCCGGACGCCCTCTCCTCAATACCCTCAGTGGCCAAATCTTAAATCCCCTTTATGAAACTCATACAAAATAAAAGGCAAATCAAAAGGAGAAAGATTAAACATAGTCTGTGTGAAATGGCGATGAATCCAGTTATACAGTTCTTGTTGATGGAGGAAAAAATGGTCCTCGAGCGAATATGACTGCCTTCTTGCTACCCTGAAGAATTTAGAAATACGAGTCTGACTCACCATCGGAAGCACCCAGTTGTGGTCCACTGTTCCCCTTAAAAAGAAAAGATTCCTGCTGAAATGTATATTTCCTGCTTAATTGTCATAGCTGGGTCGTCCAGACTTGGTCATCCACAATAACGCCTGAAGGGATATTTCTTTGTCAACTTCCAGATTTTATTACCCTTTTCTCCCTGTTAATAGTAATGATGTTGCAATTTAAAAATGAGTTATTGTGTTTTTTGTCAAAACATTGAGTTCTGATTGCAAAGCCTGTCTTTTCCTAAAAAGTGCCTGATTTGGAGACCTGGCATGTTCTTGATTTATTCTGGTAATTTCACTGTTTAACTCTGAGGCCTTCTTGGTTTCCGATTTATTTTTGTGGGAAAGATATGAGATAATCTGTCCTCCTAAAAATGCCTTCAGAGTTTCCCAGAGTATTCCTGCAAAAACCTCTGAGGATGCATTTGTCTCTAAAAAAAATAAAAATAAAATCAATTTGCTTGGGTATATAAATTCTGTATAGTTCTCCTCAACTAATAACAGGGGGTTAAGACACCAGTGGCGAGATGAGTATGTGGGGCATAGTGACGTGAGGGGCATGGTTGGAAATAACAATAGTGTTATATTTGCAAGATTTGATCATGGTCAAGAAATTGTCTCTCTATTATAATAAAAAAATCTTGGGAGGCCAGACTTTTTATCCTGTGATGAGATGTGATCTTTTGAAGAGAGACACTTTCACATCCCGTGAGATGAGACTTTCTGCCAAGAGATTTAACCATGCCTGGGGCCAGAAATAAAAGACAAAGAGTAGGGGACAAAGTAGAACATTGTAAAGAATTCAAAAATGTTGGCATAATACACATACAGAGCAGGTTATAGATAATGGAAGAACGAAAATTCGAAAGTCTCAAAAAATTGATAGTAAAGATCACATTAGTGCAAATAAATGGAAATTATTACTCTGTGAAATAAAGTTTAAATCCAAACAATATATTCAATCTCTTTTCGCTGTTCCGTTAAGTCGGAGACTTGTAGATTATCTAATTCATGTTGCCATCAGGGAAAAGTAGTGTTTCTTCCCAATGAAGAGGCATAACCGCGAGAATTAAAAGATTGGCTGTTTGGTGAAATTGAAATCCCGCGAGAGAAAATTTCAAGCCCCATGAGACAAGACTTTATGCGAAGAGATTTGGAAAAGTCCAGTCCACATCTAAAACATATACAACTGCACACATGGTTCAACCATTTCTCATTTGTGTGAATGCTATTGTCAGACAGTTGGTGTAGTGAGAAAGAAACAATATTCACTTACGGGCAGTTATACGTTGCGTTGTCACAATGTAATTCCAAACACAGAATGAAAATTCAGTGTGATATTGATGAAAAGGTAAAAGTGAAAACTGATCGAATGTATGGACATAAGTGATATAAAAAATTATGTAGATATTGTTTGGCTTGAAACTTTAAGTCAGAGACTTGTAGATCATCTAATTTGTGTTGCCATCAGGGAAAAGTAGTGTTTCTTCCCTAAGTAAGAAGAGGCCTATCCAGAAGAATTAAAAGTTTTGTTGTTTGCGAGCGGCAGAGATGCAGTGTTGCTGGTGCATAGCACAGGCAGGGGGGGTTGGCGAGTGAAGCTAGCAGGGGGCGAATCTATAGTTATCTATAAAGAAATAATCAATTTGTGAGTAATAGTGTAACAGTGTACTGGTGAGAAGAAGGAATTTGCTCTTAGGTATAGGTTTAGAAATCTCCATGTGTCTGATAAGTTATGATCAATTAAAAACTGTGTGATTATTTTTGCATTGTTAGATGTTGTTGCCCCTGTAGCTGAAGACCTATCAAGGTCTTAATTTAAAACACAATTAAAGTATCCAGCCCTTATAAATTTGTGAGTGTTCAAGTTAGGAATCAATGCAAATACATTTTGGATAAAGTCTGTATCATCCACATTGGGTGTGTAGATATGTATTAAAATCACTTTACAATTAATTAAATTTACCCATCATCATAACATATCGCCCTTCAGGATCAGATACTATGTCAGATACTGCAAGTGAAATTGTTCTATGAATTAAGATTCCCACAAGCATAGTTTTCTTTGTATAGCTGGAGTGAAATATTTGGCCAGTCCAGTCTCTTTTCAACCGAAACTGATCCTTGCTGATTAAGTGAGTCTCCTGTAAAAATACTATCTTGGTGTGTACACCTGTTAGGTGAGAAAATACTTTCTTCCTCTTTAATTTGTGATTAAGACCTTTGACCTTCCAGCTCACAAAGTTCACTGTTTGGTCCTAGAGACTTTGCTTCTGAACTTTTGTTGTCATTTTGCAATCTTAATTTAAGGTTGTACATTATTGCATATGATAGCTTTAACCTTAATTTCGAATATTGCCAGGAGTTATGGCTGTGAAGCCTATTGTTGTGTTGGCACTTACAATTGTAGTGATGAAAAGGATAAATCAGAAGAAATGGCTTGCTCTCTTTCTCTCCTCCCCCAGACCCCACCCCCCCATTTTGCTTCCCCAAGTGAGGCAAGACCACACTTCATGAAGTCCCTGTCCTCCTACATGCCTAGAGACAGAGTATGTCCAGAACAAAACAAGCTCCCAAGCAGCTGTGTAGAAGGAACCGAGTAGAGGGATCTATTGGCAATGCAGTCCAAATACTGTAAACCTATAATATAATCATGAACAGGCTCAAAAGAAATAAACCCAGTGTATGATGTTAAACTCTGTGAACGGAACCCGGGCACTGACAGGCAGACATGTTGTTTTTCACCACCACACAATTATTTACAATATATACAAGTTATTAAAGTGCACACAAAACCCCCAAAGTCCTAGCCACACAACGCCTTACACTCTTTAGGCCGCCTCCTTGCCTCCTCCAGCAAGCTTAGTCCTTCCTTCTTCTGATTCCAGCCTCGAATGAAGGGAGGCGGCCCCTTTTATTCACACACGGATGTGCACCAGGTGCTTCCCGGCAATCTCCCACCGACATGCCCCCGTGTGGCGTAAGTGCCGGCTGTATCCCCGGAAGCACTCCGGGTGTCCCTGCTCCTCTTCCCCCCAGCATTTCCTGGTGTGGTGGAAGTGCTGAGGTCCAGGGTTCCCAAAGCATCAGGGCGCCCCCTGGCGGTGACCACGGTCCCCTACAGGGTTGGGCTTCCAAGCCACGTGGTCCAAGGTGGGCGTGCACCCTCTTCCGGTCCTCCAAGGCGTTCCGGCCGGGTCGTTGCCCCTGGCATCCCTCACAACTCGTACCCATGGAGATGCAGATAATGTATGATAGTACAATCCTAATACAATAAAGCAGGGGTGTGATGTTAAACAGTCCCGTTTGGATAGAGAAAAAAAAAAGTATACATATATATAAAGTATGCATATACACATATATACTACACACACTTATATGTAAATGTTTATATTAAGAAATATATATATATATATATATATATATATGTATACACACACATACAGATTATAGAATTCTAATTGTAATTAAAACATTAAAAGAAGCAGGAAAGGGAATAAAATGTATCATTTTGGCAAGTGTTTCACTGCAAATAGGCCAAGTTGCAGGAACAGTCTTCTTTGCCTTGCCAGGATATGATGCGACTCACAATCGTATTTAAAAAAGAGTCTGGAACAATTTTTTTAACTCTTTTTCTGCTTCATCCAGAGAACTAAAATTGTAGAGCTCTTAATTTGGCAAGATACAAGAGGCTGTATCTAAATTTGGCTTTGTGTAAGCACTCTTTAATGCTGTAAATGCGGCACGTTTAGCAGCTGTTGAAGGTGAAAAATCAGGGAAAATGCGAATGCGGTTATTTTCAAATATAATTTCTTGTTTCATTCTGAGAAGCGACATGAGATTCATTTTAGATTAGAACGTACAATGAGGCCTCTTGGTTCTGAGGCGTTCGATCCATGTATGCAGTAAGCTGCTGATATCCCCGTGTCTGATTTGAAGTCCTCTCCAATTATTTGAGAGAGTAGTTAAACAATGAATGTCACTGGGTTTGGGCCTTCACGGTTTGTAGGAAGACCTTCAGTTCTGATATTATTTCTTCTATATCTGTCTTCTAGCACAGTCTGCCTACATGCACTTTGCATTCAGATTTAGTAGCCAATGATTTTTCATCAGTGGTGAAGGCTAGTTGTTCAGCTGTTTCAATGCAAGTTGTGAACACTTGCTTAAAATCTTCAAGCTCAGCATGAAGTGCTCTAAATTTGTTTTCAGAACTATTCACATTTCCCTGTATTTTTTCCTCAATTTTTTCTAGCATACGTTTAAAGGTTGTCTCAAAACAATTACTTAAATGTTTCTCCTAGTTATTAATATCCTGAAACAGCTTCACATTTCTCACGTTTATGTCCTTTATATCTTTCCTTATATCATTTTTATCTTCCCTTATATCATTTGTGATCTTTTTTATATTACACTTTATCTCATTTATGTCCTCCCCGAGTGTGGTAGTTATTGCAGTGATCATTAAGGCAATTGTTACCTTCAGCTCGGACAGCTCGTTTCGGTCTTCTCAGAGTTCTGCAGGTGGAGTAGCAAGTCCAGTTGGAGTTGCTGGCACTGGTGTACAGTGTTTACAGACTTCATGAGGGTGGCCTGAGGGCCCAATGTCATCTAGTGGGCCCTGTGCTCACTGCCTGGTACTGTAGAGCTCAATTGGCATTTTCCATAGAATACCAGAATTGGCAGGTCCACCATTGATGCCCTGTGTTTTTCATAGATGAGAGCATGTTCACCCTGAGCACATGTGACAGATGTAAAAGGGTCTGAAGAAGCTGTGGAGAACATTATGTTACCTGTAATATCGTTCAGCATGACCGGTTTGGTGATGAGTCAGTGATAATCTGGGGAGGCATATCCATGTAGGGACGCACACACCTTTACAGGCTAGACAACGGCATCTTTACTGCCATTAGGTATCAGGATGAAATCCTTGGAGCCATTTTCAGACACTATACTGGTGCAGTAGGCCCTGGGTTCCTCCTGGTGCACAACAATGCCCGGCCTTCATGTGGCGAGAGTATGCAGGCAGTTCCTGGAAGATGAAGGAATTGATACCATTGACTGGCCCCCACACTCGCCTGACCTAAATCCAATAGAACACTTCTTGGACATTATGTTTCGGTCCATCCAACGCCTCCAGGTTGCACTTCAGACTGTCCAGGAGCTCAGTGATGCCCTGGTCCAGATCTGGGCAGAGATCCATCAGGACACCATCTGTCGTCTCATTAAGAGCATGCCCAGACATTGTCAGGCATGCATACAAGCACATGGGGGCCATACAAACTACTGAGTACGATTTGGAGTTGGCGCAGTGAAATTTTGGCAAAATGGACTAGCCTACGCATCATTTTTTAATTTGATTTTCGGGGTGTCTTTGAAATCAGCCCTCTGTAGGTTGATAATGTTAATTTTTTAATGTTTTTTTTTATTTTATATATATTCCCCTGCTTGCTTCACTCACTAAACCACTTCGCGTCTCTGACACTCGTGTTGTGAAGAGTGGGGCTCAATGCACGCCAAGGAGATGCGGTCTCTCCTCCGAAACACCCTCTTAAACGGTAATACAATGGCAAACAAATACATTTTTTTTTTTTTGTACCTCCTCTTTGCTCGATCAGCTTCTGGATTTCAGCTGCTGCTCTGCCGTGTGATCTGCATCTCACACGGTGCTTTGAACATTTAAAAGCCTTTACCGCAGCTGGCCTACTCTTTGGCTTTTATTTCCGCCCCTGGGTTTGGTTAAATCTTTTGGTACAAAGTCTCATCTCGCGGGACTTGAGTTCTTGATATTTTTTAGTGTATAATTTAAAAATGGAATAGGAATCTGAAAATCTAACAATATAACATTGTAGTTTGATAAATTCTGAAAAGAATGATACTAAACATATATATGTTGGTTTTAAAATAAGCCTGATTTAAAGCATGACATAAAATCAGTTGCACAAAATCGTTGCACTTTTAGACTTAGGATTTATATATATATATATATATATATATATATATATATATATATATATATATATATATATATATATATATATATATATATATATATATATATATATATATATAGCAAGGAATTTAGTTTACATGTGTAGCCATCAAATATGAAAGTAATATAAAAGTAATATATGACATGGGATGCATAAAGTTGTCAATGAGCATATATTTGCATACTTGTTATATCTTTGTTTCATTTCATTGTCAAATAGAAATAGAACTGTAATTAACCGAATTTCTTAATTGAAATCATGATAGAAACGAAAATAATAATTGAATAAAGATGCTTTGTTGGCCATAATACGCTAAAATACCATAATAATTTACCAATATAAATTTTCAAGAATTAACAATAGCTGTTTTCTAATGATTGTTATATAATTCTATAGCCAATTTAATCCAACAAAAGTTAGCTGAATTTGCACTATTTTCCTTTCTTAATGTTTCAAGTAGATTTTCAGCCATTTAGTTTTGGCAGAATCTTTCTGTAAGGCCTTTAAAATTTTTCTGTGAATTAGGGATATCCTGCTTTTCACAACGTGTTGATAGTTGTTTATAAACTGTTTCCTTAAAAGGTGCTATTTGCTAGAAGAAAAAAATACAGTATCTTGGCCAGAATCACATCTGTATTAAATGTGTAAATATGCAGTGCAATAAAATCAAGTTAAATATATAGCCAATCTAAATTGGTTTCATATGGTCTGTAGTATGAGCCTTGTTTTCCGCATATTTTTTTTTTTATTACTCCATCTCAGTTAATACAGTTTGAAAATATGTTTTTTAATGCTTTTGCCAGTGATATGCAACAGTCATCTACAGATGTATTAACTTTAATAGTTATTCAAGTAGTAATATTTTAATGTTGTCAATTACTAAAGTAGATTTTTATAGTTGTGTGTTTTAAATGTACTTTGATGTTTGTATAAGTCTAAAATTAAACCAGTTTATAAATTATGCAGTCAGGTTTCTGCTTTCGCTAATTGTGTAAATTAGTGAGACATTTACATTTCATTCAAAAATCCTTTAAGGCAAAGTGCCTGTGTAATATGTCTGTGAAAAAGCACAAATTTTAATGATTCAGTTAATTCAAGACTTGTTAATATTTTTTGCAAGAAATATTAAATTGTGCCATATGAAAAAACAGGGGGTTGTTTTCTTTGTGATTATTTCCTTTTACCAGAAATTAAGGGAGGTCTAACTAACCCTCCCATTGAACTCTTCATTGATATAGATACTGTAAAAAGATTGCAAATGATGGTCATATCAAAACTTTTTGAAATATATTTGGCTTCCTGTTTGCTTTATTTTGCCTGTTCTATGTTGAATGTAAACACAAATTAAATTTGCCTATTTTCCTCCTCATTTCAAACGTGACTGTGGGTAGTTAGTGACTCTGTCCATGTCTGCACCAGGAACTGATATGTTGGTTTCTGTCTGTCTTCGACAAAGTTGAACTGGATTAGTGGGTTAAAAAATAATGGATGAGTGAAAAGCAGTAAAGAACAAAAGTTTGCTGATAAGAATGTTGCATCTCTGTGTCCATTAGTTAAGTAGTTGTTTACTTTTGCCGTTTAAGTAAATATTTTAATAGAATTGCTACTGTTTTAATGTTCCTGAACAAAATCATGTAATGTAAAATTACTCTATGCAGTCTTATTTTTACACATGATTTTCGGAATTGGTAATTAAAGTTTCTTAATTCGCAATTCGATGAAGCAACTGAGCAGCCCTTATCTAATGGCAAACTAAGTAAATTATACTTGGGAAAAAAAATGTGAAGTGTGAATTTTAGACTGTAATACATTTAATTTAGCTAACAGGTTGTGTAGCCTGCTTTTATTGACATTATGTCTAAAACGTTATTGTTTTTCTATGATTTGTCCCAATTTTGACATCTTTAAATTTTTTACAGGAAACCATCTGTACTTATTGTTACTCACATTTTCTTAAAATATGATGATTTCTTTAGCCAATAGCTGTAACTTAACAGAAGATAGACTACAGTATACTACTTTCCTGAGAGAAATTTTAATATAAACAGTTTCTACATTATTTCCTATACAGAGCATGAACACAAAAAATATATCAAACATTAAATGTTTAAATCCTGTATCTCTTATTACTAGAGGCATTTTATAAATTTATACTAATGTTTCTGAAATGGGAAATGGAAAAACCGCCATGAGACGAGGCGAAGTGTCTTGCCAAATTTGAGCCATTAGTAGCATTCAGAAAAGCAACATCAATAAAAAAAATACTAAAATAAACCTGCATAATAATTTGTTGTTTTCTGGCAATTGCTATGTCGGTGGCTTTTGAGTAATTTGATTGTGGTCGATAAAAACCTGACAAGATATCCATAGCACCCCATTAGATAAAAGGAGTATAAAACCGTGAGTTAATCTGCAAACAGATTTCCATGCTTATTACTATAATGATTTCATCATATTTGATGCAGAGGGCTGCAAAGCCCCTTAGCAGCTACACTGCTCTTTATTTTGATCTCACTCCTCGTTAAATGATGTAGTAATTTGACTGACCTCTGACCGGGTGCATATCTAGTCATAATTGCATGTCATTCTGACAGGGAAATTACTTTAGTGAAACCAAAGTATTCATCCTGCTTCTAGGGGGGAGAAAAAAAAAACTAACAAAAGAAATATTGCATTAATTTTCAAATGATGATATTACATTTAGCGTTGGGGCCTCATATATCAAAATCTGAAAACTACTCAGTTACTGTATGCGCTTAATCTTAATGGTATCTGTGGATGTCAAGGGCATGGAGGAAATTAAATCGGAAAGTGCAGATAGACCAAAGAAGATATTATCTCTTGATGATTGCAGTTTTGATAGGTATTTCAGTGAATTTCATTTTCGCAGAATGGTGGAAGATGAGTTAGCCACCAGATTTTCTCATTTTTCTTCTACATGATTTATGTGAGTTGAGCATAAAACTTTTTTACGGGCGCACAGTTACTGAAGATGAGAGGTAAATTAATGCACTAGGTTTCCATCTCAGCTCCATGCACAAATGTCAGAGCGATGAGTGCCGAATAGTCCCATCATTATTCAGAGTTGTTTACATTCAAAATATGTAATGAAATCTGTTCAGAATAATGAAGGGAATAAAAGTTTGGGAAATTGTAAAAGTCATGAAGTTTGAGAAATGATGCAATGTTCCTGAAATAACATTTAGGCGTTATAAATTACATTATTATGCACCAACTCTGCCTCATAGAGACATGATAAACTGCTTCCGAATAGTAAAATGTTGTTAGCAGCACCCCGAAGTGTGGTGGGTTTAAAAAGATTTCTGATGCTGCGTTTGTAAGGCAACCTCAGATGTACATGTGTATATAAAATGTTTTTTATGCATATATATGTGTGTGTGTATGTAGAGATAGATAGAGATGTACAGTATGTGTATTATGTGTTAATTTTTATTTACTTATTAAATATGTATAAATAATCTGTTTATATAGTGCATGTGTGTATACTGTATATACTGTACTGTTTTTTTTTTAATTGTGTCTTTGCATGAATTAAGACCCAAATCATGGTAGTGTGGTTATGGAAATGTTTCCGTGCATCACCTTTACATGAGTGTATGCAGTATGTGTATTTTTGGATTGCTGTCTTTAAAATAGAAAAAAAGAAGAATGAGAGGTGTTTTATTTGTATTATTACATTTTTGGTTAATTTACATATTTCTGTAAGAGTACTTGTATTTTGTATTACCTGCAGTACAGTGCTTTGTCTCTTGACATAAACACAGTGTTTACATTGAAAATGTGTTTAGCCCATTGTCTGAAAAAAATGTATTATGGTGAAGCTTCTGGTATTATGAAGTGCCATCTGCTGTTTCGGGTTGGAAATAGTTGGCATTTTGATGAACTGGTCTCCTTCAGTGTAACTTGTCATGGTATGAGGTGATAGGTTATACATGATCTAAGCTTTTTGCTGACTGTAATAATCAAATACAGGTAAGTAACAGTTCTGTTTGTTTTTTTTCCCCCAGTGGAGTTAAAAGCATTCAATTGAATAGTTAAGTAATAAAAAATCACCAATTGTGTTAGGCACTCTTTCTCCTTTTTTATATCAATTTAATCTATAACATCATGACAAAACGATATGTTGTTTTGTCTCTCCTAAATTAAAACACCTTTTAAAATTTGGGATGTTGATGTGTGGAGTTCCCATCAAAGGAACTATCAAAAGTTGGTCCTTGTTATGAGGTGTTTACCTTGATGCATTTATACCTCTTTTAGTTTTATATGTATATTTGTATTCATGTTTAATAAATTTAACTTATCTTTTTGTTGTTTTTGGGTTAAATCTCTAATTTTCATTATTATAAAAAGCAACAGCACCAACACTTTTATTATAAATCATTAATTTTAACGAAGTCTTTTTTGTTTTACTGTTCATAAACATGTTGCATTTTTAAGATGTACCTCTGCTTACATTATACTGCATTTATATTTTTGTGTAATAAACTAAATTTATGAAATGAACTGATATGTATATGTGAATTATGTATTCTGTAATACAGAGGTTCTCAAAGTCAGTCCTGGGGCTCATTGTGGCTTCAGGGTTTTGTTCCAACCAGATTCATAATCAGTGACAACAACTGATAAAACTGATCTCAATTAATTAGCTGTTTTTTTTTCTCTCTTCTTGTGTTCTAAATTAGGAAAGCACAAAGGCATGATTTTTACATTTATAAGACATTTAGAAATAGTTCTGCTTTTGCTATAGATTTAAATGCTTAACTTTCATTTTATTTTACCCTTTCTCTGTGCAATTTTCCCCCTTCTTTGTATCTTAATATTGACAATTTAAAACGAGCAGAGCAGACACCCAGGCGATCAACACTGAATCGTGAAAGATTACTTTAGCATCAGACCCACTAATTAGTAAATAAATGATTAATTAAACAATTAGAACACCCAGAAAAATAGAATGAACATCAAGATGAAAATATTGTTAAAAAGAAAAAAAAAATCATTATTCCCATATAACTGCTTAGTACATTTTAATATTTTTGGTTTTTTACCAAACTTAATTTTTCTATTGCTATAATGTTCCCAAAACACAGAACTTGAGAATTAACACTTCACATTATTAGTCCAGCAGTCCAATTAAAAACAGAAGCGGGTTGGAACAAAAACCTGCAGCCACAGGGAGTCCCCAGGATCGACGTTGAGAAACCCTGCTGTAAGGTAATATTTATTTATTTGATACATTGATTTTGCTTTTATCACTTAAATATTCTACATCAAATCTATTAATTTGTTGTATATAGTATTTAATGTACAATTGTACAGTAGGCCTTTTGAGGCCTTAAACCATATAGCTATTTTGGGGGTCACCCTTAGTACACACAATCTTCTGTTAATAACAGCATTAATTAATTTATTTGTATAAACCATTCTTTATATATAAAAGCATTTAAAATGCTTCAGAATGAATGACACAAAAAACTCTCAAATGTCAGAAATTAAAATTAAGTTACATCAAAGCATTGTAAAACATTGCTAATTGTAACATTTTTTGTACTTTGCCAATCCAATGTTATTTTAAATGAAAATAGTAATAATAATAAGAATAACGTATGTTGCAAAAATATTGTCTAAACTGAATAGTCACCCACAGTGCAGTGTTGTCCTCTGAATGGTCGCAATAACTTATATTTAATATGTTGGTTATTGTTGCTATCTCTTTATATACAGTTTATAGGAAACTATTTTTAGGGTTGCTGCATTTTTTGCCAAAGTCGATGTCATTTGCATGATTTGCTGTTTAAAATGAAGACAAACATTTATATAAATCTTCTTCTCAAAGCAACTAGTGTACGAAATTATCATACTTAAGAGTTCTGTTATCCTCACTACAATATGCTACAAATGGAATGGATAAATGCAAAAACTCTGCACTCTCTGTGCTGGTTAGGGAATTTGCTACAAAACCCAAACCACTTGTTTGGCTTGCATATACCAAGAAACATTTCCGTACGGTATATCAAGGGAAATAATGTTCCCATATAGTTTTGATAACTTTTGAAATGTAAATGGCAAGTGAAGTTTCAGGTTTGTAGCACCCCAAAGATCTTAATAAAGCCATACTTTTAACAGTATCCTAGATGATTTTTCTTCATACTTTAATTGTCACATGCAGTGGTATGTTTAGTCCAGAAATACTATTCCTCTTTTATTGGCATAGAACTACCATGAATACAGAAGCATTACCTGCTAAGATGAAGCTCCTACTCTACATCCTTCTAAGCTGTCCATTCACCTTTAGTGAATCAAAAGTCATTTAAGGGGTATATACTTCATATCTTCATCTGCCAGATCCTCCCTATGTATAAAACTATAGACATCTGATGACAATATTATGCTTACAAAAGTGTACAGACTCAGTTTCTGCTATCAGTGTTGTGTTATTAAATTTCCCATCAGCTTGTGTTTCAGTAGACAAATGTATGCTTGTTGCTTACTTTTCATCTTCATGCTTGAATTGTTGAAATAATTCATTAACAGTTGCTTATCTGTATGGGAATTTGTCTGAAAATATTTTTCTTTCTTGAATGAAAGAATACTAACTAATTGAAATCTTAGTAAAAAGCTGCTTTGGTGGGTAGTTTTATGCACATTTATGGGTTATCAATCATTCATTTCTTAAAAACTGCAGGCTTTATATTTATTATATTGACTTAATTATAATTTTCATCCATACCTGAGGGCTAGAACACTATACTGTTACCAGCAGATGAGCCATTTCTAATACTTTTTGAATTTTTCTTTCTGTTTGTAGCAAATAACACCACCTAATGCCAATCCTTTTACTCTTTGACTTGTTTTTTTCAGAGTCGTTTTGCTATATAAAACTGATGGTTCAATTTAGTCGAACTCTTAACTGTAAATCTTGTGGTCTCATTATCCAGAAGGAGAAGCATGGGGTTTAGAATACAGTAAATGCCAGTAAAATGACAGATATGTAAGGACCAACCCAGGAGTACTAGACCTTGGCAGCAGACATTGTTTCTTTGAATGAGAAAGTCCATTCACCGTGTTAAAATTTAACTGGAACCTGCTAACGGTGGAATAATAGAAGATGGATATGGTGGGACTTACCAAGAGCAATTTAAGTATTCACAAGTCAGTACTTGGATAAGTAGGTTACCTCAAAGGAGCTTAGAGTTATAGACAGAAAAATCATGATTATTTTTCGCTTTTGGAAGTCAAACAAGTATTCAGGCTTTTTAGAGGTAGTGCATTTAGTGCTCAAAAGCCTACTAACTTTGTAGTCTTTCAGGAAGACGTCAGTGTCCAAGTAAGTGATGGAAATACCTGGAAGAGTGTGTTTGGAAGTTTAATGGTCTACTTTGTGTGTTTTCCCACCTTTAATCTGTGGCTCAATGCTCTTCAAGGAAACAGAGGTTCTGAACTCTTAAATGATCATGACTTGCTGGTCAATTAGATCAGACTGATGTACCTGCATGACTCCGATGCCATCTGGGGGTTTGCTGAGAAAGACTAATAAGTGTCTTTTCTTGAAATAAGTTTGGGTCTTGCCTCAGAAGAAGGCATAGGGTGTAGACAAAGTAATTAACTATGACCAAAAGGTGGATAATGCTTGTCATGTTGTTAACCCTAGGATACATTAGTTGACCAACAATGATAAGGTGTGATATCAAGTTGTCGTCCAGTCAACATTAGCAGTAAAGTCTACAGATTAGATTGAGCAGCACTGGCAAATGAAGAACATGACAGCTGGTTCAGTGTCTGAGGTGAAGGTCAGATAGATAGATAGATTGATAGATACTTTATTAATCCCAAGGGGAAATTCACATACTTCAGCAGCACCATACTGATAAAAACAATATTAAAGAGTGATAAAAATGCAGGTATAGCAGACAATAACTTTGTATAATGTTGACGTTTAACCCCCGGGTGGAACTGAAGAGTCGCATAGTGTGGGGGAGGAATGATCTCCTCAGTCTGTCGCTGAAGCTGCTCCTCTGTCTGGAGATGATACTGTTCAGTGGATGCAGTGGATTCTCTATGACTGACAGGAACCTGCTCAGCGCCCGTTGCTCTGCCACGGATGTCAAACTGTCCAACTCTGTGCCTACAATAGATCCTGTCTTCCTCACCAGTTTGTCCAGGTGTGTGGTGTTCATCTTCTTTATGCTGCCTCCCCAGCACAACACCACGTAGAAGAGAGCACTCGCGGTCAATGCATGGGGGTCGTTTGACAAACCAGTTGATGGTCCAGGAAAGTTGGAAAGAACATTGCACATGCCGTTCTCAGCCAAGGCAAGATAAACCTTAGTTGTTGGATTATCCCTGAAATCTTACTCTGGTACTATGCAATATAGAATAGATTAGCTATGTAAAATGCCATCACCCAGAATATGTATTAGTATACTAATCACATCATATATCGATAAGTAATCTGCAAACAAAAACCTCTCTACTTTGTACTTCTAACCATTGTCACACAAAACAACAACTTTGCATGGCGCATAGAGTATGTATTTCTGTGTAGGGTAACGGAAGCGTCAGTAGCAGTGCTGATGCTTGCTTCAACACCAATAAAATATTTGGTTGTTATTTTTTGGTTTAGGATATTTTCATTTGCTCTGTTTGATTTTTACAAAAGAATTTTATAGCAGAGTTATACTGAACAAAACATCACTAGCCAAAAATGTTATTTCATCATTCAGATTAATTCAGTGTTATGAACTAATTTGCTACAGTGCCACCCTACCACAGACCAGCTCTGCAGTTCTAGTTAGCTAAGCATATGGATTACAGAAGCACTGCATTTTGGGGGTTAAGCAGGCTAAAACAAACAAAAAAATAAAACTAACAAATACCTTCTTTAAGTTTGTATTTGAGCATATTTCTTGCAAACCCAGGAATGGTCACAGAGTTATTTATACCAATACAACATATTTTTAAAATGTATATTCAGGGACCCTATGTGCAATTCTTATTTTGAGTCTTCCAGGGGATCCAAAGGGTAAATTAGGGGTCCTAAACAAGACATATTTTTATTTTGTTTTCCCCACGAGAGTAATGTGTAATATAGTGCCAGAAACAGTGCCAAGTATTACAGTATAGAAGAGTCACAAGAACGTGGACATTGTGGATTTTACTATTAATGAGTTCATTCCACAGTCAGGCATTGGAAAGAATTGTGAAAGTTGTTTTTTTATGGTAAAAGCACTCCTGATGTACCAAACAAGCAATAAAAATATTAAGTGCATGCATCATGTACAATATCCATTATCAGCCTAATACAGAGGGAGCTGTTACTTATGCTCTGACATGACGTGCAAAATCATTTATAATAATTTGTATGGGTTCAAATAATTACAGTAAATAAAGCATATTCTAGCTCTAAACTATACCAGTGTTGATCAGTTAAATTTTATTTTTGACATTCTTCAACAGCCCTACTCTTAATTGATAAAAAATCTTTTTTTCTGAAATGTTATGCAACAGGAGCAATGTACCATGATCTATATTTTTTCATGGGTCATTTCAGCATTTATTTCCTAAAGAAATCCTTGTGTGTGGGTGGGTGTGTGTTTGTATGTGCCCTTTGAGGTACTTGTTCTAAAAACTGTCAGTCAGTTGAATTGGAAATCATTTTATTCCTTACATGTTTATGCAATAAATATCTGCAGCTGAATAATATATTTGCAATTTGTTATTTACTTTTGATTTTTATTGACACTATGGGGCTTCGTCCCCTGCTTGCTTTGCTCGCCAACCCCTGTGTTTGGTGTTCCGGATACATGCTTGTAAGATTTTTTTTTTCATTGAATTGCTGCTATTTCATTAGTTTCACTTTTATTTCAGAACTTCTGTAAAACCAATATTTGGAATCTTTCCTGTCCCAATATGCTGAATCTTTTAAATGAGGTCTGTGAGACTTGTGTTTAATGACTTTGTACCATTATTTAGGATAGGTTTCTCTGTTTGGGATTTCAGCACAGACAAAACGATCCATATCTTCAGCAGTTAATATTTTTTTTTGTAAACTAACCAATAAATGCATGCGAGTTAAGCCCCGTGTTTGAAATTCTCTGACTTAAACTAATTTCCTTTTGCTTGCGTCAATGTGATCTGTGCTATCGTTTGTTTGATACTGTGGCTACTGACGTAATAAAGTGTCACAAAAGTTCTACTTTAACAATCGGCAACTGCGTAACCCCAAACACAACTTTGTAGCACCCTCTCCAACCCCTCCTCCCACGGGTGTTGCCTCCCCCTTACCGCATCAATCAGCACCCAGCTATCAGTCTTCCATGCTGTACTCTGCCCTCCCTCGAGCGGACCTAAAAGTCACTTAAAACAAAAAAGGCTTCAGCTTGGCTGGGACACTACAATACTTTCGCCTGTTACTGCTTTCACATTCTTTACCTTTGTCTGCATATGTATCGCACCTTGGATGTCTTTTCTCCTCACTGCTCTTTCCTTTTTGCTAAAGGCACAGGATCTGTGTGTGCCACGTGACTTCACATGACTGAATGTTTTGCTGGCTGTCCTTGGTCTTATTTGATAAGGAGGGCGTGTCTTACAAGAATCTTATGTTCCACGGCCCCGCAAGACACTCCATTGTCAGTCTTTTTTGTCTCGCGGGTCTTGAAAATGTCTTTCGAGAACTTCCGAGAAGATCACGTCTCGTCACCTGGCTTTTACTTGCATGCACAGGCGTGGCTTTAAAAAACCTAATTTCATACTGTGCTGTAAGACAATATGATGCAAGGCTAGCATATATGATGTGAATGTAATACTTTATTGATTATTCGAAGCATTATATTGAGGTATTGTGAATTGAAACTGAACACTGCTTTTTTTTTCTTTATAGCTTCTTCACTTTTTCATTGCTTGTAGTTTGTGTAATTCAGTGTAGATTCAAGACTGTGGCTGATGTACATTTGTTTCCAGATGTTATTTTTATTAATGTGAGTTACAGACAGATTATTTTTGTTGTTCAGAAATGTTTGAGATACTTGTATCATGTCTTCATGTTTTTTTTCTTATGGTAGTTTTATAAGTCCGTCTCTTGTAACAGTTAACTTGTTATGATATTAATTACAAGTTAAAGAATGTTTTGTTTCTCTTTCACAA
This sequence comes from Polypterus senegalus, assembly GCF_016835505.1. Lineage (NCBI taxonomy): Eukaryota > Metazoa > Chordata > Cladistia > Polypteriformes > Polypteridae > Polypterus > Polypterus senegalus. Next base: position 112,887,545 of record NC_053154.1, read on the forward strand.
TACTGTACTTATATATGTTATGGCACACACAGTTTGCCTGTATTTAAACCACTTTGTTCTTGTATCATATCTTGGTAGTTTGTGTAGAATCAACATGAAGGGATTGTCTTCCTGCATTTTCTTTCAGTAATTTCCTACTAAAGTGTAAATGTATCCGATCAGAATGAATCTTGATGTTAAATTGCTCTTCTGAGTGTTTTAGGGTATACTGTAGTTGGATACATTTTATTGTAAAGCTTTTTGAAAGCCATTTTTTAGTTTATTTAAATAACAAAATAGTTTTTTTTTTTTTTCCAAGTTTTATGAGGTTTAAGTACATCAGTATGATGCCAGAGTCTGAGACATCCTTGTCCATATTCCATATTGGTTATTTTGTAATGAGCAAGTTATTTAAATAAACATAACAGAAAAGACATAATTTCCACAAACACCTTAAAACATTTTTGACCAATATGATGTATACTCTATATGTCCGGTTCTTATATTCTGATAATATTGTCCTTGTTTATTTGATCAAATTTAAAACCTCCTGAAGCATGAGACATATGTTGTGTTAGTTTTGTATTTAATTATTTAAACAGTTTTATTCAAATAACAGCAAATGCGATAATGTCAAATCATTCCACAGAGCCATAGATTTTCATGTTTTCCACTTTTTCAAATATAAATTATGCTGTTTAAATCTGACTTGAGAAACAGAGTCTCGACAGTCTTTCCCTTTCATCTAAATGCTGACATTTGCTTCCTAGATATGTAGGCAGAACTTGGCTCTTAGTCCAACTTTTTTGGCAGACATGCTGTCTTCATAATGTGCCCTGTTTAGCTGAGATTTGTCATGAACCAGAGTAAACAAATCAAGATTCATGTTAATTCCAAATTGGGCATTTACTGTGCTGACTTGTAGAGTTACGTTTGCTTATGCATATGCATAAGCAATAAAAAGTGCTAATAGGCCAGTGCTTTTTTATCTTGGTGTATAGAATTACAAGCTTAGCCCAGTTCTTTTTGAAGCTGTTTAATACATTGATGATTCCAGACCTAGAATTCTGGATTCATTTCTGTAAAATAGTTTGAAGGAAGGACAACAAAATCATTTGAGAAAGTTCAGAGAAGAAACAGCCATCTTCCCTAGTATTTTCTTTCTTTTGTAAGTCTGCAGTTGATGGCTTGGAGAAGACATGATGCAGTAGCAAAAACAGTTAGTAAAATTTTCTGGCATTTATTATTCCATATATGATCTTTGGTATCATTCATAGAAACCTGATGACTTAAATTGGGACCAAATATTTGAAAATGTCTTGTGGGATCTAAGCATGTTGTGTACCTGAATTTCAGTTTCGGTATGTGAAGAAAGAAATTAAAACAGCCTTAGTTCAAAACATTCTGTACTTTGAACCATACTCAAAACATTCTGATTAGCTTATTTGTACTTACAGTAGGTAAGAACATTTTGTATAATTTTATTATTAAACTTGTGAAGAACAGTTGTATTGCTGTCTGACCACAATACCACAAACACTGATAAATTATAGGTTTCTGTGTGATTTTACTTTATATCCTCATTTTTTATTTTTAAATTTCAGTAAATGTGTTAAGTTTCTTGAAGAGAGCAAGCAGTGGTTAAAGAAAAAAAAGTAATATAGAGACTTGTAAAAGAGTTGTGTCAGCAAGCATGTGCAAAAGATAAACATTACTGAAGTTTAACATTATGCTGAAAAATAGAGAATGTGTTTACTGGTTGAGCCTTCATGGCACTAGATGCAAGGCTAGAGGCTGCCCTCCATAGTTCATTTCAGGACCTATATGCTAAATGAGCACATCAGATCTTCTCATGACTTCCCTTGTAGAAAGCTGACAGTACGACAGCATTTCTGGCATTTAACATGGTCCTTTCTAAAATTCCACACTTCCTTTTCTAGACTTTTCAGTACACCTAGCCAAATACAAGATTATAGGAAAGTTCTTTTGGTAATTGATTATTGTGAACATATATTCATATATTATTGTGAATATATATATTTATATATATATATTGTGACTATATATTGGATGAAATTTATTGCAGGCCCAGTAATATTAGACAGATTATATGACTTCTCTGTCCTGGGAGTACATGGGAATTGGATAGTGGAGTTTTATTCTAGGGAAAGGAAAGTCCTATCTGCTCTCCTCACTTCGTTGTTACTGTTACCATACACAGGAAAAATAGTTGTTGTACATCAAATATATAACATGCAAATTATGCTGTATATTAAAAAGATAATTTAAGAATTTGAGAAAACTGAGTACAGTATATACAATCATTTAATATACATTAAAATATGAAACATTAAAAAAACATACAAACATTGACAAGTTACTATGCAAAGGTCAACATAATAAAACACATCATTTCACTACATTTACCAATTAATATTTAAATATTTGAAATCCAGCAGTGTAATTTACTTTTTGGTCTTTTCATAATGTTTCAACTGTTACAGTTAAATGACATTTAATTATATAGATTAAAACTGTTTTGATTAGGGGCTATGCAGCTTAATAGAACCTATATATTTACCTATACAATATAATTATTTACCAAATAAATAATTAATATTAAAAGCCTATAATTTACATAAAGTTTTAAATCATAGTGTTCTAGGGAAGTCTTTGTCAGCAAAACAATGTGTCATGGTCTACCCTATAAACCTTACTAATATTTTCAGCCTCCTTATTCATTGCATGGTTCCTGAACTACAGTATCAGTATTATGTCTAATAGTTCTTGAAATCTTTGTTCATAATATCCTACATAAAATCTTAAGCACCTTCCTTTTTGCTATTATAAGAACAAAAATCATTGTTTTTAATGCATGCTACACGCATTTAAATATCTTGATCATCAAGATATATGCGCATGAAAATAACTGTACTTGCATTTTTAATTTTTTGCTTTAAAATTCAGGATGTTCATATTTAATTCAGAAAATAGACACTTTTATTTTTTAGATGAAGATGTCATTGGAAAAAGACAATAATGTGCCCATAGTATAGCATATGAATACTGTATATCAAATTTAGCAAATAGCTTTCATTTTGATGTTGCATCCCTGTAAATTGAGATGTTCTGAAGTAAAAATAAGTTTATTGAGCTAGATGTATCATTACTTACTAAATACACAGGAAATCAGTATCGTCTGCACAATAACACAATTTATTATTTTTAAAGTGTTCTAATTGTATGGTCAAACCAAGTAATGTTAAGAAATTCAAATTGGTAATGAATTGTTATACAAATTACATTATAAAACAATTACATAAATAATAACTTAACTCACAATCACTTCAGTTTAAATTTTGATTTTTTAAAATGGGCTGTTAGCATTGTCTAAATTCTTTCTGTAAGATTTGCAGTGATCTTTGTTTTTCTTTTCCGCACCGTTCACAATTCAGTCTTCTTCTGTTTTGAAGTTATGAGAATGGTGTCCAAATATGCTACATTATTTTAGTCTTTACTAGATCTCATAAGCCACTTTGAAACTTTCCATTTTCTATTAATACACATTACCAGTTACCAATTACAGCAATCAAAATTACCATGACATTTGAGCTTTCTTTTCTCTTATTAAATACAGTATGTTATCTATCTGTGCAGTAGATTATTTACAATGACAGTCACAAACCTGGCTTTGTACAACATATTGAAATGTGGGAGTGAAGGGCTACATCAGAAGGGAGCATTTACTGCTAATTTCAATATGGAAAAAAATCAAACAAAGATTACTTATGCAATATGTTTGTTTCATAAGACCAGATAAAACTGGTCCCAAGTGTTACAGCACAATTGGTTGTTCCACCTCACTATGGTGCTCTACTGAGGACTTTGGAGAAAGGCAGACAAGGACTACTCCAGCAGAATATCACAAAGGGCCTGACAATGACACATCCACTCTAAGGTCTCATTTTAAGATCTGATGGAATAAATTAATAAAAATGACAAGAGACAACAATTGCCATCATGAGGGAGCTAGAAAAGAAAGAAAATTGGAGAGACTTGGTAATAGATGGTGAAAATGATTTAATAACTGCTACAATTATTAAACAGCAATATGAGGAGCCAGTGATGAGCCTGGAGTGTAAGTAAAACCTCACAAGGCAGAGACTTTCCCTCAGCATTATGCCACTATGGTGGTTCCCCTGCACTTGCAAAACAATAATCCCACCACATATAATTTTTGGTTTATTCAGGTTGGGAAGTTAATGATCTAGAAAAGGCAGAGTGATTACTTAAAATTTAAAAGCTAAAAAAAACTCTTGGAGAGTAATACAGTTTTGATGTTTGCTTTTCTTTCTGTTTTCCCCATTAATTATGTTGCTGCTGTTACACTTCTGCTTTTACATGTGTTGATGTGCTGGACCATTTTTATGTTGTGCTTTGTGGCTGACAATTTAAAGTACCTCTCATTATTAGCTGTTCTCCCCACTAATTAACATTAAACGTCTTTTTTTTTCTTTATCTTAATAGTACTTTTAGTTAGTTTAGCAACTAGTGTTCTTATGCTGTGCGTTTGATTTTTGATATTAAAGCAGCCATTAATTTAAAACAGTAGCTTAACCATAGAACCACATTCCAGCAGCTCCAACTCTCTCTCTATTTCAGTGCAGTGAGTTATGTAACAGCTTTATCTGTTTTTTGTGACCTTGAGATACATTTTTTAAATTCCCTTTTACTCCATTAACTGTTTTTCCATAAGCCATTCTCAGCTTCTTACTCTCCACCATCTACTAAAGTATTTTAAAATTTCTCACTTCACCTAATTAACATTCACTTATTTGATTGGACAGTTTTTACTCTTGTTAAATTTGTGTTTGTTTAAAAAAAGGGAAAGATAAAAAAGAGGCAAAGGATATAGAAAATGTTGCAGATGAATAGCATCTTAGAAGATTATTAAATTCAGTTGTAACATCTGAATCATCTATCCCAGTATATCAGTGTATTGCTGGGTCTGTATTGGATGAAAACAGCTGCCAAAGAATGGTGTGCATAGAAAAATGGCAAATTTGTTATCAGGTGATACAACTTACCTGTTTTATAGCTTCTAGATTCCAACTTCATAACTACTCTGTGTTAATGCAATTCTGGATTTTTTTACTGAATAGTTTTGATTCCATTTTAAATGTCTTTTCCAGTGATGTTTTATAAGTCCAGGAAATAAAATAGCTTCAATAGATTTTAGAGCTATTTTTTCTTTGACTGTTACATTTTTAATTACTTTATATTTACATTGAAAATATTTTTGACATAAAGTGTTGAGGGGAGGAAAGGAAAGTTTGATTAACAAAGAGCCCAAAGCAGTAGAGGTTCTGTGATGGTATTATTTCCTTAGGAAAATAAAGAGAGCTCTGATACTGGCAATTGAGTTTTAAAGGTGTGATTTGTTTCAAGCTGAAGACATAGAAGAATGACAGTTTTACATTAAAGTGGGTCATTATATTTTCTTGCTGCCACTGAAAAGTGACATTTTTACAAAGTGACAAGTTTACAGTTTGATAAATCAAATTTGTGCTGAATAATGTGTGCCTCACTGTCACCGATACTCTAATGTAATGCATTGTTTAAATTATATTCTGAAGCACAGCATACAAATTTTGTCCTATTAGCATTTAATTTTTTTCTAATCCTACACAGCCTTTTGAAAATCCATTAAAATAATCTCTTAGCTTTGACAACTATATAGTCATTGTTGGCTCTTTATATGATATTTTTAGGAAAAAGGATATTTTAAACCTGTACTTTGACCATCTAAATTATATGTAAGACTTTGTGCTTTGTAGTTATTTTTTTAATTTGCAGAAATAAACTGGATAAACAAGATTCCTTACTTAAGTTTTTTTTAAATCAGTGGATGTTTCTCATTTTATCAATGATGCAAACATTTTGCTAAGATATGCCCTAATAAATATCCGGTTCTTTCTTTTAGTTTTTTAATTATATCGTGGGACAGGGGCAGGTGTGGAAAAAGATTGATTGATTAATTTCCTTTAGTTACAACAGACTTCCTTTTTTTGAAGCCTGTTTAATTGAAATGCGGTATTTTATCCAGTGCTACTACGATTAAACCTACATTGTTATTATGTAATCTAAAACTGTATATTGTTTCAAGGCAATCCACTGACAGATATGACAATTGTTGATCTATTCATTTTCAGGTTTTTGTGGTTCAAGTTTAGTACCATAGTAAAGAGTCATGTTATTTTTGACCTTGTTCATTACTGTTCTAGTTTTGGATATTATAAAGAAATGCTTATTTTTATGCTGTTTGATACAGAGTGCTTTTTTGTGAATGATACCATCCAAGGACCTTTGTAATCAAAGTGTATGAATAGTTCTAGTAGAAATAACAAGGCCAAATTAAAGGACACTTATAAAGTGCATTATGAATGTCATAACAAACTACTTTGAGGGAAAAAAGTGTAATATGCTTTTTTGGTATGTTTACTTTATAGTGTCAATTAGTTTGTAGTTTACAGATTCTGGTCACCTTTCAATTTCAGTATCATTCTAATACTTTAAATGTGAGAAAAGTATCAGAGTATTATGATATATTAGGAGTTTGCTTTAGTAAAATTGTGACAGTTGAATTTAGTTTTTTAACATACTGCAAGCTACTTTGAAAAGGGTCCAGGTGTGTTGAAGAAATATAATGTTTTAAGTTAAAAAAATAAAGTCAAGATACAGAATTAAAGAGGAATAAAATGTATCATGTTTAAATTCTGGCCTGTGTTTTTCTGAAGTCTGAATGTTTTCTTATTGTCCACATACCTTTCATTTTTCCCCACCTTTACTCCTGTTTCTTCTTATCTCAAAGAATATTATGTTAGGCTATTTAGTAGGTTTAAGTTAGCATGGTATGAATGAGTATGGAAGTGTGCTTAAGTGTTTTGTGAAGAGGACTGGTATTTCATTCAAGGTTTATTTCTGTCTAGACCCTAGCTCTCCACAACCTTGCATTGGAAAAAGCAGGTTCAGAAAATCAACAGAACCTAGATTTGTATTATTTGTGCCATACTCTTCTCTTTTGTTACACATGCATAGAACACTCCATTCACAATTTGGCAAATATTCTGCATCAAGTCTACTCACTGTTATGTAAATACAGGCTTTCAAGGAACATGGTTAAAACACATGTTTACAAAATAGTTTTTTGCTATATTAGGTGGTTAAAAATTAATAGAACTTTTGATCATATACAATATCTACATGAGGATGCATTCGGTACTTAATGACATAGTATGCTGATACCATTAGAATGTAAGCTGCATAAGAATATGGCATTTAGTCTCTCTATTATATAAAAAAAAAACGCGACGAGATATGACCTCAGAAAGACACTTTCACGTTCCGCGAGACTTGACTTTGTGCCAAGAGATTTAGCCACGCCTGGTGCCGGAAAAAGACAAAGAGTAGATGACAAAGTAGAACAGCGTACGGAATTCAAAAACATTGGCCATGCGCATGCAAAGCAGGTTAGAGATAATAAAAGTGGGAAAATTTAAAAGTCTCAAAAAAATGATAGTAAAGATCACATTAACGAAAACAAATGGAAAATATTACTCAGTGAAATAATGGAATAGCGAAAAGAGATTGAATAGTGTTTCAAGATATCTGGGGGAGAAGAGGGACAAGGCAGTGAGACAAAAGGACAGCTGCTGTACAGGCTTTTAACACTAGAATTACCAGAGCCTACGAAAAAACTCGTAATTCCGTCCCACCTTAAACTGCTTCTTAAATCCCTTCACACCTCTCCGCCAGCACCCTTTGTCTTCTAAATGTGCTGATAAAGAGAAGCCGGCTATTCCATCCCCCCACCAATTTAGAACGTGCACAAACTTCTCTCAGCTCATGCCTTGATTGAGTATCTGGGAGTGAAGTGGAGTTTTAGAGTGGAAATAATAGATCGTTGTTTGGAACACACGCATTTCATGTCTGTTCCGTTTCTACAGTAATCTGTGTCAACACATTGTTAAAACAGAAACTTTTTTATATTCTAGTAGTAGATGACAAAATGTAGGCATAAACTATATAATGTATGAAGCCTGAAGTCCAAAGAGCAAAGAAACATTTTCACAAGAATAACACAATTGCACTTTTATTCAAACATATAACTGCAGAAACAAAAAGCCGCCTTAACATGCGACATTGACACCAGTTTACCGTAACTGACACCGTGGCTCAATAGACTCAGCCCCGCTTGAATCAAGGGGTCGCGGGTTCGATCCTGCGCCCCTCCGTTTTGAGAAGTAAACTGCTCTTGTCTTACTGTTTTAGAATACAAGCATACATTTGATTTCAGTCTGTAACAGCCTGTGCAGTTTTTGATCCTTGTAAAGGTTAGCTTTTTTTTTTTTTATTTACTTTACACTCTCTCAGTCGCGTTCAGAATCAATCCATACAACCCCATATGACACGGCTGTTTTCACTAAAGACGCGCTATAGCTCTGCAGTGTACCACGATGCATACTAACGCACAATCAACCCCCGGTTTGACACACAAACGCTGGCGAAGCTGCCTTCTTCAGTATCTCACCGTCACTTGCTTTTCGTTTTATTGAGTGTTCCTGCCAGTCCCGCATGTTGCTGTATGCTTTTTCTTTTGTACTACAGGACATGCAGAGGAAAGAATGGTAAAGACCAGTAACTTCGGCGCTATTTGCAATCATCAGACACTCCCCATCTGCCCGTGTCGTTCAAACACAGGAACATATATTGGTGTAAAAGTATAACAAAAGTGCACTTTTATTCAAGTGCACTTTTTCCATCGCTTTTCCTGTAAGAAGCAGTGTACACACTTCTCTCTATCCAGCATACAGCAACATGCGGGGACTGGCAGGAACACTCAATAAAACTGAATAAAAAGAAAATCAAGTGACGGTGAGATACGAAGAAGGCAGCTTCGCCAGCGTCTGTGTGTCAGAACTTTTTAGTATGCATCGTGGTACAACGCAGAGCTATAGCGCCTGTATTCTGTTTCTTTTGTTCTCGAGGGCGCGAGAGGAGAGAATAGTAAAGGGCAGTAAGTTTGGCGCTATATGCAATCATCAGACACTCCCCATCTGCCCGTTGTTTTGTTATACTTTTCAATACTTTTATACTGCTCAAACGGGCATGCTCAAAAAATACACGTGTAATGCCACGAAAAGTGCACGCAGACACTTCATTTCGCAAACAAAACAAGTGCACTTTTATTCAAAACTACCTGTATAACCGAAGAAAAAAGAAAGCAAGTTACAGTAGGCGATTGATATGACATCTTGCATGGTGCAATGCTAAGAAGTGCAGATTTTCATTCCGTGCTATATGAAATCATCACATTCAAATATTAACAGTTCCCACACACCCAAGGACCGTCCTTCCTACATTTACGACACGTGTACTTGTTGCCGTGTACACACCTCTCTGTGCTATGGTTTCTATTACACTGAATGAGCACCTAACACTGTACTTTCTTCCCTGGGGGAAGGTCCCGCATCAGAGAATTTCCAGTTCCTGCATAAATTCACACCCGATCTGACGCTGTTCGTTTTCAAATAATATTGCATTAGTGCGATTATATTTTCACATATATTGTCTCTTTCTTTCAGGTGTGTAATAGAAACCACAGCATAGAGAGAAGTGTGTACACTGCTTCTTACAGTAAAAGGCGATGGAAAAAGTGCACTTTTGTTATACTTTTACACCAATATATGTTCCTGTGTTTGAACGACACGGGCAGATGGGGAGTGTCTGATGGGGGGGGTGATTGTGCGTTAGTATGCATCGTGGTACACTGCAGAGCTATAGCGCGTCTTTAGTGAAAACAGCCGTGTCATATGGGGTTGTATGGATTGATTCTGAACGCGACTGAGAGAGTGAAAAGTGAATAAAAAAAAAAAGCTAACCTTTACAAGGATCATAAACTGCACAGGCTGTTACAGACTGAAATCAAATGTATGCTTGTATTCTAAAACAGTAAGACAAGAGCAGTTTACTTCTCAAAATGGAGGGGCGCAGGATCGAACCCGCGACCCCTTGATTCCCAAGAGGGGCTGAGTCTATTGAGCCACGGTGTCAGTTACGGTAAACTGGTGTCAATGTCGCATGTTAAAGGGGCTTTTTGTTTCTGCAGTTATATGTTTGAATAAAAGTGCAATTGTGTTATTCTTGTGAAAATGTTTCTTTGCTCTTTGGACTTCAGGCTTCATACATTATATAGTTTATGCCTACATTTTGTCATCTACTACTAGAATATAAAAAAGTTTCTGTTTTAACAATGTGTTGACACAGATTACTGTAGAAACGGAAGAGACATGAAATGCGTGTGTTCCAGACAACGATCTATTATTTCCACTCTAAAACTCCACTTCACTCCCAGATACTCAATCAAGGCATGAGCTGAGAGAAGTTCGTGCACGTTCTAAATTGGTGGGGGGATGGAATAGCCGGCTTCTCTTTATCAGCACATTTAGAAGACAAAGGGCGCTGGCGGAGAGGTGTGAAGGGATTTAAGAAGCAGTTTAAGGTGGGACGGAATTACGAGTTTTTTCGTAGGCTCTGGTAATTCTAGTGTTAAACATTCGAAGTACCGCATGAGATGTAGATCATGCAGCACAACAGCAGTAGCAAGCCACCAACTCATCGAGCAAAGAGGAAGTTAAAAAAAAAAGCTGTATTGGTTTCCCATTGTATCAACATTTAAGACAAGGCGTTCAACCGCCACATGCCCCCCAACCGGTTCACAATGGCACGTAACGGAGGTGGGGGGTTGCAAGAGAAACGAGCTGGGGGTAAAACTCCCTAGTATACTTAAAAATGAGCAAATAAGTCTATTGAATGAAGGTACAACTTAAGCTTCAAAAGATTTTTTCACTTTCCTCTGTAATAAAAATTAGGCTGATATTTTTTTAATTGTTGAATTTGTAACACTAACCTGTGGGTGATGTTTCACACCCATCTAAAGGAGAATTTCTTGAAGGCCAGCTATTATTGAAACTCAAATGTTTATATAATGAGAAAAAAATCAGTAAGTAAGGTCAGTGGAGTTACCAAGATGAGAGGGGGGTAAAGCAGTGTTTTTTATTTTGCTGTTGTGGACAGCGTGTTACTCATAGCAAGCTAATGTCCACTGTCTTACCTTCAAAACATTCAGCACAACAGACCAATGACATGCTCCTTCACAGGAAATACACATCAATGCAATAAGAACAAAGGTTGCCTTTTAATTTGGCTGTATTTGCAGAGTGGTCTGGACGCTCCATTTGCTTAACAACCATGGAAGTACAGAACAGGCATATTGGAATTGTAAGTTATTAGACAGGCATTACAATGTCTTAATGTATTAGATGACAATTCCTATTGAAGGATGACAGCGTCATTGGTCAGCTTTATGTGCCCCATGTGCAAAAACAATCAGCTATGTATGAGTGACATTGATTAAAAGCCCCTAAAAAATGGAATTAATAGAGGAAATATCAAAATTATTGACATAATAACTATGATCAGTTTTTTTTTAATACTCTTATTTATTTTGTACAGTCTATTAGTGTACTTTGTATTATTCAAAAGATGACAACAATAGGCTTGTCTTATTGGGGTTGTGACAGAAAATATATATTTAAAGTTGATTCTGTGTGAAACTATGATTTTTTTTATCATATCATCAGTTACACATGATGATGTATGTTATACATACAGTATTTTACATATTGTTTTAATGAAGAAAGACAACCATATTCTCCCTGTTTGTAATTACTGAAATAAGTAATTAATAATAGCAGTTTTCACTTCTTTATCAGCTTTTCTTTGGAATTACAGAGTAGCTTTGTGTTTTGGTGTCCTTCTGTTTTCCTAAATATAGTTTTCATGATATGTGTTTGCTTTGTCATATTTACAGAATTCCTTCTAGTGGTGATTTAAATTATGTCCTGTCTTGCCCTGTCCTGTATTCACATAACTTCTCCTCTGCTTCATTTTAAGATGTTCTGGGATCTTTTTTTTTTATTTTTTTATTTGCATTTGTAGTTTAAGCTTTTTATTGTTTAAAATTACTTTAGCAGTAATATTAATTATATACAAGATGTTATCCAGTAATGATAATTTTATATATAGGATGTTATCCAGTTTGTAACATAATTGGGTTTTATATGTTTCAGTCCCTCACATTTACACAAAACCTTATTTGTGCGCTCACTTTTTTACATATTTATCGTATTTCTATTGCTTAATTTAGCTTTTAAGCTCCTGCCTTCATTTCAGTGGCATCTATTAAATCTGCGTTTTTTTTTTTCAAACTTGGCATCAAGAACCTGCTAGCAGTACTATTGACTTTGACAACAGGGATTACTCAGCAAACAATGCATTAAGTAACAGGAAATAATCTCCAAAATGACTATTATGAATTGCTCTGCTCTAATTCATCATCTTATGTGAATGTCAAATTTTAGCCTATTTCCTGAGTCAGATTTATTAAGTAAATACTTTGTTTTGCAGACTCCTGCTGAACAAGCTAAAGTAAGAATGCAAATGGTTCTTCAGGCTGCAGGTAAGACGTATTCTACTGTATGTGCAATATTTAGTCTATTGACTGTTTTCGTTCTCCTCAGCTGGTATAATGGTATGCAGTGCAGAAACAAACAGGAAATGTCATAGACCGGAAATGTTTGCATACTAGCATAAAGCTCAGTTATTTTCAAATTACATTTTAAAAGTAATGTTACATTTCTGAAATATTAACAGATTTTCTGTAAAAGTACATAGTAGAAATTGACACTTCACTTTCCTGATACTTTTTATTTAGATTTTTCTTTCATTTGTATTTTGAGTTTCTACCCAGTAAGATTAATAACATTTTGTACCATTTTTAATATGAAATGGTCATTATCAATATTACATTTTTATATAATTATTTTCAAATTACAAGTAATTTTAGGTTATACTATGCATTTAACTTTGCTTAAAGTTAAAAATTAACAAACCGTATTAAGCTTAGAAAGACTTAGTTCTTGCCAAAAGTGCTGTTTCATTAAAAGACAGTGAACTTTAATATAATCTTTAGGTTTTCACTCCTTTGAATTTTTTGAATTGTTAGATTTTTTTTAAGTGTTATTATTTTTTTTGTTAAGAGTGTCTTTTTATATTCTTGTACTTCCATGTAGTGGTTGAAGGTCTGATTAAAGGACATTTATTGATTTTAAACTGCCAGCAGGTTTTAGAACTCAATCCTATATTCTTATAATATTGTAAACAATGCCACCTTCCTGTTATTTATGCTTTATTTAAAACATTAGCTTTTGTAATCCAGGGTCCTGTGTTTGGTACGTTCTAGTGTGTTATGATGATAATAGCTACTGTTTGGCACCATGTTTCTCTAAGTATTACCACAAGTGTATTATGATAAGGAGTAAGTAGTTGTATATATAGATTATGACTTTTTTCCCACACTTGATACAAATCAAAAGTATATTTACAGTTATGTTTTTGTTTACCTACTTCTTCTAATGCTGATTTAAATGTATGTTTTGTGATATCGGTAATTTTCATTAGCAATAATGTCTTGATTCCCACTTTTTGTATTTTGGAACTTTAGAAAAGAAAATGGCAATCTTTTAGTCACATCACTGTATGTGTGTTACTCTTTTCTAGTTGTTTTACATTATTCATTAATCACATAAAATCATGAAGAATATCCTTGCAAATCATTTTAAAGTAATATATGTGTGGCCATATCTTGGTTAACATTCACAATATTTTCAATAACAAAACAAAAACAGTCTCATATTTCATGATTTAAATTGTATATATTACTCTCTACATCTTTGAAGTGTATAATTATAAAACAGATGTGACAGCCTGAAGCTCAAAAAGCACAATTTGTTTATACTGCTCACAGCTGTCACCCTTCATTTTTTAATTTTACAGTTTGAAAATGTATTAAAGGTACTCTGAGTTATATATCATTCCAGCTCAGAACCTATGGAATTTGGAAGACATTTGAAGCTTATGGAACCTTCATTAAGAATGCTTTTGAAATAAGTACCATGCCTCCACACAATATTTGTTTTTTGATTCCTTGGTGGGGAAAAGCACACATATTTTAATCTCATACTGTTCTAGCTATAATCTTTCCAGCATTATCTTGAAGTGTTAAGTTGAGAAATGCTTACTTTGGGAAATGCTTGTTTTATGTATATTTTACACGTCGACTTTGAAGTTAAGTGTATACATGTCCGAGTTATAATTGTATCTGAAGGCCACAGAAATCTTTATTTATCTAGTGAACTACAATACTGTGTACTTTGGTGCTTAATATGTGAAAAAAAAGTATTTGTCAGATGTTAAAACACAGAGGTTTAGCAATGTTCAGTGCTTAGAGTCACCTTTATGTCTAATACCAAGGCTCCAGTTTTTGTCTTTCATTTACCCTGTTTAATTTTTCATTGGTGTACAACTCTTGCCAGTAAGGTTCAGTTTTTGAATTGAAGTTTGATTAAATCTCCTATGTTTTATCTGACAATTATTAGTCTAATGTTAATCAGCTACTTAGATTATGTAATTACAGCCCCTGCTTATTTAATACCGGGTAAAGTTTATGTGGCAGGTTATAAATAATTAGTTTCTGCTGCTTGCATAGGTTAGTATTGAATAGTCTTTCACCAGTGTTTGTTGTGTCTCTTTATGCACATCCCCATTATATGACCAGAAACCTGTCTGAATTGCATTGTAAATTATTTGTCACTTGAAATAATTGCATGCTTTGAGTATTTACAGAATCTCTAAATAGAAACATCTTTCAAATCATTTTAATACAGTGAATCTCTTGTTTCACACAGCTTAAAAATTAAGTCACCTATCAAGATATTCTGATTTGGAAACATTGCAAAGTAATGATTTATTTTTCTTCAGCAGATAACTAAACAAGTATGACATTACCAAAATCTTTTGGGTAGAGATTTAAATTGGTGCTAGCAGGTACCCATCAAGGTTCAAAGCTCACTTGGTATGTGTTTGTGAAAGAACAAGTGAAAAACATGTTTATTGAGAAAAAGTCTTGATGATGCATCAAATATAATCAAGTCTGAAGTGTTAATCAATAATTAGTTAACTGAGACTATGAAATCTGTAAACCGCCTGTCTAGAAATATGTGCACTTTTTGAAAATATTTAGCAAGGGAAAGCATTCAGAAATGTACAAAAGTATAATATTCTCCAGTTTCTGTCTATGAAGTAATATGGTTTGCTATTAGCTTGCCTTATTTTATTGTTACAGATGTTGTATTTGCTGTCAAAAATATGTTGAGGCCTTCAGAACTTAATTCTGTTTACCTATACTAAATTTACTACACTACTGTTTCACAGTACAATTCGTTCATTAGTTTTCCAAATTGGAATTTGTTGTATTTGGCCATATCCTTAGTGTCATTATTCTGGAATAATTCTATAGTTTTAAAAAGTTAACACTTTATTGAATCTGTTTTTATTTATTGCAAAAAAATAGCACTGCAGCTTTTTAATTTTCTTTTTTGTTGTCTCATTCTGTGTTGTTTTTCCCCCTTCTGGGTTTTATTTTTGAGCAGATGTTAAACAAGAGGTTGTTGAATGCTAATATTGCAACAGAACTGTGTGTTAGTCTGTCTTATGTAGACTTGCATGCAGCTTGCCAGTCTTGTTCTTCTATTTTGAGTCTCCAGAGATGCTTAAAGCTGGACCCTTTTCTTTTTTGTCACTCTATATGGACTCTCTCAAGTCAGTATAAAGCAGATCATCCCTTGGCTAAAGCTCTTCAGCTTTTGTTATTGGGCTCTGTAGGCCTGTAATTAGGCCTCCTGGCAGGCCTTGCAGGCCGGTTAATGGTCATATGGGGTTTGTGGGAGGCAGACTGGCTTTATATAAAGCCATTGTAGCGATATGTTTATGGGTCACTTCCTACCAGGCCCCTCCTTTGTCCTTGTGCCCCTTGGGCCGACAGAGAGAAGTTTCCCTTGACCGTGGACAGCTCAGTTTGCCACTCACAATCCATCCATATAATCCCTAGTGTAAACAGAGGATTTATCTGAGCTTCTGTCACTTGCTCCTCAAACCACTTGTGTCTGTTCTTTATAAAACTACAATGCTCAGAAAAGTAGCTTTCCTTAATTATATTTTGTATTTTTTAATTTTATGCTTCTATAGGCATCTTTAAAATAATACTACAAATTATGTGATTGTGCACTTAGTAGGTATTTTTTTTTTCCAATTTTAATGTACCTTTTACCATCATCATGACACCACCAATAGTATCTACTTTTTGAGCTGTTATGACTTTATCACATTTCACACTCCTATACACTCAAGCAGACAATATCATATTGAAATATATATGTTCATTTTAATGTCTACTTTAAAGTTATGCCTGAACAAATTGCACATTCTAGTTGGAACACATTTAGAGGAATGAAATCTAAAAAAAATCCTGCCACCATGCATTTTATTTATGTGTAAAGTATAAAGAGTTGCTCCTGAAAGAAAAATTAAGCATTGGTGTTTTGACTAATACTTACACAGTAAATAGAGGTATTAAGTGTTCTGAACTCAGCAGGAGCCTGAACTTCGAAATAGCCTATAACAGATGTGGTGGAAGAGACCACATACATAGACTGTATCATTTTACTCTGGTGGAACTAATGGGATCATTCAGTACTTTCAGAGGTCTGTTTTTATTCTACAAGCTGCTAAGTTAAATAAGATGCACACACTTTTTCTTAAAATCTTGCACATAGGAAGACAATGAGAATGACTTATGTGCAAAGATTTTATATACCAGATGTATGCATGTTTCTGTGGAAAAATAATCATATCCAATGTGTACATTGCTTAATTTACAATCTAGTCAGAATACATTTTAGCTCTTTTGTATATTATTTACGTATCAATTAAGAGTATCTTCTTTTTAAAGATGTTATGTTATTTTTTTTGGTCCTGTATTAAGAACAAAGAAAATGCACACTTGTCATATATGTCACTTTCAAGAATTGTTCACTGCATGAATTGATATACTGCAATACAAATACACATTAACTTTAATATTGTTGATCAGATGAGTCTAAATCCAGTGATATAAAAGCAAACCTTTCTAACTCGGAAATGTAAATAGATTCTTTTGTTTGTTTAATTTGTGATTTTTAGTGTTTTATTTTAGACTAAGTGCGTTCAGTGCATGTGAGAAAAGATAAGAAATTTCAATCAATTAAAAAAAATGAGTTAATAAAGGATAAAAGATTTGTTCTTTATTTTGAGAACATTGCTTAGTATCATGACATGTCCATTAAGTTGTTTGTATTTACTGTAAAAACGATGTAAAAGGTTCCAAATTATGTCGTTTTCAGTTTTGTCAAAAACTTAAATAGATTTCCTTTGTAAATCTTGTCAAGTGTTTAGTTCAGTCTGTAATTCTGGTTATTTATTGATAGGTTTGGTTTGTCTGGAGTACGTTCTTGTTTACTTTACAGTTTCTGCCATAGGATGTAATTAAATATGAAAAAAGACCAGAGAGCTCCATGGTACTAATCATCTAAAAAGATTTACTGTTGACATTTAGTCTTTAGTAATTAGTAGTAGCATTTTAAAATTGCAAGCTTTTCATTTAATTATTTTTAATAGCTGATTTTTTTTTTATTTATAATATTTATGACCTCAAAGGCAGTATTTTTTCTTTAAACATTAAAAGTCACTAAATTGCATGTCCTTTAATGTTTCTATTGTTATTTATAAAAATTGATAGCTATTAAAATATCTTCCAATATCTTGAGCCTCAGAGAATTAATATTTAAATAACTTTTCTGCTGAATTTTGCTTATTATTTAAATATGTTTGTATTTTTACAGCATACTTCATAATTGTTTCAGTTGATTAACCTAATGCATGACAACAACCCATACTGAACAAGATCTGATTTAATTTTTGTCTTATATGGCACCTTTTATGTGGCTGGTATGATGGTATAGTGATTAGCACTGCTGCCTCACAGGTCCAGCATCCTGGGTTTGAATCTGGCACCTGATCACTTTCTGTCTGGTCTCTACTCATTCTCCATGTGTCTTCATGGATTATTCTACAAGTGCTCCAGATTTCTTCTAATGTCCCAAAGGCTTTGATGTTAGATAGACTGGCAGTTCTCACTGGCTCCAATGCTTGTGTGTGTATGTATGTATGTATGTATGTATGTATGTATGTATGTATGTATGTATGTATGTATGTATGTATGTATGTATGTATGTATGTGTGTGTGTGTGAGTGAGTGGGCAATGTAATGTACTTGGCACTCTGTCAAGAACAGGTTCCTGTCTTCCACCCAGTGCTGCCAAGGTAGGCTTCAGTTGTCCATGACCCTAAATTGGATTGAGTTTGAGAATGTTATCTTTCACTGTGTGCAATCTGACACACCACTTAAAACAACAAGCAAATGCAGTGTAACAGTGCCAAAGAAAAAAGGAACTAAACTAGATATAGTAAAGTAAAAGTGCCGGAAGTAAAATCACATCGGTTATTAATTGTGTTAAGTATTAAATGTGATTTGAGGCAGAACAAAGAGAAAATAAAAGCAAGGAGAAGATATTTGTGAACAAGCTAGCAGAACTTCCTTGTCATTCTGAGAATGTTGCTTAATAAAGGGAAAAAGCATCTTTCATGTATATTTTTAATGTTAAGTACAATGAAGCCAATCAGATTTTTTATTTATTTATTTTTATCTGTGAGACGTATCTTCCTAATGAGTAGCAAATATATAGAATGCATATTTTAGTTTTTTAGCGCACTCTTACCACAGAATAAGATATAATAAAATGTCAGTAACTTTCTTAGTAGAAAAGAAAAAAATACTGTGAAATATTTCCAAGTTCCATATAAAAAGAAGTGAACACATTTTTCTTGCTGTTACCATTTTTAAATAGCATCTGTTGATTACTTTGCATGTGTCTCTAGAAGGTATGCTAAGTCTAAAACTGAATTTATTTTTTCTTGACAAGCAGTGGCCTTGTCAGATCAGTATTTTCAGCCACATGGTGCCAGAGCGATTTCTCCCCGTTTTCAATATGCAAAATTACCATAACACAAAAAGGAATTATTTTTAATTTGCTGTTTTCCATAATTTAGCAGCATATGGTATAAACGATTTTGATGCAAATGTATGTGCTAATTATTTGCAGATGAATCTTACAGACAGGCTATTGATGTTAAATGAAAGCAAATTTGCCATTGCCTTAAATTTTGCTAACCATTTACTGTTAAGTAAACTTTGCAAAGTAATTTAATTATCTATTTCTGTCTGCTGTAGATCCAGGGCTTTTAAATGGTTTTTGTATATGCTATGAACTGCATGTGGAACACATTTCCTGATTATATAGGAAATTATTCAGGGAGGAAGCATTTACTGCACTCACTAAGGTATTTTTCACACCTCACTAACTCTCTGTGTTTTGGGAAGATGTCCAAGTCATCTCTTACTTTGTTTGCTTTGGACAACAAAAATGTTTGTTTTACTCAAAGGGTAATGCAATTTCTGACACACATCCTCTGAGAATTGACAGCATATTTGACTTTGGCTAAGTGGTTTTAATAAACCATTTGTATAAATTGCTTTGGAATAAAGCAGTGTTTACAACTATCGATCCTCACAAGGACACATTAAATTATCCGCACATCCAGTTGTGCTCATAAGTTTACATACCCTGGCAGAATTTGCGAAATATTGGCCATTCTTTGTAAAATAAAGTATTCGTGCAGAAAGCTTTCATTTTAATTAGGGAGTAAGGTGGGGTAATTTATTATCACATAATGGTGTGTGTCCTGTGCACTTTTTAAATCATAATGATAACTGAAATCACTCAGATGGGCCTGATAAAAAGTTTACATAGCTTTGAATATTGGGGCTGATAATATACACACAAGTTGGCACACACAGGTTCAAATTAAGGAAGAGTGTTCACACCTGTAACTTCTTTGATTGTAATCAGTGTCTTTGTATAAATAGTCAATTTAAATTTATCCTGAGCTGCACTGACTTTGCTGGATACCGAGCCATGTCGAATGACTATCAATAGTTGTAATATAAAATATAATGTGTGAACAATATTCATCCACCCTGTAGTATAGCATTTTTCGAAAGCTAGGGTGTATCGCAACAGTATCAAGTTGAATGCAGAATTCATCTCTAGATGTCACATTATTCCATTGTAGGGCACATATGCCAGTTAAATTGTATGCAACAGCAACCATAGTAAATTCAGTTGTCCATCAACCTATTCACCAAAAATACGCTCTTTAAAATACAGAAGGAAAACTGAGAACCTGAAGAAAATCTTTATGGACACAAGGAGAGTATGCAGACTGCAGACAAAGTGTAATTGGGCCAGGACTCAAATTAAATATTTTGAGCAATAAGAAACTATATTATTATCTTACAATTTAGGAAGTAGGAAGTACATGCCTTTAAATATAGTCATCCTTTATATATTTTATGAATGTACAGTACATTTTAAAATTTTAACTGAAGACTGAAATTTACTCTAATAGTTATTCAATTATCCTGATAGTTAATTGGCAACAGTCGCATGTCTTCGAGAGTAGTTTTATGTTTACGTTTCATTTTAATGATAGATTTACTACTTGGGATTAACATAGAGAAGAATGCCTAAAATATACTACTCCTTTTTTTTTTCATCTTTATATGTAATGAATCTTTAGAAAAAATACAGAAGAAGGTTGTTTTTTCTCTGTAATGTGTTGTCATTACCTAAAAATCATAAAGCTTTTGAATATTTTGATTTTCTATTTAAAACCTGCATTACTACTATAGATGACAGAACATACATACAGGTCAAATTAAATTTCAGTTTCTAAAGACTGTGTGACCTTAAGCATTGCCTGTACACTCTCTGCTCATTATAATGTACACAAGTACTATTACATGTGAAAAATTTCTGGTAGTGGAATGCTGCCAAAGTTAATTTTGAAGCAATTAGGACTGTTCCATTTCAAGCTCTTTAATACTGTTTAGTATGTCATGCACACATAATTATTGCCACTATGTGTGTGTGTTTAAAAATGAAAAAAATATGTAAAGTTAATTCTGTTGTAAATAATAAAGGAAATATTAGAAAAGTTGTTTCTTTGTTTTTTATTATTGAGTAGTTTTTCCCTAATATCTTTTTTGAGAAGTATGTTAGTTCAGCTCTTCACAATTTTTTCTATACGTATAGCACACACTTTAACACACTTGTATATTTTATGATAAAATATATGTATTTAATGTTTAAATAATATATATATATATATATAATTTACTGTTTTTATGTCCAAATGGTGTTTTTTTAATCAATCGTATGCAATATATTTTGCTGTTTAAAGGTATTTTAAAGCTGGCTTGATAAAAAGGCCCCTTTGTTTCAAATGACTTTTGAGCATTTAATATGACCAAATAATTGTGCCATCCCAATTTCTAATAGCTGTATTTGCTTATGTTTTCTTTGTTGATCAAAATGAATGAAATTAGAATAAACAACCTCTAAGTCATTTGTAATCAAGGACTGATTAATGGAGTTTAGTTTCATGGCCATTATTCATTCAAGAACACCTGATATCTTTCCCATAAACAAATTGTGTTTGTCTAAATTAAGAAATTAAATGAAGCATTTGATGAGTTTATGATTGACCCTTCCAACTCCAGACCCATTACTCAATGTCGTTATCATACAAAACTATTTGACTAATGTACTGTCAAAAGAAGCATGTGGATTTATTATAGTTTCTGATTAATGTGTACCCTGCGCCAAACTAGATTTTAATAATTTTTTGATTCTCATCCCAGCAGTCAAAGAGGATGTTCATCTTTGATGAAATGTTTTATGCCCTTGCAGATTGAAAGGTGATTATGAGCTGTTGACTTGCATGATTCTCTGTAGCAGTTGAAAAGTATTTTATGTGGATGTTTAATGAATTTTCCTGAGGAGCAGCAAATCAGGTTGCATAAATGTCTGTCTCTGTTTCTTCAGGCTGAATTTTAAAGAGTTAGATAACCTAGTGTTGGATGTGAATGGCAGGCAACGTGTTAAGAAAACCATTATTACTAATGACCATTGCATGTTCTGGTCAGTACTGTAAATCATTTCATGTATTCCCCGTGATTAATGTATTCTGAATCCAGATAGTTAAGTCAAGCAAATTTTGCCTCTTTTTGCTTATTTACGTAGCTCTTATTAAAATCTGACTGGCCTAGCCTTTTGATTTTCTGTAAGAGTATCTATTATTGTGGCTATTTAACTGCAGTGCGATATGTTCTTGTCTCTATTACTTTGTAATTTGTTTGCCAGAGTTTAATTACCTATAACAATACAAGATCAGGAAATCGTATCAATGAAACATTTTTTTAAAAAAACTACATGCGATTTATGTAGTATTTGTTGGTGTAAGATCATTTGAAAATACATTCCTTTTTTTACATTTTACTTAAACATTTTGAATTCCTGTTCGTTCCTTCACAGTTTGGGGTACCCCCCACCATTAATGTATTCCTTATTTAACAGTGCTTTTAAACAAAAATTCACTGCTTGTTTATTTTTATATTTATATATTACAGTGTCACCTTAAGTTGAAGCAATCTATGAATCTGGTTAACCATAATAAAAACAAATGAGTATTTTTAGCTATTAAACTTTGTAAATCAAATAACTTCCAATGAAAAGCCCCCATAGAACATTGCCTTAATTATAGTTCATATTGCATGGTCTACTATAAGTTCTTTTAACTCATATTTTGTAATTTGAACCACAAAAGTATAATTCCTAAAGTTTTTAATTACTTTAAAATAAGATTAAGTAAATTTACTCATTTTATTATTCAATAACTCATCATTTCTATCACTTTGTTTTAATGCCTTTTGTGAAAGAAAATTGCAAAAAAGTTTTCAGTAGCATTAAAAACGAAAGGATGTAAAAATGGTTTAGCATGTGTTTTTTTAGTGCCCTTGTTAAGATGTGTAGTCATACAAAGATGAAAGAAAAAGTATGTACTCAGCAGAAAGCTATCAGTTAGTTTTAACATAAAATCTTCATGGTTTGCAATACAATGTGAGTGTGATACAAAGTTGATACATATGTACTAATTTGACCTGTTTTTATTGAATGTTATATTATGTGTGTTTTATGTTTAGCCTGATGTAGATAGTTTGTAATGTAGTATAAAAGAGTCTTGTAGATTTCTTCCATCCATTCATTTTCTGAAGGTTGTTTGCACATTACACTGTTTCAGTAAGCCATAATCTATTCTAGCTGTACAAGAATATTTTGCTAAGGCCTTCAGCAATGTCAGTAACCCCACAAAACATCTTGCAAAAAATAAAATAACATAAATGATGAAGTGTTATCTCCTAATCTACCTGGCATTAAATATTTGAAAGCTTTGCTGGCACTACACTTTTTATAATGAAGACAGAGACATCACCAGCTCTAACATAACGGTTGTACAGTGCCAAAAACAATGCACATAACAAAGATCAATAGCATTCCTCAAGAAAATGTATACAGTATCTGTCAGTGGTTCTCTATACATCAGAGTTGGGATGCTTCCACATAGTGAGAGTCATTTAGTTTTCATTAAGAAAGGGAACATAGATTTTACATCAAAAGTATTACACCCTTCTCCTTTCCTTTGTATACAAGAACATGAGAGGTAAAGAGATTAGGTGATCTTAATAGATTAACCATCCTTTACTTTCTATATTTTGTGTGTTTGTGTACAGTACATGGAGAAAATGCATTGTCCTGCAATTTTTGGTCTGTTTTTGGATATTGCTTTTGGTCAGGGCTATTGAAGTGCTTATGGGTTTTATATATTATTATGTAATATAGCACTGGGTTTTATAAATGAAAAGTAAAATAAAGCAAAAGCAAAAACAAAAAAGAAAACATGCTGTTGTAATGTTCTGCATTTAGAACGCTGTTGTAATGTTCTGCATTTTGAAAAAAAAATCATATAAATAAATAAAGCCAAAATGATTAAAAGAAGAAAAAAATAAATGCTGAGATTTCATATTTGTAATTTCAATATTCTTTCTTATTCTCAGAAGCCCCCAATTAAATTAAATGAACTTTTGCTCTTTGTCAGTTAGTGTATTTTGAATTTCATCAGACTTTCAAATAATAAAAGGCCATTTGGCCTCTTTCTCTTTCTCTCGTGGGGTTGTTTAGTTTTGTTAAGCAACACTTGCTTGTATGAAACGTTGCTTGCTTTCAGTAATATCAATAAAAAGTGTGTTGTCAGTCAGTATAACATTTTATATACTTCTTATTTGTTTTGATTCTTAAAAGATAGCAGGTGCACAGTTTACAAGTCAGGATTATAAAAGTAAAAGATAGAATATATAGTCTGACAGGAATGCTAAAAAGAATTGTCTGCATATTGCCAGATAGGTTTCGTGCACCACCAAGCTAGCAATTCACACCTAGCATTCAAGAGGTAGAGTAACTTGAAGAACTATGACTACAATGTATGCTATTATGCTTCTTGAGTATTAATGTAGTATTGGAAGACATCTTTATCTCCTCTCATTAAACATGACTATTCTTAATATGATAATTGGACTACTCATCTGTGAATGCTAAAGCCTCGTAGTATTAAATGTAATGTACAGACGGTAATGTGATTAGTTCATGCCATTCATCTTGGGTTTTCTGGTATTAATAACTATATTAATGAGTTTATAACTAGTGCATACCGTGTAGGAGTTGGAGAAGTATAATTGTGCTCTGCTAAATTACATTTTATTAATAGCTATTATTTCATTCTAACTGAAAAGTTAATCAGGAAAGAAATGTTTTAGAAGTCTTTTAATCCTGGTTTTTACTAAGTTCTTGGTACCTAAAACTGGATTATATGACCAGGAATGTTCTTCAGATATTAGCCTTACTCATTTTTTTAGCTGCAAAGTAAAGAATCATACTTAGTTCTGAATCCAAATGGAATATAAGTTTATGGATAGATTATCTTTAAGTAGTATAGTGTGTTTTTTGCAGTATAATTTGCAAGCTATATCTGGAATATGAGTTATGTGGAAAGACTGAAGGAGCTGTGATCTGTTAGAAGTACTTACACTTATGAGGAGAATAACTAAAGTGGATGCAAGCTGTTTCTTTAAAGTAGGTTGTTTAACGAGAAGGTGGAGGCACAACTGGAAGCTGGTTAAGCAGAGATTTCACACAAATGTTAAACCTCTTTTCATTCAAATATGTGTAAATCTCTAGAACAGCTGCCTAGCAGTATGGTTGTAAATAGCTCTTTGGGTTTCTGTATACTTCAACTCAGTATTGCTTTGAAACACTGGCTGAAATGGAACTGATATACTAGAAGAAATTTTGATAAATATTAATTTAGAAACACAGCCTTTTAATGTTTATTGCTTAACATATACCAATATTGTGCCTTCATTTTTTAAAATTGCTCTTTTTATTTAACTTTATATGACTTAAAATAAGTACGGTAAATAAATAACATTCTTCAACTCCCTTTTGCAGTAATTTTGTTTTTCTGATGCTGTTCAATGTATTTTACCAGTCTTCTGCCTTTTCTGTCTAACCAGTCCTTTAAAAAGTTTGCAGTGATATTTTAGAGTGCCATTTCTTTAAGCCAGGGCCTCACAGCTTGAGCCTATTCCAGTAGCACTGAGTGCAAGGGCAGGATCCTCTACTGATTGGGTGCTAGTCCTTTGTGTGATACTGTCATACACGCACCCACACACACTCTCAAATGGGTTTAAAAATGAACAAGAGAATCTTTGCCAAACTACACTGTGGAATAACGTGAGCTAGATGGATTCTTTTATGTCCAGTGACAGTACCACAACAAAAGATTATGTCAAATATATTTATGTTATATATTCATTTATTTCTTATTCACTCATTTCACCTTATTTATTTTCCCAGCAAATTGGCATACTTTGTAACACTGACACATTACACATCCAGAATCCTAGGTTTGGGTTCTGTATGTTGATATTTTCCCTGTAGAGTTTGTTTGCAAGGGCTACTTCCAGGTGGTCTGGCTTTCTCTTTATTTTAGCTGCAACATAGGAAAAATTACCTAATGATGTAAATAATTTTTATTTTATTTTATTTTTATTAATTTTATTGCAATCATTCCATACAAATCAATCAATTTTTACAAAAAGTAAAACTGAGTTAAGAACAAGTCAACCTCCACCTCTGAGAGAGAGAGCAAGGCAAACAGCGTAAAATGTAAGGCTTGTAAATGTTCCTAAATTATTAAGTTTGATAAGCCAATAGAGATGAATGCAGAAGACAAAGAAATACAGAAATAATTGCTTCCTCTGTGCTTTAAGAGCTTATTTTAAAATATTACTGATTAGATCCTGCCATGTTTTGAAAAAAGTCTGAACAGATCCTCTAACTGAGTATTTGATTTTTCCAATTTCAAATAGTATAACACATCGGTTTCCCACTGACTTAAAAGAGGAGAGTTTGGGTTCTTCCAGTTTATCAGAATAAGTCTGCGTGCCAAAAGTGTAGTGAATGCAATCACAGTTTGTTTGTCTTTCTCCACTTTAAACCCATCTGGAAGAACCCCAAACACAGCTGTTAATGGGTTAGGAGGGATTGTGAGACCAAGGCTGTCTGAGAGGTAATTAAAAATTTTTGTCCAGAATAATGTTAATTTGGTGCAGGCCCAGAACATGTGACCCAGTGAGGATGGGACTTGATTGCAGCGTTCGCAGGTTGGATCATGCCCTTGGAGAGTTTTAGACGAGACAGATGTGCTCGATATATAATTTTCAGTTGTATAATTGTATGCTTTGCGCATATGGAGCTCAAGTGAATTCTCTGCATTGCTACTTTCCACTCCTTTTCTGATATATTAATTGAGAGATCTTTTTCCCAGTGTCCTCTTGGATCTTTGAAAGGAGGGATTGTAAAATGATTTTATATATTGCAGAGATGGTTTCTGAGTCCTTGAGATTGAGCAATATTTTTCCAGCATGGATGAGGGTGCAAGATGAGGAAAATCTGGAAGGTTCTGTTTAACAAAGTTCCTGATTTGAAGATAGTGAAAGAAATGTGTAGCTGGAATGTTAAATTTGGAATGTAATTGTTCATAGGATGCAAAGACGTTGTCTATATAAAGATCTCTAAGCAAGTTAATTCCAAATTTTTCCAGATATTAAAACTGCATATGTTTGTGAAGGTTGAAAGAGGTGGTTCTCTTGCAGAGGTGCCACAGATAAAAGCTTCTCCGTCTTAAAATGCTTTCTACATTGGCTCCATATTCTGAGTGAAGCACAATTGGGTTATTAGTATATTGCAGATAACTTGCGTTTATTGGAGCACAGAGCAGGGAATATAAAGAAGTACTGTTGGATTTTACTTCTATTGCCAACTAAGTCTGTCTATGTTCTTCTATTTGTGTCCAGGTTTTTATCGCTTGTATATTTGCTGCCCAGTAATAAAACTGGAAGTTAGGTAGAGCCATGCCTCCTGCCTTTTGTCTTTGTAGGGTCGCTCTTTAGATATGTGGATGTTTTGACTTCCAAATAAATGAGGTTATTGTTGAATCTAATTGCTTAAAAAATGATTTATTGATGTATATTGGGATGTTTTGAAATAAAAAGGAGCTTAGGAAGAATATTCATCTTAACAGTGTTAATTCTTCCAGCTAGAGTGAGATGAAGGGTTGACCATCTATGCAAGTCTTGCTTAATTTTTTCCATGCAGACAGCGAAATTTTGTTGATAAAGAGCTTTATGTTTACTTGTGTTGTTTACCCATAGGTATTTAAACTGTTCTAATTCTAATATTATATGCTTGAGAATTCACTGGAAAGAGTACACTTTTATTCAGATTAATTCTGAGACCAGAGATCTTTTGAAATTCTGTGAGTGCTGTTAAGACTGCAGGCACAGAATTTTCTGGGTCTGATATATACAGTACCATATCATCTGCATATAATGAAATTTTCTGTTCCAGTCCTTCTCTGATAATCCCTTTATCTGATCAGTATTTGACAATGTATTGCCAGTGGTTCAATGGCAATTGCAAACAGTAGCGTGACAAGGGCATCCTTGTCTAGTACCACGCTCTAGTTTAAAGTAGTCTGAACAAATGTTGTTGATACAAACTGAAGCTTCTGGATTGGTATACAGTAATTTGATCCATGCACAAATGTTCAGGCCAAACCCAAATTTCTCCAATGTAGTAAAAAGGTATTTCCATTCAATCATGTCAAATGCTTTTTCTGCATCCAATGATAATAATATTTCTGGGGTGTTTGATTTAGTTGGTGAGTATATTACATTAAACAGGCGTCTAAGATTTGAAAATAAGTGTTGGCCCCTGATAAATCTAGTTTGATCTTGTGATATTACCGAGGGGAGCACTTTCTCCATCCTTCTAGCTATGATTTTAGAGAGTATTTTAACGTCATTATTCAGAAGTGAAATTGGTCTGTATGATGCACATTGTAATAAGTCCTTATTTTGTTTTCGAAAAACAGTGATTAGTGCTTGGCGAAAAGTTTGAGGAAGAGTTTGGTTGTCTCTGGCTTCTGTAAATGTTGCTAATAGGAGGGGAGCTAGCTGAGCGGAGAATTTCTTATAAAATTCTGCAGGGTAGCCATCAGGGCCTGCTGCTTTCCCGCCTTGAAGTGACTTTCAGCATCTAGTAATTCTGATAACGCCAGAGGTTTATCAAGTTCCTCCGCACTAAAAGTGTATATTTGCGGTATCTGTAATGTATCCAGAAATGCATTAGATTGTGTATTTTCTTCTTTAAACTCAGTAGTATATAGGGATTTATAGTAGTCTCTGAAAGTGTGCATTATATTTTTGTGGTTGATGATTTTATCTCTGTTTATGTTGGTGATTACTGAGATTGCGTTGCACACTTCTTGCTTGTGAATTTGTTGAGCTAAAAGCTTATTAGCTTTCTCTCCATGTTCATAGTAATGATGTCTGGATTTATAAATTAGTTGTTCAGTTTCTTCAGTTGTCAAGAGGTGTAGTTCTGAATGCAGAGCCTGCCTTTTCCTATGTAGAGCCTCGCTTGGTAGTCTGGCATGTTCTTCATCTATTCTAGTAATTTCGCTTTTTATCTCAGCTACTTTCTTGGTTTCTAATTTATTTCTGTGGGAAAGATATGAGATAATCTGTTCTCTTAAGAAGGCCTTAAGAGTTTCCCAGAGTATTCCTGCAGAAATCTCTGAGGATGTATTTGTCTCTAGAAAGAAACTGGTTTGTTTGGATATAAATTCTGTACAATTCTTGTCTGCTAATAGAAGCGGGTTGAGACGCCATCTGCGAGGTGAGTGTGTGGGGCATAGTAACTGTAGCTCCAAGATCAGAGGTGCAAGGTCAGAAGTAACAATAGCATCGTATTTGCAAGATTTAATCATGATGTACATAATTTAAATGTTGTATATGAAATAAATACACAGGAAAGAATGTTCAGAAAAGTCTAGGAAAGGAGGAGCAGTATGTTTCTTAACTAAAGAGATACAGTAAAGAGCATGGAAGGGTTTATATTAGACTTGGAGTTTCATATTTCATTCAGACTTACTATGAACTGCTTACATTTAATTAAAGCTTTGTTGTGGAACAGGCTTTTTCAAGAAATCATTGTCATGAATTACAAAACGCAGTTCTTTGATCATGAATGTACTAAGATGTGTAATGTAGTCAGCAATCATTTGGGCAGTTAGTATTGGTTTTCATTTTGAGTGTTGATTTGTAAACATCCAACTACCCATTTTACTTATGTCTTGTATGATTTTAAATTATGTATACTGTATATTTACAGTGCATGTGTTTGTGTATTTAGGTGATAATTTTCACTGTCTTCTAAAAATAAATATATTTTTTTAAGTGTCTTAAATTTCTCTTTTATTTTTAAAGGTTAGAGAATGTCACGTATATCAGTGAAAGAAAACGCCTACACTAATGCATTTTGAATTAGGCTTCTGAATGTGAAAAATGTAAGGAAATATAAGAGTTCTTTTAAAACCTGTTTAATTATATTTATTTACTTATATTTTAATTATATATATATTTTTTATATAACATACCCTAAACTTATTTATGTAAATATTTACCTTAGATGTGCATTACTGTATTCTGCATTAGTGTTCTGCAACAGCTGTTACATAGAGCAGGAAGTGTCCAACTCTGATTCTGGAGGATCACGGTGGTTGCATCTTATCATTCTAAACATTTTGTTAAATAATGACTGGTTTATGCTTCTAATTAAGTTCATTTCCTTTCATTTTAATTGACTTGCTATTTAAGACTCAGACCAGTTATCTGCTTCTTTCTTACTTAATTACCAGTAAAGCAAATATAAATACAAAGTGAAGCAACACATGACCAGTTAACCTTTGTCCATTATACAATATCTGAAAATAAAAAAAAATGTGATGATCCCCGCAATATTGATCTGCTCAGGTCACCAGCATATTCTTAGTCAAAAGAAAATCAACAGATTTGGAAGTGTCTGCTGTGGCAGAATGAGAGCAGCAACTGGTCATGGAATTAAATAGCAGGTTTAATTGACAACAAGAACTGACTTCTAATTAAGAAACTGTTTGGAGTGAAATTGGTTGGAATTTGAAACCCTGACTTATTCTTCTGTAAGCCCACTTCACATCTCATTTTTGTTTTGCTGCAAAAGAGACAATTCAGAAGACTGAAATCAATTAACAGTTAAAAAAAATAGTCACTGAATAAGTTAGTGACAAGAAAGAAAACCTGCAGCCACTGTAGCCATCCAGAATAGGACTTGGACTCGCCTGACTCCAAGTTCCCCAAAATGTTTGGAACAAACTTCCAGCCAATTTGTTGTTTAACTCCACAACGGTCCATCCAAAGGTATCGATTCAGCTTTAATGGTACCACTATTATTTTTGAAAGCAATGTGTGTTTATGTGTGTATCTTTATATCTATGCATGGTTAATGATGACACTTTAGATTGCACAAATTTGAATCTTGCGCATATATTCCCAAGTGGCGTATAGGGTAAACCTAAAAGTGTAATCCATTTTATTATTACGTACATTCCAATACATGCTCTATTGCAAATATAAAATCAAGACATGCCCAGCTGGGTTTAAATGCCAGACAAAAATCAGCTTATATTATGTAGATATATTTGAATTTTATAGCTGTATTAATTTAATTTTTCATTTATTAAGTTATTGTTTCAGTTTTTCTTTGAATGCAATTTTTCAGTCTTTGCTATAGGATTCTTAGCAGCTGCTCTAATGTTTGCGATATGTTTTCTATTGAAATGAAAGAGACATTACATTTTATTACTGTATGAATGACAAAATAGACTCCAATAGTTGACACACAGCAAATGTTAATTGACAATTGCTGCATTGTGAACACTAGTTATGGCACTAACATCTTTCTTATCTTAATCACATAGTGCCTTTTTGTCACGTAGATACTTTCAAACGCCAGTGAAGCTTCACTCAAACAAATTCACTGGGAATATCACAACAGTTAGGTTGTACAGTACCGTGTGCATCAGTTTCACAATCCATGTCAACATTTGAAGACCAACTCATATTGTCATCAACAACAAC
Organism: Polypterus senegalus; assembly: GCF_016835505.1. NCBI lineage: Eukaryota > Metazoa > Chordata > Cladistia > Polypteriformes > Polypteridae > Polypterus > Polypterus senegalus. The sequence goes on from NC_053154.1 coordinate 112,919,175, forward strand.
AACAACAACATTTATTTATATAGCACATTTTCATACAAACAGTAGCTCAAAGTGCTTTACATATTAAAGAATAGAAAAATGAAAGACATAATTATAAAACAAAATAAATCAACATTAACATCGAATAAGAGTAAGGTTCAATGGCCAGGGGGGACAGAAAAAACAAAAAAACTCCAGACGGCTGGAGAAAAAATAAAATCTGTAGGGATTCCAGACCAAAACCAGACCATTGATTGAAGCAATGGTTCAGTTTCAGCTCCTTCTAAAACTACCTTTATGGCTTTTCACTTGCCATTTTGCTTTTTGTTAGAGGCTCTGCCCAACTCATGGATATTGATAAAATACTTAGATACCTTAAAGTGGCAAAAAGCATAGAAATATTCATCTTTTTGCAGCATGATGTTATTTTATCCACTAGAAGGCAACAGAACATTGTCCCGAGGGTTTTTGGGCTTAATACTGTGAAGAATATTATTACCTGTCACCTCAATTGTGACTCGGTTTTAACCATCACGCTTGGGGTTAATACGAAGGATGTTAATATGCCCAACAGATTGTAACTGCCAGACAGACATATATATATAGATATATATAATTTATTTCTTTAAGTATTGGTAATAGTTTCATTTTCTGTGTAAAACTGTTAATTTTAATAATTGAAAATTAAATACATCAAAAATGCAGATATTGTACATTCTGCCCTGTACAATTTGTATGTTAATGTTAATGATTAGAAAAGAAAGATGTGAGTGAGATTGTACAATGATGAACTATAAAATTAACAAAGTTAAAATTTAAAAAATAATTGAATTAATAGTAGGGCCGACGCTGGCAATGTGTGAGGCTTTACATCAAATTTCCTTTGCTGGTTCAGTGCTGCTACACTTAGCTATTGACTAAGCTCCACAAGAAGTATTTGAAATTGTTTTCAGGATCTGACTTCTACTCATCTATTCTCATTTAGCTGTCAAAATACAGACAACCCTTAAAGCCTTCAGATACAACAAACAAGACTCATTGCCTTTTTTTTCATTTACAAAAACAAATCCTTTACAAGTAATCACAATCCATTTACATTTTTACAACTGCAGTAAAACACTTTCTGTCAGCTCTGTGCTCCAATCTGTGTACTGTCTTTTTGCACATTTATACATCAGTCTTTTTTAATGGTAAGAAAACTGCTACATTAACTGCCATTAATGAAATTAGTTTTCATGAATTTACTATTTGTTTATTAAAATTATTAATATACTGGGACTGTTTAACCTTACATTTATCGTGCAACGGGCCAGCTATTATTTTACTCCTTCCATATAGAGTGGTGCACCATACTTTTAACTTTGCACATTTCAGAGTTCGAACGCTAAATTAAAGAGACATTTGATTTGGAGTTGAACTGCACATAGTGAAAACAATGCAGAAACAGATGGCGTTTACATAGTGTGACAGATAGGGGGGCGTTATCGCTCCCTTGAACCCTTGTCCAAGACGCCAGACACCAGATAAAAGTCCAAAAGTATGACTTTTTATTAATCAACAGTGCACAAAGCACCCTCTCAACAACAACAACATTTATTTATATAGAACATTTTCATACAAACAGTAGCTCAAAGTGCTTTACATAATAAAGAATAGAAAAATAAAAGACACAATAAGAAAATAAAATAAGTCAACATTAATTAACATAGAATAAGAGTAAGGTCCAATGGCCAGGGTGGACAGAAAAACAAAAAAAAACTCCAGACGGCTAGAGAAAAAAAATAAAATCTGTAGGGATTCCAGACCTTTAGACTGCCCAGTCCCCTCTGGGCATTCTACCTAACATAAATGAAACAGTCCTCTTTGGATTTAGGGTTCTCACGGAAGGACTTGATGATGATGGTCACGTAGACTTCTTCCTTTTAATCCATCCATCATTGTTGGAGCATCATGATGCTTTGAGTAGGTGGAGGTGGCGCAGGCCACCACCACAAAGAAACCGGAAAAAGAAACAGAAGAGAGAGTAGGGGTCAGTACGGATTTTAGAGCCACCATTAATAGTTATTATGAAGAACTGAACATACAGAATATCAGGATTAAGTTAAATTGAAGTTATAAAAAGACCATGTTAAAGTAATATGTTTTCAGCAGTGTTTTAAAGTGCTCTACTGTATTAGCCTTTGCGAATTCCTATTGGTATGCTATTCCAGATTTTAGGTGCATAGCAGCAGAAGGCCATCTCACCACTTCTTTTAAGTTTTGTTCTTGGAATTCTAAAGAGACACTCATTTGAGGATCTAAGGTTACGATTTGGAATATAAGATGTCAGACATTCCGATATATAAGATGGGACGAGATTATTTAAGGCTTTATAAACCATAAGCAGAGAAAAGCCAAGCAAAATGACACAGCTTGCTTATTATAATCTTTTTAGTTAGCCAATAAAAGGTGTCATTTTGCTTGGCTTTTCTCTACATTCATAATGGCTAACACGGTACAACAACCTAGTACTACTAAACCATAAGCAGAATTTTAAAGTCAATCCTGAATGACACAGGTAACCAGTGTAGTGACATTAAAACTGGAGAAATGTGTTCGGATTTTCTTTTCCTAGTTAGGATTCTAGCAGCTGCATTCTGCACTAGTTGCAAACGATTTATATCTTTTTTGGGTAGTCCTGAGAGGAGTGCGTTACAGTAATCTAGTCGACTGAAAACAAACGCGTGAACTAATTTCTCAGCATCTTTCAGTGATATAAGAGGTCTAACTTTAGCTATGTTTCTTAAGTGAAAAAATGCTGTCCTAGTGATCTGATTAATATGCGATTTAAAATTCAGATTACAGTCAACAATTGCCCCTAAGCTTTTTACCTCCGTCTTGACTTTTAATCCTAATGTATCCAGTTTATTTCTAATAGCCTCATTGTATCCATTATTGCCAATCACTAAGATTTCAGTTTTTTCTTTATTTAACTTGAGAAAGTTACTATTCATCCATTCTGAGATACAAGTCAGACATTGTGTTAGTGAATCAAGAGAATCGGGGTCATCAGGTGCTATTGATAAGTACAGCTGTGTGTCATCAGCATAGCTGTGGTAGCTCACGTTGTGCCCTGAGATAATCTGACCTAACGGAAGCATGTAGATTGAGAAGAGCAGCGGACCCAGGATAGAGCCTTGTGGAACACCATATTGGATATCATGTGTCTTTGAGTTGTAATTACCACAACTAACAAAGAATTTTCTCCCTGTCAGGTAGGATTCAAACCAATTTAAGACACTGCCAGAGAGGCCCACCCATTGACTAAGGCGATTTCTAAGAATATTGTGATCAATGGTGTCAAATGCAGCACTCAGATCTAAGAGGATGAGAACAGATAAATGGCCTCTGTCTGCATTTCACAAATCATTTACTACTTTAACGAGTGCAGTTTCTGTGCTGTGATTTGTTCTAAAACCCGACTGAAATTTATCAAGAATAGCATGTTTATTTAGGTGGTCATTTAACTGCATAATGACTGCCTTCTCCAGAACTTTACTTAAGAAAGGCAGGTTAGAGATGGGTCTAAAATTTTCAAGAGCTGAGGGGTCAAGATTATGTTTCTTAAGTAGGGGTTTAACTACAGCAGTCTTAAGACAGTCTGGGAAGACCCCGTATCTAATGACAATTTACTATGTCAAGAACATTATCAATTAGCACGCCTGATACTTCTTTGAAAAACCTTGTTGGTATTGGGTCAAGGACAGGTGGAGGTTTTAATTGAGATATTATTTTTGTAAATCAGGTAAATCTATCCTAGTGAAAGAGTTTAATTTGTTTATAACAGGATGCTGGGGTTTAGGAGGATCCTTAGTGTTGGAGGGATATACTATGTTATTTCTAATATCATTAATTTTTTGATTGAAAAATACAGCGATAGCCTCACAGGTTTTACTGGAAGTACTTAGGAGGCATTCCTTTGAGTTACCTGGGTTTAGTAGGTGATCAATTGTAGAAAATAAGACTCTGGGATTACTAGCATTGTTATTTATAATCTTAGAGAAATAGCAGCGCCTCTCAAGACGGACAGTGTTATTGTATTCTGTTATTTTGACTTTTAATATTTCATAGTGGATAGTAAGTTTAGTCTTCCTCCATTACGCTCAGCTCTACGGCATGTTCTCTTTAAATCAGACACTCTTTGGGTCTTCCATGGTATAACAATGCTAGAAGATTTTTTCAGGTGCAACTATGTCAACAGCAGCTCTCACTTTAGTATTAAATCTTTCCACCTTACTATTTACATTATCCTCGCTATTATAGTTGGCACTATAAACGGACTGATTGCTTAAATGTTTGTAAGTTTTAAAGCTGCTGCTCTGTCAAAGAAGCGTTTTTTAAAAATATGCTTCTCATGAGTGTTTTTTATCATTATTTCTATATTAAAAGTAGAAGAAAATGGTCTGATAGACCAATATCAATGATCTGTTTTATATCAACTTTCAGTCCTTTAGTAATCACTAAGTCTAACGTATGACCTGCTTTATGTGTAGGCTGATTTATGAGTTGTCTCAAATCAAAAGAATCCAGGAGGTTCATAAATTCTTTTACTTTTAGATCACACTGATTATCTATATGAAAATTAAAGTCGCCAACTATTAGGAGTGTGTCATAGTTAGTAATTAAAATTGACATTAAGTCAGAGAATTCCTCAAAAAAAGACGCGTTGAATTTTGGAGGTCTATACACGGATAATACTAGAACTTGAGAATCTCCATGATAACAACGGCGAGATACTCAAAGGACTTGAACTTACCAAAACTGACATCTTTACATTTTAATCGGCTCGAGTAAATGTTTGCCAAGCCGCCCCCCCTTTTTCCCTGGCGGTCTGCATGAGTAAAACTGTAATCCGGAGGCAGATTCGATTAAAACAGCCGCGCCGTCTGAGTTAAGCCACGTTTCACTTAGTGCAATAAAATCTATTTTTTTATCACTAATAAGATCGTTGATAAAAAACGTTTTGTTAGTTAAAGCTCTAACATTTAATAGTGCCATATTTAATGTTTGGAGGTGCAGAGATGAGTATATATGCGTTATTGATATTTGGAATAGGAACTAAATTATTTTATTAGCGCTCTGTGTGTATTTTTTGTTTAATCTGTGATCTGTTTTTATAGTTTTAATACATTGTTCCTCTAAAATAGTAATTTTAATTAGATTATTGGAGTTTATGCCGTATTTCCTAGATTTTCTACGTGCATTGAGATTGCTTATTACAGTATTAATGTTGTGCACTTTAACGGAAGATTCTATTAAACACTTATCATGTCCTAGCACAACAGTATCATTTCGGAAGGGGTTAAGAGCAGAGATAGATAGTCAAGATAAACGAATTACCTTCGATATGTTTTCGGAGAGGACCCGGGCGCCGAAACTGTTCGGATGCAGGCCATCACGCTTGAAGAAACGCGGCCTTTCCAAAAAGAGATTCCAATTGTTGATGAAACCGACATCCTTCTTCTTGCAGAAACCCTGTAGCCAGTTGTTCAATCCTAGCAGACGACTGTAATACTCGTTGGATCGTCTGACGAGAGGTAGTGTACCCGAAACGAAGATCTTTGTCAATGGGGTCCTCTCCTTCGTGTCTTTAATCAAAGCTGCAAAGTCAGCCTTGAGGATTTCTGATTGTCGGTGCCTTATATCTTTTACGCCGGCATGCAAAACGATTGCTCCAACTGGTGCACGTCTCATCACATCTCTATTCGTTAAATAAATCACTACCAATACAATAAACAATTCCTCCACTCCCAGACGCGTTGCCACCCTTCCACCAAGCTCAGTTCTCCGTCTGGGAGCTCCCACAATCCTTTTATAGTGCCTGACCCGGAAGTGTTCCAATCCCCAGTCCATGTGATCTTCTGTCACTTCCGGGTCAGATCAAAAGTTCTTTTCTTTACCCCGGAAGCACGTCATTCCCCTTGTCTATGTGACTTGGACGTACTTCCGGGGCATAAGGCAAGGAAACGTCGTTCCTCCCTGCAGCGTCATCTAGTGGCCCCCACGGTATCCAGCAGGGCTGTGTATAAAGACTCCGATGTCCATGATGCCCTGCTGGTCTTCAGGCCACTTCCATGTTGCAGGGAGAGCTCCACCTAGCAGCTTGGGGGTAAGGGCCGGGATGAACGGCCGGCCATACACCACAATAGTAAGCATAAATATCTGTTGTACATCCAAGTTGTTAATCTCTCTTGCTGTGAAAACATCTCATGCGTTATGTTTGTGTGTTTTCAGTGCTTTTTTCACTTTATTGTTGGTGTGTTTGGTTAATCCTAACTATTAACCATGGCATCCAAGTACAGTTTGGAAGCAACGAAGCCTAAGAGGAAGGTTGTAATATAAATGAGGCATTGGTAATCAGCACTTCTCACTAAGTAACAGTAAATGTAATTTCCATTTTATTTTACAGTATTTAGGTATTTTATATATTGTTTTCATGTTGTTATTTTTACTTTAAATCATGTGTATATGCTGTTTACATTTATTGAAATGGGTATTGTTTAGGTTCTGGGAGCAGATTCATTTACCTTCCATTATTTCTAATGGGGAAAATTGATTTGGACCTCAAATGATTCAAAGTTCAAATGGCCTTTTGAAACAAATTAAGTTAAAAATAGTGGAACCACTATATATATAATATAGCAACATATACTATAGAGCTATACAATATCCAGATATGAATTCATTTTGCAACATGTACAAATAATGCAGTGAATATGATAGTAGTAAACACACACCAGAAACTGTAATTTGGACCACCCACATACAGAATACAGTTTTTAAGGCTGATGTAGATGTGTGTGTTTATAACTGTAATATTGCTTTCATGTTTGCACACTTTTCAACCTGTAAGCATATTTTACTTGGTGTAGAGCAACCATCGGAGCTAATAAGTTAACGTTCTTGATACCAAAAAGTAAAGAATACTATTTCCCAGTGAAGACAGTATGGTTGTTCAAGATATTGTGCATAAGAAGGTATTTTCTGCTTAAATTTGTTATTTAATTTAGTAAGGAGTTACTATAGAAGCATGTAAGCTATTAAAGAATAAACAGAAAGATCATAAAGTTTTGCAGCACCAAAGTGATTAAAGTGCAAAAATAAATCAATTAAATGACAAAAAAAAAGCCTTTAGTCGGTTCTCATTGTGTTCTCCCAAGATGATGGTTTAACACTAGAATTACCAGAGCCTACGAAAAAACTCGCAGATCCAGCCTGCCTTAAAACGTTTAACATCTCTCCTTCAGCGTCTTTTGTCCTGTAAATGTGTGAATAAGCAGCAAGCAGTCTGCTATCACATCCCCGCACCCTGCAAAGTTTTCTCAGCTCAAGTTTACCTGCGTGTCAGTTGCATAGAGTTGTGTAGAGTGAGAAGTCAAGCAAAATGAGCAAAATACTATATCGTTATTTGGAACACTTGCAATTCATGTGTGTTCCATGTCTACAACGATCTATGCACAGTAAACACATCGTTAAAACAGAAACGTTTTTCATGTTTTAGTAATAATTGACAAAGTTTTTGACATGAAGTGTATAATGGGTGAAGCCTGAATTCCAAATATGAAAGAAACACTTTCACAAAAGGTACAAATATAACAGAACAAATGCACTTTTATTCAAAAATATAAGTGCAGAGAAAGAACCCGCGTTAGGTTGCAACATTGATACGCATTTGCTATGACAGCTTCGGTGGCGCAATGGTATCAACTGTTGACTGGTAATCAAAGCTTCACAGGTTCGATCCCGGACGAGTCTGTTTTGAGGATTGAGCTGCTCATATTCTTACTGTTTTAGAATAAAAACTTACATTTGATTCCAGTCTGTAACAGCCGGTGTAATTTATGATACTTGTAAAGGTTAGCTTTGTTTTTTTTTTTTATTCAGTTTTATTCTCTCGGCCGTGTTCACGATCCCAACTCAACACTCCCCGCATTTGACACTGCTGTTTTCACATAGACCCGCTATAACAGAGGTAAACTCAAATCATGACGACGGTTCTACGTCGGATCAAAAAAGCACTTTTGCCATCGTTGTACTTTGTATATGTTCATGGGAAGCTCAGCACTCTACTTGTGACTTTACGCTGTAGGAAGTAAGTAAATAAATAAAGGTAAATGGGTAAATAACATTCAATCTGGCTTTTATGTAAGAAACATATAAATGTTAATGTTTTGGGCACATGCACTGTCCTTTGATGTAAAAGCCAGATTGAATGTTATTTACATTTATTTTATTGAGAGAATAAAAACCTTTACAAATATCATATATTACACCAGCTGTTACAGACTGGAATCAAATGTATGTTTTTATTCTAAAATAGTAAGAATACGAGCAGCTCACTTATCAAAATGGACTTGTCCGGGATCGAACCCGCGAAGCTTTGATTACCAGTCAACAGTGCTATAACAAGCTTGACCTAACGGCGATCAACGTGCATGTACTGTGCAAGGCATGTATGGGGGCCACTGAGAAAAAAAAAATGTTCATGGCTCATATTGCAGAGGAACTTCGTTGTCTCATCTTACTAGAAAAAGTGATGAAAAAAAAAAGGAGGATGCAACATCGACAAAGCTTCTGTTCCAAGACAGCCGTTTCCCCAGGAAAGTAAACTGAGTCAGTGTCAAGTGCCCTTTCAGTGTAATAGGAACCAAGGCATAGAGAGAAGTATGTACATCGCAACAGGTAAACATGTCATAAATGTAGGTAGGATGGTCCATGTGTATGTAGTAGTATGTATTGTGATTGTGACTGAGAGAATAAAAGTGGAAAAAAAAAACCCAGTAACTTTTACAAGTACAGTGGAACCTCGGTTCACGACCATAATTCATTCCAAAACTCTGGTCGTAAACCGATTTGGTCGTGAACCGAATCAATTTCTCCCATAGGATTGTATGTAAATACAATTAATCCGTTTCAGACCGTAAGAACTGTATGTAAATATATTTTTTTAAAGATTAAGCACAAATATAGTTAATTACACCATAGAATGCACAGTGTAATAGTAAACTAATGTAAAAACATTGAATTACAATGACACAAAACACCCAGGCTCCTTGCTCAGCTGCAGGCGCAGGCTCATTCTCTCTTAGCAGCAGGCTTAACATTTACAAAAAAAGTGAAAAGTAACACCACAACAATTCACGCTACGAACCGAAAAATTAACATTTGAAAAATCCGTAATACAAAAACTAACAAACAACCAAGAAAACTAACCATGCATGAGTCGAGTTCTGGCATGAAGTGAGGAGGAACTGGGTGGAGAGGAGGTTACAGTTTTGAGGGAGAGTCTGGCTCCGCAATGGAGGGATGTTTTCCTTCAGGTGTTTTCTCTCGTGTGATTTCTTGGGTTTCTGGTGTTTTTAGCTGTTTAGCTGGTGGGAGTGAAAGTCTCATGCAGCCATTTCAAAAACAAAGTCCTTGTGACCCAACCCTTCCTGTTTGCCCTCCACATTACTGGCAGTCTGGCTTTGTTTACATTGTGCTGCTTGAAAGCACAAGGGTTCTCAAATTGGTAAATGAGTAAACTGGTAAACAGTTTTTCCACCTCTTCCAGCACTTGAGGTCTCTGCCTGGTTAATGCTGCTCCTTTTGCAACATCAGCTGCTTTAATAAATTCTTTCTGCTTTAGAAAAGTCAAAATCGTAGGTTTTGACTTCTTGTACTCAGCGGCAAGATCAGTAACATGAATGCCATGCTCAATACTTTTCAATAATTTCTTTCTTTACTTCGATTTTAATTTTCTGCAAAACTTTCTTCTCACCACTCTTCACTTGCTTAGAAGCCATGGCTCACTGCAAAAGCACACAGAATACTGTAGAGCACAAAGAGATCACAGATAAAGCACACACGTCTGACTGAGAACAATGAACAGGGAAAGGCTCAACATGTGCTTAAATACAGTAATTGGCGTGTACGAACCGGAAGGAAAATGAAATAGAGCACAAAGAGTTCACAGCGAAAGCATGCACGCATGTGCAAGCACGCACGTCTGACCGAGAACAATGCAACACGTGCGTAAATCATTAGCGCGCACAAACCGAAAGGGAAACTGGCTTGTTCGTATACCGAGTGTGTGGTCGTGAACCGAGGCAAAAGTTTGGTGAACTTTTTGGTCGTAAACTGAGTTGTACATCTACCGAGACATTTGTGATCCGAGGTTCCACTGTACTATAAATGTACAGCGGCTGTTACAGACACAAACCAAATATACGTGTTTACTGTATAATATTAACAATAAGGGCAGCTCACTACATGTGTCCCAAATAGCGATCTATTATTTCCACTCTAAAACTCCAGCACTTCACTCCCAGATAATCAAGGCATGAACTGGGAGAAATTTATGCACGTTCTGCGGCGGTGGGGGGATGGAATAGTAAGCTGCTTGCTGCTTGTCTTTATCGGCACATTTACAGAAGAAAAGACGCTGATGGAGAGGTGCAAACGGATTTAAGGTGGGCCGGATTTACGAGTTTTCTCATAGGCTCTGGTAATTCAAGAAGCTGGATACTGTATATGAAGTCACCAGAGGCTAGTCTGTCAATCATTCTTTCTGCAGTGGGAGGTAGAAGAGAGCACTGAAGTAATACTCATATACAGTATTATGGTGCAAGAGTAGAACAAATTGACAAAAAAATATATATATCTTCAGGCAGTTGTCATCCTGCGCTCCTAAGATGCCGATTTAAGTATAGCAGGTTTAGTAGACTGGTTACTTTAAGTAACATTACTGGAGGCCAGTCCATCAATCATTCTTTCAGGGTGAGGTAGAAGAGTGACATTAGATGACAGTGCCAACCCCTGATTCAGAGGATTATCGAATGAGACCTGAAGTTGTCTCCCAGTCACACTTTTTAGGCAAAGTATACAAGTTATTGAAGGACTTTGAGCATGCAAAAGGTGCTATTATTATTTTATATACAGTATATACTAGCAAAATACCCGCGCTTCGCAGCGGAGAAGTAGTGTGTTAAAGAAGCAATGAAAAAGAAAAGGAAACATTTTCAAAATAACACACACACATAAACATATATATATATATATACATATCTATACATATACACATATATACATACATATACATACACACATATATACATACACACACATATATACACACAAATACATATATATATATACATACACACACACATATATAAACATATATATACATATACATACATATCTACATATATACACACACAGCTATTTCGTATCAGTGCAATACGCTGCTTGTTAAAATGGATAACTCCCGCTCTTACGTGCAAGTCTGCGTGGATATTATGAACTATCGTATTTGTTCAAGATCTATTTAAATTTTAAATAGAAGGAATTTTTATTTAGTCGACAGAAATATCTTTGGTAGGAATGGTAAAACAGACAGGAATATTATTCCTGAATAAATCAACTCAAACCTTAAACAACTTATAATATTTTGCTCTCCATAAAAATATATCCTGTCTAAATTATACAAGTTAGAAATAAAGTAAACATTAAAAGAACAAACATTCAAATTTCTTTACTCTTATGTAATTTTATATAAAAATAAACTTAGATTTTAAATATCCCAAAAGATTTTGCTCTCCATAAAAATATATCCTGTCAAAATTATACAAATTCAAATATGAACATGCTGCATAACAAAACCTGGAAATATAAATAAAATGTGTTCCTTTCAGCAATAACAAATCAAATCATTAAGTTGTCTTTGCTCATATGTCATTTTAGAGCTGGACGCCTGGCATCTTTTTTTGGCAACAAGTTCGTTTCTGTTTGGTGTGAGGTTCTGTGTTGTGGAGATTCTCAGGATGGATTGCAGGTGCTCATCAGTGAGGCGACTCCTGTGTGCTGTTTTGTTAGTCTTTATCACTGAGAAGAGCTTCTCACACAGATATGTGCTACCAAACATGCACAAGGTTCGAGCCGCATGTAGACGGACTTTTTTTGTTCTTCAAAGTCACCAAAGCGCCGTGCAAACTCAGTGCGCTCAGTTTATCAGCAAAGTGCGATTTGGGAACACCGTAGTGACGACTTGGTTTAACATTACTTGGCAACAGGGAAAGTGGGGCAAGGTGCACTGGTGCATTTGTGTCTCCCATAAAAGCAGCTTCACTTGAAATCACTTTGTGATTGTGCACGGGTAAAGCGTCCGCTGAAGTGTCAGATTCTTATTTAATTCTTCTGCTTTCTGTATCTTCTGCATTGCATTCAGGTTACCCTGATGTTTTGTCTCATAGTGCCGTCTTAGATTAAATTCTGTAATTACAGCCACATTAGCTCCACAAATGAGACACACGGGTTCAGTAAACATATACTCAGCCTCCCATCGGTTTTAAAGGCTCTATTTTCAGAATCAACTTTTCTCTCAGCATCGTGTGAGCTAGCTTCGCAATAACTTGCAGCATCATAAGCTAGACTTGATTAACGCGGTAAGTGTTGGCAAGGCAGCTGAAGCGCTGCATTATGGGATCTGTAGTTTATTGTGTTACCAGCGCTTCATATACCCGGGCCATTAATAACAATAATACAGTATATAAAATGATCTCGGGGCGGATATAATTACACGGGCGGATGTGGCCCGTGGCCCTTGAGTTTGACAAATATGGACTAAATAGAACTTGAAAAGATATATTTTTTGAAATGTGATCGCGCAATTCAGATAGAGTTGACGCGCACTACAGCCTGCATCCTCCCTCGCTCTTACTTTTTTACCGTTCATCTAATGAATACACTGAGTATGGCTTTACCAAAACAATCATTGATGGCGAATAAAGTATCCATTATTCGAGTATGTAGATCGGGATATATATATATACATACATATATATATATACCCGCGTATCGCAGCGGAGACGTAGTGTGTTAAAAAGCTAGAAAAGAAAAGGGAACATTTTAAAAATAGCGTAACATGACTGTCAATATACAGTATTTGTTTTGTGAGTGTTACTGAGTGTTGCTGTCATCAAGGATTTGATTATCATTATTTCTTTCAATCAGGTTCGTATTTGTAGGATGTGTTGTGTTCAAGTTACATTCCGTGTTTGTCAATCGTTGTAAAGATGACAGGTTTCATTCATCGATTCGTTTCTTACTGCATCAATAAACAGCTCGTCTTCTTCTTTATCTGAGACCTGACACACTGCATGCACGGGTTTTTTTTTTACACTGTCTTCCTTTAGCGGGACATTGACTTTTTCCACCGTGTGCTTTGTTTCCACAGTAGCTGGATTTATGAATATGCTTGTATGTATCAGACGCTTCATATTTTTGCTGCCTTCTCAATTGTGTAATTCAGTTTTGTTCAGCTCTTTGGAACTGTTGCTTTTATCTGTGCACGCGTCAGTTCACGTGAGCCGCTCGGTGTACATGCATCGAAGGTTCCCAGCTGTGCTGGTGCCATCTCGTGCTATGTCCATGGCTGTATTTAATGTTACCTTAGTCCTGGCACTTAAAACTTTCTCTCGCAGTTTCGCTGAGTTTGTGTCAAACACCACCCTGACCATCTCATCTTCCTCTCCATAAACACAGTCCTTCACCCGTGAATATTTAGTGGAGTTTGCTATTGGATTGCGCTGACGGACGGCCTTATATGGGCAGGCACTAAATTACAAACGCCAGCGCAGCCTGTCTATGAACTTAATTTAAAGTGTAGGTTTACATCTGCTTTGTTTCAAGTAGCAGAACTCATGAATATGGTTGTATATGTCACTCGCCGCTTCTTATTGTTTCGCTGCCTTCTCAATTATATAATGCATGTTTTCTTCAGGCTTTTGAGGTCTTCCTGGTTTTCTATGTACTGCGTGATTACGGGAGGCGTGATGATGTCACACGAAACTCGCCCCACGGCGTTCAAGCTCATCTCCATTACAGTAAATGGAAAAACAGCTTCCAGTTATGACCATTACGCGTAGAATTTCGATATAAAACCTGCCCAACTTTTGTAAGGAAGCTGTAAGGAATGAACCTGCCAAATTTCAGCCTTCCACCCACACGGGAAGTTGGAGAATTAGTGATGAGTGAGTGAGTGAGTGAGGGAGGGAGGGCTTTGCCTTTTATTAGTATAGATATATATACCTATCTTAATTCTTTTTATTTTTGTTTATCATTGGCTGAGCTTTCAAAGTAGCAACTTCCTTTTAATATATGACATGTCTTATGTCTGCGTAACTTCAACTTTGTGACTGATGCTTGAACATTATCCTGAAGAATTTGTTGATATTGGGTTGAATTCATCTGACCCTCGACTTTAACAAGGGCTCCAGTCCCTGAACTAGCCACAAAGTTGTACAGCATGATGGAACCTCCACCAAATTTAACAGTACGTAGCAGGTGTTTTTCTTGGAATGCGGTGTTCTTCTTCCACTATGCCAAGTGCTTTTTGTTATGATGAAATAACTCAATTTTTGTCTGATCAGTCCAAAGCACTTTGTTCCAAAATGAATCTGGCTTGTCTAAATGAGCTTTTGCATACAACAAGCGACTCTGTTTGTGGTGTGAGTGCAAAAAGGGCTTCTTTCTCATCACCCTGCTATACAGGTGTTCTTTGTGTAAATTTCACTGCATTGTAGAACGATGTACAGATACAGCATCTGCAGCAAGATGTTCTTGCAGGTCTTTAGAGGTGATCTGTGGGTTGTCTGTAACCATTTTCGCAATCCTGCGCATATATGCCTATCCTGTATTTTTCTTGGCCTGCCAGACCTGGTTACATTCCTTTCAGTTGAAACTGACAGTTTAAACCTGTTAGATAGCTTTTTCTAGCCTTCCCCTAAACCATGATACTGAACAATCTTTGTTTTCAGATCTTTTGAGAGTTGCTTTGAGAATCCCATGCTGTCACTCTTCAAAGAAGATTCAAAGGGAAGCACAACTTGCAATTGACCACCTTAAATACATTTTCTCATGATTGGACACACGTGTCTAGACGTTCAAGGCTTGACGAGCTAATCCAACCGATTTGCTGTTGCAAGTAATCAGTATTAAGCTTTTACGTGCATTAAAAAATTACATGGGTACCCAAATTTTTGCACAGCCAATTTTTCACATTTCATTTAATTTTTTCTTTCAACTAAATACTGCTTCACTAAAAGTCTTTGTTCGGAAAACACCCCAGTACTCAGATGTTACTAGGAAATGAAAGACAGAGTAAATTATTATGCAGGCTGAGAGGGGTTCCCAAACTTTTTCATATGACTGTATATATTTTAGTGCTGGGCGGTATACCGGTTCATAACGAAAACCGTTTTTTATTTTTGTTATAATATGCATTTTTTTATACCGCAACATCAGTTTAA
Source organism: Polypterus senegalus (assembly GCF_016835505.1). Classification (NCBI taxonomy): domain Eukaryota; kingdom Metazoa; phylum Chordata; class Cladistia; order Polypteriformes; family Polypteridae; genus Polypterus; species Polypterus senegalus. The sequence continues at coordinate 112,934,483 of NC_053154.1, forward strand.
ATTGCCTAAACGACGTTCGGAACGTGGCGCAGCTGGAAACCGTTCAAGGGAGGAACTTTTTCACTGCTACACCCCTAATCACACACAACAAAGTACATACATTAAACCCATTTATACCTAAGGAGTTTGTGCATGAAATTAACATATGTTGCGTAGAAAAATATAAGGAACAAGAATTTGAAGAGAAAACAAATTTATTACATTTCATTGTTGAGTTATTTGGCATTCCAAAATTGGAACACTAGGCTAATCCACTTCATACATTATACATAACCTATAAAATTACCTGACTGTCGTTCCAATAATGGAACACGAGGCATTAATGGGTTAATAGAGGTGTTGCGCGGCTGCCCTTTTTCACTGCTACACCGCTAAATAGACATGCAACGGAGTACATGCGGTAGTATATGTATTGCGGAATGAAAATGGACAGAGAACATTCTGAAACTGAAGCTGTAGCTGACGATAAAGTTGAACATGATGACACAGAAGAACTTTTGCTGAACAAAAGGAGTCATGTCCGTTGCCTGGAGATACTTTGGTTTTAAAAGGTCGGATGTGGACCGTTATGTTCAAATGTGTGAATACTGTTTCTACACTACTGGGTAATACTGCAAGCCAAGTTGTTCTTGTTTTATGTTTTTTAATACAGTGTAATGTACCTGGGTACTGTGTAATAGTGTGACGACATGTTGACTTTATTCTCAACATTTCTACTTTAATCTCAACACTTATGACGAGAATAAAGTCGACATGTTGACTTTATTCTCAACATTTCTACTTTTTTCTCAGCCGTTTATGTCAAGATTAAAGTTGAACATCGTAAACTAAACTTCATTGTAAAATGAATATTTAATTTACTAGATTTTCTCAAACACAGTCATAAGTTATATACCACATTGAATACTTTGTGTTAAATGTTCCCCGAGCCATGTTAAATCGGTACATGTTTCTTAAACTGACTCTTGTATTGGGGAGGCACCAGCAGTGATCGCCACACAGAATACATTCACTTCATGATATTCCTGCTCCCTGAAAATTTAGAATGCTAAGATAAATACTTGATATAATTTTCTTGATGAAATGCATTGATGCATGTATTAATCATGTGGGGACACAGCGGTGTGGAGGTTGCACTGCTGCCTCGCAGTAAGGGGGTTTCGGGTGTACCCTGCCTTGAATTTGCATGTTTTTCTGGGTTTACTCGGTATGCTTCATTTTCATTTCAAAGTCATGTAGGATGTGGGGTTTTGTTATGCTATATTAACCCTGCTAGTGTATGTTTTGCTCGTATTCACCCTGTGATGAGCTGGTGCCCCGTTCAGGATTTGTTCCTGCCTCACTCACGATGCTTGCTGGGATGGGAGCAACTCTGAATTGATGGCATAATTAAACATGTATAACGAAGATTTTTTTAAAGTTCTGAACACTCAGTTGGCTAAGTTTATAACTAGTTTTAATTTCACAAAGACGTTTATCGTTTGGTGACTGGTTAGATGGAGAAAGAAAAAGGAAGGATAGGAGCTGAGGGTTTGGTATGTCTGACAGACAGCACGCATGCAATAAAGAAAGCCCGCTCAGAAGAACATCCATTGAATTCTGTGTTCGTGTCTCCGACCACCAGATCACAAACCTAACATTTACACAACATTTAAGTTAAACCTGTGTGATACTGTAATGGAAGGATTTTTCTCTGTAAAAAGCAAAGGTGAAATAAAGAGAGCAGATGGGCGTTGGTCGCTTCAGCGCGGAACCCAGCTGCATTACTAATGTTTTGGGAGAAACAGCCGGGAATGTTCTAAAGATACAGCCAAGGTTATGCTGACTTGTTTTTTTTTTCACTTCAAAGGGCTTTTACAGCTCTTATTTTTGTGTGTCTTTTAGTACCAGGTGCCGTCTCCAGGACCAAGTGCAAAACAACACCGCGTCCCGTGGAAGGGTGTGTGTGCTGAAACTAATCACTTCTGTATACACTGCTTGCACGTAAGCCGCTTTGGGCAAGGACGCTCAATTAGTATATAAGGGAAGGTTTCGCCCTCAGTTTCTTTGGAGGCTCAACCGTGGGAAATGCATGCACCGCCCGGTACGATTGACAAGGCACATGAGTTGATCCTCTGGTGAGACTGACAAGCGGGCCCCCTCAGTCTACTGGTCTAGGATGATGGCTCTGGGTCTTTTGATATTACTGTGAGCATAGCTTTGTTTTTGTATGTTTATTGTCACTACCTCAAGCATAAGTATATATATATATATTTGTCTCTATAATCTATTGTTACTGCATTATATGTATTTGAATGCTGCTATAATTGATATTGTCACTGCATTAAGCATAAGTTTGTGTAATAAGTAAATTTTATTGAAGTATCGGACCTCTTCTCTCTGATTTTTGCCCACTTATTCCAAAGAACTCCTTGAACCATTTTCCCAAATCAAAACAGATACCCATTCATACATCCAGTTTTTTGGAGCCTCGTCACACCTGCCGTAAAGTTCTCTATACTGAATATACACCGGGGAGCCCTCACTACGAGGAAGCAGCACTACTTTATTATGTAAAGCACTTTGAGCTACTGTTTGTATGAAAATGTGCTATATAAATAAATGTTGTTGTTGTTGTAGTACCGCCACACTACTGTACATGTTTAATACATGCTTTAATGCATTTCATCATGAAAATGATATCAAGTATATATCTTAGCATTCTAAATTTTCAGAGAGTAGGAATATCATGAAGTGAATGTATTTTGTGCGATGATCGCTGCCGGCGCCTCCGGAGGAAGTCAATTTAAGAATCGTAGTGATTAACAACTGGGTCGGGGAACACTTAACACAAAGCATTTAATGTGCTACATTAACTAATGATGGGGTTTGAGAAATTCTAGTAAATTAAATATTGATTTTTGGATGAAGTTTAGTTTATGATATTCCACGTTAATTATAAAATATACTAAACTAAAGTGGAAATGTCGACTTTAATCTCGACATAAACGGCAAGAATAAGGTGGAAATATCAACTTTAATCTTGACATGAGTCAAAATTAAAGTGGAAATGCCGAGAATAAAGTCAATATGTCGACTTTGTTCTCAACATATAGTTTGTTTTTTTTTTCTTCCCTGTGTCCGTATTTTTTTTTTCTTCACCATTTCCCTAATACAATTCTGTAGGGCTATACCACAAATAGCATTATAAATACAAGTTGCAGTTTTATTATTTATGTATATAGCTTAGCTTGAAGCAAGGTCCATATTAATGCAATTTGCCTAAATGATGGTTCAGTTGGTAAAGATGTCATCAGCAAGTTGCACTTGTTTTATTTTATTTTATTTTATTTTTATTTGGCAAATACTGTGTAATGCACCCGGACTTGAAGTTTTGAAGTAATAGTATTATTACTGGAAGTTGCACTATTATTTATTAGTTTAAATATTATTCAGTTTAATGATGGTAAAGTTGTTAAAAAAGTAATTTTAATGTGTCAGTGGACAGAGATTAACATTAACAGAAAGTGTAATTGGTTTACAAAAAATATTTACATTTATGTCTTTTCTCTAGACATGTTCAGTGTAATACAACTTTTGACAAGCACCGCTGGATATTTTACTAAGTCTAAATGCCTCTTTGAATGGTTGAAAATATGTTGTCAAAATTATAGTTTAAGTTGTTTGCAAAATTTGTTCAATAAAAAGTTTCTTTATTTCGACTGCATCTGTCATGCAATGTGATTCCTTCCCTTCATTAGTGCCACCCCCTTGAAAACTATCACTTTATGGGGCCATGCAAACCTGTATTAATACTTGTGTGCACATTAAAATGTTTTTTTTTGTACAATGTACAATTCTCATGACAGTGGAATAGGTTATTCTTAGCGAGTCTACTGCAGTAATTGCAGAGGAAAATGTGGTTAACACCCACTCATGCATGGGGAAAAGAATACAGTTGAATACCGTGAATCCAGGATAATTTAGAAAAATACCGTGATTTAGAATTTTGGTCATACCGCCCAGCTCTATATACAATAATCCCTCCTCTATCGCGGGGGTTGCGTTCCAAAACCCCCCGCGATAGATGAAAATCCGTGAAGTAGAAACTATATGTTTGTATGGTTATTTTTATATATTTTAAGCCCTTATATACTCTCCCACACTGTTAACATTATTAGAGCCCTCTAGACATGAAATAACACCCTTTAGTCATAAGTTTAAACTGTGCTCCATGACAAGACAGAGATGACAGTTCTTTCTCACAATTAAACGAATGCAAACATATCTTTCTTTTCAAAGAATGCGTGTAAGGAGCAGAGAATGTCAAAGAGAGAGCGTGCAAGAGAAAAGCAAACATTAAAAAAATCAATACGTGCTTTTGGGCTTTTAACTATGCCGAAGCACCGCGATAAAGCGGCATTTTTTCGTTTGCCGTATTCTTTAGGCAAACAGCTCCTCTGCTTACACCCCCTCCGTCAGGCGCAGAGAATGTCAGAGAGGGTGAGAGAGACAGAGAAAAGCAAACAATCAAGCACCGTGCGGGAAGCATATCGTATATCATTGAGGAGTTTTATTTAATACGTAATACGTGCTCTGATTGGGTAGCTTCTAAGCCATCCGCCAATAGCGACCCCTTGTATGAAATCAACTGGGCAAAAAACTGAGGAAGCATGTAGCATAAATTAAAAGACTCATTGTCCGCAGAAATCCACGAACCAGTGAAAAATCCGAGATATATATGTAGATATGCTTACATTTAAAATCCGCGATGGAGTGAAGCCGCGAAAGTCAAAGAGCGATATAGCAAGGGATCACTGTGTGTGTGTGTGTGTGTGTGTGTGTGTGTATATATATATATATATATATATATATATATATATATATATATATATATATATATATATATATATATATATATATAATATGCACACATATACTGGCATAGCATATAAAGCACAGACTCTGAAAAAAATCATTAAACAATCAATCATGGCAACAGGACTGGAAATCTAGCTTTTATTTACAATACTAAGGTTTAATTCAAAGTATAAACATCTCTAAAATGGACCAACATTAAAACTTGGGTTAAAGCTCCTTAAATATTGTCCATCATTATCTATGACTTTATTGCAGGGCTCTAGACTAACTTGTTGCACTGGTGCGCCTAACTTTTTTTCTTAGGTGCACCAGCACAAAAGTTAGGTGCACCCAAATTTTCAACCGCATCACATTTAACAACACAGTTTTACAAGTTCACTTTATTTATTTACTAGCAAAATACCCGCGCTTTGCAGCGGAGAAGTAGTGTGTTAAAGAAGCAATGAAAAGAAAAGGAAACATTTTGAAAATAACGTAACCTGATTGTCAATGTAATTGTTCTGTCACTGTTGTGAGTGATGAGTGTTGTTGTCATATATATATATATATATATATATATATATATATATATATATATATATATATATATATATATATATATATATATATATATATATATACATATCTATACATATACACATATATACATACATATATATCTACATATATACACACACATATATACACACATATACATACATACACACACATATATACACACAAATACATATATATATATATATACACATACATACACACACACATATATAAACATATATATACATATACATACATATCTACATATATACACACACAGCTATTTCAGATCAGTGCAATACGCTGTTTGTTAAAACGGTTGACTCCGCTCTTACGCAATAACAAATCAAATCATTCAGTTGTCTTTGCTCATATGTCATTTTAGAGCTGGACGCCTGGCATCTTTTTTTGGCCACAAGTTCGTTTCTGTTTGGTGTGAGGTTCTGTGTTGTAGAGATTCTCAGGATGGATTGCAGGTGCTCATCAGTGAGGCGACTCCTGTGTGCTGTTTTGTTAAGTCTTTATCACATCGAGCCGCATGTAGACGGACTTTTTTTGTTCTTCAAAGTCACCAAAGCGCTGTGCAAACTCAGTGCGCAATAACTCTAGCTTCGCAATAACTTGCCGCATCATAAGGTAGACTTGATTAACGCAGTAAGTGTTCGGCAAGGCAGCTGAAGCGCTGCATTATGGGATCTGTAGTTTATTGTGTTACCAGCTCTTCATATACCCGGCTTTAATAACAATAATACAGTATATAAAATGATCTCGGGCGGATATAATTACACGCCGGGCGGATGTGGCCCAAGGCCCTTGAGTTTGACACATATGGACTAAATAGAACTTGAAAAGATATATTTTTCAAATGTGATCGCAATTCAGATAGAGTTGACGCCAAGACTACAGCCTGCATGCCTCAATGAGTCATCCTCCCTCGCTCTTACTTTTTACCGCTCATCTAATGAATACACTGAGTATGGCGTTACCAAAACAATCATTGATGGCTAATAAAGTATCCATTATTCGAGTATGTAGAGCGGGATATATATATATATATATACATACATATATATATACCCAGCGCAGCGGAGAAGTAGTGTGTTAAAAAGGTAGAAAAAGAAAAGGGAACATTTTAAAAATAACGAACATGACTATCAATATACAGTATTTGTTTTGTGAGTGTTACTGAGTGTTGCTGTCATCAAGGATTTGATTATCATTATTTCTTTCAATCAGGTTCGTATTTGTAGGATGTGTTGTGTTCAAGTTACGTTCCGTGTTTGTCAATCGTTGTAAAGATGACAGGTTTCATTCATCGATTCGCTTCTTACTGCATCAATAAACAGCTCGCCTTCTTCTTTATCTGAGACCTGACACACTGCATGCACGGGTTTTTTACACTGTCTTCCTTTAGCGGACATTGACTTTTTCCACCGTGTGCTTTGTTTCCACAGTAGCTGCATTCATGAATATGCTTATCAGACGCTTCATATTTTTTGCTGCCTTTTCAATTGTGTAATTCGGTTTTTGTTCAGCACTCTTTGGAGCTGTTGCTTTTATCTGTGCACGCGCCAGTTCACGTGAGCCACTCGTGTACTTGTATCAAGGTTCCCAGCTGTGCTGGTGCCATCTCGTGCTATGTCCATAGCTTTATTTATACACTGAGCATGGCTTTACCAAAACAATCATTGATGGCTAATAAAGTATCCATTATTCGAGTATGTAGAGCGGATATATATATATACATATATATATATATACCCGCATCGCAGCGAGAAGTAGTGTGTTAAAAAGGTAGAAAAAGAAAAGGGAACATTTTAAAAATAACGCAACATGACTGTCAATATACAGTATTTGTTTTGTGAGTGTTACTGAGTGTTGCTGTCATCAAGGATTTGATTATCATTATTTCTATTAATCAGGTTCGTATTTGTAAGATGTGTTGTGTTCAAGTTACATTCCGTGTTTGTCAATCGTTGTAAAGATGACAGGTTTCATTCATCGATTCGCTTCTTACTGCATCAATAAACAGCTCGTCTTCTTCTTTATCTGAGACCTGACACACTGCATGGACGGGTTTTTTACACTGTCTTCCTTTAGCGGACATTGACTTTTTCCACCGGTGCTTTGTTTCCACAGTAGCTGCATTTATGAATATGCTTATCAGACGCTTCATATTTTTGCTGCCTTTTCAATTGTGTAATTCGGTTTTGTTCAGCTGTTTGGAACTGTTGCTTTTATCTGTGCACGCGCCAGTTCACGTGAGCCACTCGGTGTACTTGCATCGAAGGTTCCCAGCTGTGCTGGTGCCATGTCGTGTAATGTCCATAGCTTTATTTAATGTTACCTTAGTCCTGGCACTTAAAACTTTCTCTCGCAGTTTCGCTGAGTTTGTGTCAAACACCACCCTGACCATCTCATCTTCCTCTCCATAAGCACAGACAGTCCTTCACCCGTGAATATTTACCCGTGGCAGTTTGCTATTGGATTGCCGCTGACGGACGGCCTTATATGGGCAGGCACTAAATTACAAACGCCAGCGGCAGCCTGTCTATGAACTTAATTTAAAGTGTAGGTTTACATCGCTTTGTTTCAAGTAGCAGAACTCATGAATATAGTTGTATATGTCACTCGCTCGCTTCTTATTGTTTCGCTGCCTTCTCAATTATATAATGCATGTTTTCTTGAGCGCTTTTTTGAGGTCTTCCTGGTTTTCTATGTACTGCGTGATTACGTGGGAGGCGTGATGATGTCACACGAAACTCCGCCCCCACGGCGTTGAAGCTCATCTCCATTACAGTAAATGGAGAAAAACTGCTTCCAGTTATGACCATTACGCGTAGAATTTCGATATAAAACCTGCCCAACTTTTGTAAGGAAGCTGTAAGGAATGAACCTGCCAAATTTCAGCCTTCCACCCACACGGGAAGTTGGAGAATTAGTGATGAGTCAGTGAGTGAGTCAGTGAGTGAGTGAGTGAGGGCTTTGCATTTTATTAGTATAGATTTATTTGAGGTTTTTTTTAATCGCTGTCCATATAGGTAATATTGACTTGTAAATGATTAACTAACAATCTGGTCAATATAAAGTTCTTTATTTGAAGGCAAGCACAATTCTAAAAGAAAGGTAACTTACTGAAAAAGTGTTGGTGCTTAAAGTGCTTTACTGAGCTGAAATTTAAACTTAAAAAATCTAAAGATAAATAAGCTAAAAAGAAAATCTAAATTAAGTGTTTTAAGGGCTTCAAATTGAACATCTCATGGCTCAATGTCTTATGGACTATCCTCCATTGCAGTCACAAGCCCCTCGGATGGTCAACTCCTGTAGTTTGGCCTTCTTGATCTTTGGCCTTGACTAAACCAGCTGGCCACACTCTCTCTAGCATCAAAATCTTCCAGACTTGGGCATGAGCATGCTCGACCTCAATGTGTCCAATAAGTACTGTATATTCACCGGTCTTCCTCTCCGCAAGATACGACCGTACACAATGACGCATTCCTTTGTGGCGATATCTGTGTCTCCGTCGATCAGGAATGCCATGTACGCACTGTTCAGAATTTGCACAGACGTCTTTTTTTTCAATGTATCTGCTGCTTCATCTGTATCATTGCTGTACGTCAGGTTTACGTTCAAGCCATTTTTCTTCATAAGAATTATTTCGGACTTGAATTTAGTGAAGGGAATTTCTTCTTTGCAATATTGTAGGCAACGCTAAACTTAATTATCATCTCGGCCTCGCCTGATGATCTGTTTGCTGCTGCCTGCCGCTGAAAGGCAGCGAGGAGAGGGGACACTTGAGCAGTGCATTTATCGCGGCATGTAATGTGTTTTATAGATGCATTGTGCTTTTTCAGCGTTTCAATTCTAAATGTATTGGAACCAGTCACAAATGCACTACTGCCAGCCATGGTCTTCTCACACTCTTTACAGTAAATACAGTGCATTATTTTATCGGCTTTACTGTATCTTAGCCAGGGAAACTGGTCAAGCCACTCTTTTCGAAATGTATACACTTTACCTCTTTTAATTTCAGTGGGCTCGGACTCGATCGTATGTGGCTCATTATCTAATTCCGTCTCCGGACCAGGGCTTGCTATAACTTGGGAGGTTGATGGCTCCGTGTCAGAGCATTGGTTATGATTTTTGGACGGATCAGGCCCTAACTTAACAATCTTAACGAAAAAGCTGTCAATCGTCCTTTTCATCTTCTCTCATAATCCGCGGCTACATCCACTGTTTACCTGATGGGCTACTCACCTCTCTCTGTCTTAATGCATCACATGCATTTTCAAACGATACACACGCACAGGAATATCTGACCACGGCCAATCAGAGGGGGGGCGGGATCCGCCCTTCACTATCTCTGATTGGTTTAGACCACGATATGGGCCTAATGTGTGTCTGTTGTTGAACAACAGGGAGACTTTAAGAGTCACGGAGTTTCGTCTTTTTTTCCCTCGAACGGTTGGTCGCACTGGTGCAACCTTTGATTTTTTTTAGTCGCACCATTGAGAAATTAGGTCACACGTGCGACCAAAATGGTCGCACTCTAGAGCCCTGCTTTATTGGTTAGACTCTTTATATTCACTCCTGCCATACTAAAAAAAAGTTCTTCATAATTGGTCTCTTAGTTGGAAAAAAATTGTCTTTAACATGGGATGGTGATAATACGGTCTTTAGATTTGCATATGTTGACAAAAATACAATAAACAGTAATCCTAGATAAATGATTAAAGATGCTCATCATAGTGTACTCATGTTTCATTGAATTTGTTAATGAATTTTTTATTATATTTGGTTAATCAGTTTATTTTGAGAGCCTAAATTTAATTTATACGTTTATAATATACTAGCAAAATACCCGCGCTTCGCAGCGGAGAAGTAGTGTGTTAAAGAAGTAATGAAAAAGAAAAGGAAACATTTTGAAAATAACGTAACATGATTGTCAATGTAATTGTTTTGTGTATTTGGCGCAGCGCCACGAAGTTGTTTTCGCAGCTGCATCAGAAAATGTACCACACGCCTGACACGCCTCCTTTTTACTGTTTTCTCACAGCTTGGATTGCTGCTGTCATATATATACACACACACACACATATATATATATATACACATACATACATACATACATACATACATACATACATACATACATACATATATATATATATATATATATATATATATATATATATATATATATATATATATATATATATAGATATATATATATATATATATATATATATATATATATATAGATATATAGATATATATATATACATATCTATCTACATCATATATTCACACACATACATACATACACACACACAAATTATATATATGTGTGTGTGTGTATATATATATATATATATATATACACATACATATACTTGTGTGTATGTTTGTATGTGTTTATATGTGTGTGTATAGCTTTGGTCACTGAGTGCAAGGGAAAAATGATGAAATATAGTCTATAAGTTATTAAACAGTAAAACATTAACATTTTAAGAAGTACAGGTACATTGAAATTACATTTTCTATGTGAACATTCAAATTTGTGCCTCACTCGATTGTGAATCGCCTTTAATATTATTTTGCCGTGGTGTAGAAAAGGGGTCCGTGTTTGCACTTGTCTGGGCTATAGCGCAGGGGGAGGATGAAAAAAAATTAAAAGTGCTCACTTTGACTTAAGGCAGAAGACTTTTGCTGGGCAGGAGACCCCAGTTTGCAGACACGTTCATGATATCAAAAGTCTCAGCTCTTTGGAGGTCATTCATATATTATATATATATAGCAAAATACCCGCTCAGCGGAGAAGTAGTGTGTTAAAGAAGTAATGAAAAAGAAAAGGAAACATTTTAATAATAACGTAACATGATTGACATTGTCATGAGTGTTGCTGTCATATATATGCCTGCCTAAATAAGTCACCCTCGCTTTGCTCTTACTTTTTACCGCTCATTTAATCATGGCTAGTGGCGGAAAAATTATAAAATGGAAGGAGGATGGCTTTACCAAAACAATTATTGATGGCTTAATCGATTATTCATAAAGCTTGAATTGGTGATCTGTTTTTCTGTGTTAACCTCATATTTTTTCATACTTCTTCTCAAACTAAGGTGGTGCGAGGGTAAAATGAATCGGGATGCGCTGATCAATGTAATCCGTGTACCAGGAAATCATGCATTGACAAAAGCTCCCTTTGCTTGTAATGCAAAGTGTGATTAAATGCATTATTTTTAACGCGCTATGGAGCACATGCATCAAAGCTTCTCGGCTGTGCTTGTGCTAAGAAAAGGAAAGATTTTAAAATAACGTAACACGCATTGTCAATGTGACCTTTTGTAAGTAGTGCCTGGAGGATTCAGTGTGTAGAAACTCTATAGAGACAGCGTGTGTATTAACTTGTGGATTTTTCTGTGAGTATTTGGTGGCAGTCTGAGGAAGTTGCTTCGGAAGACAGCATTAGCATCGGAGCTCAGCTCAGAGCAAAATGAGGTGGGAGGGGAGATGATGACGTGACTCCCCACCGCCTTTAACTGTCAATCCCCACAAACACAGTCTCTCGAATTTGCATAAGCACACCCCTTCACCTACAATTTTAACTTAGTTACAAAGTGATCAAAACTCTCGCTTATATCCTGCGCGCCTCTCATTAAACTTGTATCCCGTCATTAACTGTGTGTATGTGAAACGCCAGCGGTAGCCTGTCTATGAACTTAATTTAAAGTTTAGGTTTACACCGTGCTTTCTTTCCGAGCTGGCAACACTCATGAATATATGGTAGTATATGTCACTCGCTCGCTTCTTATTGTTTCGCTGCCTTCTCAATTATATAATGCATGTTTTCTTGAGCGCTTTTTTGAGGTCTTCCTGGTTTTCTATGTACTGCGTGATTACGTGGGAGGCGTGATGATGTCACACGAATCTCCCCCCCACGGCGTTGAAGCTCATCTCCATTACAGTAAATGGAGAAAAACTGCTTCCAGTTATGACCATTACGCGTAGAATTTCGATATAAAACCTGCCCAACTTTTGTAAGGAAGCTGTAAGGAATGAACCTGCCAAATTTCAGCCTTCCACCCACACGGGAAGTTGGAGAATTAGTGATGAGTCAGTGAGTGAGTGAGGGCTTTGCCTTTTATTAGTATAGATAAGGCTACAAGATATTGATTATGCTATCAACAACCTGTTGTGCTGGATGTTAAACAGAGAGCAACATATTATGAATTATTTTGTATAGTGATGTTCAATGGTTATTTTTTTCCACAAATGTGACACATATTAAAACTTCATAGAGAATTATTAAATATTAAATAAAGGAAAGAAATGCTGCCAGTATAGCCACCTCAAATTCATTTATGTAATTTTTCGCTGTTCTTGTAGTCAAATGCCATTCACCCCTGCTTTCTGAAATTGTTAAGCGGCTATTTTGAATCAGACCCCTCCACGTCTGTTTTCCACCATTTCTAGCCCCTCCCTAGTGTCCACAGTTTTGTACATATAGGTCCTGCAGTGAAAATTATAGTTGTTATTGTAAACTGAGAAATCCATAGATGCCCCGCACTGTAAGCTATATAAAGTTAGCATGTCAGCGGTCAGTATGTAGCTGGTATTCTAAGTTGTCTATTAGGTCACATCTGTCTCATTAATTTGTTTTTGTTAATTTTGACTATATATAATAGTTGTCTCGAATTTGAATCACTTAAAGAAATTTATTTGAACTGTCAAAGAAAAAAAACTGGATATGTGCTAAAAATGTGAACTAAATGACTTTTAGATGCAATCTGAAAATATTCTTAGTGGCCTGTAGATAGATATAGAACTAAATGCAGCTGGCTTTCAGCTCTGTACCTAAAGTAAAACGCGCCAAACGTTATATGTAAAACAAGATTATTGTAGGTATCCTTCTGTAAAAAACAATATTACTGAAGGGAAAAAAGAAACTTTATTTTTGGAGGGTGGCAAGGACTTTACATGCCTGTTTCATAATAGCCTGGAAAGCTGTGTGTTTAAAAATTATTAGTTTTTTTTATACTACATTTCATATAAAAGATTGCAAAAGTGCTAGATAAAGTCAAGACCAGCAATTTAGCTGGGTTATTATAAAGATGTAATGCACTTAAAATTAAGTTCTCAATTACTAAGCACTTCCACATTCTCTCCTGGAGCTTCATGATGTTAATGGTATCTTTATAACCTTTTTAACTTGCTGTTCCTTTAACAGAGACTGACAATAGTAGGAAAGTGTTTGCCCATGGCAAGTAAAAGCTCATTTTGAGCCAATAATAAGTCTTTACTATTTAGATAGGTCGGAAATAAAATTTGTGGGAATGTCATTTTACTCCAGACAAAAAAAAGTGATTGGATTATTTTCTTTAATGGACTCTAGCAGCACATAATGACTGTGGTGTGAGTTACAGAACTGCCTAGTGCCTTTGATTATTTGAAATACAGGCCTTTCTGATGTGTGAAACAAGAGAATTAGTGTATGGATAGCATAAAATAAATATAAATACACACAAAAATGCCTTTAATCTATGAGATTACAGTACCAACATTTATGTCAAGATTGTCTTTTGTTTTTAAACTGTACCTGTTGACAAACAGACAAGAGGGTCCTGGAGGTAAGTTTAGAACAAAAGATCTGCTTCACACACAAATTTGTGTCTGAAATATAATCTACCTAGCCTTTTCAGAATAGACATGTTTTCAAAGTCCCTCAAAAGTTTAATCTACAGAACACAGACATCTGTATTTTACATTGGCCTACTATTTCATGATCACCCATTTTAAGATTTAAAGAAAATAAGATCCAAATGTACTTTAAAAAAAGTAGTTTGCCAGAATTTGACTGCATTCCTTTTAGCTGATTTACACCTGTTTTATAACAGTGCCTCTTGAAAAAATATAGAAATACTTTATGTAATACATACTAAAAAATCTGGCTCACTTCTGTAAGTATTAAGATATTGTTTTGCGAAGAGCCATGTTAAACATTTAAAATGTCTTATTTGCATTACTTTTGTTTTTTTCACATCTCACCTTGGATTATATGGGTGTAGCCAACACGTTACATTTTATCAATTTCTAAGCATACTTTTTCCTAATAAATTATTTGTATTGATTTTGCTTTGACAGAAGCATCTCTCTTGGTAGGTTTTTAATATTTTACAAAAAATTTTGTGTTCTTCCCAACAATATGTTGTTCTGAAACATTATTCAATAAATACTGGAATTTTGTTGCTACCTGTTGAGCCAAATATTTATATTCTTCTCAAGATAGTGATGCATAATCTTACTTAAACGCATACTTATGCTATCCAAAGGCAAGCAGTGTGTAGTGCACCATGGAGGCTGGAGTAAGATGACGGGGTTAAGGGGTTTGCGGGGTGTTTTGGAATTATTCATTAATTACTTCAGAACTGTTTTGATATTGGTACTGTGGACTAAAAAGCTAGTATCTGTAATAAAATTAAAATTTTAGTACAGATCCAACAATAATGCACATGTAATTATTAGTCAATGTGAATTGTTTATGGAAAACACTAAAAACATTACAGAGTACTTGTGTAACTCAAGCTAAAGGTGCTTGTTTCCCTGTTTTAGGCATAACAACTCAATAAGATAGCTGTGTATTTACATGAGGTAAACAGTGTCTGGTTAGTGAAGCCCATTTTTTTGTGTACTTTCTCTAATAGTGCTTTCGTTGGTATTTTGCTTTGATGTAATCATGCCAGATTTGTTGACTATACTGTACACATATATGATATGTAACTAAATAGATGCAAGTACATTTGTCTGTGGCCATGTGTTGTTTCAAGACATGATATATTTTTTATCATTATAAAATGCCTTGTAAGACTTCAAGAAACTGAATGTAAAATGTCATTGATAATAAGCTTTTTCTTTTTCATTTTTTATTAAATAAAACCTTAAAGGATACATTTTATATATATATATATATATATATATATATATATATATATATATATATATATATATATATATATATCCTTATACAGTTAGGTCCATAAATAGACAGATTGTGTTAAAAAAAATGCTTTAGTTGCCTCACATTTTTATGCAATCTTTTTGTTCCACCCATTGAATTAAAGCTGAAAGTCTGCACTTCAACTGCATCTGAGTTGTTTCATTTAAAATTAATTGTTGTAATGTACAGAACCAAAATTAGAAAAAAGTTGTCACTGTCCAAATATTTATGGACCTAACTGTATATAATTTGATGCTATCCGTATGTATGGTGTTCATGTCAGTACCTCGACTCAATACAAGTTAGAACCATGCAGTGGGACTCTGCCTCTGTAGTTAGAACATAACGTGGCAAACAGTGCAGTATTGCATGATTGGCTAAGAATGTTCGAATGCTTCAGTGAAGCCATTGGACGGCCGAGTATAGTAAGT
The DNA here is from genome assembly GCF_016835505.1 of Polypterus senegalus. Classification (NCBI taxonomy): domain Eukaryota; kingdom Metazoa; phylum Chordata; class Cladistia; order Polypteriformes; family Polypteridae; genus Polypterus; species Polypterus senegalus. The sequence continues at coordinate 112,950,308 of NC_053154.1, forward strand.
CGGTGTTGGTTCGAGCAGATAACAGTAAGTGTGGTTGGTTTTTGGAACGTTGTTTTGGTGAGGCGTACTTTCCAGGACGACATTGTCAACTGACATAAACCCTACGACAGCTCCAGAACCGTAAGTAATTTAGAACGTATCGCCATTTGCTTGATATGTCGAAATCTTATCTTTGGGCAGTTCGGTTTTGGCATCCGTCCTTCTGACATCTATTGGCAAACTGAGTTATGACGGCTGGGTATTAACAACGGCTATTGTTTAAATTTTAGCCGATCTCAGATCTAAAATGACCATGCCAACATAATTATTACTCCGACTCTGATTAAAGTCGTAAAATACGGTTTGAGTTCACGTCTCACAGCCCTTTTTAAACAGGAAGCTCTTTTTTACATCGGACGAAAAGGTCTATTTTAAGCACAAATCAGTGCCATGATACCAAAATCATTTCAAGGATTTAAAAAAAAAATAATAATTCTTTGCAGAGAAAGTATGGATTTCACAAGCATAGAATTTGTAGCCCGATTCGATAGGGCTCCCAGTCGCTAGTGTATATATTGTGGAACTTGGCCCGGACACAGACAGACATCTTTTGATATCACCACACAAAGTGATGAGCAGTGCCTGGTTGTCTCCACACATACCGCTTAGAATTAAGGCCAAAAAGTTCTGTCTTGGTCTCATCAGACCAAAGAATCTTATTTCTCACCATCTCAGAGTCCTTCAGGTGTCTTTTAGCAAACTCCGTGCGGGCTGTCATGTGTCTTGCCTCTCCTCAGTGTGTGGAGACAACCAGGCACTGCTCATCACTTGTCCAATACAGTCCCCACAGTGAAGCATGGCGGTGGCAGCATCATGCTGTGGGGGTGTTTTTCAGCTGCAGGGACAGGACGACTGGTTGCAATCGAGGGAAAGATGAATGTGGCCAAGAACAGGGATATCCTGGACAAAAACCTTCTCCAGAGTGCTAAGGACCTCAGACTGGACCGAAGGTTTACCTTCCAACAAGACAATGACCCTAAGCACACAGCTAAAATAACGAAGGAGTGGCTTCACAACAACTCTGTGACTGTTCTTGAGCCCTGACTTAAACCCAATTGAGCATCTCTGGAGAGACCTAAAAATGGCTGTCCACCAACGTTTACCATCCAACCTGACAGAACTGGAGAGGATCTGCAAGGAGGAATGACAGAGGATCCCCAAATCCAGGTGTGAAAAACTTGTTGCATTTTTCCCAAGAAGACTCATGGCTGTATTAGCTCAAAAGGGTGCTTCTACTAAATACAGAGCAAAGGGTCTGAATACTTAGGACTATGTGATATTTCTGTTTTTCTTTTTTAATAAATCTGCAACAATTTCAAAAATTCTTTTTTATGTCTGTTAATATGGGGTGCTGTGTGTACATTACTGAGGAAAAAAATTAATTTAAATGATTTTAGCAAATGGCTGCAATATAACAAAGAGTGAAAAACTGAAGGGGGTCTGAATACTTTCCAGACCCACTGTATATATATATATATATATATATATATATATATATATACACACACACACACACACACACACACACACACACACACACATACACAGGTGGAATTGAAGTTCATGGGACAATAAAAATATTTAATTGTAATGGAAAATTCATTATAATGAATATCGGAAAAATACATATACTTTTGTGACCTGGGTTACCAAGGATTCGTTATCTCTAACTCTTAACAGCTCTGCAGCTGCTCTGGTGCGTCTGGTAAACAGTAAATCAAGGGCAAAGCAATTGGTTGTACTCTGCAGGATCACGCTTACCGCGTAATGTGCTTGTTGCATGATGTTTACAACATTTAACACCGGTCTTTCACCTGCTCTTACTTACACTCTCATGGTCTGTCATGGTCTGTCACAGCAGTGATTCCAAGCTGCTGTTGTTCTTCTAATCTGAAGATATGAGCTAAAGCAGGACAATTGCCAATGTCATGGCTCCTAACAGCTCCTATTTTGTATGAATTCTTGAGACTGTACCTGCCTGTCTAAACAGTAATAAAGTACCTGTATTTTCCTTGAAAATACAGAATGAAAATGAAATAACTTTTTTTCACAGCATAAATTGATGCTGTTTCTTACTTTTTTGTTCATCGCAAAGAAAACTTTGAGAAGCTGTATGAAACTCAAACACTACTGTATTCGCACACAACGCAACTACTCATGCAGGCACTTGGTGGAGCACTATGGTGTCATGACGTCTACCATGCTTGAATTATATTGGGCAGTAATCTTACAGTAAGCATGAGTGAAAGTTCTGTGCATGGCTGCTATAGCTCTGTGATGCTTGTTTAACAAATGTTTGCTTTAGCTGTCCACAGTGCAAATTTAAAGGAAAATATTTAATGAACAAGGTCACAAGCGAGCACACAGGGCTGTTAGTTTTTTTGCTGCCCTAGGAAAAAGTGAAAATATCTTGCCCAAACCACAGAGTCTTGAAGCCATTGCTGTATACAGTCATGGCCGAAATTATCGGCACCCCTGGAATTTTCCCAGAAAATGCACTATTTCTCCAAGAAAATTGTTGCAATTACAAATGTTTTGGTATACACATGTTTATTTCCTTTATGTGCATTGGAACAACACAAAAAACAGAGTATAAAGCTAAATCTGATATCATGTCACACAGAACTCCAAAAATGGGCCAGACAAAATTATTGGCACCTTTTCAAAATTGTGGGTAAATCGTTTTATTTCAAACATATGATGCTTGTTTGAACTAACCTGTGGCAAGAAACAGGTGCTGGCAATATAGCAATCACACCTGAAGCCAGTTAAAATGGAGAAATGTTGACTCAACCTTTTTGTTGTGTGTCTGAGTGTGCCACACTAAGCATGGAGAACAGAAAGAAGAGCAGAGAATTGTCTAAGGACTTGAGAATAAAAATTGTGGAAAAATATCAATAATCTCAAGGCTACAAGTCCATCTCCAGAGATCTTCATGTTCCTTTGTCCACTGTGCGCAACATAATAATGAAGTTCACAACACGTGGCACTGTAGCTAATCTCCCTGGATGTGGACGGAAGAGAAAATTGATAAAAGACTGCAATGGAGGATAGTCCGAATGGTGGATAAACAGCCCCGATCAACTTCAAAACATATTTACGTTGTTTTGCAGACTCAGGGTGCAACAGTGTCAGCTCGAACTATCCGTCAACATCTGAACGAAATGAAACGCTATGGCAGGAGTGTCAGGAGGATCCCACTGCTGACAAGAAACATAAAAAAGCCAGACTGGAGTTTGCCAAAATGTACTTGAGGAAGTCAAACATCTTGTGGACAAATGAGACCAAGGTAGAGCTTTTTGGTAAAGCTCATCATTCTACTGTTTACAGAAAACAGAATAAGGCCTACGAAGAAAAGAACACAGTACCTACAGTCAAACATGGTGGAGGTTCTAAGATGTTTTGGGGATGTTTTGCTGCCTCTGGCACTGGATGCCTTGACTGTGTGCAAGGCATCATGAAATCTGAAGACTACCAAAAGATATTGGGGCGCAATGTAGGGCCCAGTGTCAGAAAGCTGGGTCTGCGTCAGATGTCTTGCGTGTTCCAGCAGGACAATGACCCCAAACATACCTCTAAAAGCACCCAGAAATGGTTGAAGACAAAGCGCTGGAGAGTTCTGAAGTGGCCAGCAATGAGTCCGGATCTAAATCCGATTGAACACTTACGGAGAGATCTCAAAATAATGCTGTTGGGAGAAGACGCCCTTCAAATCTGAGAGACCTTGAGCAGTTTGCAAAAGAAGAGTGGTCGGAAATTACACTTGAAAGGTGTAACAAGCTTGTTGATGGTTATAGGAAGCGCTTGATTTCAGTTGTTTTTTCCAAAGGGTGTGCAACCAAATATTAAGTTGAGGGTGCCAATTGCCGCAATAATTTTATCCAGCATGGTTTTTGAGTTTTGTGTGAAATGATGTCAGATTTGGCTTTTTTTCTCTGTTTTTTTGTGTTCCAATGCACATAAAGGAAATAAACATGTGTATACCAAAACATTTGTTATTGCAACAATTTTCTTGGAGAAATTATGCATTTTCTGGGAAATTATTCCAGGTGTGCCGATAATTTCGGCCATGACTGTACATAACTGCGGATCAAAGAGCATTAATGTCTGATTATCCTCTTTAAGGTTTTGCTGAGTTGTAACATGGATGGAAGATCGAGATGGCTAGTTCCCAGTGGTGATTTTGGCGTAGAGACAATCAGCTGTTTAATTGAGTGATACGACATGCACATGCTCAAGTCATTTCATCATGCTTTCCTCCTTCACGACCATGTCTGACTGCCTAGTTTGCCTGTATGGTAGAGCATGGCACTATGAATAAAGCATATTTTTTTGAATTTCTTCTTCTTACTCTTCATTTTTTCTCCCACTTCTATGTGGGGTCAATCTGCTTGATGAACATTTCTCCATACAGCTCGGTCTTGCACATCCTCTCCAGCCAGACCTTTTTCCTTCAAATTTCCTTTTGCTTTGGCCTCTCTCGCTTACTCTTTTCACGTACTTCCATTCCTATAACTCTTTTACCCACATATTCATCGTCACTTCTCATCATATGTCCTCACCAACTCAACCTACTTTCCTGCACTTTCTTAGATCTCTCTCTCACTTGTGTTGTACCTCTGATTGTCTCATTTCTTATTCTGTCCTTTTTTATAACTCCACACTCCATTTCAAAATTCTTATTTATGCCCCATCTAACTTCTTCGGTTCTTTGCGTGGTGGGTGCGGCAACTTGCTGTATCATTGTTTTCTCCCAACCCCTCTAACTCTCTCTCTCTCTAACTTTTTCATCTGTGCTTTCTTTACTGCCCATGTCTCACCAAAAACCTAACCTTTAACCATCATATCACACAATACTCCAGATATCTTCTTCCAATTGTTCCATCCACACTGCACTTAATGGGTTATCTCTGCATCTAATTTTCCATCTCAGGCTACCACTGATCCTAGATATTTAAACAAATCCACTTTGTTCAGTAGCTCTCCCTGAACGCTGACTTCTGAATCCTGATAATCATTAATCCTCATATGTTCTGTTTTTCTTCCTATTTATCTTCAACTTTCTATCTTCCAAATTTATTCTACAGTTTTCCAGCTTCCTCTCCACTTCTTTTTTTCTGGTGGTACATAACACAATGTCATTGGCAAAAAACATGCACCAAGGGGATTGTTCTTTTATCTTGACACATCCATAACCAAATCAAAGATGTAAGGACTTAAAGAAGATCCCTGGTGCTGACCTTCTGTAACTGGGATCTTGTCTGTTACCTCAACACTGTGAATTTTGCCTAACACTAATTGTGTATAAAAGAATAATCTTTTTGGGCTGTTGCTTAAATATTTAGGAAGAGCTTTTTCAAAAATATGACATGCACAGTAGGTGGCAGCTTACATTGCATTATTTATTAATTTATTTGTACTGTAATAACATTACTTCATAAAACACAATATTTGGAATCATTTCTTTGTATAGCTAACATTCAGTTATGGTTTTGTTATGGTTGTGTCAACATTAAGAATGAAGTGTAATAAAATGACCATAGAAATATGAATAATCTTTTAACTTTGCCACAAAATTCAAGAAATCAAGAAATGTTGATATTTATCAAATTTATAAATTAATTACTTTTTTATCCCATAATTGATATATGATTATTTATAAATATACAGTTCTCAACAAAAGTGTACTTCAGAGGAAAACTTAACAAAGGGGAATAGACAAGATGTATAACATGATTAAAATTCCTAAACAAGAGGGAAATGGGAAACACTACAGTGTCAGTATTTTACATATAAGCAAGATTAGGTCTCTTTATAGAAATCATTTGAAAAAGAGAGCAATAAATGAAGAAGAGAGGACAAGTTAAACGGCAGACTCATTTTTAGAATCAGTAGTTTACAGATCCATTGAATGACAAAATCTCAGTAGGATAAATAATGTTATTAATAGTAATGATTTTTATTTATATACCCCTTATCTCAAGATGGTCAATAGATGTGCAGAAGATTAGTCAGTGAGCTCAGGACTAATAGTTTCTGCTAGAATAGACTTCAGCAGTGTTTTACTGGATAAAGCTGGTCTGGAAAATAAATGGATTGATCTATCCTTAACATAGAATTGTGTTAAAAATGATAACAGACTACAGCAGGCAAAAAAGTCTAAAAGAAATATATAAGGAGACTATTAAAGAGAAACAAACCTATGGGAATTTTGATGGAAACAGAAAGAGTATAGCAAGCATAGTGATTGACACTGGACTTTGAAATCATGTACTTTTGGAGTCGGCTATCTATTTTATTTATTTATAAACTTTGAACGCTTTACCTTCAAAGCTTTTGGCATTGAAAGCAATGAAATAGATGAAGAATAGAGATGCAATGCTACAATAGAGTTCAATGTATTTACCACATTTGAATGATCCATTATAAATTCATGGACATTACGCATATTGTTAATCTACAGGCTGACATTTTCATCTTCTTCATTGTCTGACACATTCCACATCATTAATCCATAAATGATAGCCCAGAAATAGTTTGTCTTCAGTTCAGAAGCTTAAGTTGTGTGAATTCAGTCTATGCCTGAATTGCTACATAGTCATATAGGCAGCATAAACTAGTTCTGCATTGTAGCAGATTTTTACTTGTGGTGTTGATTTACTTTACTGACAGCACCAAAAATGTTACAATATAATTAAGCTGTCTGAGTACTATCTCATTCACTCACTTCTTAATTGGCTGGTAATTTACACTTTTTTACCCACTGAACAAAGAAATGCTTCTTTTTATTTTGAATGAAGTTTTAGTCATTTTCCATCAGTGTCAATGACTGAGAGGCTTGCAGTGTTGGGATATTCAAAGAAAGTTATCTGTTACAAATTACTAATGACTTTTTTAAAAAAAATCAGTTAATTACTTTGCTCATTACTTCCTGTAAAAAGTTATGAAATTACTTTACTTTTGCTATTCTCTATGTACCCATACAAGTATGTACTAATTGGAAAATGCAAGGGTCATTTTATTATTTTAATAGGATATAACTAATAACAGTGAGCCTTTTTTCAGTATTTGAACAACTAGACAACATGTCTTTCACCACTACTGTGACATTTTAAACATAAACCAGCAAGTACAGGCCTTTAGTTTGTGAAAATAATTGTTAAAAGAAATAAATAGTAATAATTATTCATGTGATGGACTTAATGATTAAAACATTGACAAACAAGAAGTTGGAAAATTAAATGATTGCTAGTGTGACAGGCAGCAGACAAAAGCACTTTTTGATTTATTGATATTGATCAGCTACTTGCGGTGTCTTATTTTGTAAGACAATCATTATACCTGTGTCTCTGTCTCTTACCCATCTCCTTGATGTTTACATTATCAAAAATAAATGTCAGCTAAAGCACATTTACATTTTGTAATGGCCGCCCAAAAATGGGAAACTGAGCAACAGTCCCAGAACATATGGGTAAAAATTCCAAAATGTTTTGTGGTACAGAATGGCCAGGTTTGAGAGGTTTGAAGAAGGATCCATGAGATACCATTTGGAGGGGGCTTGTCCGTGCCACTCCAGTGTCAGTATCAGATGCTTAAGTGGGCCAGTGGAATCTCTGTTTAACTAACATGAGGGAGAGCATATGTAGGTATCATAAACGGATTGCCCTTTCCTCTTTAAGACTTTGACAACTATGTGTGTAAGTACTGCATTAGTTAAATTTAGGTGGGATATAATATTCATTATTTTATGGCAAACTGCTCACAAAATGGTAAAGAAATGTGTGTCCAATGGAATTGAGAGGATTTTTTTTGTTTGTTTTTTTGTAGCTTTATTTTAATTTGTCTAAACTGCTATGTATTCTCTATTATGTCAAATATTTATGTGCCTAGGTGTTTAAACAAATTTGTTACTGGAGTTATGTCAGAAGTATATCAGGATTCTAGCCAAGGCCATTCAAAGGTAAAAAGTTGACTAAGCCCAGCTTATTTTGAATCCAGTGACTTTTCTTAAGAGTTAAGAAGGTCAAGAAAACAAAGGATGTTTTCAAAATTATTCAGTAAATATAATAAATACAGTATATCCTAACTCCCCTACATATAATGAAATGAGTTGGTTGACACCCTACCGACTCTATTTGGGGATTATTCTCGATGTTGGCTCAAATATTTTGCCTATTACTTACATAGATATTGAATAATAGGGACAGAGGACACCCCTGCCTGGCATCTTGGTAAGGTGTGAAAGGTGGAGATATCGTAGAATATATAAGCTTGGTCTCACAAGAAGAAAAATATCATGTTTTAATCATATTTATAAAGTTATGACCAAAACACATTAAAGTCATTAATACGTTTATTGTGTAAATTGGAAGAACTGTTAATAATATAAAGCAGGTGCCATTATATTATTTATGACAAAACAATCCTGAACCAGGTCTGTCTGATCAGGGTATTTTAAACATTGTTTTGTTCCTTGAAGCTGTTGTACAAGTAGCTTTGTTAATAGTTTAGATTCAGCTCATCAATGATATCATGCAGACTAGTACAGTCTGATGGCTCTCTATGCTGTTTTTGAGGATGGATAAGCAGGATTTTGTTAATAATTCCATTCACCTATGATTCAAATCACTGAATTATTCATGTATAACAGTGAAGGCATCTAGAAAAAGGAGAGTTCTTCTGCTAGAAACCCATCTGGTTTGGATACTTCCACTTACTCTTTGAATAAATGGATCTTTCAGTTCCAAAGTAAACACAGGAAAGTTGTGTTTACAGGTATCATCTTCACTTCGTCTGGGAACTTTCAGAGGCTCAAAAAATGCATTAATACACAAATGAAAGTTATTCAAAAATAAGTAAGTTTTTGGCAGCATATTTTAGGTCAATAACATAATGGTGCGTATATACCAAAGTTGTAAGCTTTGATTTTAGTTTCTCAATTTGAATGTGTTTTCTGTCTGGAAAAATTGTCAGTGTAATAGATAGAGAAATCTCTTACCATCTCTTTAATAGTAAGCCAGGTGTATCCAGGATCTTCTTCAGATACCTGACTTATATATTAATACATCTTCAACATGAGCAATAGATTTTAAGCTAAAAAGCTAGGTTTTCTTAATAGAAGGAGAGAGAGAGAGATTGAAGCTTCATCTTTGTGCTTACTAAAGCAAAGAAGAAAGATTAAGCTTAAATAGGACTTTGGACATTAACTTCCATAATATTAGGTGAGGTAGATTAAGATGTAAAGATTTAGTCAATTTTAGAGAGGAACAGAAATCTTAAAGATCCAAAAGTCTACAAACGTATACTAAACTTGAATCCAAAACAGATTTAAAGTATGCATGTTCGAATTGAGGATCCCTTTGAATCAAAGGAATAGTGGACTTAGCCAGTGACGGGTTCATATAAGCATTAACACCTAGACCAATAATCATCTTATACTCTAGTGTGCACACATTAACATAAGTTTTCCGTCAAACTCATGGTCTGCCCACAAAATCCAAGCCCAACTGATGTATTTTAACAGGCAGGTTGTATCCATTTATATTTAAAACCTAGTATTTATAAGAAATGTTAGATGAGTAGGCAAGTACTTGTTATCTCTAATTGGAGAAGTGTGATGAATCACCCACAATGTTTTTAAGTTTACTGGATACACGCTGCATTCACACTTTTATGTCATAAATAACCAGGACGCTAACTATTTTAATACTACAGTAAGTCCAAAGTTCTCAAATTCATTGTTAGAATCACCAAATTAGTTAGAGTTAAGGTAAGAGTGTCAGACAGAGAATATTCAAAAGACAAAACATATTAAGATAAATGAGAGTTATTCCCTGTCATAAAAAACGTATTACTCCTGCATGCCAGCATTTCAAAATAGATAGCTTAAGTGACTAAACCTGGAGTTTATACAGACTCTGTTCCCTCCTTTCCTCCATCAGAGCTCAAGAAACTTCCAAATACTATTGGATAAAAACAATGAAAGTACAAATCTTGAACATATAGAAAGCCCATAATTGAATGCATGCAAACAGAACATATTTTTTGTAGAATGCAGCTGACAGACACCAAACCCATATCTGTTGAGATCGAGGCCACCCATCTTAGTCCCAATTGAAGGAGAAAGAAATTACTGAATAGCAATATGATAAATAACTGATTCATATTTTAGTGAGAAATGTACAGTAGAAAACAGTTGTTCATATTTATGTTGTGTGAAGGCACAAAAGCACAGCAAAATAAATGGCAAATTCATATTTCAAAGAAACATCCAAAGCAAACTGCGGTGGGTTGGCACCCTGCCCAGGATTGGTTCCTGCCTTGTGCCCTGTGTTGGCTGGGATTGGCTCCAGCAGACCCCCGTGACCCTGTATTCGGATTCAGCGGGTTAGCAAATGGATGGATGGATGGATCCAAAGCAAAGCAGTCATTCATATCTATACATTGAATATACCACTGTGAAGACAGAAATGCTCAACGACTGCATTAAGAGGATATGCAGTTAAACGTAATTGCAGATAACTTCTGATGCTTTCTTTGGGACCTCATTCAGTAAGAACCTAGAACCATGTGAAAGTACAAGCAGGGTAATGTAGGAGGGGCTGTAGGCCTTTCACAAGCTTCACATTAAGAGAGCATTTAATGTCAAGCTTGTCATCAAAGTTGGGAAAAAACAAGAATGTTATTGTCCTCGTTTAGCAAGTCTTTAACTTTTTCTGTCACCTTGGAGCACTGTTGTTAGTCTGCATGATGTATTTGTAGCATTATGAGAGGGCTTGGATGTAAATAGCTATTTGATGCAGAGTATACTCAATGACATCTTTCAGTTATTGGAGAAAAATCCTTAAGGGGCTGAAAACACACCACCAAAGTATAATTATATATAGTTTATAAGAAGTTTATTATTTCCGTTTGCACGTTTCATAAACCCCAGCAAGCAAGGCTTATTTCATGTGTTTCTATCTTGTAGCATAACTTTTTTTATTTAGGAGATTGTACTCCTTTAATATGAGTAGTGACACCCTTTACATTGTGTTTTTACTTGTGTTGGCCAGTGTGACTTTCTACACCATGCTGTACTGGGCTAGTAACACCATTTCAAAAGAGCCTCGCCAAATCTACAAACTAACTGAAATGGGACATACTTGAGGCATTGGATGTTGTAGTAAAGGTAAGAAATTAAAACAAAACTGAGTGCCATTATGAACAATGCTGCATATCCTCTCTGACACTCTAACATTGAGTATTTCTGCCAATGAATTATTCAACAGAAGTGTTTCAGGAAACACTACTGGGGCTCCTTTATACCAACAGCAATACGAATGAAAGCGGTTTAATATATTGCATTGCCTGTTGTTTGTGGGATAATGTAGTGTTGTCTATGACTGTATGTCATCTTGTTATAGAATTTTTAAACAAGACCTTGTTCTAATATAAAAAAACATAAACAATTCACAGCCTAGGTCTAGTCCTTAATCAGCCATGTAGTTAAACATCTCTATTACCTTTATTGGCAAATATATATGAATTTGAAAGAGGGGCGTGAGTTGCCTCGAAAGCTTGCATAGTGTAATCTTTTTAGTTAGCCTATAAAAGGTGTCATTTTGCTTAACTTCTCACTACATCCATAATGGCTAACACGGTACAACACCCTAGTACTGTTTTCAATACGTAAGCAGTACCATCACATCACAAACCTGTTTTTAATCCATGTACTAGACCTGCTACAGAACAGATCGTATAAGGCTTTATTTGAAAGCTTCTGTGAATAAAAAATAAATAAAATATTTCTTTTTGGTGCAGTTCAGGCCTAGTCTTGTGCCCCAGACATGCTTTCAGAAAACTGCCTGTTGCTATTTTATGGTGGACACATGTGGTGCTGGAAATGATGGCCCCATATTTGAGGTTTTAATTATTAAGAAAGTAGTCTCTTGATGCTAGTGGTGGTAGTAGACCCTGTTGGGCAGGGTTTTCACAAATGAAATAGAGCAGCAGATTGGCATGGTCTCAAGATGCTAATCTGGTATGAAATTAGCCAGCAGGCTAGCTGTGATTTTCTTTCTATTTCTTTTTCCAGATGGGTTTCCCAACAGGTTGATGCCATTTGGTTTTACACAGTAAGCTCTAGCCAAAAAGCAGACCTGGTTGTTGGGGGTGGGGTGCAAATAATGGGGGCATTGACAAACCTTTGGTTTTCTGTGAAGTATTGCTTCTGGGGAAGTTAAGAATACAATTCACCTAATCTGGGAGAGGTTCTCATTTTTGTTTCCAGAGGTTTATTCTTCTTTAAATAATTCCTTTCTGGAAATTCTTTGTTTTATGGAATAAATCTTTTTTTCTTTGCACATTCTTTGTATTCATCTTTTTAATATGAGAAACTGAAACCTTTCTATTCATTTGACAGCTAGTTTACAAACAGTTGGAACTCTGCAGTGTCATTCTGAAAGGAAACAATGTAAATCGAAAAAACAGGATTCTAAATTTTATTTGAGAAAGAAAACAACAAATTGTTCTTCCCTCCACTTAAAGAAATAACCCATTTAGTTATTCTTCTTTGGACTGGAAAGGCTATTGTAATTAGATTTCCATTCACGCTTGAAAATGATGCGTCCTGTTGCATTTTAGTTGTCATCTTCTGGGAATGTAGGTTTAATCAGCGCGCTGTCCATCTTCTGACCTGTCGGCAATCAGATATAGGTTTCAGATACATGTAAAATAGAAGAGTTAAACATAAATATTTATAGATATGTATGCATATTACCATTTCTTCTGCCATTAATGATATTTAATGGATGGGTGATTAGGTGTAAAGAAAAAAAAATGTTTCATTACTTTCTGTGTCATTTGTGTAGAAATCATGAATACAGTAAAGTATAATAGAATGTTATGAAATTGAAAAGAGAATTAAGTTTTTTGGCATTGATGTACTGTCTTCAGAAACAAATGCCAATCCAGAAGAAATATATTATGATCTGAATACTTCATGTTGTGAGAATTTTTCGGAAAGTCACAATATTCTCCAGCAAATTAAGCACCTGACAGGTGATGTACTGTTTTGACTGGGCCAGCCACACATAGCCTGGACCTGAACCATCAAGTTTACAGATGCACATTCAGAACGTTGCCTATCCCTCTGGTGTGCCTGAGGTCATAATAACATAAGAATGTTCCTAGTTCTTCCTTTACTTGCCCTTAGGCTATACTTAAAGCAACAGGTGCAAGATAGGTTTTAGGTACCAGGCTTGTTGGAGGCATATCCCTTCAGTCATGATTTTGTCTTCATCCAATTCCTAAGTCAAAGCCTTGGAATTCTATGAGGAGGTAGGAAATTTTTGACATAGTTTTTACTTCCATGTAAATAGAAGTTTGGTGATGAGGTTAGAAATTTGCTATTGAATGAAATTCAGATTCTGATTCTGTGATTTTCAAAATGTCAAGAAAAGTTGTTTTTAGCTTGGTATCTATATGTGTGTCTGTATGTGCATGTGTCTCTCTGGGAAAACTGAAATCAGAAAGTGCTACTTTTTTGTGCTGTGTAGAGGTCTTAGATGAATACATCTCAGCAAAGATACAAAAATATAGAGTGAAGAGTTTTCTGCATATTTCAATTAAATGCTAAGAGCTACTGTATGTTCAACAATATATTCCAAAAACATTGTATCTTTTTCAAACAAGTTACATTGTGTTTGTCTTGTTATAGGATCCAAGCCTATTGTTTTTGCTCCAGTAGTTATCCTCCAAAAATGGTTTGACCTATGTCCATCGATAACTGTCGTAGATAATGGTTAATTTAACAGGGATTTTTTGCAATGTGCTCCATTTAGATATGGGACTAGGCCTGTTGATTTGAAGATTTTTGCACCAGTAGTTTTTGACATGCATAATTTATTTAAATATACATTTACATAGGCAGAGAGGTACTCACACACTCAGTGAAATCTATTAGTGGATATAGCTGACAGCTTGTTTGTCCTTCCAGAGCATATGTTAAATGATGAAGATACAGAAATTATCACATACACATAGATCTGTAAAGGTCCATATGCACACAGACATTAAGCCAACCCTGTACCTGTCTGTCTGCCTGTGAAGCTTGTTTACTTCATTTGAACCAATGTGTTTAGTTTAAAATTAAATATTTTTGAAGTTGTTCACTTTCCTGTTCATTTTACTCTACACTTATATATTTACATAATATTAAATACAGTACATTAATGCATTTGATTCTATATTATTATACAGTTCAGTTGGTTATATTGTATAGTAAAAGTCTTTCATTAAGCAATTTCCTACAGTATCATTAAAATGTAGTTTACATTGAAGTACTGTAATGGACCATTCCACACCAATTTCATTCTTTTTATTTTTGATGCTGTGGAAGTTCATTCCTGCCACATAGAAATAAAAAAGTGCCTTATTTTGCAATAATAATTTTATTTCAAAAAAGAATTTCACCTGCTGCCATTGGTAATATCATGCTCACGTATGGTCCAGTCACCTACTTGACAGCTAGTGAAGAATAGGTGTCACACAAGCATAGAGTACAGTTAAGTGACATGAATTTGGCAGGCATTATAGGTATATACATTTAATCCTGCAAGTGCTGAGGGGTAAATTTAATCGGCCCAGTTTAGGGTCACAGGGAGCCAGTGATTATTGCAAACCTGGCGATAAGTACAGCACTGTTTTGCCGGGCACAAACATAACCAATTAGAAACAGTGTGTTGTGTGAAATCCAGTTTCAGAAGCTTATAAATAAAGTATCTGTTTAGTTTTAATCTGGTTATTTTTTATAGATATTTTGAAACAATATGATCTGGTGGTGCAACAGCCACTGTTCAGATCTTCAGACATTCAGGTTGGTGATAGAAAAAGATACATAAAGGACTAAACATATGTTATAAATTTAGAAATATTATTGACACATTTCCAGTAATCCTATGTAATTATGTACACTCACTGATAACCAATCAATCCACAAATGAATGTCCTGTGATGCTGAAATGCTAGCTTCATACATGCTGATGATGATTCTGCCAAAAAAAGTCTGTTATAACTAGCCTGTTTGTTATGCTCATGTGCAGAACCAATTAGGTTTTGAGCAGTTCTGGTAGCTTTCATGCAAACTCACTGGAAATAGATTTTTTTTCCCAATGAAACACATAGAGGAAATACATAATAACCAGATATACTGTATCAGTCTAGTGAATAAAAGACAGAAAAAGTATCACTACTGTCAAATTAAAAATATGATTATTTTTCCTTTGTCTACTATTAAATTTAATGGCCCTGTTGTTGTTATACAGTATTCTTCTTATCTTTTCCCAATTGTTTTTGATTTATTTTCTGAACTGACTTATCCCAGTACATGTATATGGTGGCAGAGACCAATACTAAAAAGGACAATACATTTAAGGATGCACTCACCTAAACACCCACATTTAACTCAAACCAGTTGCAATTAGAGCTTTCACTCAACCTAAAACCTGTAAATCTTAGATAATTGTGAGAAAACTAAAATACCAAAAGAAAACCCAAACAGATACAGGGAGAGGCACAAAATCATTAATATAATTGTAAATCTGTATTGAATAATAAAAACTAACAAATAATGTTGTATTTGATTTGAAACACCATGCACAAAGTGCCAGAGAAGAATTTAAGCCTAGGACTCAAGCTGGGAGGCAGTTAAAGTTGGATGGTGAAGTTGATGGCAAAGATTTATTTTCTTTTTTCTGTGAAAGAAATAGAGGGTGACATTTATTTATTTAATTCAATTTTATTTTGGATAGTCCTACAAAGTTCCTTTTAAAATACAGTATGTGTTTGCTGGTTTATTTCTGTATCTCTGTTTTCAGTTCTCCAATTAGTTTTTTTTCAGCCTTTTTTCTTAGAGAAGGTTTCTTCAGTCCTGTATTTGATGAACATTAATACCCTTTTTATAAAGAGTTTTAATCTATAAATAAAGAAAGCATTTTTTCCTTTTTTATATTATTTATAGTCAGACCCCTTATACTGTATTTCAAATTTGATGTCCCAGGTTATATCACCTTTTGCTGTTTTGCACACATGTGGCCAAAATTGTTCAGGAAATTATCAATTTTAAATAGCAACGTATATATTAAGTATTATGTATTACATATTTTTTCTTTTAATATTGCTTAATGGAATAACTTTTTGGCTGCTTTTTAATGTTAATGAAAGTCAGTGTGGAGCAGCCTTTGGAAAACTTAAAGAGACCTTGCTCATTAAAATAACCCTGTTACCCTTTCCTGCCCTCTCTGGGTGATTTAATTTTCTTTTTAGTAGGGGATTTTAGGGGATCAATATAAAAGTCTGTTGATAGCATTATATTTAATTAGAGCAATCAAAAACCATGCTCAGAGCATGACACCTGCTAGGGAAAGCTTAAAAAAAAAAGTGTAGCTGGTTCACAATAGCAGGCCTGCCTTTGCCTGTCCAGCAGCACTAATCCGGAATAGGTCCCGGTCGGGGACAAGCTAGTAAGCTGTTTCGTTGACTTTGATCCAGTTCTGAGGGGGCGGGGGTTGGGGCAGTTTAATTTCCCATAATGCCATTGATCAATGATTTCCTTTCAGCGGTGATGTAATTAAAGGGTTTTAGCTGGTTTGCACTGTGTTGTTTTGAAATTTATTATTCAGGAGGTTTAAGGGAGATCGATATGGTATAGCAGCCCTGTAAAGAAGTCCACAGAGGAGGAACGAGGCCCAAATGTAACAGTGCTTCAGGAAACAAGCAAGATGTTTGCCTGGGACCTTGAGCTGACCTACGCACAACAGATCCTGTTTAACCTACAACACTAGTGTGTTTTCTGCTTTTTTACTGTGAATTTGTAATGGGGCTATTTCCTATTTTTTCCTTTTTGTATATATCAATAAATATTATTTTAAAAAGCCTTCTGTGTATACGAGTAATGTGAAAAGTAGGTCAGCACTGAAAAAAAATCAGCAAAATATTCAAGCTTGTTCAGACAAAGCAATTTTTCCAACTGTAATACTCTTAATAATATTTACAGAATTTTATATTATTTTTATAGTGAAATTAAGGTATTGTTATACAACTGAAATTGTTCACTTTAGCATTTTTATTTTGTAAAATTAAATTTAACAGTAAAGAAACACAAGTATCCACTCATGGCTTTTTTTGAGTAACGGGAAATGTTTTATTTGGCTAGATTGTTTTTTTTAGCTTGGCTTAGACTGCACAAGCAAGCAAAGGTCAAGGAGACCAAGATTAGAACAAAAAGATGATTTGTTTGTAGGGCAAAGTATCCTTAATAAAATGTACAATTGTGTAAAGATGATCAAGGAAAAATTGTGTGCTCAGTTTTTCATTATCTACCAGAGTTAATTCATCCATCCATCCAGTTTCTCAGCACAGTTAAAATGGCTAGAATTTTATAGATAAAAATAGCAACCATTATATTTATCCTTGACATGAGAGTGTGATGAAATGACCTGTCATTTAACAGTTACAGTCACTTATTTGAATGAAGGAGTTGAATACATTCATAGCCCTCATAAATGAAAAGAGACTTTGCATTCTTCCTCTTATTGTAACGAATGTGGCTACAGTTGTGAGTCCAACCACCCTTCTGTTTAATTACTGCCTTATCTAGTTCAGGATAGTTGGGACCATTACACTAGACCAGTGTGTCCCAACCTGTGGACTACAGCCCACTGGTGGGCCGTGGCTGACTCCAGATGAAACCTCAGTTCCCAACCTATTGTTCTGACAGTTGCACTCGATTTACATTGGCAGCATCATAGGTGGATCGTGGCTAATCCTGGAAGACCCAACTTCTCCAAGAAGATCATGCTCAATTAAATAAGTAGGAAAAGTATTCACAATCACACTTGATTCATCTGATGCTCTGTTGATTACATGTGACCCACTTTGAAAATAGTGGGATTCACCAAGGGGGACCACCCAAGGTGAGCTGATGTCACAAAGTTCTCAAGGTGGATGGTGGGTCGCACTAAATACATGGAGGGGGAAGGTGGGTCATGAATACACTGGCAATGTGAAAAACAGGGTCGTGACACAACAAAGGTTGGGAAACACTGGACTAGACATAAGATGGGCACCAACCTCGCATGCATGTCCACAGTGGTGTCAAAATAACCTGCTTCATATGTTCATTACAAAGTAAATTGTTTTTAGTTAGTTTTTCAAAGTGTCCTCGTTGCCCAGACATTTGTGAAGCAAATTCCTAATGATGCCACATCTAATGCGTTAATGGAAGGGCATAATCTTGGATGAGCTCAGTTAGCAGAGCTGCTTAAAAAGATTATTTAAATACTAAAACTGAATCAATAAGCACTACCTTTATGTCACTTGTCATGTTTTTGAAATCAGACTTGTGCTTATTGCTTATAAAAATTAATATGTGCCAAGCATTGTGAAAACATGTCAAGTCAAGTTGGGAGGCATGCACTGGTACAGTTTATTACCGCACCCACTACACAATGAAACAACTCGGGATCCTGGTTTGCAACCCCCCAGGCAGACACGTGGTCCAGTCCCACCCTCCGGAAATAACCTTCTATCTGCCTCAGCCAGGTGTTACATGGGTGACCCCTTGGCCTGGTCCAGCCACTCGGGTCCCCAACAATGAGGATCTTACGAGCTAGATCACCCTCGGGGAAACGCGCCGCATGGCTGTAGTGCCATAACTGACACTCCCTCACAATGCAGGCAATGTGCCTCATTGAGCACACAAAGCCAAGCCAACGGTACCCCAGGATTTTCCGGAGAGACACAGTACCAAAGGAGTCCAGTCTTCGTCTCAGGTCACTGGATAGCGTCCATGTCTCACAACCATATAGCAAGAGAGGAAGCACCAGGACTGTAAAGACTTGGACCTTCGTCCTTTTGCAGAGATATCGGTAGCGCCTCACACCCCTTTCCAGCAACCTCATGACCCCCCATGCTCTCCCAATCCATCTGTTGACTTCATAGGAAGAGTCACCAGAGACATGAATGTCACTGCCAAGGTAAGTAAACCTCTCAACAAGGTCAACACTCTCTCCACAAACAGACACACTGCTAATGGCTGTGCCCAAGAGGTCATTAAAGACCTGGATCTTGGTTTTTATTCAGGACATTTGCAAGCCCAGACACTCAGACTCCTCACTCAGTCTCTCAAGCACCCAGATCAGACCCTCCATTGACTCTGCGAAGATCACAGCATTATCAGCAAAGTCAAGATCTGTGAATCTTTCTTCACCAACAGATGCCCCACAGCCAGCACCCAGTCCATACAAGCATTGATCAGTAGGAACAAGAGCACGCCCCTGACGAACCCCAGAATCGACTGGGAAAAATGCAGAGGTCCTGCCTCCACTCTGCACAGCTCTCACAGTACCAGTGTACAGCCCTGCCATGATATCCAGCAACCTCGAGGGGATCCCACGAACCCTCAGGATGTCCCAAAGGGCAGTTCGATCAACTGTGTTGAACGTTTTGCTAAAATCGACAAGGCTGCAAAGAAACTCTGGCGATATTCACGTTTGTGAAAACATGACTGACACATATTTAGATGTTACGAGCAGCATCCAATTTTGAGTAATTATTGCTATTCAGTTTGGTTACAAATAATGTGTTACTACATGGGCATAAGAAATAATACAGTCTGATTACTTATGTTTGGCAGCTTGAAACAATATGAATTATGGGGAAAAAAACTTAAATTGACAAGTTTGATTTAAAATACATTTTATTTACAAAAGCAGCCTTAAGGTTTCCACAGATATTCAAAGCAGAGAAAAATTTGGAAAATGAAAGCATCAGCAGGTTGTGAGAATCGAGTTAATTTGACTTGTCCATTAAATATTACTCTTCCCTAAGTGTTATTAACCAAGTACAACAGCAAAAGTCACAAACCTGATTTGAATAGCTTGCTGTTTAAAAAGCAGCTTTTAAGAGTCTGATTGCTTGGAAGAAGGGAAGATTCTGTAGTTGCTTTTACATTTGTTCTGCATTAAGCTCCCCAGCCTCTACCCTGATTTTTCTAGTAGGTGTTTAAACAATAGCTATATACATAATTAATATCCATCTATTAACTAACTTATGAGAATGTCTTAACTAACTCAGAGGACCGGGATTTAGTTGAAAAATAGAATTACACACACACTCATTCAATACAGAGAAATTAGGCAGTAAAGATTAAAAAGGAAAAATGTTCACATTTCTAATGTTTGTTCACTGTACTTCAGTTTTATAGATTATAGACCAAACTGTGACTGTTATAATATTGGCCTGTATCTGAATCCATGATGTTTTCACAGTGAATGAATATAAACTGGTCTACAAAGTTGTTATGGCTATTGGTTCATGGGTGCAGACACCTAATCTCAATTCCAGAAGAAATTTTATATATTGCCTCTATGTAATCAGATTTCTGCTAGTTTTTTTTGGTTTTTTTTAAGATAATATGCTGGAAAAAGTACAGAATATGAAAATTTAAATCAAGCAATTAACAAAAATCAACAACTCGCCCTATTTATAACAAAAAAAAAATCCTAGTAAAACCTTGTATTAAGACGACCTGAATGGTGCCAGTGAAAGGAAGCATGAGCCTATATATATCCACTAGATTATTATTCTCATATTCTAATTCAATTGTTTAATAAAATGCAAGCTTGTTCCACTGAGTTATATAGTTGTATTCCCAATATATATACAATTAGTTTTCTGATTGTTTAATGCTAACTTGGAAAGGTTCTTATTATTCTAATACCCACCTTAAGGCAGCACGATTTCATATGTCTGAATTTAGAAGCTGCTTCTCTTGACCCATTTTCAAATGAAGCCCTCTAATAGTAATTTATGAATATTCTGCACCTTTGAAGCTCTTGCAGAGATATTTGTTTAAAGTCTGAAAAATACATTCCAAAAGTATGAAACTGTGATATCAGTCAACTGGGGAAAAAATAATCAATAAATGAATGCTTATTGGCAGCCTTTCGCGAAGCGAGCTAGGACCCACAGATTCTTTAGGGAAGGGTATCCATGATCGCCTGCTTATACAGCATTAACTTGGAATTGGAAAAGGAGAGAAAACAGAGCAGGATGATTATATCTTGGATAAGACAATTTGATCAGCTGGGTAATTC
Source organism: Polypterus senegalus (assembly GCF_016835505.1). Lineage (NCBI taxonomy): Eukaryota > Metazoa > Chordata > Cladistia > Polypteriformes > Polypteridae > Polypterus > Polypterus senegalus. The sequence goes on from NC_053154.1 coordinate 112,971,484, forward strand.
TGTAGTGGAGAAAGCCATGTGGTCTGGTTTATATTTGTGTGGCTGTGTGAATAATGTATTTTACGTTGAATTTTGAAGCAATATTGCAGCCAAAGAAAAGTGATCTTAAGTATAGCAGCTTTATAACAAGTTGCATGTATCTTGCTCGGCTTTGCTAATAACATTTAAAGACATAACTTACTGAAAGGTGCCTCCTTCCCCATTTCACTGATGACACATTTACAAAGGGTAGACTTTGGAGACCTGGATTTTGCAGCTTTATTTCTGTGAGCAGCACAAGTAAAATGTTTTGGTATTACTTGGAGCCAGCTCTTTTTGTATAAAACACACAGCACGCACCATCAGAAAATAATTTTCAAAAAAAGCAAGCATAATAAGCATGTCACCATGCTCTGTATTTCTTAAAGTGCAACCTTAACTGTGCAGTTCCAACCACTGCATACCCTTTAGCAGAGAACACAACACAGCTTACTGAAAAATCATTGTTACATGAAAAAGAAACAGAAAAAAGTAGTACAAAAAAGTATCTTTGTATAGTATATGATAATGCTAGATATATGAAAAACATCAGATTAAAATATCCCAAGTATGAGACTACCAGCGGCCATCCAGATGCACATTGCTTTAGCATATTTGAGACTGTGAACAGACAGTGGCTATTCTGTGATGCAAACATCTTTTTATGCAGCATCTCACCACAAGAGCCTTTGCAGAGAAGTTAAGAATTGAAAAAGAGTTTAATAGTCAATTTGACTTATGACAATAAAGGATATTTACACTTATGACCATGGCATGCTATATACCATTTAAAATATAATACAGCTAAAACTCCAGAATTGTGTAAATAGATATCTACACTATATTTGATTCCTGGGTTCACCTGGAAATTTTCATTGGGTCTCAGTTATAGTGCCATTAGTTAATAAGATTTATCAGAAGTTATCTGTAACTAAGTACTTTTATGTATACAGTACAGTAGTTGTAATTTTCTTTAAAGGGACTAATATTACTAGATCACTTATTGTGCTGTTTATTGTGGAATGTGCTACAGACAGTCCTTGGTGGTGCTGGTGTGAAAGAGATTGCAGCAGAATTCAGTATTAAAAGTACATCACAAATAGCAGTAATATTACAAAGGTGATTTAAAGTTGATTCATTCAAAGTTAAAAGCTGCTACAAATGTTAACCCCTTTAGCATCAAAGTCTAAAATTTGTACTACTTAAGTATGCAGTGGGTTTCAATAAATGTTCACCAACAAAAAAAAGTTACTCCTTATTTTTGCCCACTCAAAAGCAGTGTCTTGTTTTCATATCACATTCTTAAAAAGAGCATTTCCATCAGCAGAGATTCTGTCATTCACCAGTTCACCAATGTTGAATTGTTGTGCACTTGAGTATGATTAACCATTTAAAAATTTTTTAAAATACAGTATGTGCAGACAAATAATTGCCAATGAATTTAGATGCATGTCTTACTGTCTTTAGCACACGGATTATTGATCTGAAATTAGAAATCTGTGAAAAGATCCTGTGCTGTTCTAACTGGTAATGATACAGTATGAAACAGGTCACACACAGAATAAATGGCCCATAGAAAAGATGTTTATAATGCATTGCACCTGACATTGGACAGAAGTAGCACAAAAGGTTTAAAAAAATATTTGAAAATACTGAGAGACTAAGTGTTTCTTAAAAAATATTTTGGCATCCATGCCAACTTCAGAAGAATGTGCTAACTGTACCTTAGAGACACATTGCCCAGAAGGATTGATATACCATAAACATTGTGTTTGAAATATCAGTCTGGACTACAAGGTATAATTGCTGCATCCTAAGTATAATTGCAGAATCTGTAGCTGTCTTCTAAATTTTATGGCTTTTACTCTTCTGTTCCTTAAATTATGTTTCACTGATCATATTCTCTCCGTCACGGTAGCGCAGTGGTTAGTTGTACTGCTTTACCTTCATCCAGTCATTGTCTAAGTTGACAGCATAGGCTGTCTTCAGAAATACTCCATTTTCCCTCACACATCCATAAGGACATGTTAGGCTACATGACATTAACAAATTGGCCCTGTGTGTTTGAGAAGGAGAGTGTGTAAGAGAATAAGTACACACAGTGTAATACAGTGTACTTGCACTCTACCTGAGCCTGTTACCTACAGTACCTGTGCTCATTGCTGCCAGAATTGGCTCTAGCCATGAATGATCCTGAATCGGGATGGAATGGGATTAGGAATGTTCTGTTGTGTTGTATCATATTTTCATCTCAGTCGCTTCCTATTAGATAAAAAAAATATTCTAAAAACATTCAGCTATCAAGTTGCAAGGCTATTGATCCCAGCATTCCAGAATACAAGTTTGTTATATGTACTTCATAACATTCCCTAAAATAACAAAGATAATCAGATTGTCTTCACACATTCTCTTTTTGCTAAAACATTTTGCTGATTGTTTATACTGTTTTTCCTAGTTGCCAGTATAAACAAAAATAAATACAAGCTCAGATAAACAGCATTAAGGTATTTTATGCAAGTTTGAGTAAAGGAAAAAAAGTACTGTATATGAGCTGTGAGGAAGTATCAATGTGAGAATACAGATAACATGGCAAAACACATTTGAAACAATAAATTGTTTTAAAGCTGTTGTGTGAGGATGCCATCTGGCTCTTATTTTGTTTTGAATATAATAAGACTGATGGAACTGAAATGCTCTAAACACTGTATTAATAATATTATTACAATAAATTTGTGTGGTACTTGAGCTTTATCTGACCTAAATCAGAATATAGTAGAATTGTTTGTTTGCATGCTTTTTTTTAAAGTTAGAGCACAGATAGATTGAATTACTTACTCCGTGTCACAGTAAGTCAAAGTGGTGAACTAAGCTAGCAATCATTTAATGTTAATGTCTAGTCATTTTAGAGTTGAACAAAACTAGCAGTCTTGTGATTTTAAAGTCCATTACATTAGCTATTATTCTAGACTGCCAACTTAAATGTGATATTTGGTAAGCTGAATTATGTTGTAGCTCAATGACCAAAAACTGTGGTTAAAGTGACCTAGAGTAAAACAGAGCTCAGTTATTTATTTCTTTTAATCCACATTATGACATTGCATTTGTTGGCTATTCTATTGAGAGTTAAAACTATGCAAATGACTTGACATGTTTATTTAGCTTACAGCTACAGCGCCTATAAAACATATCTACCCACTTTGAAGTTTTCAAATGTTATTGTTATTCAATATTGAATCATGGTGAATTTAATTTGGCTTTTTTGACACTGATTAACAGAAAATGACTGTTTAATTTCAAAGTGAAAATGAACCTAAATTAATCACTAATATATAACACAAAAGAACTGATCACATAAATATTAACCCCCTTCAAGTAGATATTTAGTAGTTGCACCTTTGGCATTATTTACAGCCTCAAGTCTGCATGGACATATCTTTGTCATCTTTGCACATCTGGACACTGCCATTTTTCCAGATTCTTATTTTTAATTGAAGTCCATCCACAAATACTTGACTAATTTGAGATCTGGACTCTAACTCAGCCACTCCATGACATTAATGTTATTTTTGAGCCATTCCTGTTTAGCTTTGACTTTGGGGTTGTTGTCTTTCTGGAAAACAGATTTTCATCAAAGGTACAGGTTTTCTGTATACTGCATCAGGTTTTTCTCCAGGACTTCTCCATATTTTGCTTCATTCATTTTACCCTCTACTCTCTCAAGCCTTCAAAGGCCTGCTACAGAGAAGCATGGCCGCAGCCTAATGCTGCTGCCACCATGTTTCACAGAGTGAAGGGTGTGTTTTTGATGATTGAAGTTTTTGACATTCACCAAAAAGGCAGGCTCAAGTTTAGACTCTTCTAATTATAACCTTCTTCCATCTGACTTCAAGATCTCCCATTTACCTTTTGACAAACTATTGCCAAGATGACGCTAGCATTTTTTTTCTTTTTTTAAAAGTGTTTTTTTTTTTTCTTTGCCACTTTCCCATAAAGTTATAACTGGTGAAGTACCTGGGCAAAAGTTGTTATATGCACAGTCTCTCCAAGCTCAGAAACTGTAGCTAATGACTCTTTAAAAGTTATCATTTGTCTCATGGTAGCATCCCTCACCAGTCGTCTTTTTGTATGATCACTTGGCTTTTGTGAACAGTTGTTGGGAGCATGCACTGATACAGTGCGTTAAGCCTTACTTTTTACATTTCTTTATGTCTGACACCAAGGGGGTATTAAGTGACTTGGATAGTTTCTTGTATCCACTATGACTTGTGTTTTTCAATCACTTTTTCAGAGTTGCTTGGGGTTTTCTTTACTTTTCATTGTGTAATTTAGTCCACTGTCTAAGCTCAAGATGGACCTTCCAGATAAGGTGCATTTCTACTAAAATTAACTAAAATCACCATTTACCTAATTATGTTACTTCTACTTCTAAAAAGTATGAGTGATGGTTTAGGTGTGTCATATTAACAATGGTGAATACCTGTGCAATCAGTTATGTATTGTTTTTATTTGTTACTAATTGTATCCACTTTACAGAGATCTGTTTTAAATTTTACATTAAAAAGTATTTTTCTTTTGATCAGTGCCAAATTAAATCCACTGTGATTCAATGTTGTGCAATAACAGCATGCAAACTTCCAAGGGACTGAATACTTTCTATAGGTAGTGTATCACTTACTTATTACTCCAGTATGGACTATATTGATCTGTTGAGTCCTGAAAATCATGAACCAAAGATACAGTGGTGTGAAAAACTATTTGCCCCCTTCCTGATTTCTTATTCTTTTGCATGTTTGTCACACAAAATGTTTCTGATCATCAAACACATTTAACCATTAGTCAAATATAACACAAGTAAACACAAAATGCAGTTTTTAAATGATGGTTTTATTATTTAGGGAGAAAAAATCCAAACCTACATGGCCCTGTGTGAAAAAGTAATTGCCCCCTGAACCTAATAACTGGTTGGGCCACCCTTAGCAGCAATAACTGCAATCAAGCGTTTACGATAACTTGCAATGAGTCTTTTACAGCGCTCTGGAGGAACGTTGGCCCACTCATCTTTGCAGAATTGTTGTAATTCAGCTTTATCTGAGGGTTTTCTAGCATGAACCGCCTTTTTAAGGTCATGCCATAGCATCTCAATTGGATTCAGGTCAGGCCACTCCAAAGTCTTCATTTTGTTTTTCTTCAGCCATTCAGAGGTGGATTTGCTGGTGTGTTTTGGGTCATTGTCCTGTTGCAGCACCCAAGATCGCTTCAGCTTGAGTTGACAAACAGATGGCCGGACATTCTCCTTCAGGATTTTTTGGTAGACAGTAGAATTCATGGTTCCATCTATCACAGCAAGCCTTCCAGGTCCTGAAGCAGCAAAACAACCCCAGACCATCACACTACCACCACCATATTTTACTGTTGGTATGATGTTCTTTTTCTGAAATGCTGTGTTCCTTTTACGCCAGATGTAACGGGACATTTGCCTTCCAAAAAGTTCAACTTTTGTCTCATCAGTCCACAAGGTATTTTCCCCAAAAGTCTTGGCAATCATTGAGATGTTTCTTAGCAAAATTGAGATGAGCCCTAATGTTCTTTTTGCTTAACAGTGGTTTGCGTCTTGGAAATCTGCCATGCAGGCCGTTTTTGCCCAGTTTCTTTCTTATGGTGGAGTCGTGAACATTGACCTTAATTGAGGCAAGTGAGGCCTGCAGTTCTTTAGACGTTGTCCTGGGGTCTTTTGTGACCTCTCGGATGAGTGGTCTCTGCGCTCTTGGGGTAATTTTGGTCGGCCGACCACTCCTGGGAAGGTTCACCACTGTTCCATGTTTTTGCCATTTGTGGATAATGGCTCTCACTGTGGTTCGCTGGAGTCCCAAAGCTTTAGAAATGGCTTTATAACCTTTACCACACTGATAGATCTCAATTACTTCTGTTCTCATTTGTTCCTGAATTTCTTTGGATCTTGGCATGATGTCTAACTTTTGAGGTGCTCTTGGTCTACTTCTCTGTGTCAGGCAGCTCCTATTTAAGTGATTTCTTGATTGAAACAGGTGTGGCAGTAATCAGGCCTGGGGGTGGCTACGGAAATTGAACTCAGGTGTGACACACCACAGTTAGGTTATTTTTAACAAGGGGGCAATTACTTTTTCACACAGGGCCATCTAGGTTTGGATTTTTTTTCTCCCTAAATAATAAAAACCATCATTTGAAAACTGCATTTTGTGTTTACTTGTGTTATATTTGACTAATGGTTAAATGTGCTTGATGATCAGAAACATTTTGTGTGACAAACATGCAAAAGAATAAGAAATCAGGAAGGGGGCAAATAGTTTTTCACACCACTGTATATTATTCTGGCCTCAATGGTATAGATCACTGAGCAGGACAAAATGTTAACTCTGGAAAGAGGTTATGTTAGATGCTAGCAAACTGAAAAAAGAAGAGTGAAAAATAAGGCTGTGGCACATTAGGTATCTGTATACAATATTGTATTGTATGTGAATGGCCCATCTGATGATCATACGCAGAAAAGGGCAGCCGTATTGGTTATGAGAGTGCACAGCTGTGCCCAACACATCATAAATATGAGTGTTACAAACAGACAGTAGTGAGCTGTCTGACTCGTTCCATGTACATTTAAATGACAGTGTTGATTCCACAATTAGAGGTGATGTAAAGAACCAGTCTACAACTGTCTGTAATTTAGCAAAGCCAGCCGTCATGCTTCAGCTGACATGATTTGTAGATAATTGCTATTTGTAAGAGATAAAATCAGGGCATGTTCCTTTTGGAAAAGGTGTGCCGGTGATATTGGAAATGGCCTGCATCAACCTGACTTAAGCTGAGCTCGTCAAATAAACTGTGCCTCACTTCTTTGAACTTTGTGATATAGCATGACATCACAAGCTATCAGCTCACCTTCAGGTGTTGCTTTGGGATGATTCAGCCTCTTCTCAAGCAGTTAGAGCTCTGTTTTTATTTTTACCATGATATTTCTGTAGCACATTTTGTGGTCTCTTGTACTATTTACCATAGATCTCTAGACAAAATCTCCCCTTTAATATGCTGCCTTAATTTGATGGTCTTAGAATATACTGGGTATATACTGTGTATATATATGCTAAGAGCAGATGATTGCTTTGCATTCTTATTGGCATCATGGCAGCATGTCCTTTCTGTATTACAAGGTATATGTACAGTGTATGTGTCAGATAAAACATTTTTTCTATAATACTTTCAACTGTTTTACATTTATAAACAAGTGTGAATCATTCTGTTAGTCTTGGTTGTTCAGTTAGCTTATACTCTTGTGTTTCTTGTATTTGGTTCTTAAAAGATGTAGAGATAACTCTAGTAATAGCTGAATTACTATTTACTTTTGTTACCTCTAGTCCTGAAAAGCTTTTTAATGAGAATAAAAAAAAAAAATGATGGTAAAAATCGTTAGCTGTGCAGCAACATGTTTGTATATTTTATGAGCAATGTTACATAAGTCATTTTGGGATTAACATATTTGGATAAATGATATCCAATTTTGGAATATTCAGTTTATTCCTGTGTTATTGAAGGCACTGTACTTGAGGTGGCCCATTAAAGCCTGGGTTATAGAAGTTATTTTTTTAAGTAGTATGCACAGTGCACATACAATTTAGCAAAGTCTTGCAAGACTATTCATTGATTATGAAATAAACACATAGTAATTGTCAGATCTATTAAGACAGTTGCCACTCATTACAGTGACATATCTCTCCAACAGATACAAAGTTATGAAGAGAAGTGCATACTTTCACATTCCCAGTGGCATATTTTCCTACCCATGTATAATAGATTAACTTTTTAGTCTAAAGCTTTGCTGTCAGGACAAAGGGATATGCTATAATTATTTAGTGCAGGGGTGCCCACACTTTTTCGGCTTGCAAGCTACTTTTAAAATGACCAGGTCAAAATAATCTACCTACATAAAAAAATAATATATATATATATATATATATACTGCTCAAAAGAATTAAAGGAACACTTTTTAATCAGAGTATAGCATAAAGTCAATGAAACTTATGGGATATTAATCTGGTCAGTTAAATAGCAGAGGGGGTTGTTAATCAGTTTCAGCTGCTGTGGTGTTAATGAAATTAACAACAGATGCACTAGAGGGGCAACAATGAGATGACCCCCAAAACAGGCATGGTTTAACAGGTGGAGGCCACTGACATTTTTCCCTCCTCATCTTTTCTGACTGTTTCTTCACAAGTTTTGCATTTGGCTACAGTCAGTGTCACTACTGGTAGCATGATGGTAGCAGGCGATACCTGGACCCTACAGAGGTTGCACAGGTAGTCCAACTTCTCCAGGATGGCACATCAATACGTGTCATTGCCAGAAAGTTTGCTGTGTCTCCCTGCACAGTCTCAAGGGCATGTAGGAGATTCTAGGAGACAAGCAGTTACTCTAGGAGAGCTGGAGAGGGCCATAGAAGGTCCATAACCCATCAGCAGGACCAGTATCTGCTCCTTTGGGCAAGGAGGAACAGGATGAGCACTGCCAGAGCCCTACAAAATGACCTCCAGCAGGCCACTGGTGTGAATGTCTCTGACCAAACAACCAGAAAGACTTCATGAGGGTGACCCAAGGGCCCCATGTCCTCTAATGGGCCCTGAGCTCACTGCCCAGCAGCATGCAGCTCATTTGGCATTCGCCATAGAATACCAGAATTGGCAGATGCACCACTGGTGCCCTGTGCTTTTTACAGATGAGAGCAGGTTCACCCTGAGCACGTGACAGAAGTGAAAGGGTCTGGAGAAGCCATGGAGAACATTATGCTGCCTGTAACATCATTCAGCATGAGCAGTTTGGTGGTGGGTTAATGATTGTCTGGGGAGGCATATCCATGGAGGGTCACATAGACCGCTACAGGCTTGACAAAGGCACCTTGGCTGCCATTAGGTATCAGGATGAAATCCTTGGACCCATTGTCAGACCCTATGCTGGTACAGTGGCTCCTGGTGCACGACAATTCCTGGCCTCATGTGGTGAGAGTATGCAGGCAGTTCCTGGAGGATGAAGGAATTGATACCATTGACTGGCCACCACACTTTCCTGACCTAAATCCAATAGAACACCTCTGGGACATTATGTTTTGGTCCATCCAATGCCACCAGGTTGCACCTCAGACTGTCAAGGAGCTCAGTGATGCCCTGGTCCAGATCTGGGAGGAGATCCCCACAACACCATCTGTCATCTCATTAGAAGCATGCACCGATGTTGTCAGGCATGTATACAAGAACACAGGGGCCATACAAAGTGCTGCGTACAATTTTGAGTTGCTGCAATTAAATTTTGGCAAAATGGACTAGCCTGCCACATAATTTTTCACTCTGATTTTTGGGGCGTCTTTGAATTCAGGGCTCTGTAGGTTGATCATTTTCATTTCCATCAAGCGATGTGGCATCCTTTCGTTCCTAACACATTACCCAGTCTATATCAGTATAGATATCCAGGAGGATTTCTTTTTCCCATTGAGATCTGATGTGTTTTCAAAGTGTTCCTTTAATTTTTTGAACAGTTTATATATATATATATATATATATATATATATATATATATATATATATATACACACACACATATACACATACACACATAAAATGTATGTTGTTGTACCTTGCATAACTGAATAACCTTTATGGCACAATAACAGTTCAATACATTTATGGTCACTACAGTATTTGGATTTAATAATCGTCATGTGGGAAAAGGCTGACTCCCATAAATAAGTAGTAATGCAATCAAGGAGCTTTGAATTCAGCCGAGTGAAAAATGACAGCTGTCCGATTAACTGTGATTTTAGTTCCCTCTTCTGTCTCTTTCTCAGATCGCTTTTTGGAAGGAAGTCAGTTTCGTAGTTTTTATGAACAGTTCGAAAGAGCCTTTCCACATTTTCCTTCTTTGGTATAGCAATGATAGATTGACATATCAGACAAACGCACTTCGATTGTGACATTGTGAGAAAAAAATCCTCTTCCAATTCTACATCCAGCCCACACCCTCCCCCAAACAATTTTTTTTTATCCCTTCTTTAGTCGATATAAATTGGAAGGCTAACTAGATCACAGCCGGAGTTTTGCAGTAGCTCACGCATTTGATCGTGCGTGCGGGATGACCAGTGTGTTAGAAGAGAAGAGATATGACTGGCCGCCCTGTATGTCAATCAAGTTTCAAATGCCATAGAGAGGATATATGATAGACTAACGTTTAAAAAAAAATTTTTTGAATGCAACACGATCTACCTGACTACCTTTGCAATCTACCGGTCGATCACGATCGACGCATTGGGCACCCCTGGTTTAGTGTGAGTTAAGAAATTTGCCCTGCAATGGCAGCATATGTTCCCTCCTTGTTTACATTAGACTTTAAACTAATTATTATTGTAGTAGTATTAGTAGTGTATTACTCTACTTTGCATTCCAGAATCGTTGTTACTTTAGGCAGTCTCAAGTTGTTAGTGAATCCGTAGTAGATATGAATGTAGATATGCAAGTGAGAAAAAGAGAATATGAATGATTTGTTAAGGATCCCAGAAGTCTACTGAACTCAAACTTAAAGTGTGGATTCCATAAGCTTGTCTGAGTTCAAGGTACAGTACAGGTATATTTTGACTTGATTGTAGACAACATATTTTTTAATGAACCAGTAAGTGCAGAGGATCTAATGCCTTTTGAATACAAGTTTGGCATTTCTTGCAAAAGATAGAAAACATACATAGATACATGCATACATAGATGGATACATACCATACATAAGCAATTTATGGAAGACCCCTAGATCAGAGGGATTTTGACCGGACTGTATTTATTTATTTAGTTAGTTAGTTAGTTATAATTATAATGTACTGCCAATCCAAAGTACAGTGGATGGTATCAGTCTTGCATTGTTATTTTATTGACTATTTTTGGCTCACAGAATTTTTAGATGAAGGGCAAAGAGGATCTTGAGGGTAGTGTTTTTGGCTTTTCTGGAAGTTGTCACTATTAGAAGAATCATTTAGTAAGGTAAAGATAGTGAAGGATTACAGGTGTAATGCTATTAGCCAATTCTGTTTAAATAAACTTTATTGTCATTCGCAATTCTGCAACTGGTAAGAAAAGGACTCCTTGAAAGTTATCCAAATTAATGAACGTAATTTTCCCTCATTTGTTCATTCATTCATTATCTGTTTCATATTAATTAATCCTGTAAATATTGCATAGGCACCCAGAAATCCTTAATGTTAGTACATTTGTTGTATTGAGTCCTTGTGGATGTGCTTGCTGTGATAAGCAATACTGTATATACAATAGCAATTGACCGATTTATATTTAAGGTAGTATTGTTCGCCTTAGAACTACAGGGACCAGAACCTGATTTCTTTTCACTGTAACGTTTGCAAACTTGACTCATATTCATTTTATATTTTTTTAAACTATTTTTTTGATTTACTCTCATATTCTGAAAAGGTGCCTTTTTTGAAATCAATGGCTTACTCTAAACTGACTCGTAAGAGTTCCATTCAGGATTGGTCCCGCCCTTGCTCTCTCGATGCTGATACAATAGATTTTTACTCACCAGGACCTGTAACTGAAAAAAAAGATCTCAATATATTAATGAAGGAATGATTCATAATTATACCTTTTGGCAAGATGATACTGAAGAGTCCTGCGGCTTTCATGATCTTTTATATTAGTTGCTTATTAAAATGCAGTTGCCTCCTCTGGTGCATATTCTTTCCCACTAAGACAATCGGGAACAAGCCATTTTGGTTTTAAAATTAACTTCCTCAGTTTAATTATTGCTTGAAACATACTGAATGAAAACATTAAAATCCTAATTCATTGAAATGAGCAAAGAATAATTTAGTCCAGAATTAGTCTTTTATTTCCTGTGAAGACTGAGTATAACTGAAGGCTAAGTTCTTACCCCACTAAGCTTTTATTTTGGAACAGCTGAATGAAAATACAAACATTTTATGACATTTTTGTTCTGTATCCATTTGTACTCATTTTGCAGTATTTTTTTTTCCTTCCTTGATTTGATGTGGTCAAAACACTTGTCATCCACTGCATTTGCTTCATGATCTAGGGAAGCTTGGCATTTGTAAAATTGGAGATGAAAGAAAGGATCATCCTGAATGTAGGCCTTGCCACAGAATTTTTCAAATTTCCTGACAAACTGTCAAGCTTAATTTCGCTTCTGACTGCCAAAATAAACTTCATCTGCCATTTGTAATAAACAGAGTCAGTTGCCAAGCCTTTCTTAAATTGTGTCAACCAAGCTTTTTTTTTATTTTGTTCTCTCTTCTTCTTAGAGTCCAATTTGCAACAGCTTTATTGTATATAGTACGTCTATTTGGCTAAACCAGCCCATATGTGTCTTTCTAAACTGTTGCGTGCATTACACATTAGAAAATGACATTAAGAGCTTTCTGTACATTTTGCTGTGGTTTTCATGGCACTTTGAACCATGGCAAAAATTTAATATAGGAAGCTGAAAAAGAGGCCTGTCATGGTGACACTGAAATATTGTACATGTAATATAGTTGAATTATTTAAAAGATTATGATGTTGCGTCTTAAAACAAGCATCTTTAAAGTATATTTATGCGTATATCTTTTTTATTGTGTAGCACCAAGACATTGCCATTATTTACAAAGTAACGTTTTATGTTTCATATATATTTGTTGGTGAATGAAGGAGTGAAAATTAAAGAATAGAAATTTCCAGGGCTTGTTTGCCATTTTGCATTGTACACTGTATGTGTAGAAATATTTTAAGTAATGGCCAATAAAATATCCTCTTCATGAAGAATATTTGACCTGTCTTTTAACATGACACGCCTTATTTATTTATTTATTGTCACAAACACCACACAGAGTCATAGCAAGGTTTGGGGCAGCCACCCATATAATTGGTATCCTGGCTGCAAAGTCGAAAAATGAATAAGGTTGTGATGTGCACAAAACTGAGTTCAAACAGAACTGAGGGAATAAAGAAAAAATGGAGGCTTTTAAAGGGGAAGACATGAAGTAAGATCAAAGGGGTCGGGCTCATGAAGGTCTTCAGCCATAGGCTCAAGTCCGGACACGACATCACAGGGGCCGGAGCCGGCAATGTCTCCTTCCATAGGCTCGGTCCCGGAAGTGACGTCAAGAGGGCCGGGTAGAATCTCCCGTGAATGGTCTGCAGGAAAGAGAGAAAAAGAGTCGGTGCACTCTGCCACATCCCGGTATGATTTGGAGTTGCCCTTACTCAAGCCCTTTAGCTGCCTCCCATGCGCATGTGTATGACAAGGCCTCCCCTCCCTCAGCCCTGACCCGTTGGGTCAGGCGACCCTGACCGAGAGGTCATGAACCAGAGAAAGAGCATCAGCATTGGTATGAAGAGTGCCCTGACGATTAATGAGTGAAAACGTATGGCTTTAGGTCAAGAAACCACCTAATGACCTGTGGATTCGACTCTTTGTGCAGAGCCATCCACTGTAAAGGTGCATGGTCCATGACAAGGGTGAATTCCCGGCCCAACAGGTAGTAACTCAGCTGAGTAATTGCCCATTTAATCACCAAAGCTCCTCTCTCCACCGCCGCATACCTGGTCTTCCAGTCCAACAGTTTCCTGCAGAGGAACATGATGGGGCGTTACACATCATCGACACTTTGACACAGCACGGCCCCAGGCCTGTGTCCGAAGCATCTATCTGGAGGATGAAGGGTAAAGAAAAGTTAGGTGCTTTCAAAATAGGTACAGACTGCTTCAAGTCACTAAATGCAGCGGTGCTTTTCTTTTCAGTCCATACCACAATGTTTGGGGCCCTCTTCTTTGTCAAATCAGGGCTTGGACCTGCCACTTGGTTCGCAGACGGGACCATTTCAAAATGCCATCTACTTTGGAACACTGTGGCTTCACGGTATCCCGATCCACCAGGTAGCCTAAATACTTGGCTTCGCTTAATCCAGAAAAACATTTCTTGGGATTAATCTGAAGCCCGGACTCACCAAGTGTCCGCAATCTCGCTTTTACCTGCTGTAGGGGTTCCATCCATGTGCTGTAATAGATAACCACGTCATCCAGGTAGGCAGCACTTTATGAGTTATGAGGCCTGAGCACTTTGTCCACCAGACGCTGGAATGTTGCTGGAGCCCTGTGTAAACCAAATGAAAGGACACAATACTGCCAGTGTCCGCTAGTGGTGCTAAACACAGTCTTAACCTTTGCGGAGTCCATTAAAGGAACCTGCCAGTACCCTTTTGTCATGTCCAGTGTGGTCAAATATTGAGCCTGTTCAAGCCTCTCGAGGAGGTCATCCACTCGTGGAATTGGATAAGCATCAAAATTGGGAGACTTAATTAAGTTGACGGAAGTCGTTACAAAACCTCCAACTCCCATCAGGCTTATCGACCAATATAATGGGCCTGGACCAGGGTCTATGACTTTCCTCGATTACTCCTAGTTTCAGCATGTACTTGATCTCAAGCTCCACTTCAGCCGTCTTTGCCCCGGGAAGACTATATGGACGTTCTCGGAATATAACCCCAGGCTCTGTCACAATGTCTTGCTCAATCAGAGAGGTCCTTCTGGGGTTTTCACTCACTACCTCCAGGACGGACAGGATAACTGTTTCCAACTCCTGTCATTGTCTGGGACTTAATTTCGCACCGAAGTTAAGGCTAGCCTTGTGAGCAAAGAGTGAATGGGGCTGACCAGAGGAGGGATCGGGATCCCTGTCCTTCCGTGGTTTCATCAGATTTACATGATGAACACGCTTCCTCTGCTGACGATTGGGTTGACTCACCAAATAGTCGATGAGTCCTTTCTTCTCCTTAACTTCATAGGGACCTTGCCAATGGGCAAGCAACTTAGAGTGGGAGGTAGATACTAGGACCATGACCCGATCTCTCGGGCGGAATTCCCAGAGAGACATGCCATAGTCGTAATATCGGACCTGTGCTGCTTGTGCCTCTTCCATGTGACTTTTAAGGAGGGGCTGAATTTTACAAAATTTATTGCATAATTACGCGATATACTCCAGTTTATTTGTAGAGGGAAGAGCCTCTTCCTTCCATCCTTCTTTTAGGATATTTAATATGCCCCAGGGTTGTCGCCCATACAATAATTCAAAAGGGGAGAACCCTGTGGAGGCTTGTGGGACTTCCCGGTAGGCAAAAAGGATGAGGGGGAGGAGCTGATCCCAGTTCCTTCCATTTTCGTTGACCACCTTACTAAGCATTTGTTTGAGAGTCTGATTGAATCTCTCTACCAAACCGTCGGTTTGAGGATGATATACCGCAGTCTTTAGATTCGTTATTTTAAGTATCTTGGCAGTCACCTTAAACATCTCTTGAGGTAAAGGGCGTCCCTTGGTCCGTCAGGACTTCCTTAGGTATGCCACACGCACAAAGACCCCTACCAATTCCCGTGCGATGGCTTTAGAATTAGCTGAGCACAATGGAACAGCTTTGGGGTTTTTGGTAGCATAATCCATGAGGACTAAAATGCACTTGTGTCCTCGGGCTGAGGGCTCTAGAGGTCCGAGTAAATCAACCCCAATTCTGTGGAAGGGAACATCAATCAGGGGAATGTGAACGAGAGGAGCACGGTCCTTCATAGGAGTTTGTCGCAATTGACACTCCGGGCAGGAAGTAATGAACCTCCTCATTGATTCCCTGCCAATAGAAGCGGAGCTTGATCCGCTGTAGGGTTTTCTCGGTGCCCAAATGGCCACCTAGGAGGTGGGTGTGTGCTAACTCACAGACCTGCCACCAAAAGGTTCGTGGGATTAGCAGTAGCATCCTCTCCTGCCCATCATGCTCTACTGTGCGATATAGAAGGTCGTTTTCTGACACAAAGTAAGGACCCTGTGGCATTGACTGGTTAGTGCACTGGCCATTGACCAGGACCCCTGCATTTTTGGCAAACTTCAGGGAATCGTCATTCCACTGCTCCCTTTTAAAAGAAGCCGCCGTTTCTCTAAATTTAAACTGCAAGAGAGGGAGGGTCCGGGCTGACCTCAAGGGGCGTGGTTTCATCCCATTTCGTCTAGGTACTGGTGGATGACATATCAGCACGCGACGGTCCGGGAGTTGCCACGTCACTCAGAGAGGCCATTTTGTCTCTCTCTCCCGGCTGGTTACACGGCGTGGAGGCAGCTTGAGATGGCACATCCCCGTCTATAACTAGGCCTAAGTTAACACCAGGAGTGGTATGTGTCTCACCAAGCCACCTGCTCCACTGTTTGGTAGGGTTTGTTTTTACCTGGCTGTAACCAGTGCCCTACTGCAGCCCACAATGACAGGGCTTGCTTGTGGTCGGCCGCTCTGGGTCGAATCTCCACTTTTGTATTCTAATCACCTGCCAGTCTGGGGCACCCCTAGGTGAGACTCGGATGAGACTCGAGTTCTGCCTTCACAGGGAGATGGGCACTCTCCCCCGGGAGAGCATAATAAGCCCCCTTTGCCTCCCCCCTCTGGAGCAGCCCAAATCTGTGAGCCCCTCCCACGTACCCCCGGTCCACCTAGGTTGTCCAGTTAAGTGGGCCGGGAGCGGAGCCTGCACCAGGTCTTTCCAAATTGCGGGACACACTATCCACCTGAAAACTCTGCCCCAGTATGCTCCCACCTGTGTACGGTGCAAGTCCTGTCCCCTTCTCTTCTGGGACCATTCCATCCTGCCGGCTATGCCACTGTCACAAACTCCACACAGAGTCATAGCAAGGTTTGGGGCAGCCACCCGTAAAACTGGTATCCTGGCTGCAAAGTCAAAAAATGAATGCAGCACTGATGTGCATAAAACCGAGTCCAAACAGAACTGAGGGAATAGAGATAAGGTGGAGGCTTTTAAAGGGGAATACAGGAAGTGAGATCAAAGAGGTCAGGCTCATGAAGGTCTTCAGCCATAGGCTCGAGCCTGGACGTGACATCACAAGGGCCGGAGCCGGCAAGGTCTTCTTCCATAGGCTCGGGCCTGGAGATGACGTCAAGAGGGCCAGTAGAATCTCCAGTGAATGGTCTGCAGTAAAGGGAGAAAAAGAGTCAGTGCACTCTGCCACATTCCGGTATGATTTGAAACTTCCCTTACTCAAGCCCTTTAGCTGCCTCCCATGCACATGTGTGTGACAATATATGTATAGTCACACATATTTTTCCTTCCCTTACAGTCTACCCATTGGTGCATTTTAAATTCTGTGTTCAGTTTAGTTTCAGGCAATTCGATTAGCCTGGGGCTTCTCTTATCTCAGGTCTTATCTCTCCCTAAATTAAGCCATGAGTTGCTTGAAATTTGCAAGTGGTATGTTAGTTACTGCAGCTGTTACAACACTGACAACTTCTAGTTATGATTTTGTGGAAGAGGTGAATAAGGGTCAGTGTTTAACTTGCTGTTTCGAAGTCCAAAGCTGTCAGGA